>NC_089873.1:202857500-203507500 GCF_040182565.1 Anser cygnoides
ACTTGAGAAGTGGCTGTGCTGACATGACTTCTTGCCCAGATTTTACTTATTTCTTGGATTGTTCCAAGACTCAGTTATTAATAATTCCATTAAATCTTTGGCTTCTCTTCAAAGAACATCATTTTTTTATTAAGTGCATATCACAAGGGATTGTTATTCAGTGGTGGTGTGTTAGTATGATTGTTCAATAACTTTTTTTTTTTTTTTTTCCACACCAGCTCTGTTCAATAGCTTTTATTAATGGTTTGGAAGCATTAGTAATCTTCAGTGCAGTGCTGTAACTAAATTGGCAAATGCAGTAACTTGGCATATAAGCGCAGAAATATCCTGTGAAGTATTAAGATACTAGTACTCCTATATATAATATTAGTGAGGCTGATTTTGGACTGTTATATAAAAAGTTGGGTTTCCCCCTTCAGAAAGGAAGATGAAATGTCTTCTGAAATACCTTAAACTCTGGAAACACTGTCTCAGAGGGAAGAATTAAGAACTGAATGCTCTGTCTATTCAGTTTGGGAGGAAACATAAAAACGCAACATGGTAATGTTATATGAAACTGAAGAGAAAAGGGATTTCTGAGGGTGGACTTGTTTTGGTGTAACATCAAAACACACAATACCGCCTGTGCTCCCATAATGGTTCTAGTCTTGTTAGGTCTAAAATATAGAAACATAGACTCACAGAATCCTAGAATCATTAAGGTTGGAGAAGACCTCCAAGATCATCTGGTCCAACCATCCCCCTACCACCACTATCACCCACCAAACCATGTCCCTAAAAGAAAGAGAGAGAAAAAAAAAGAATTAATAAAGAGATCATTTAGCATGGTAGGTTGTGTTTATTTCACTCCTTAAGAGTTTTAAAATAAGGCTAGCTATTTTTCTAAAAAGAACTGCTCAACTCAAACAGAGTTGGTTGGCCAAATACAGAAATAATCTCTAGAATGCCTGTTTGGGGGAATATAATAATTCCTTTCACCTATAAAATCAATGCAAGATATGTTTTTAACCTCAGCACTGTTCTCAGGCCTGGTTCCCACTCCTACTGAAATCAAGGAAAGTCTCAATATTTGGTGTAAGGTGGATTGAACCTAAAGCCTTTCAAAAAGGTATAAGATGCTGTGTATTCATTATCCCTAGATATGGGGTTCAGTACTGAAGCAAGTGTTTGAGAAGGTCTTCCAAACATTTGGAAAAATAAATGTAACTGACATTTCTCTCAAATTGTTGCGGAATGCACTCCAGCTGTATTTATTATACACATTTTCCTTGTGTGCTATGTGCTTGCATTCTTTCATGATGAACGATGTTGCCGTGTGTTGGAGTTGTCATGCTATCTTTCTTGTTTGAAACAGGAATGTGTAGGAGGTTATTTGAGGACAAAATACTGTAGGACCTCCCGTCATATTTTTGAACTTAATGCTTGTAGCGGGGAGCTGAGCAGTGTCTGAGTGGCTTGGTCGAGGGGAGACTTTCAACTGAAGCAAAGCATGGCCTGCTAATGCTACCAGTACACTCGTGCCTTGCTGCTGTTTTTGCTGTGTTTATGGGAATTGAGGATCACACCTCCATCTACCATTGTCTGATTCCTTGTTTCAAGTCTTTGTACATAGGTTTTGCTTTCTGACAGGTAAGACAAAGTGCGGGCCTGGGCCATACCTAACGCTCCTAGACACCGTGGCAGCTGTAAATAATGTATTGCCGTGAATCACTGTAGCTTCAATGAAATTAATAAACTTGGCTGTCACCCAAACCTGGAGAAGCATTTCACCCTAGGGAGGCCTCCGAGTCAGTCAGGGAACATACAAGAAAGTTGATCTTGTGGTATGCAGCAAATGTAAAGATCCAGTTTCAAAAAAGGAAAGAAATGACACAACATGTAATGCCATAAAAAACACATGCTGTTGCACAGGATATTACTCAGATGGCACAGACCTTAATAGTGACATGCATTTTGATCGCTATTTTACACTTTTGTTGTGCCTACACATTAGAGTAACAGGAAACAGATAAACACAAACAGCATGTAGCCTAAATTTAATAAGAAAGTTCTACAAAATACAAGTTGTTTATGGGGTAACCTGTCCATTTCTGTCTTCTCACGTGATTTCAGTTTTCTCCTGAACACTTTTAATTTGCTCAGTATTTTGTCTTCCAGTGGAAAATAAAACAGAACCAGTGTCCCAAATCTCCTCTTCCTCAACGATCATCTCCCTTCCTTAGATGCGTGCTGTCACCACTTGGCCAGCCTCCCTTTCTGATTTTCCTTCTGCTCCCCCCCATGCTTTCCTGGCTGCACAGTGGCTCACTTGGAGGTTGCTCCCTTCCTTGACCCTGGTGAAGTGCAGTGGTTAGGAAACCTTCCTGGAATGGGAATGCAATGGCCTCAGTTCTTTGTGCTCCATTTCTCCCACTGCTGAGCAAGTTCTTTAGCTGTTAGGCTGAAACCACTTTTCCTGTGCTCTGTAGTGAAACCAGTAAAACATTTCCCTCTCTTCCCGTGAGCCCAGTATTAAGGATAAATACTGGGCAGAGTGAGTCAGTCCCCTTTGGGATGTAGGCAGAATTCAGGGGCTTGCGTGCCTTAATCTCGATTGCAACAGAGCCAGTGTGGTCCCCAGATCTCTCTGCAGACTTGATGGACACAGAGTTGTCCTTGCAACGCGGGCAGTCACTGCAGGAGCTTGCAGGATGATCATGATATGCTGAAAGATGGAGATAACTGGAAGTTTAGGTGATTAGATTCTCGATCACTCTCAGGTACTTGAGGAAAATTCAGGCACCAAAAGCCTTTTAAGCCATACCTCTGATATGCAATACATCTCTAATACAACACATCTCTAATCCTACAACACATCAGCAAACCAATGTAAAGTACCTGGATAAGCTCTGGGAGCGTAGATTTGAGTGTTGCAGATGTTGATGGGATGTAGACCTGAAGGCGAATGTGGAGTCAGGGTGACTGCTGATGCAGGAGAAACAACCTCGCAAGAAAAGTAGGTGCTCAGTCCTTAAGAGGGACTGCCTGCTTTGACAGCGGTGTGTCCAGCTGGTAGGACAAAGCAAAAGATTTTTCTAACTGGAGAATGGATGTTGAGGAAGACAAGAAGAGATGAGCTGGTGCTCAAATGACCTTTATGAGTCATACAACTTTTGCAGTTATTCAAGTTATATCTACAGCCATTTCTGAGTACTCCTTCCAAGAAGTTTAAAACACATGCTCAGATATCTCTGGGGTTGTTTAAAACAGAGAAAGAAGACAGAAACTTCCAGAAACACCTGTGAAGGCATGTTGACTCAGCCACTTGCAAACAGTCTTTCTGTGGAGGAAGAACAAAGCTGTCCTAAGGTCAGCCTTGCTCTCTGTCAGCCTGTTCTTGGGACACCAGTTCAAAACCTTTGGCTGTTCCTAGGGAGAAAGAGAGGCAGACATTTTCTACAAAAGCACATTCCTCGCTGTGTACCTAGAAATGCCGTAGGATCCAATGCCGACAGGAGCATGAGTCATGTACTCCACGTGCGGTGTGGTGCTCGTAAGTGGGCAGTGAAGTACAGTTGCTGGAGCATGAGTCACCAGCTTCATGCGAGTGGGCAGTCGAATCCTGCATGAGCTGATTTTCCAGAGACATTTCTAACGGTATTTTGAAGTATAGCATATGGCATAGGCATATTATTTTGGTTTTGTTTGTGCTTGCTCAGGCTTGAGCCTTAGCCAAGGCCCCACGTTATTAGGCATGACATATCCTACAAGTTTTATTTTCTGTCATTCTGGCTTTGACATGCTCGTCTAGGGAAGTTTCATCATCTGGTTCTCTGTAAGCAGCTTCCATTTGTCTTTATGTTCCAAGAGAAATGAGGAAGTGAGTGGAAATAGCAAACACGATACATAAACTATGGTATTTCATTTGCAGTTAGCGCTGCTTTGGCATCAAACTATGGTTCTGGTGAGTTTTAAATTTCCAGATACGTATTTTCTCTTTCACCAACTCTCCTTTTAGGGTCATTTGATGATGCAAAATAACTGCTCTCCATATACGTATTTTCTCTTTCACCAACTCTCCTTTTAGGGTCATTTGATGATGCAAAATAACTGCTCTCCTCTGTCATGCTTTTCTAAAACTTCACCTTCTGCAGCTGCAGAAATCCTGCCACTTTCTGAGACTGGGCTTCTGCCACAGCCAAAATACCCCCAGCTGATTTTCACAGGAACCACATCCCACTCATACTCCTTGGGGGCACACATAGGTCAGGCACTCTCTCCATCTTTATAGGGACTGGAAAAGGATGGTGCTTTGCTTCCTCCCAGTTTTATCTGGACCCTTGTTATCTGGATCATAAGGAACAGACAACATGGCAACTTTCCTAGTTGTTAGAGGAAGACGGCCAGCTCAAGCTGGATTGCATGAGACTTCTGTGGGCTGCTCCTTGGACTTGGCATCTCCTGGAGAAATAGGCTTGCCCTGCTGTCAGCTGTCACCGCCGCTATCTCAAGGAGCAGCCCTGTGCACCACAATGCCTGCTGCAGAGTGGAAGCTCCCCTGGTGACTCACGAGGGGTGTTGTGTTTGAAAGCTGCTGGCAGCAACGCCTTTTTAAAGCTTTCATGTTAAAATCAGTATCCAGCGTGACCTCCATTCAAAGAAACCTTAGCCAAACCAAAACCTGATGACCACCACAGAAAGCACACCGGTAGCAAGGTGGAGGAGTGAGAACCTGGGCACCCATCCTTGGGGCTGGGGCGGGATTGTGCCCCAGCCTTGGAGGTGTTCAAGGCCACGTTGGATGGGGCTTTGGGCACCCTGGTGTGGTGGGAGGTGTCCCTGCACATGGCAGGGGGGTGGAACTGGATGGTGTTTTTAGGGTCCCTCCGGACCCAAGCCCTTCTGTGCTCCACACAGCCGGGATGAAGCAAGCTGAGGGGGCTCGGTGCCGGGACCTGTATCCCGCCTCTTCCCCGGCCACCTGAGGGAGCAGGATGGAAATGACACCAGCAGGAGCTGCCCAAGGACCCCGAGGGCGGCCCTAAGAGCGGCTCCTCGGGCGGCCTCTTTGTTTTCCCCCTGAGCCGTCTCAGGGGGGCGGCCGCCGCCGAGCTCCCCTGAGGGGCCCGGGGCTGACCGCGGACAAAGGGGCGGCGGGACCGTGCGGGGGCCGTGTGAGGGCCGTGTAAGATCGCAGCGCACGCCCCGGCGGCCGGAAGACAGGGCGGGTGGTGAGGGGTGGGGAGAGGGGAGGACCGGCTGAGCCCGGCTGAAAAGGAGGGCTCACCCTCCCGTCGCACCCCCAAACCTCCTTCCCGGGTCCTGCCGGTGCTTTTTGTGGTGGGCAGATCCCCTGCACCCCCCCCCCCCCCCCCCCCCGAGGCACCATGGCGGTGTCCTGGAGGAGCTGGCTGGCCAACGAGGGGAGCAAGCACCTCTTTTTGGTAGGGCTGCCGGGCGCCTCTGGGGAGAAGGGGTGAAACGAAGAGAAAAGGGGTGAAAAAGGGGTGAGCCGAGGAGAAAGGGGGGTGCCTGGAGCCGTCCCGGTGCCGGGGGCGCTTTGGGGGATGGCGGCGGGAGGCGTGCGGCTGCCGCTGGGCTGCACACGTGGGGACGTTTGCATTTGGGACAATGCCACTGCTGGCCGCCTTCGGGGGGAGAATTTGGGGAAGAAGGGGGGTCGGGGGGTGTGGGGTGGCACTCTGCCTGCCTTTGTGTCGCTTTGTTGCCGGTTTGTGTTCCCAGGGTCCCGAACGGCGGTGGCCGGCTGGAGGCAGGGGGTAGCGGTGCTGCAGGGGCTGTGCCGGCGGTGGCTGGTGCTCACTCACCGACCTGCACCTCTGTGGCTTCTAGGGGCAGTGAAGCTTCCCACCTATCGCTTCAAGGGTGCTGCTTCTAAAATATTTCTGTTAAACGCGAATTTTGTTCTCTCGTTCCACTCAAAACTCTTTATGAAACTATGTGCATATAACTTGCAAATGAAATTAAAACCGGAAAGTTTGTATGTATAACTTCCACTGACAATCTCTTGTTTCTCTTTTAGTTCTTCTGGCTCTCTCTCAATGTGTGGCTCTTCTGGAAAACCTTCCTGCTCTATTATCGAGGGCTCCAGTACTATTATTTACATCAGATGTTAGGGGTGAGTGACCCGGCCGTTCCATTTTGCTCTGGAAGTTGGGATGCTGGGAGAAGGGAAAGGGGACAGAATGCATTTACTAATCAAGGATGACACAAACTGCTTGCAAAAGTGGGGAAAGATCAGGTAGGAAATTACTGGGAGGCTGCTGACAGCTATTTAGGAGTAGAAGGTTGACAGTGTTGAAAAAGAGTCACTGAAGTGTGGGACTTTCCCCTCCTTTCCTCCCTTCCCACGTCCTCAGCTGCAGGCGGTCTCACAGGACACAAACGTGCTCTGCAGACCGGAGCTCAACTTTTGTCACCAAAACATTAGCCAGGCTTATGGGCTTGTGCTCCTTTTAGTCTTAATTTGCTGAAGGAACTCATGATAAGTTTTAGTTCTTTTCCATCTCAAGTTGTCATCCTCCTGGATTCTATGTTCTGTGTAAATCTTTGTCATTATATATAATTTTAGTTTTATTTTCTGAAAACAGTCTTGGAATCTGAATGATATACTGAAGACTTGGCTATTTTGATCTGGCAAGGGTAACGTCCACAACTACCAGAACAACCCAAAAAGATAACTTTGGGAAGCGAGATAGGGGCCTGTACCATATCCAGTTACACGGTCACAGTTGCTTGAAATGACTTCTGATCAAAGGGACAGATAAAGTGATAACAATTTTATGAAAAATTCTATAAGGTTGCTCAGAATTTTAGAATCCAAGTACAAATGAAGGAATAAGGTGATGCTTTGTGACACTATGCTGTGCTTGGGAATTGATTTAAATGGGCAAGTTGACATGGGACTGAAGCACAGATGATGCACATCCTAACCTGCTGTAGAACTTCCAGGTTTTATCTTTGGTAGATCCAGAGTATATTTTTTCATATGATGGATAGAAATGCCATAGCTAACCAGTTCCATAAGTTTTTGTGAAACTTGCTTGGAAGTGAGTTGACTAGATTGTACTTGTCTCTCTCTCTTTTTTTTCTCTTTTTCTCCTTCTGGCTGACTCAGTTGTGTTCCAAGAAGTGAATCTTAGCAAAGGAAGTGCAAAAACACAGGAATTAAAATACTTAAATACTTAATGATTATGATGTTTCATGGGGAAAAAACATGAAAACATGTTTAATTTTATGATAATGTCCAATGGCTTTGCAGCCCACTGCATCCATTTGAGAAGAGATTTTGTTCTTGGCAGAGCCAGTCAGTTGTTTATAAAGTGAATGTTCTTGGGTCAACATGTTGGGCCAGATTGTCAGCTGATATCAATCAGCAAAGTTCCTTTCAATTCAGAAGACTCGTCTGCCTTGTACCAGCTCATCGTCTGGCCATTTTTTGGTTTTCTTCCGCTTCAAAATGAAAAACACACTAAGTAGTATAATGCAGTTGGATCTGGGTATTCAGAACCTGTGAGACGATTCAAGCGACAGATTCATTGTCTTGGTTAGGAGTTGAGGACCAGAAGGCCATGTGTTTGAGTTAGTCTAACACAACATCTTTAACTGTGGAAATTTAGACAATTTTTAAAATAAGGAGGAAAGTGAAGTCTATAAGATACTTTTAGTCAAAGCTGTGAAAGTAATTTTAAAACTTTGAAAACATTAAAGACTAAAACATTCTCAAATCTTGCTTACTTACAGTTTGTCTAAATACAAGTTTTGGATGCCAAAGTTAGGTTTCTCCTTTCTTTTTAATATATTTATATGTGTGCATAAATCATACAGATTGGGCTCAATTTTTACAAGCCTTGCAAAACAATTTTAGCCTCTTCAGGAAACAGAGAGTAAGCACAGTCATACTACAGCTGCTTTTAAAAATCTGTGTGGATTTTTGCACCTCTACATGGGTTTGCATAGCCACTGGCCATTTTCTGGCCTGTCTCCATAACTAGCCTGAGTTCTGTTCCATTCATTGGTGAGTGGGTTGCAGTGTCTCTGTGAGCTATTTCTTGATATTTAAAATTTCTGACATCTAGATGAAAATTCATCAATTGTAATTCAACAGTTGTTGTGTTTTCTGTTTGTTTGTTTTAGTCTTAACAGGATGAACTTGTTTAACAAATACTTTCCTGAAAATTAGTTTATTTTTCCAACCAGGCAACAACTAATGGCAGAAAGGAATGGCTTTTTTTTTTTTTAATTAAAAAAAAGTCTCATGTTTCTCAGTGAGGTCTATTAAAGACTTTTTTTTTCTCTTTTTGTATTCTGTGTTAATGTAAAATCTTAAGAATTTGCTCACTTGCAGCAATAAAAGATTTACAACTGCTAATTTTGTTGTTTAGCAAGTAACAGGACAGAGAAGAAGAAGAGTTGACATAGGAAATCAGATTGTGATAATAAAATGAAATCTTGGACTGAATATCCAGAATATATTCAACTCTGCTATGTTTTCATGCCATTTCTTTTCATTCATATGTGAAGAAGAATGAGGTTATTCTTTCCTCAGTGGTCACTGAAATGGTTCATTTTCCATCAGCCTTCTACAGACGGAAGCTCGTTTTTGTTCCTTGCCAATTGTATCCTCTGCAAACTCAAACAAGATACTTAGCACGGGATTTTAAAATTATTTTACTATTACTTTAACAGTTTAAAAAATATTGTTATCTGAACTCAGATACATCTCTGAATCTTTCTGATGCTTAATTCTACATCTGCAAAAAGGCAACAATAGCACAGTGGTGTCCAGGGAGCATGAAGAGAACACATAAGTCAGAGACAGTGAAGTGGTTAGGAAGAGCACATCATTCTACACCACAAAATTTAGTGGGTAAATTTATGTTGTCAAACATTACCGCTTTGCTCAGTTTGAATCTTGCTGAGGAGGCCATGAATTCTTCGTTGTGGAATCTCCATCCCTGGAGGTTTTCAAAGGATCACAGAATTATTTAGGATGGAAAAGACCTTTAGGATCATCAGGTCCAACCATCAATCTTACCTACTGAGTCCCATCACTAAAGCATGTCCCTTTATGCTGCAAAATTGACTGGGCAAAACACTGGGCAAACTTTGTCTGAGTTTGGTGTTGAACGTACTTGAAGTTGGAGGTTGGAAAAGAGACTTCCCAAGGCCCCATCCAACCTGAACAATTCTGCGATTATATGATTCTTGCAGAATAAGTTAAACAAGAACCTGGTAGATTTAAAACCCTTCCCAGTACTTCTGCCTTGATGAACTGTCTTTTCCGATACTTAATTACTTGCAGCACTGCAGATCATAGTTTTACTTCATGAATATATTCATTGCTGCTGGTTCAGGAACATGATACAGATAAAGAAACTCAAATTTTCATAATTTAGTAAGTGTAAACTTCTGGCATTAAGTAGCCTAAAGAAGAGGAGGATGGGTAGGAACACACCAGGCTCTGATTACTTAAGAGTATGGCAAAGTGGAAAGGCATATTCTCGTCCGTGTGTTTATGATAGATACAACAAGACAGATGTGAATTACAGAAAGGAAAATTCATAGATAACCTGACTTGAGTCCAGAATTTTCATTGTTGGAGGTTCTGTTTGCTCAGTCAGATAAATTGTCCAGATGATTTATTTCCCTGCAGACTTCCAGATTTATCCCTTCACATAATCTTGGCTTTTTTTTTCTTTTTTTTTCTTTTTTCCCCCAACAAGCTTGCTTGCATCTGACAAACAAATTTAGTCCCGTGTTCAGTATTGGCCTTAGTGCAGAACTCAAACCTTGCTTTTAACAGCATTAAACAAAATACCTTTTTCTTGGTGCTTGACTTCAGCGTTGGACTCATTTTGTCATAGCATAAAAGGTCTTTCTTTCCCTTTTCACTCACTAGTCCTCGATCAAGTAAATCTAATGTAGTTAAATGGATATTAATACATGAGATAAGCTTCTGGGTTTCACACCGAAGTGGAGAAAATGCATTCTCAGAAAGGGTCTTCTTGAGAAAGGATTGAATAACTGAAAATGGGACTGAAAAGGAAAGTGCTTTCTCAATTTATCTATACAATTGCTGCCTTCTTACTGTGCTGGCTGTACTGTGCATTACATTTGTCATCTTTATTTGCTACCTGGAATACATTCTGGATGTTCTAGCATCAAATGGAAATTTGTCTCTGCTAATTTATTATGACAGTAAAGATTTTGGTAATTTTGCCAAATTCTGCTTCCATTGATCCTTATGCATTGGCCATGCGGCGTGTTTCCCCCACGCATGTAAACGCTGAAGGGAACTGTGTATCTTGACCCTTTATATTCTTTAATATTAGTGTGTTTCTGCTATTTAATTGTTTTGTAACTAGTCTATTTGGGATTTGTTCTTCAAGGTGCTACATGTAGCAAAAATGTTTACTAATAGAGTTAGGTTACTATGGAAGCTATATAGGTGTGTATGTAAACAGGATTTCCTTGTGAAGACTGAGGCCATTACTCCACAAGACCTTCTCTTGATAGTCCCCTTGAACTATAAACAGATATTTTCTTACGTTCTCTTCGCCTCATTCATGATTTTTTGTTTGCTAAAACATTTTTCTTTCATCCCTCTGTCCTTCCTGGACATTCCACAGATCAGCATTATTGCTAAGATTAGTTTCAGTTATAAACCAATGTGTTTATAATGTGTTTTTTTGCGACATACAGTTCTTGTATTTACTTGGTTTTTGTGGTCATTGTTTGTGTTGTTGTTTTTTTTAAGGTCAAGTGGCAGTTGTCCTGTGAAGGACATCTAAATTGTTACCATTTATGAAAGAACTTCCACCTTTGAAGAACTTCTTGTGAAACTTTTAATAGTGGGAGTATAGTAGAGGTACCGCTTAAAGGAGTGCTGAAATTTTTACCACTGTATATGTTAAAAATACCATGTCCTGTTGACATCACTGCTCCTACTTCCAAGATGATCATGGTGCAGTACTCTGTAGAACAGAGCGTAATTATGGCCAAAACGTTTATTTGGTCGAACATAGGTTTCTTGTAGTAGGCCAACAGTGGCAGGTCTTAAAATAGCTTCATTACATTCTAGAAGACTATTTTTACAGACCGTATTATCCACTGTGTTATGGTAGGGGGAAATCATTCAGCGTAAAGGGAGCCTTAGTAGCAGGTGTAAGATCACTTCTGTGTGACTGTGACTCAGATATGGCAATAAGCAACTTACTGCTACGGCCCTGTGTTGCAGTGTGTTGTGGCCCTCCTGGGGGGCTCAAGTATTCTTAATCTCTTGATTTCGTGACTGACCTTCAGTAGTTGAGATCTTGCTGCATCTCGCACGATCAACTGTTCAAGCTGTTGTTGCTAATTAACACATAAAATGCTGTCACACTTTGATATTGCTGCAGAAGGGTGAGTCAAACACTCAATCTGGAAGATAACTTGAAATCTCTTCCAGGCCTTGTGTGTGTCATTTTGCCTGGCACAAAAAGAAACCTGTAATTTAGCATCACTGACAAAAAGTGTTTTTTTATTAGATTTCCTGGGGTCAGGATTATAACAGATTAAATTAACTGATTAATAAATACGAACATTTGGTCTGAAATCTAAGTGAATGCACTATTTTTGGAGATTATTAGAGAAGTTGGAAGCTAATAGGAAATTCCAGTTACTTTCTTCAGATTGTGTGACTGATTTAAGCATAAGGAGGAATACATCTAACACAAAGGGACTGTATATGAAGTGAGAACATGACCTAAATATGTGAACAGAAAGAGAAGGAAAGTCATTAAGGAATACCTGATAGGTGAGGTTCAAGTGAAGGGTGGTAATACTGATTCTCATTAGTGCAGGGAAAATAAGCCGTATTACATAAAAGAATTAAAAATACTGTTGCCATCCACTCCTGATGTTTCTCCCTTTCTATAAAGTCACATCCAAGTTCTGATTCATAAATCCATGGGAAAAGACTGAACTTGAGACTTGAGTTGACACAGAGAATTTTTGTTTGTTTGTTTGTTTTTTAAAGAACTGCTAGTTTTTTGTTTATTTCTAATATATTCTTCTTTACAGGTGTGATTCAAATATGTTACACTACTTAATCGTAAAGTAATTTTAAAGGATTGCAGTACAACAGGATGTGATTTAACATAGTCCTGCCTTGAAACCTTCCATCTCACGAAGAAGACCAAGTCAACCTTTTTTAGAAGTTTTCACATGTTCCAGTAGATTTCTACTACCCTTACATTTTCCTTTCATTCAGCTGCTTTTTTTCTTTCTTTTTTTTTTTTTTTTCTAAATCTCCAGCTAGATTTGGCATGCCTAGGGGTTAATATAGCTATCCTGTACAATTCAGATCTGTCCTTCATCTTAGATTATCTGTGCTCTGTCTTTCAAAACAAGGAGTATTCTGTGAAGAAAAGGAAGTCAGGTGAAATGGAGGCACATTGTGCAGCACAGTTTATCCCACCTATGAAAATAAATATTTTTAGCAGCTCTGGTACTGATTTGGGGAGGTGGTCTTCAGAATCTGTCTTTAGAACAGCGTGTTGCTTATGGGTCTTCCCACAGTCATTGAAGTTGTTCTGAATCCTAGAATCATAGAATAATCCGAATTTGAAAGGACTCACAGGCATCATCAAGTTCAACTCATAGAAGATTGAGGAAGTTCAAAGAAGGGCCTAGAGAAAGAGAGAGAGACAGTAACAGGTATGATGTCTCTTCTCCATCATGACGGTTAGGATTGTTGCATGTAAACAGTGAAGGTATGAGAATGAGAGAAATGTCACTTTTAGGTATGGAAGGATTTGTGATAGTCTGCCTTTTTTTTTTTTCTCACAAGGTAGTCTTAAAAGGTGAGACAGGGTAATATATACTGAAGTCTTCCTGAATTCTCCTCTCCAATGCATTTTGCAACCACGTATTGAATACTGGATTTTTCTGCACAGCAGTTGCAGCTTATGTTCACTGTCTTTATAGCTAACAAACTGGGGCAATTCTGAGGTATGCAGTAAATTATTTTAGCCATCAACCAAATACTCAAAGTTTTTGCCTAGTTATGGAGAAGCACATTTTCATAACTTTGCTACTGGCAACACTCAGAACATGTGATGAGAATTGACTCTTTGCTTCTCTGTTCTACTTAGCATGTTGTGTTAGCATGCAGTGATATCTGGAGTACATGCACTATATATCTCTGGAGCACTTTTCTGCTGCTGTGTAGAAGGAAAAGTCTGTGATTGCTTTATACTTGTCTGGAGAATAAATCTTGCCTAGTTTTTGGGGTACCAGCTTCACGTTTATAGTGAGTCCAGTTCTGTACTATGGGTGCCGCAGGTTTCCTCTGTGAATTTGATTAATCCTCTAGTTTTTCTATGCTTCTTCACCCCTCCATGAAATGGGATAACAGTATGTGTTGTACTGGGTATGCAGAGTACAGAAGGAAGTTGTCAAGTGCTTAGATTTGGTATCAGTGAAATTAGATGAAGGAGAGTGTCCAGCAGAGTTTTTGGGAATGTGTTTTATTTCTCTTTTTGATCCTAAAGCAATTTCATATACTACTAATATGAAATAACACTTCTTTTTTTTTTTTCCGTGACACGACGATAATCTTAGGAGGAAGAGAGGATTATATTTCTCTTACTTCTGAGCTAGTTAACGAGGCTATATATTCCCTTCTAGAAACAATGAGTTGCCTGGGAGCAAAATACCTGCTTTTATTCTATTGTTGATTAACAATTCAGCAATGCACTATGTTAATTTGTTTCTATGCCACCCAGGCAATGCAAAGGAAATCAAGAAGGAGACCACTTGGAAACCATTTGGAAAGAATTAGTTTCATGGGGATATTTTAAGCCTTTGGATATATGTTAAGAGTAAACTTAGTACTGTGTTATTCTTCTGGGTCTTGCATGAATTGTGATTCTAAGAATTTCTAACTGTATTTCTTTACCATTGTTTTCAAATTGTTCATGAGCTTGCTTCAGCAAACATTGGTTCATTTAAGCTTTACTCTGAAGAAATAAAATTGGACATTCATAAAAACTATTTCAATCACACTTTCCTAGAAGTGCACTGCATTACTGGGAAAATTCGTTTCCTGCTTTTTTCTTTTCCCCCACTGTGCGTATGTTGATAGCATTTAATTAGAATTAATGTTAGGGCATTGTTCCATAGGAATGGCGTTATGAATGAATATGTGCTATTTGTTAAATAGTGGCATGGAAAAACACAAAAGGAGGTTAGTAGGGTGTCTTCTTTGACAGCCTCACTACAGCATATTGTATTTCAGTAGAGGGTGAGTAATATTCCTTCTCCCTTTGCTGCTCCCTCCATTGTCTGTCTGTATACTTACAAGATGCATGTCGTGAGTTGTTCATACAAAATATGAGTTTTATATTACTGGTGAAATCAAAGTGTGACTCCAGTAACTTGAAACAATAGCTTTTTCTTCAAAAACTGGATTTATATGACAAGTAATGCAAAACTAATGATGGACAAGCCAGGCTAGATTATAAAAAAAAAAAAAAAGACAGTATCTTCTCAGAAAACTTAGTTTTAAGAAGTTATCTAGCCACATTTCATGCTGTAGTCTCCTTGTATTTGTGGAAGGACTTGAAAAGCTGGAACCAAGTTTTTACTTAATCTTTTTCTACTTACAGCTGCTTCAACATTTTTGTACCAGTTAGATCGTGTCATTTTCCTAGTTTCTTACAAGAAGTCATTTTATTCATTTAATATTATATGCTTTAAAAGTAACTCTACTTCAGAATATTCCAAATTAGACTATTTGGTTGAAGTTTTCCAAATAGAATAGTTGTGCCTGATAAAGGAAGTCTTGGATAACTGATACCTTGCCTGGTTTATGTTTAAACTTGAAGACAACATAAATTTTTGAGAAGCTCATGATGTATCATGTAGGTCATAGACTAATAGAATATCCTGAGTTGGAAGGGACCCATAATGATCATGGAGTACAACTCCTGGCTATACGCAGCACCATCCAAAAATCAGGCCTTATGTCTGAGAGCATTGTTCAAAACCTTGAACTCCAGCAGCCTCAGTGCTGTGACCACTGCCCTGAGGAGCCTGTCCCAGCGCCTGACCACCCTCTTGGTAAAGAACCTTTTCCTGACCCTCCCCTGTCCCAGCTCCATGCCGTTCCCTCGGGTCCTGTCGCTGTCCCCAGAGAGCAGAGCTCAGCGCCTGCCCCTCCGCTCCCCTCGTGAGGGAGCTGCAGGCCGCCATGAGGCCTCCCCTCAGCCTGCTCTGCTCTGGGCTGAACAAACCAAGGGACCTCAGCTGATCCTCATATGTCTTCACCTCTAGACCCATCAGCATCTCTGTAGCCCTTTGGACACTCTGCTAGATTTATGTCCTTTTCATGCTGTGGCACCCAGAACTGCACACAGTATTCAAGGTGAGGCTGCAGCAGCGCTGAGCAGAGCAGGACAATCCCTCCCTTGCCCACCTAGCAATGCTGTGCTGGATGTACTCCAGGGTTGGCCCTTTTGGCTGCCAGGGCACACCGCTAGCTCATGTTCAACTTGCTGGCAACCAGAACCCTCACATACGTTTCTGCGGGGCTCCTCTCCAGCCTCTTGTCCCCCAGACTGTACATACAGCCAGGGTTGCCCCTTCCCTGGTGCAGAATCCAGCACTTGCTCTTGTTAAGCTTCATACAATTGGTGATTGCCCAGTACTATAATTTGTCTAGATCTCTCTGCAAGGCTTCTCCACCCTCAATGGAGTTAACAGCTCTTCCATATTTAGTGTGGTCTGCAAGCTTATAAGTATACTTTCAAGTCCTGTGTCCAAGTTATTTCATAGAATCATAGAATCACAGAACAGTTTCAGTTGAAAGCGACCTTAAAGATCATCTATTTCCAAGCCCCCTGCCATGGGCAGGGACACCTCCCACTAAATTAGGTTTATGAAAATACTAAAAAGAAATGGCCCTAAAATGGAGCCTTGCAGAACCCCACTATAGTGACTGGATCATATAATACACGACCATATGAAATAGTAGTGATTAGGTCGTATAATAGAAAATACTATCAATTTCTAAATGCTTTACTTTAGAGTATCACTTTTTTTTTTTTTTTTTTTGGCTTTTGGGCATTTATCAAGAGCTACAAGAATTTTTTAAGTGTTCTTCTGAGTTTTGTATAAATGTTCTATATTCTTGTTTTTCAAACCATGCTCATTTAATCACTGAAATTCTGTAGCACATCAGCAAGCTTTAATAAAGCTGCTTATATGCTTCTATTGACCATGCTTTGAATTTATTGCTTTTATGAGGTGTTGTCCTGGTTCCAGTTAGGACAGAGTTAAGTAGCTCATAGTAGCTGGTAGGGTGCTATGTTTTGGATTAGGATGAGAAGAGCGCTGATAACATGCTGATGTTTTAATTGTTGCAGAGCAGTGTTTACACCAGGCCAAGGACTTTTCGGCTTCTCGCTCTGTCCTGCCAGCGAGCAGGCTGGGGGTGCAGCAGGAGCTGGGAGGGGACAGACCCAGGACAGCTGACCCAAACTGGCCAAAGGGGTATTCCATACCATCTGGCGTCATGCTAAACAATATATAGGGGTGGCTGGCCGGGGTGGGGGGGCCGGCTGCTCGGGAATAGGCTGGGCATCGGTCAGCGGGTGGTGAGCAATTGCATTGTGCATCACTTGTTTTCTTACACATTATTATTGTTAATACTATTACCATTATCACTATTATTATTATTATTGTTATTATTATTTTCCTGTCTTAATAAACTGTCTTTATCTCAACTCACAGGCTTCACTTTCCCGTTTCTCTCCCCCATCCCAGAGAGGGAGGGGGGAGGGTGAGCGAACGGCTGTGTGGTGTTTAGCTGCCAGCCAGGTTAAACCACAACAGGTGTATAGCTCATTTTTCATTTCCCTTTAGAGGAAGAATAATTAATGAAAATAGAGATAGTTTTGTATATGCAAGTGGCACGTTATAGAGACATTTTACTTGTTATTAAGTTTAATGATTTCAAGGGTACTGCTATTTTCTCTAATAGTCCAAAAATATTTATTGGTGTTCTAAAGTCACTTTAAGCTAATGTCTGCAAAGATAGAGGAATATTTATTGTGGTTGTTCGTACCATTTTTTTAAAATCATACTTTGAAGTGGAAAGTGAGATTCAGCATTGAGTAAAATCTCAGTTGCTGAGGTTGTAGTCATTGTAGCTGGTGCTCAGTTCTAGTCACTTGGGCTCTGGACCAGCTTGGGGAGTCCAGAGGAGGAAAGAGAGGATGACCTAAAGTCTAAAGAACATGGTGTATGGGGGAAGAGTAACTGGGAAAAAGATTGTTTAGCCTGTAGCAGCGCACACTTGCAGCCCAGAAGGCAGGCTGCCTCAAATGAGAAGTGGCCAGCAGGTCAAGGGAGGTGATTGTCCCCCTCTGCTCTGCCCTTGTGAGGCCCCACTTGGAGTACTGCATCCAGGTCTGGGGCCCTCAGCACAAGAAGGATGTGGGACTGTTGCAGAGGGTCCAGAGGAGGGCCATGAAGATGATCAGAGGGCTGGAGCACCTCTCCTAGGAAGACAGGATGACAGAGCTGGGGATGTTCAGCCCGGAGAAGAAAAAGCTCTGGGGGAACCTCATTGTGGCCTTTCAGTACTTAAAGGGGACTTTTGGAGAGCGACTCTTTGCTCAATCAGATATTGTCAGGACAAGAGGGTTTTAAACTACAAGAGGGTAGGTTTAGATTAGATATAAGGAGGAAATTCTTCCCTCAGAGGGTGGTGAGGCCCTGGCACAGGCTGCCCAGAGAAGCTGTGGATGCCCCATCCCTGGAGGTGTTCAAGGCCAGGCTGGATGGGGCTTTGGGCAACCTGGGCTGGTGGGAGATGTCCCTGCCCATGGCAGGGGGGTGGAACTGGATGGGCTTTAAGGTCCGTTCCAACCCAAACCATTCTGTGATTCTAGGAAAGAAAACCAAAGAGTCAATTAGAAGCCCTCAGATATTTGAAGAGTTGCTGCTGGAGGGTAGAACACAGACTTTTATCATAGAAACGGAGTGAAGTTACAGATGAAATAGAAGCAAGGGAGGTTTTATGTAAAGGAAAAAAAAAAGGACTAACAATTTATTGGAAGAAATAGTAGAGGAGGGGGAGAGTGTAGGAATAGACTAGATGACATGGTCCATTCTAGTCTTATTTTCTTTAACTCAGCAGGTTGGAGATGCCTCTGTTATAAACGTCTCAGTGTAATTTCTGTAGGATTTACTCAGTGGATATTTGCCAGAGATCACGCTCTATGTGGCAGACGGCAAGGTAGAACACTTTTTTTAGGGTAACCGCTTCTATTTCTCACGACCAGCTTTAAGAGAAGGTGCCCTTATGACTCCTTTGTTTTGTGGAAGCTGGTAATGTCTGGTGAGACAGTCCCTAGCACTCAGTTTCAACTAAATAACATAAAGCAGCCAGAAGAAGAAAGGGATTTAGGTGGAGAGCTTGATTCTTCAGTTAGGTTGAACATGTTTTACCTTCTGTTTACCTAGTGATCTTGTGCCCTACAAAGAAGACACTACAGAAGATACTACACTGTAGAAGATACTACAAAGAAGAGAGGGTACAGGGGTTACTAATTGTGAGAGCAGGCACAAAGCTGCTTTCCCTTCCTATGGAATAACCAACAATTTATATACAAGATAATCCTTCACGGTGTGGTGTTTTTTTTATATTTCATGATACTGAGAAGCTCCCGTCATGCCCTTGTGCTTGTGATCTTGCTAGACATGGTGGATGCCTGTTACTTTTCTTTGTTTTACTAGTTTGTGTTTTATCCATTTCTGTAACACATAGATAAGTCTGTAAAAAAAGCATGTAATAAGCCCTAGGAATTTTCAAATAAAAAGGCTTTTCTAATAATTTTGTAAAAAATGATATTTCCAAGTAAATTTAAAAAAATTGTTTCTGATTTTTTTCTTCTTGATAAGAAAGATGCAAATGCAATCTGATTATTTTTTTTTGACTGAGAAATAATAGGTGCCCTCTTTTTGACATGAAGTTCCATAATAGAAAATTGATAAATCTTTAATAACTATTAATTATATGATGTGTATATGTTCAAAACACCTTTTCAGGATTTGAGTTATCTTACAGAATTATGCTGTTTTCTTATTAATTTTTTCAAGAATTGAAAAAATTGTGTTTTAGAGAACATCGTAAGACATACCATTCTAGAAATCTGCTGACATTCTAAAAGCATCTTTTATAAAAGCTAATAAAATGGTAATTCAGCCTAATAGCTGGGAGAACAATGGCATCTTGCTAACTTCTTTAAAATTCATAAATGAATGAGGGACTATAATAAGCTGAAAAAATACAGGGTTATGACACTAATGCATGCTTTGTTCATTTATTTGACAAGTGTTTTTGTTCTAATTATGTAAGTTCCAAATATACCAGTAAAAGCATTAGTGAAATTAGATTTCAATAATTTTCCCAGATAGTGAGTAGTTAAGAGAACCTGCTTTCTTTGGGTCCAAATATCACGTTGAATAGTGTGAATGGATGAGGAGTTCAGTGATGATACCTAACGGCCCTTGAAATAATATTACCATTTCAGTTTAAACAAATCAATATTTTTTTTACATGCTTTTCTGGCTTGCTAACCGGAAAATCATTACACTTCTCTTGTATGGCTCTCTAGGTTCTTTATAGTATTTATCCCTCTTTCCTACTCTAATGATATCTGTTGAAGCTTTTGGGTGATTTCTCAGTGGATATTTCTGTTGTCTCAGATATCATAGAATCATAGAATATCCCGAGTTGGAAGGAACCCATAAGGATCATTGTTGCATGCGGTTGTGAGCACCGATGAGGGTATTAGCTCTTTCAAAAGAAAGCTGTCAGTTGCTGACATTATTGCTGTTACTTCTGAGCTGGTGCAGTTCAACTGAACTTGGATTTTATATCAGTTTCAGTTCTTTATGAAATGACCTAATGATGAAATTCTGTCTGTTTTATTCTCCTTTTATGCAGCTAAGAAAAAGCTGTTATGAATGGTAGGTAGCTGCTATAGAGCACTCATGGCATTGCATCAAAATGCAAACACTGAAAACCAGGGAACAAAACCTTCTCCTTCATTTCTTTCCAGAAATGATAGCCACACACCTTTTTGTTCCTTTTAGGGTCTGGTTTTAGTAATTCTTTTAGGGTCTTCAAGGCCAATCCTTTCCCCCAAACAAAATTATTTTTTAAAAATTATTATTATTATTTTTTGATGCAGAGGCGGGAGCTGTTTCCCCTCAGAGAACAGGGTAGCATGCCAGGCATACAGTTGTATATGTAAAAACATTGTGAAACTCCACTATTCTGATCATTCAAGAGAACATGGGAGCTGTTTAAGCAGGAATAGAAAGCAGTTTTAATACTGATGCCTGAACTGTTACGAGCATTTTTTTCTCCTTATTATCTAACTCTTGCTGTATTTGTTCAGCTAGGATTGTGTGTTAGCAGAGCTTCAGCATCTGTCCTCAATCTCAACTGCTGCCTGGTCCTTCTACCAATGTGCCGTGTTCTCCTGGCCTTCCTCCGAGGGTCTCAGAAGGTAAGCACTGTCCTCAGAATGCAGCAGGTAAGAAGAAAAAGGCCCTGGTTTATGTTGAATCTAATAATAACAGACAAAAACTGTTACATCGCTGTTTATTATACAGTATATGCTGTCATGGTGCAGGTAGTACAAAAATTCATGACAGTTTTAAAGACATTTATTTGGCTGGCATTGTCTGGTTTGATTGGACATTTCATGTAGGTTTCTTGAGGTCATTTTTGAGGGACATGGGCATACTGAGAACTTTGACGAGATGAGGTCTGCTCCTTCTTTCCCAACTCTAATGTTAAAGCCATCTGTGTCCCCTCTACTGCTTCACTGTAGTATTCAAGAGTGAAATGAGCTTCACCTCTGCATGACCTGAAGTGTCCCACTGGAGATGATGAAACTCTAAATAAACATACCCAAGCTGATATATAAGTTATCATGGGAGAAAAATAAAAGTTCAGGCAAATCCAGGAGGGCTTGTTTTCTATATCCGTATTCAGTAAACAGTAGTTGAGCTTGTTTGTGATCCACCGGTTACTCTGACAGAAATATAAGTAATGCTTTTCGGGAAATAAGTGTTTTCTAGATGGTTGCAAACCCACCAGTTCTATTCATTGACAGTAACAATAAGATTGGGTGCCTGTAGATGCAAATATATATGCAATTATACATAAATCATAGGCGTACGTAGATCTCTTCCTCTGTTCTGCTCACTTAAGAAGTCAGTGACTCCTAGAACAATTAGTGCAAGAATTTGTGAATTTTAAGGCCAGAATAGACATTATTTTATGGGCTCTTAGCATCTTTGTAATAGATAGTAACTGCAATTTCTTCATGAAGACCTCAAAATTGCCTTGTGCTTATAGTTCTGTATTTTTTAGATTGGAGTACTATTCTTACAAGGTTATTAAACCTAGTAAAAGCTGAATTTGCTGTTAAATTGCCGCATTTGCTGGTAGCATTTTTTTCTTTGCTTTGTTTTAGAAGAGAGAGTGCTTGAATTCTTCTCTTATTAGGTTGCCAGCAGGAAAACCAGAAGGCTGATAGACAAAAGTAAAACTTTCCATGTGACATGTGGTGTAACAATATGCATCTTTTCAGGTAAGATTTTATCGTGCTGAGCAGCACCTTGTTTGGGAAACACATTACACAAAGCAGTATTTTGTGGTTTTTCTTTTACAGTACGTTTGGGGGTAGTCTTGCTCTGTGCTTCCCTGCCTCAAATTGTGAATGCTTTCTCAGCTGTGTGTGGGTTTTGTCTTATTTTTCCTTTAAACACATAAGCTTACATTCTAGGGCTGAGGCTTTCCTTAAAATTCCAGTTTCTGGAAGGAAGAGGCAGGTATATGAAATCAGGTCAAAATCTGCCAAGTGATTCTAGTTGTGCCTCAGGAATTTGAGTGAAGAGGCAGGGTGCTACAGATTTTATTGCAGTGGAGGCAAATACCCTGTTCAGTGAAGAAGAAACATTCTTTGGTGGACACCTTTGAATGTTGTCTCCCAGCTGAAGCATGACGGTACAGAAATGATTGCTTATAGTGTAAAAAAAAAAAAAAATCTTAAAATGCATGCAGTTTTCTGCTAGGAATATCTATTATCTGATTTACTTTAGTAAAAATATTCCATAGGCCATGATGCATCCCATGCAGGTGATGGGATTGTTACTTGGCATTTGAGTAGCCACTTTTCTTTTGTTCAGGGCAACATATGCCTCTTTTTTATGGATCTCAGTTTTTCTATGTTTTTTTCTTTTTTTTTTTTTTTTTTAGTCTTACATGTTGCTGCTCATCTGGTGAATGCTCTTAACTTCTCTGAGAACTACAATGAAGACTTTCTGGCAATAAATGCAGCACACTATCGTGGTGAGGTGAGCCAACCATCCTTTTATATTCTGATTTTGATTATAGAATTTAAATATTGGAGTATTTGTATATACAATTCTACTGTATGATCCAACCTGTGATCTACACAGCACTGTGGGTTTTGTATGGTGAAAATACACTGTCATATAGATTGCTGTGGATTTTATTCCATCCTCTGGACAAAGCATGTATTAAGGATCTTGCTAAACCTGCAGGATTCACACCTATTTGACTATGAGGTGGAAAATGCTGCCATCAAGTCCTTTTCACCTTGCTCTTTGTTCTCCTCATTGCCTCCTGCTTCTCTCTGTTCCTTGAGTGGACCTAGTTGAGAGGCTTCTGCTGTTGGGGAGAACCCATTCTGCATTTCCAGCATAGCATTATAGCATTGTGGATATAATGCTGTGTGATATATATATATATATATATATATGCTGGGAATTAGAGGACAGTGAGACTTGAGACTAATTTGCACTTTTAAACTGCAATGGGAACTGTAGTATATATGCTAAGAGTGGAATTAGTTGTCTACATCAACTGGGCAGCAAGCTGATTTCTACTTACGAAATACTTTGTTTGTGTGACTTGTCTGCCTGTGATGCAGATCTTTTGAAGGCATACCAGAGCCCTAGTTCTTCCTGCAGGTGCTTGCTTCTGCATTTGGCACTGGAGAGATATTTGCAGATTTCAGGATTGAGACCAGATTCCAGAACTTTCTTCATTGGGCTACGATCAGGTTCTGTCTTGTTTATATTCATTCTAGTCTCAAGTCCACATTTCTTTTCTACCAGCTTCATTGGGAAAGATTTAGAATGATCCCATCCCAGCTGCATCCTTTCCTGGAAAAGGAGGGCTTGAGTCAGCCCTGGCCCAGAAGGACCAACAACCAAGGTCTTCTACTCCCTGGTGAATGACCTAATCACAGAGCTATTCTATGGGAGACAGACATACCAACACCAACTATTGTGCTGAAGTTCTGGATTGAACTCAAGTGTCTGCATGTGTTAGGAGTGGTCTAGTTAGACATATTCTCATCAGGAAGGTTGCAGGGGTTTCCTCAGGCAAGAACAGGCCACGGAGTGCATGGCAGCCTGTACTATGCAGACCTAAGAATTTTTCAACAGCAAATAGACATAGCAAGTTTTTAGTACCTCTATGATGAAAACCTCCTGGATTTTAGGTACTCTAATAGCTCTTTAATCTCTCAGATTGAATTCTGCTTAAACCTGTTTTGGTAACTGTTGTGAGCAGTCTGGATGCTACTGTCATCTTCCGTTCATGGCTGGAAGAGTGTTTACATTTGGATGCAGAGAGGTCAGGGAGAAAACGCTTAGTTTTTCCTGATCTGTGTGAAAATCTCTTATCTCCCCTCCCTGTCCCTGGGTTTTACTGCAAGTTTTTTTTTTTTTCTAAAAAAAAAAAAAAAAGCTTTTCTCCACAGTGAAGACAAAAATCTCATGAGGCTTAGGACTTGGAGTGAAGCACTTTTCTATGATGACGACAAATCTCCTCTTCCCCTCCTCAAAGATGTTCTCTACTTCCATCTTTTCAATTGTGGTGAAGGACACAGGAACATCTGGCCCTATATTGTCAGCTTCTTTGAGTTCACTCCTGCTTCACTGGAGTCCACTGCAAATCTCTTAGTGATGTAATTGGCAGTAAAATGCTTTTTCATTTAACTTTCAAATCTCTCACTCTTCTGCTCTCTGTCTTCCCAAAGGTGTGAGGTAACTGAGTAAAGTTAGGCTTTCAACAAATAATTATCTGTAAAATCATCCAAACCCCATTTTTTCTTAAAAGATCAGAAGTGTCTTCACTGAAGGAATGCAAGGGCAAAAGGTTTAGTTTATGTTGAATTGCAGTCAGTGTAAACTTTTATCAAATCCATTCCTGCATCCCGAATTAGAGAGTACTTATGCTATCAAGCGTGTGAGCTTTATGAGCTACTTATTATTATTATTACATTATTCATATGGATGTAAATCATTTATGTTGACTCTTTTTCCTCTGATTGCTTTTCAGGACCCAAGGAAACTGCTTTTTGCTACTGGTAAGTCTGTTGCAAAACTGACTGAGAAAGTTTGCTGCTTCTTGTCATCACTCTCCAGACAAAACATTTTGATCCTTTGTTTGCATGCCATTTGTTATATCTCAGCTAGGTTGAGATGTGTTATTTGTGTTAATATAACCTGGGTTTGCTTATCCAATAGTCAGGAGGGAGGAGTTACATAAGCCCCTGTAGTAGGATGAGCAACATCTTCAAAGCTGTTGTTGTACAGATGAGTCAGTGGAAAATCGTTAGTTTCAAACAGAGATTCTGCATAATATTAAAAGCAAATTCCTAAATGATTCAATTTCTAGAAAAAGGAACATAACTAAAGAGCTGTCTTCTTGCTTCAGCTGGTTTATTGAAGGGTTGTTTTGACTTCAGAGAAATCTAAACTGTTACCCAGGAATCAAGCGCTTATAAAGAGTAAATAAGCAAAGACATTTTTGGTGCAGGAATTTAGAAGGGAGCAGTGTTTGGGTGTGGATGGGTTGCTGTACTGAGCTGTGGTGCTTTACAAGCAGATAAAGGTCTTTCCTTCGTGATGTCATCTCTTTCACCCTTATTTAGACCAAATGCAGAACTACTGACTTGGTAACATTTAGAGCAAGACCCAAAGGAATCTGTCTGAACAGCAATGAATTTGGGTTGCTGAATTGGGTTGTAGATCTGTCAATCCAAATCAGTTTACTAGAATTAGCCATCTCTGGGAAGGTGCTTTCCAAAACCCCTAGGTGAGGTTTAGATCGGTTAAGAGCAGAGGAAGTGAAAAAGTGAAATACTAGAAATTGGTGTATGAGTGAACTGCGAACTGGAAATAGATTTGATACTTGGTGTCTTTAGTGAATCAGTGTCTTGAAAAAGGGTCACTCGTGGAGGAGGGACTACAAGATGGAGAGGGAGTATCAGAACAAGCAGCCAGCATTATATTTAGTATCTTAGATGAAGAAGAAAGACTTAGGGTGAAAGAAAAACCAGTGCAGAGGCTCTGTTAAATATTGTCCTAGCTTCTGGGTACACCTTGAGACTTAGGCAGTTGAGCAGAGGACCTGCAAGGTAGAACTCTTTATCCACTGACTGTTAAGAAAATACTGCATTTTCAAGAGTTTGAGCACAGTGTTGCAAAAAGCAGTGGTTCCAAGTTATCTTCAATTTAAAATGACCAGATCACTCCCCATCCTGACAACTGGTAATTGATATTATTTGTGCTGTGAGAGTGCCCAGAAAGGGACCAAAATTTTGCTATACTGGGAGCTGTACAAAAAGCAAAAATAGGATCTCACTTCCCAAACAATTCAGAACTAGATTTATTGTCTCTTTTTTTTTTTTTTTTTTTTTTATTCACAGTGAAGAGAAGGAATAAGGAGGAGTTGGGAGGATTTACGGTGTGCTGGGTTTTCAGATCAGTCCAGGAAAGAAACCTCCTTGCCTGAGGGTGTGAGGGTAACTGTGGGAGGAACAAGTATTCAAGATTATAGTTAGTGGAGGAAAATACTTTTTGCTCTCCTCCCTGTCCCTTTCTCTAAAAATGCATTGATGAATTGGGGCAAGGTTGTAAGTGATTTAATGTGTTCAGTTTGATGGAGAAGAGAGCTGAAGAACTGTATGTAAAAGGTAACCTTCTGTGGCTTGAGTGACAATGTAGGAGTCTGGAACAAGCCCCGTGTTACAAGTGGATTAGAAGTATTTGTCAGAGGGGAGATTGATTGCACGCTGCATATCCAACTAGATTAAAATAGAAGAAATGAAGGAGGCATCAGAAATAATAAACATTTTTAATTGCAGCTGCTTTTAATTTTAACTTTTCCACGAAGGGATGAAATTATGTAGTCCATGAAAAAAACCTCCACTGATTGTAGGACCAGGATTTTTCCTACAGTTTGTAAAACTGAGGAGTGATTTGGGCTGTGTCAGATTCTGGGTATCAAACTTGCCAGGAAGTGAGTGATGAGAAGTTTAATAAAAGATAAGATTGAAAAATGTCTCTTTATCACTAAAAAGTCTAAAATCACAAGTAATTATTTTTAGAAAATTAACTCGTTCTTATCTATAGTATATGATCATGAAAAAGATACTGAACCCTTAAAATCTGTGGTTTCACTGTTTACTTCTAGGAAAGCAGGTTGAGACATTTATATTCTAACACTAAAATGGCACTTGTTTACCTTTGTGTTTAGTGATTGGAATAGTTGACTTTGCTTAAACCTGAACACATGGTTTTTAGGGTGACCCAGGGGCTATGCTTAAAAACTTTTAAGAGTTTGCATTCTTCAAGAAGTAAAATGTTCTGATGTAATGCTTCATGGCTCTTAGGTTCTTAGTTCTTAATTCAGATTCTTGCTTCCTGGGATGGCAGTTTTGAAGATAAGGTGCTTATCATTAAAGTGGTAACTCTGGTCAGGATTTGTCCAATCTATCTTCAGGTTGATGGTTTACTCTACTTTTGGGGTAGGATTCTGCGTTAGGATGAGATGAATCATACCCTAGAAATACTTATTTTTCTTCTCTGACTTAAAAAGGAGCCTGGGAGAGACTAGTTCTGATATAGCAGACCATATTTGAGCAGATGAGTCTAATCCTTAATGTTTTTAACCTTCTCAAATGCTGGCTGTAGATCATTCTCACAGACCTTGCTCTGCAGGCAACAATTTCAAGCATGATACAATGCCACAGAGAATAATTTCAGGCTCTTTCTCATTCCAGGATGAAATGGGTTGGCAAACAATTGCAGTGACAGCTTGCATAGAAATTGATTTGCTTGAAATTCTGTCCCTGACCAGGTTTATAATTGTAGTGTTCAACAGAGTTTAGGGTTTGGAATAAAAAAGAAATATAGAAACTTGTACAGTCAGTCTTACAAATAAAGAGACAGGATTAATTCTTAGTTACCTGCTTGGAGACAAATATTATGAGCGAAGGATTACAGGAGCAAAGACTAATGGGAAATTTGTGATGCGTGGTGAAATGCAAGGAAAAGGGCATTTTTCCCTTTGCTTGATGGAAAATAAGACAACAACTCTTCTTTGCTCTTCTTTTGTACTGTGCTCAACAGTAGCTTGCTACATGAATTGTCTGCAAGAAATAAGTACATGTAAAATTTGACCAAATCTTGATTTGTATTTCAAAAAATTTCTACTTTCTTAAAAGGTTATGGGAGACAAGTATGCCTCCCCACAGTTCAAATGTAAGTTATCTCATGTTTTTTTAGTTCCAGGTCTGACTGGAGTCTTCATGGTGCTAGTATTATTCCTAATGTGTACAGCTTCTACGTATGCCATCAGGTAAGATATAAACTGATCATTATGCTGAAAAATGTCATTTAAGTAATCATATTCTCGTACTGATTAGAGGGAATGAAGTGCAAGTGCAATACGAGGCAAGAAGTATTTAAATGAATGTTAAAAATAAGTTTTCTTGCCTTTTTTTTTTAACTAGTTTGCAGGTAAATTAGCACAGTGATTTTTCTATTCCCAAAATTACAAAAGCTGATTCAATTGCCTTCAGAGAAAAGCATTTTTTTTAGGGGACATGCTTAGTTAAAACTGTAGGCCTTTAAAAATTTGAATAGTTCCTTTTTCTTGTTTAGTCGGTACAAGGAAGCAATAACTAAGCATATAGGAAGTTCTGTCCAATGTATAAATTAGGTCCGCTGGAAGAAAAACAAGATGATATTTTTATCTTGATTATTTTCACCAATTATTTGTAACAACAAATTAAAAAAACAGCAACAACAAAACCAAACAAAAAGAAAAGTAAAAACAATTAAAAACAAAACAAAACACCAGCAAATCTAACCAAAACAGAACTGTGCTGCTTAAGTTGAATGTTGCTTTTTCGAAGCTCTGCTTCTGGTTATCAAATATGTTCTTTTTAATGTAGATGATGCTTTTGAAGCTGCAGTGTGTTATTGGCTCAGAGTAACTGCTGGGATTTCTAGAGGCTCGGTCCTCCGGTGGGTTCACATTCTGCACCAACATTGCTGAACATACATTGTAGTACATTTAAGTGACCAGTACCTTGCAGGATCTAGCCCAACGTGGTAGCCTTTTATAGGCTTCTGGCACTGAAGCAGTCTTTGGTGAATTCAAAGACTGATTGTGTGAATGTATCATCTTGATTCAGCAAGCACTGCATGATATTTTAATTCAGTATCTTAAAATTTAAAAGATGCTCCACTGCTGTGAGCTAGATGTGTTAATATGAACTTTTTTGAACTAATCTGTCTTCTCTGAGAAGCGGTGTTATAAGGTGTTGGTCAAAGAAAGCAGTTCAGCAAATACTTGTGCAGCTTCCCAGCCAAGGGGACTTCCAGAACTGAGATTTCTGTGAGGAACTGGAGGCTACAGAAATACAGGATAAGACTGCTACGCAAGATGTCAGGCTTGGTTGCACATCACATAGTTCACACAGATGCCTGTACTTGCAAAAGAAAGCCAATTTTGGGAAGATGGAAAAATGAAACAATTACTTCACACTGCAGCAGTGAGCCAGAACAAAGTCCTGTTTTCTCCAAGGCCATGATAAATTAGAAAAAAAAAAAAAAAAAAGAACAGCATTTATTAATGATTGGGAAACTTAGGAAAAAACATATGTAGTTGTAAACGTATCCTTGGAAATAATAATTTTACGGTTCATGCAAAAAAGCTTTCCATCTTTCCAAGTTACATGCTTGTTATTTCCTTCTTCAATTACTGTAACTGCAAATGCTTTCTTGTCTTTCTGCCACCTAGCCAGCAGAATCAAAACCCTGAACAGATCATCTGCATCTCCTATTACTATAGCAGTAATTCTTACTTAGAAATTTTATCCTGGCTTCTCCCTCAGGCGTATGGCTCAAGCTTGTCTTTGTACTCTGTTTTACAAAGAAAACAAGCTTCCATGTGCATGTGTCTGTCTCTTCTCAGTCTCCTCAGTTACCTAGTAATGGCTAAACTCATGCTATGGTTTTAGGAAAATTAACTGTAAACATTCATTGCTTATCCAAAACTTTTTTTTTTTTTTTTTTTTAAGTATTTCTGAGTGTATTATACTGTCTTGGATTTCAGCCCTAGTCCACTCTTGCGCACTAAACTGCTTAATCATTTCTTCCTTCACATGTACGTTCTGAAATTTTTCTGTGCATGATTTTCATTCCATTTTCATGTATTTACCTGTTCAGTAAACTGTATGAATAAGTATTAGGAGGATTGAATTAGCTGCTAATGGTTTAAAGGGGGAAAGTGAGTGTCATTTGAAAAAAAAATCCAAAGTTTTTACCATGTCATACCTGAGAATCAGACCACCGTTTTTTTTCAGTATTTGTTGGAAACGTTATGAAGTTACCAGAAAATTGAGTAAATCATGTGCATAAATGTTGACATTTCAGGTAACTTTCAAATAAATATTGCTCAAGAGCATTTCCATTTAATATAATTGCTGGTAATTTTGGAAATCATGTATTTAAAGAAACATTGAAATATAAGTGGCTCCAATGCCGTCTCTTTTTATAATCAAATATGCCAGTATTCAGTTCCATCTTCTAAACTACCACATATATCTTCTTTTTCAAAAATATATGTAACAGGATTAAAAACATTTTTCCAGAACTGTGTGGTTTACTGTATCCCTTTAAAAGCATGGCAGACTTTTTCTACATTTCAAATTAACTCTTGCAGACCTTCACCTGCCAAATTCTAAAGTAGGTTAACTAAAATTAAAATTAAATATTCAATTTGATCTCCAATTTTCAGGAAGTTGGGTTGCTAGGAAAAACATCCCTTCTTTAATTAGTATCTATTTTAAGCCCTAAGAAGAATGTATGTAAAATAATCAATGTTCTGAAGAGTTATAAAAATATAATAGTTTTACAGCGTAGATTATTGAACGTATTAGAATACCGTGTATGTCTGTAGGGCACATTTTAAAAACGATACAATTAAGAGAAATATAAAGATTAAAATGTGCCTCCCAGTAAGAGATTCAAGGATCTTGATACCTTTAGTTTAAGGAGGTGAGGCTGAGAGGACTCGATTACATTTGGGGAACTTGACACATGTAAAGAACCAGCATGTTATTACAGAGGTATCTGCAAGAAAGCTGAAGAAAGGGTGAAATGCCCATGTCTGGAAGCTGACATTTAGACGTATTCAGACAGAATATGTATATTTTAATCAGTGATAACAATAAGTTAATGACAAGTGTTGCAAACTTGTCAGAAGTTGGAATACTGTCCAACTGTCTATCTCTGAAATTTTGAGAACTTGGTCCATTCTGAAAACAGTGCTCAAGATTCAATGAAAATGAGTTTGGTGTGTAGCTTCTGATATTGTAGCAAGATGCCAAATTAAACAAGAGCCCTAAGACCTGTCTGCGGTCTGGGCATAAAGGATATTCTCTCTGCTTTCATCTAACTGATGCTCACTCTCACAGCTCCTTCGAGATACTGATGAAAAACTACATGGAAATGCCTACCAGGGTGCGGGTAGTTAGAAATAGTTTGAGAAGTCTCAAGGAAGAAAAAGTTAGTATGATGCTCAATGGGGGAAGGATGGTGGGATGAAGGAAGGTTTTTTTCTAAGCACTTTGCAGCTGCTGGGTTGCTTAGAACTGCCCTTACTTTGGTTTTCTTCTTGGTTTCCCTCAGACAGATTATCAAATTGTGAGTTTTTTTTAAGACTGCAATAATAATGTGTAAGAAAACTTGCAAAAATTGGACACAAATCCCCCCCACCCCGGCCAGCCACCCCTGTATTGACAGAAACAAATCAAGTGTACATTTCAGATGTATTATGAAAACAAGTGTATCAAATTGCTAAAAAGGACTGTTTATGCGTTTCAGAATTAGACTGTAGCAAAAGACTGTAGGAGGGAAAAAATCTGAAAAAAGAAAGTTATGTCTGAAGAGTAGCTTCTTAAACAATGTTCTCAGAGTTAAGGTTGCTTTTTATTAAATAGTTATTTTGGCTTGAGTGGGGGTAGTGTTTTTTTTTGTTTTGGAAGGGACTCCTACCATGCTGTGTAGTGGGAGAGATGTTTGTGTGCTATGAAGTAGAGTATTTTCTTAACCATTTGGTTGTGGGTTTTTTTTGGTGACTGTTTTTCTTAAGAGAAAGTGAACAGGCTTAACACAGAACAATTCCAGATGGATATTTTCTTTGGTCTTGGTTCTTTTTAAATTTCCTAACAAATTACTGATGAAGGGAAGGTCCTCTTTCCCCTTCACCTGTCCTGATCCTCGTAGTGGTAATGTTCTTGTTCGTCCCAAGGCCATCAGTCCCAGAGCCTCACCATATACAGCCCTCCAGCCCCCCAAAATTCCTTTGCCTGTCCTCTTTTTGCCTTCTTGCTCTAGTTTCCTTTTCTCCTGTACCTCCTTCCACTCCATACCCTCAGAAGTTTGCTTTCCCACCAGCCTTTCTGCTGCTACCTCTTAGTATTCAGTTGGGGCACATTAAACACTGCAGCCCTGTATTAGAGCAAGGAGAACACAAGGAGGCACTCACTGTGAAGAGGTTGACTTCTGAGCCCAGAGGCTGAAGAACTGTTCTGGCTGCAAGGATCTGGTAGAGACTTTGTAGGGCCTAAGAAAGCAGGGAAGTTTCCTAATTTGGGAAGAGGTCTTCAGCTGGTTCTGAATTTCCATGTCCTGCTCTCTTTCTTAGCTTTTTACTTCTGTGCCAGTCACCTGATCTTCTCAACACTTAGCTGTTTGCAAATACAGTGTCCCTGTAGGAGTACAAACTGGGCTTTGACTATTCTATATGACTCCGTGCTGAATAATGATGTCCTGTGTGCACAGATCTGCTTTTAATTAGCAGTGATTCTGTCTTGAGTGCAATAGCATTGAACCATGGTTTATTCTTTTCAGGGTTTCAAACTATGACATCTTCTGGTATACACACAACCTTTTCTTTGTCTTCTATATGCTGCTGATGCTGCATGTTTCGGGGTAAGTACATGAAAAACACTGTCCCTTTTACTGAAGCACAGCATAAAGACCTGTTCCCTTGACTGTTGCCTTTCCTGAGATTGCTTGTGCACAAAGGGCCAACCTCTTGTCCAGATGCTATCAGTCATCTTCAGTTCTTCAGCAGGTTATTATTTAAGTAAAGTTCAGACTGTAGCTTGAAGAATCATGTTTTACTACAGCCAGGTAGCACAAATTTCTTCACTTTCAAGTTTATTTATTGTCCATTTTACCATTTTCTTGTGGGAAATCAGGATAACATTATTGCTTCTTTCTGCCCTCTCTCACCTGGCTGCTGAGAGGAGGATGTGAAGTTACACATCCCTGTCTCTTTCCTCTCTGCCTTCCATTTTGACTCCTAAGGAGGCAGAAGGAACTCAGTAATTATTTCTCATTCTTATATTACAAAATTTACTAGTTTTTCATCTTATTTTCACAAACATCAGATGTTGATGTGCCATCAAGCTGATTCCTTTTGATCAGGTCTGTGTCTGGCACAAACAAGACCAGCTCTACTGCAAGGCAAAGCAGGTTCCACAAGTTACACTGTGTGAAAATCTGGTCTGTTAACATCGACAGAGCTTCCTCTGTGGATATAAGCACAGAGATCGGTATAGGGAAGGGGTGTTGGAACAAGGTTAATTTCATGTCATCAAGTATCTACTGCAGCATGGAGTGCTGGAATGTCTGCACAGCGCTGAGTACTGCTGTTTAAACAGTGAAAGGTAATTAGGCCTAGCCAGATCACAGTAGGACTGTGTTGTTGAACAAAATAAATGCAGCTTGAGATCTGGTGAACTGAAATAATGAGTTGAAAATGCTGAAACTCCTGGATGCAATTCCAGTTTTCTGTGTTTTTTTTTTTTTTCCCTTTTTCATTTTTTACTGTGGCATAGCTCTTGTTCATAGCTGAAGAAAATGGATTTAACCTGTTCTCCCCTTCCTGGGGCGAGATGAACTTTCACTACATTATTCCTGACAGGTGTTTGTCTAATTTCTTCTTGAAAACATCTGGTGATTGAAATCTTCTAACCTCCCTAGGCAATGTTTCAGTGATTAACTTCTGAGCATTTTTGTGTCCATTTTAAATCATCTTTACTGTCTTATCCTTTGCCCATTGTCTTCTCAACCATGCTGCTACTTCATGAAGGAAGAAGTCTAGTTGGAGAAATCTGCAAACCAAGGCTGCAGGAATATAGCAGATACTAAACAGGCATCTCCTCGTACAGATCCTCCTTAATATTGAAGTGGAAAACCTTTCAGTATGCATCAAAAAGAACTGAGTGGCAGATAAAAGTGAGAGAAAGATGAGTCATGAAGAGTGGGAGTCAGTTCAAGTTTAACTTGCCTAAATTTAGGTCTCTGCATGTTCTCTAAATGTCTGTCTCCCATTATAGTCAAATGAGTTCTAAGAAATATAGTCAATGGAGCCTGAAGAATGCTTCAGCTAACCTGCTGCTACAAAGATCTACATTCAGGTGAGCTGGATGGATTTTTTGGGCTCCATTGGTTATATTGATTGGAAGATCTCTTCTGAGAATAAGGAAATTTAAGCTCCCACGTGTAGGTGCCCAGCTGACTCCTACATGGCAAGTCTAAGAGATTTGCAGGTGCATAGTCAGTTACTCTACACAGCAAGTCATTTCCTGTGACTGGATGGTGTAGACAGGTTGGGTGAGGATTTACCTGTGTTGTAGTCTCTCCTTTTGAGTATTTTCACAGTATTCTTGTATTCTTGCTTTGTTTCAAAGTACTATGGGTATGTTCTTGCAGTATCCTCTTTTTCTGGGTAGTGAAGCACTTCGCAGCCATATATAAAGTGACATGATTCATCTGTCATGTGTTATTGGTTTGTTCTTTCATCCTTACCCTAAGAGAGAGGGGAATCTTTCAGAGAATTATCCTTAAAGACTTTCCTTCCTCTTGTACTCCTTCCAACATAACTTTCAAATATTTTAGTGGCTTAAGGCTTGCTGCATATCTACATTAACTTAACTCTATTTTAAGCCTGTAATAGCAACAACAAAAAATAGTTTATGTAAAATAAAAGCTTGATGTTTCTATTACCAGTGTAAGGAGCTATAAAACATACAAAGCATTTTGAGTCAAACCCTCAATGGTTTTACTTGGGTATTACTGTGATGTTTAATGGGTTATTCTGGTTAATTGGAGCTGAGAATAAGGTCTTTGTGCTGTCACCAGAGTTATCCAAGGATTGATCTTTGGAAGGGAGAAAATTCTGAAGATTCCACCCAGACATTGACCTTTAGCAGAGTGAGGACCCCTTAAGCAACTCACCTTGATTTTAGCAGCACAAGTTGGATGAGAGAATAGGAGCAGTGTAATTACCTATAAAAACCTCTAGAGCCATTGACATCTAGCTTGTCATCATAAAAATCTAAAGCAATAGTAATATAAGGTTTCGAACTGTAGCCAGAAGTGAACGTTGTCTCTGTTTTAAGGGTGGAAAATTGGGTCAGAGTTTGATGTATGCCCATGTGAACAGCCTACATGCTGTGTAGCTCAGCCTGTCAGCTGCTTCTACACATCTCATCCTTCCTTTCTCTCCCCTTTTTTTTTGCTAAAGATGTCTTTCTCCTACATAGTGACATCCACCCTGAGTTTTTATAGATTCAAATATTGTACCAAATGAATATATGAGGATATATCTTAGGCTCCTAAGAGTTGTGCAGAACTTGACCTTTCTGCGTACTGACCTTGGGTGTGTGGGACCACTTGCATTTCCTTGACATCTTCAGAAATGGAAATCGTTGCAGCTGCTGTTAACAGGCAGCTTTGTTATCTCAGTTTGCCACTCAGCTAGCATGTTTGTAATAGTTTAAACAAGCTAGAGATCATTAGAGGAGATGCACATGTTTGCAGTTCAGTTATTTGTGTCACAAGAAAAACTTCGAATCCTCTTTTGGGGATGTTCAGAGGCCAGATAAGCCGTGCGAGTAGCTGGCAGGCATGTGCATGAGGTTGATTGGAAAAATATCGCATGTGCTGTGATTTCCAGCTAAATCCATGAGGCACCATAATGTTTATGGAGCAGGGAGCTAGCATAATGCTCGGGTTATCTGTCACTTTGCAAGTATGCAATGACCAACAGCGATGGCAGATGCAAGCGATAGGCATGATTGGGCAATAAATACGGGCAGAAGCATGGGTGTAAGCATGCGAATGCTTCCCAAGTGATTCTCCCAGGGTTGGACGTGGAGTTGAGAGTGAGCAGGTTTAAATTCCAAGCTGTACGTTACTCACTGGACCATGCGGGAAGCATGTTATAGCTGTCAGGGCTGCATTTCAGCAGGGAAGGTTGCCAGTAGCCTGTCAGAGCCCATTTAAGCTGGGAATGTTGCAAATATCCTACTTCCTTTTGTTCTTGTGAATTAGACTGTTACCGTTGCTGCTGTGTGTGTATGTTGGGGAGAGGAGAGGGAAACGTGTTCTTACGTTTGATTGTGTGCTTGAGATAATCCTTCACCACGTGTCCTGTTGGTCATCAGACATTGTGCCAATGGGCCTTATTTCCCACCCAGCACCATCCTATCTGGCAGTCATTTAGTTCCTGTATTATTTTTTTTAAATAATCTTTCTTGTGGTTTACCTGTTAACAAATCTTTGTTAACAAAATATTACCTGTTTTACCATTATTAACCATATTACCATTATTAACCTGTTACCAAAATATTTGGAGGCAAATACTACTTGGGAAGAATTCCATTACTGTTATTATCGGTTCTTCCCCTCTTTCAATGACTCATACATGTGTTGAAATATCCCAGAGTGTCACAGGTTTCCATTTCTTTCTTGATAGTTTCTAGCTGCCGCTGCAAAATTTCCACTTCATTTTAGTATACGTTTAATTTCATCTTGAAAAACAAGCATGGAGCTCACAAAATAATTTGCAGTATAAGGTAGGTTCCTTGGTTATCATGCAGGACTTTCTTTTTTCCTTCTTTCCTTTTGACAAGATAGTATTCAAAGGAGCAGCAATGCTTGCAAATTAGGCTGTTGTGTGCAAACCTGATAAACAGCAGGTAGTGGGAACATTCCTGTAGTTTATGATTTGGCAACTTAATCAACTTAAGATTCTTCTGCTGCTGATTGCCTTAAAAATCAGGGCTTCCTGACTGTAAGGAGAATGAGTGAAAACAGCCTGGGTGTGAATGAACTGGAAATGTGATTATTTATTTTTCTTCAAGGCTCCCACAATATCTCCCTCTTTCAAGCGATATTAAGCTTGAGGCTGTTCAGTGGGGAAGGGGCAAGTGAGCTAGAAAAGTTGAACCTTGCCTCTAGTGACAGAAGGCTCTGCAGTTGCAAAGCCTCAATCTGACTGAAAGTCCTGAAAGCAAACTGAATAAAAATCCTTACAGAAGTTGAGCCTTAAGACTGCTTTCTAAAATCCTCTCCAAATGAAAAGAAGTGGCTTGGTTTCGGCCGTTACTTCAGTGTCTTTGTTATTTTTCTTTTCCTGCAGGGGAGTGCTCAAGTACCAGACCAACTTAGAGGAACACCCTCCTGGTTGCTTTAATCCTAACAAAACACTCCGAGAGAATATGACAGTGCCAAAGGCTTTTGAAGAGCCGTTTCCTAACCATACTACTGAACCTTTCCCAGAGGACTTATCAGTACCAGAACCCTTTGTACAAAATAACTTTATGAGAATTTGTTCCGAGGAACCCAAGTTCCAGTCACACTTCCCAGAGGTCTGTATGATCCGACGTTTCAGGTATTACAAGCCATGCCAAGTCTTTCAGTCAGCCATAACCACTAATTATTGCTTTCCCTGACCAGATGTTTTAATAATGGAAAATATTATTAAAACCTTTTCAGGCATTCAGAGATTTGGTGGGGAAAAACAATCTCTATTAAACGTTGTATTGCATTATAATGTGCCTAGAATAGGGTGGAAAAATATCAAGAGATTGGCTGTAATGTTCTTTTTTTGTACAACATGGTAAGAGATGTATTGGTCTTGCTATAAATGTGACTTTAAATTACAATGTAGTACTTTAGAGCAAACATTTATATAACATATTCATTAGGCCCTTTTGTATGCATTGTATGGCATTAATAAATTGAAATAATCAAACTCCATTTGTTCTCTTTTTCGCTGTGCGGATTCAAGTCCTAATGTGCATTTCTGGGATGCAGTTGGTTGTGGTTTGGCTTTGTGTAGCCTGTTGTTTGCAGAGAATAATACTACACACAGTATGGGTAAATGAATATGATGACAGTGGGGATAGAAAATCCTTTTTGTTTCTTTATGTTTTGTGCAAAACAGCTTTTTCTTCATCCAAATTTGCTCATTTCTTTCAAGAAAAGATGAGCAGGGCTGTACTGGCAAGTAGGCTGAGGAGGTTTGGGAATGCTGCGTTCACAAAGCCTAAAGCCCACCATTCAAGGTGGCCTCATAACAGACCTCACAGGAGTTTCTCTTTATTATTATCATTGTTTTCTGTGAAGCACATATGTCCCTTACTAGCTGCAGGGGGAACCCATTTTACTATTGATCATGTTTTCATAATAAGAAGCAGTCAAGGCTACACTAAAGTCTTCCAACAAAGTCCTTTGGATTTGTATTTCGTTGTGGTAATACTCCTGAATTATGTGGAAATGTGTATCTGGCTCCATATGACCCAGGCAGTGTTTTCCCTGGGGCTTAAGATGCCTATTCTAGAGTGATCTTTGGGGAAAAAAAAGAGCCATGGAAAGAAATAGCCACTCTGTTTTCCTGGCAGCGTGTAACTTCATCCGAGAACTTTGATGTATTTGACAGGTTTTTTTATGCACTTAGAGATACCAGGTCTGAAAAACCCGCTCCTCAGTGTTCTTAGGTCCTGTGAGCTACTCAAGTTCTCAAGGCCAGAGGTGCTTGTGGAAATTAAATACTAATTGCAAGAGATGCTGATGGGTAGCTTCTTGATTTGAGAAGGGTTGAATGACTGAGCAGATGTGGAATTGATAGTTAGCCCTGCCATAAGCTCTTGATAATTGACTCTGGGGATGGGATCTTGGCGAACAGCCGCAAATGTCTCCATCTGAGCTGGTCACCCTGGGCTCCCTATATAGTCTGTGCAGAGACATAGGCACTTGCAGGGCCCCATTTGCCTAGCATACACATCTTCCACAGGGCCAAATAAACCGTGCTTCATAAGTGCCCTTTTTTCTCCCTTGTCTCGTTTAATACAAGCGTAAATCCTACAGCACAAGGATTGCTTCTTCATTAATGTTTTTGCCTATACTCGAGATGATAAAAAGAAGGTAATAGTCAGATAATACTGCAAATCAGACAGTGTTCTTCCTTAAAGGTTAATCAGTTTTATAGTACTCTGGTCTGTTAGATTTTGAAACAGGGTATGTATTGTGTCACTCCCTGCTGAAACCAGTTGCAATCCAACTACATAAAACCAGAGTAACATGGTCGCAAATGAGGTCATTAGCATCTCGTTCCTGATTAGTTTTATGATTGAAATCATTTGTGCCTGTGGAAGATGCTGCCAGTTAGACTGACTAAGCCCCCATAACATGCTTGGATTTCTGCATGTGGAAGGGTGTGGAGATTACTTGTGATCAAATGCTGTTCCACAGTAGATGAGAAACGAGGTTCTGCAGGCATTCATGTAGTCTTGAAATTAGAAAACACAAAATGAAAATCCCTTGAGGTAACTTTGCTGTTCTCCCGTAGACCTGGTTTTGGATTTCTGGACCTCTCTGCTTGTACTGCGTAGAACGGCTGTACCGCTACATCCGCAGCAATAAGCCGGTCACAATAACTTCAGTGATAAGCCATCCCTCCAATGTCCTTGAAGTAAGGATGATCAAAGATGACTTTCAAGCAAGGCCTGGCCAGGTGAGTTAATGTGCATCTGATAAAAAATCACTGTTGCTCACATAGCGTTGTCTTCAGGGATGACTTTCATGTTCTATGTGCTAACCCATCGCTGAATGTTTTGGACGTCTTTTCTATCTCTTACTCTTTTCTGGTCCATTTTGTTTCAGTATGTTATTCTACACTGTCCAAGAGTGTCTGGACTGGAAAGCCATCCATTCACCCTTACAATGGTAAGAAATAAGAGTTTTTTCTGTACTTTCCCATTTATTTATATTTGGTAAGCAAATAGTATTATCGCTTTCAAGGTGAAAATTCCCTTCAGAGGAGTTTTTATGTTTCATTTATGAGGGTACCAATGAATGTGAAATGGCATGGTTATTATGTATGACAGTACTGAATACATATTTAATTTTCTCCACTATTGAGAAAATGATAATGGGAACTTTTTTCAAAGTCTTCCATAAGTAGAAAACAATAAAAAATAAATAAATAAAATCCATGTGATTTTGATCATTCAGTTTCATAAATGAGGTTTTAACCATCTGTTTGTAGACCTTAGTATGTAATGAGCACAAACTCTAATGAATTTTCTGGTTTTTTTTTCCTATTAAGTGAAATGAAAAGAGATTCTTGCAACTGCCTTTTCCAGAGCTAGAAAAACATCAAGTTTTTCTCTTAAAAAAAAAGTTTTAAAAATAGACTTTATTTTTATATTGAGATATATCAGTGACTTAAAATGATATATGAGTGAAGTCGTATAACGGGATTATTGCTTATACAGCTCAATTTATCTAGAATGGGAAGTGGATCTTATGGAGATATACTGGAATAAGTTGAAATTGTAAATAAATAAATAAATAAATATACCTGAAGTTCTCCAGGAGTGAACAGTGCAGAGGCCTAGGAAATTCTATGGCCATATTACAATACTGCACTGGCTATGTTGTTATAAAAAGCAGTCTAAGTTTGAATATTAGTGACAGCGTTGTCCTTTCATTGGCAAAAAACAACTAGGTCCTGTCCACTTTCAGTTCTTTGGTTTTGTTTATTTTTGTTCTGTTTTGGTTTGATTTATCTGAATGCCAAGCAGGCAGGCAAGTACTGTCACAGGTGAACCCACACTGATTTCCACAAAAATAGATTTTGTGCTGTAAATCTGGCAGTGAATCTCACTTAGGGAAAGCAGCTTCTGTATAGCTTGGCCAAACAATATTGACACTTACATAGCCTGATATTTGCAGAGTTTTTCTGGCTATTCACATAAGTAGTAGAAAGCAGAGGCGTGTGCTATTTATCTGTTGTTAACTCCAGTAGGCAATTTTTAAGGCACTCTACAGAGTCCCTAAAGATAACTAAATATGCAATGCTGGAAAATGATGTGCATTGCAGTACTGATGGAACGGTAGCTGGATTTTTGTGCAGAATGAGTCAATTGGTATTTATTTATATTTATGATTTGTTTAGCAATCAGAAGATAAATTTAAAGCACTCAGCATAAACCTCAGATTGCTCTTTACACTCATTTGGCACTAGCATAGCTATGTTTAATAAAGCTGCGCCTGTTCTATACCACTGGACACATCTCATTTAAATGCTAATCTCAAAACAGCTTGTTCCTATTTTCTGACTGTCCAACTCAGTGGAAATTTAAATAATTGTTATAATTTGATTATTAGTAATAGTTGCACAGTTTGGAAAATACGGGACTCTTACGAAGACTAATTCTTCTTATGTTAGGACACTGCTAAAGCAATGGATGGTGTGATATTGACTTAGAGAAATAATGTCATCAAAGTATTAGGCCTGGTTCAGTAGTCTTATTTTCTGGCAAAACTTCTTGGTTTTGATTTTTTTTTTTTTTGTCATAAAAAAATACTGCTGACATGGACCTACTGGCTTAGATCACAGGATTAAGTTAAATAGGGTGTTGTATTACAGTCGGATTCTTTGCACGAGTTGAGGATTTCATCTGCTATTTAAAATGGCATAGTGTAATATTGCATGTTATAAAAAATGATTTTTGAACAAAAAATGTAGATCTTGGAGCTATGGAAGACATCCTTGTTCTGAGTTTTCTGAGTGAATATAAATAACTCATTTATATTCAGATATGACGCAGTTTCTTCCAGTTAGATATACAACTAGTTGATAAATTACAGTTGGTGTAATTTTTACACTTATATTAAACATGTAACATAAGAATTGGCAATTTTCACTCCATTTCCACAGTGCATTATATTTTAAATATATAATACTGTACCTGGCAATTTCTGTTCACGCTCAATGCTTTATACTTTAAAGTGCAGCAATATCTGTCAGCATCACAGTATATCGTTCAAGATTGCGTACATGTTTTAACTATTATAAGATATGAAATTACTGCTAGGTTAGTGAGTCTCACTTTTATTGCCACAAACATATTTCAGTGGAACGTCAACTGTGCTGGAGAAAACGCTATTATTGGGTAAATGGCTGTTTTATAGCATCGTAAGGATTTGAAATGCCTGGGTTTATGGCAGTCTTCTTGCCCAGCTTAAAGAGGGGACAGTCATTTCCATATGTCTTTCTAGGTCACAGAATATGCCTTGGGCTGCTGTCCTGCTTAGAAAGCTATTTTTTTTTTTTGGTGTAATACCATGCCAGACATGGGACTGTGCTTACAGAGTGTGTAGGCAATATCTTAAATATGGTATATTTTCCCCTGATCCCATCTGACCTACTTGTCGTTACCAAGCAAGTTGGAAAACTACTACTGCTTCTTTTATTCAGTGAAGGTAGTCCTAGGATTATTTTCTCAGCTGGGGCTGGAGCATGGGGCTCAGAGATGTAGTGAGTGCAGTGTGAGGGAGCGTGGGGCTTCAGGTCCTGAAGCGCAGTGCAGTGATGGCTGCAGCAGACCTATGGGAAGGCTGAAGCTTTCTTCCCTGGCACTGTTGTCCTGCTTAGGTTTTATGTGATGTCCTATATAAGCTGCTAAAACATCTCATCGTGCCCGGAGCGTGCTTAAAAGAGAAATGACCAGTTCAAGCATATCACTATCCTCTAAGCGAGGACTGTAAGCAAAGTGGAAAGGAAGGGGTGAGGCGGCACGAAGGAGTCGTGCAGATGTTTTACTAGTCCCTTCCCTTCTCAGGGTTATGTAATATTTACAGTTTAGCTCAGTTTCTTACATAACGCCGGGGTGGAGGAAAACACTGGGAGGCTGTGTAAAGGGCCTGAACCTACTCCCATCGTACTCTGGCAAAGCTCCCATGGATTTCAGTCAGAGCCAGAGGGAGCTCTGAGTCTCAACCAAGTGAACGTAAAGAGGTAGGCATTGTTCAGAAATGTGTGCAGTGGCATTTGTTTTCTTTTCCTTTTTGTCAATTGAAAGTGTTCCTCACCCTGCAGATGGAAGGAATGAGCAGAAGCAATTGGTGCAAAATGCACACGGGAATTTAGAGGAACAAAACTCGTGTTCCTCTGAACTCAGAGCTGCCAGTCAGGCTTCCTTGCTAACCTGTGACCTGACTCTGCTGTTCAAAGGCTTCGTGTGATGGAATCATAATGTGGTTTGGAGGCCATCTGGTCCAAACCCTCAGGGACCCAGGCAGGGACACCCAGAGCAAGTTGTCCAGAACCATGTCCAGGGGGGCTTTTGAAGCTTCTCTGGGCAACCTGTTCCTGCGCTCTTCCACCTGCGTAGTAAAGAAGTGGCCCCTGATATCCAGACGGAACCTCTTATGTTTCATTTTGTGCCACTGCCTCTTGTCCTGGCACTGGGCACCACCGAAAAGAGCCTGGCTCCATCCTCTGTACTCTCCCTTCAGGTATTTAGAGAGGTTGATGTGATTCCCTCCCGAGCCTCCTCTTCTCCAGGATGAACAGCCCAGCTCCCTCAGCCTATCCTCACAGAAGAGGTGCTCCAGGTCCTTCATCATCTTGATGGCCCTACGTTGGACTCTCTCCAGTAGCTCCACGGCCATCTTGTACTGGGGAGCCCAGAACTGGACCCAGCACTCCAGGGGTGGCCTCACCAGTGCTGAGCAGAGGGGAAGGCTCACCTCCCTCAACCTGCTGGCAATGTCACTCGTCCACTCTAAAGTTCAACACTCAGAGATCCCATTTTTCTCATGATCATTGTGGAAGCTAGAATGTTTGAGCTCTGTTTTTGAAGCATACATCCACCTATTTTTATTCACCTGTGTTTATTCCTTGACTTTGTTATCCATTGAAAAAGCTTTGAATGGTAACAATAGGATGACCCAACTCGTGCAGGTGAACTGCTGGCCAATTCTAGGTATCACTGTGAGCTGCTCTTTTCATATTGTCTTCATTGCTCCATCTAATTTGATTTCACTTTAACAAAACACTTTCTTTTAAACATTTACTTTTTCCATCAGTTTCCTTGTTACTACACACAACTGTTACTGTTCTCTGTATAACTGTGTAAAATTTGTATGCCCTTGTGTCTTTACTTATTTTAGTTAGGATATTATTGCATCTTACAATTGAATCTGAACAGAATATAGTCAGCCCCAAGATATTTCAATCCATAATGGAGAGAAATATGTTCAGTAAATCAATCTTTTACCTACTCAGGGGTTTTCAAAGGGACAAATTATTTTTACGTACTTCTATTTGATGAACTCTTTTGAGGAGATTTGGTTTTCAGACCAAGTGTAGAATATGGTCTGAAGGTCAGACCACTTAAGAGATTGGGTCTATCCCCTAGATAAGAGGAATCTAAAGAAACATATTCTCTTTAGTGTTTTGCTTCCAGACTGACATTTCTTGACATTATTTCTGTGGAAAAGTGCAGAACTCATCTGCTGTTGAATACAGTTTAAATATTATCATCTGTGGCATTCTTTAAAGCCCATGGAAAAGAAAACATGCGTCAGTAATGGTACCAACATCTAGTAGTCAGATGGTCCTTCAGTGCAGTTCAAGTATCCAAAACATTACTTCCACTTTCTCTAGTATACAAGGGTCAGAAATAATCCACACTTCTTTCCAAAGCTAAAACAAATTGAGTTTTGGAGTTTCTCCTTTTTTGCTGTTGTTGATGTTTTACATCTTAGATAGCATTCGGTTCCTCCGACTTCATTATGGTTTCTCTTCATTTTAATCTGTATTAATAAGAAGAGACTAAGGCTTGTAGTTTATGGTACCACTGATTTTCTTTCCACTCCCATCTTACATTTGCCACTTAGTATTGAGTTCCCTCTCTTTCCAGACACTTAACCACACTCCTGATTATTTGCAGCAGCAAGAAACCGTTTATGGCTGCATGCTTCCTTTTCTTTTTTGCTGATGAATGACTTCAAAAGTAGATTCCCACTTAGAATATATATTAGTGTCTTAGAAGAAAAGGTGACTTCTCTTGTATGTTTTTGGAATAGCTTCTTGCATTGGCATGCAGTAATTGGCAGTAAGCCCCATGGAAATAGCCTTGTGTTTTGCAGATGTTCAGTGCTTCAGAAGATGTGCTAGATCCTTTCATGTGGTCTTTACGACAGAGTCGGTGCAAGCCACAAACTCTCACAAGCTGCAGTTTTGACATCTTGTCTGCTAAGACTCGTGTCTATTCCCAGCACCTCATAAAGCTCAGGAACCATAGCAATGTTGATTTGCTTGTGGCAAAAGAAGGTAGGAAACAATTACATCACTTCAGATGGAACTCAGATTGTGACCAACCATGAAATAATGACAACACCAAGAGCTGAATTCTTCTAAATCTGGAGGTGGCTGACATCTGAGGTTTGGTGAAAGCTGCTCTGTGACAAACATCTTCAAATGCAGGATCAAATAATCCTGTGTTCCAAATTTGTGATGGTTTTGATAGCCACAATCTACTGCCATGCTTCCATTTCTTCTTGGAACTGAAATCTACGTTGCACAAAGGTGGGAGATACTTTATTGCTATAGTGGTGTGAATTCAGAGCCCCTTTCAAGAATAGCTTAAAGGTTAAAATCCGTCCTTATGGTGCATGCAGAGAACAGTGCTAACATTTCAAAACTGTTCTTTCAGTGGATACTATCTCTAAACCAGAAGTACCGCCTCTGAGGAGGAAAGAAAACTTAGTCCAGATGGTACATTGAGTAGTGAACCGAGTCTTTCATCAAAGCTTCTTTACTGCTGCTTTTTATGGTGGTGGCTATGCAAGAAAGCCTAGCAAGAGCTGCAGTGATTGAATGACTCAGTTTGCAGTGTGCTCTTTGTTGAAGTTGAACTGCTATAAAAAGACTTCATTAAATTTTGTTTTATGGCAACAACATAGATCTACTATTTGGAATACTGTTGTGTTGTGGGTTATTTTTTTTGTTTGTTTTTTTTTTTCAGCTAAAATGTTGGGTCTCAAAGGTTTGTCTCATTTCTGACAATTGCATGTGTGTATACTAAATTAAAATATACAAATACTAAAATTTAAAGGTCTTTTCAGGTGTTTTGACACCTCACTATAACAAAAGTGAAGTATTACCTTAGCACCCAAGAAACAAGAAGTCAGTTTTATGCATTGCTTGTAGACATTGAGACAACACCTCCTCTAGAATGGCGCTGTCAGTGTACAGGACAGACAAAGGGGAGTGCTTTTGGCTTGTCCATTCTTCTGTGGTATGAGGGAGAGAGACCCTTTCAAGAGACATTCAGGACAGAAGCCAAAGTTAAGTCCTCTGAATCAATTGCGTTGACTAGAGAAGGTGCTAGAGTGCATGCTGGAGATGCTGTGCATGCTGGAGGGGAGGGAGACTTTAGGAGTTTCTGGGAACTCAATTCTGCACTGTGAGATTTTCTAGTGATCACTTTCTAGTGATTTCAGTGACCTGACCACAATTTCTTTCTTCACTGAAGTCGCTCAGGCAACTAATCCATATTGAATTTCTCTGAAATTCAGGACATCATTTTGTTGGAAGCAATAAAACAGTAAAACTTAGTCCACTAAGTGCAGGCAGAGAAAAAGATCACCTGGTCTATGTAGGTCAACCTTGACTGCCTGACTTCGTGTAGAGATTTCATTCCTTTCACCATCATTTCTCCTGACAAGCACCATTGATAGGATGCCTCTTCCCCTCCTGCAGTTCCCCTTTACGCATCCAGAATCCCTTTTGGAAACAGCTGAAAAGCCACCCATTATTAAGAAAACAGTTAACTTAAAGATGTTCATCTGCATTTTAAGAAGTTAACCCTCTGTGTAGAGGAAAAGTATCTCTTTTGTCCTGAGAACAGTGGAACCTTACATAAGTTAGGTGAATGCCTCTGTACTTCGCTTGCCTCTAGAAAGCTGTCCAGGACCTCATTTGTCATTGAAAGAGATACATATCCTGAGCTTGATGTCTTTTCAAATGGTACTGTTTTAGCATTGGATAAATAAAAACAAATAAAAACATACGTGTATCCCAAGTTAATCTTGATGATACTCAGAAACTTGCCTAAACTTTTGTGGAGCTTTCTTTGCATCTATGTTCAAAATTTACTCTGTGTATCCTCTCTGATGAGTAGTTCACAAGACAGTATTAACAGAGGAAGATGGCATGGAAGTGGCACATACAAAACAAAAAATAAAATCAAACCGGAGCACTCAACGCAAAGATCCCCCACTCCAGGTCTTTATGAAATATCTGCTTTATATTAACGTGAGCGGCTGCTGCTTCAGATCCTGCAGAAAGGATCACCTACCAGCAGCAGGTAGATTTCTATTTCAAACAAGAAGTCTGAAATAGAACAGAGCCCTGTTATAATGTGCTCTGATCTCTCCCACATCAGTGCTGCATAACAAATCTGCTTTTAAATCCAACTGAAGTAGAATCTGGTAAAGTGGTAATGAAAAGATTCAAGAAGTTCTGTCCTTTTGCTGGTTCTCTGTCTTTCTGCAGAGATGGTTAATTGGAAGCAGATCGCATGAGGAGGGTATGTAATGCAACATCTTTCTTCCTTTGCTTCCACCATACAGTTCAGTATGAGTAAGAAACGAAAAACTACTCAGGGTTTGAATTCTTCGCTCATGTGCATGGATGGCCAAGTCCTTTCTATGACGTTTACTACACCAGACAAGACTGGGGGAGGGAGACAGTTTGTGTGTGTGTTTTAGTCAGTCACAGCTGAATTTTGAGGAAGGGAGAGGGTAAGTTTGCATATGCAGATTTACAGAAAAAAAATCCAAATATATATTACTGAGGAAGAGAACACTGATTCATATCCAGATTAAAACTGTAATAATTACTGAACCCCAGGCAGAGAAACTCCTAAGTCCATTAATCATCTCAAAATAATTAGGAGAATTATCTGAAAGAGGTTTCTGTATGTACATGACAAATTATAGTACTGAACCTATAAGTTTTTAAACTATTGCTTATTTGTACGTTTTCTACCTGTAAGTTTTATTTATTTATTTATTTATCTTTTCCCGCTGAATGACTTGTCCTTATTCCCTCCCTATCTCTGTTTAAATCCAGGTACCAAATGAATTTGGTCATGATGGAATTACAAGCTAATAGCTGTGATGTGTGCATTTACAGTTCAGGGCTGTTCGAAAGAAGGTCTCAGCAAATGGAACGTGAATATAAACAACATTGTTACGACAAGTAACATAGTTGATTTTTATAAGAGAAAAACAGTGTTTTGTAGAGCCAAGATTGTCTTTATCTCTGGGTAACCTAGAATTCATCAGTGAGGGTACTAGCAGCTTATGGAGTTGATGAAGACACACATGCGTTGTACCATAAACTGTTCACCGCAGGAAAAGCCTAGGAGCAAGATTCTGAATAACTCCATCAAAAAAACTGAGAAGTTATTGGAAGTTTGCCTGAGTAAAAAGTATGTAAGGACATCAAGAGCTAAGTTCATACTGACAGATAAATACAATAAAAACAGTCTAACATGATGACATTCTAGTAAGCTTTGTTAAATATCTTATGCAAATGGTTATGAAACTTGGCTTTATAAGATGATTTACGGCGTGTTTAGGGGGATGCAGATATTGTGAAGTATCTTGCTGGCAAACTGAAGAAATCCCTAGAGCATGTCTGCTCTTCATAGAAGTAGAAAAGCTAGCAGCTGTTTGACAAAGAATTTAAGTAAAACAAAAATAGAATAGATTAATCTTTCAGATGCCTTTAAGTACTTTCTTAGACTTGTTTGTTTGGTTTGTTTGGCTTTAGGCTTAATAGTTTTGGGGTCTGTATAAAAACCCTAAGTAAACCTCCATTTTCATTTAAATCTGATTCTTTTGGATTGAGGGAACAAAGAAATTGTTACATCCAAGTTCACTAAGTCCTATGCCTTCCTTCTGCAGATGCTTTAGACAGAAGGTGTCAGATCCCTCTCAGGAGCAGTTTTATTTTTTAATATTGTAAAAGTAAATTTACAAGGTATAACAAGTCTCTACTGACTTTAGCAGAGTTTTTCTCCCATCAGAGGCAGTGCTTCTAGGTTAGTTTCTAGGCTAGGTTATAGAAAGGTCTAGGAAGTGAAGGAGAAACCTCAAGATGAAAAAGAGAAACAGAACTTCTAAGCATTAGTACAGTTAATACATGGACAAACTATTAAAGGAAATGGAACACCCTCTCTCTTGCTGTCTTAAAATCAAGAGCCAGCTCACAGTATCTGCTTAGGGATGATGGAAGGAGCCTGTGGTGCCATTCCATTTCCCTGCTCGTGCATTTGTCAACTCAGGGCACTATTGCTTGGCACTAGGTCCGGATGCCCTTGGAGGACTCAAAGAGGCAATCCTGGGCAGAAACACTGCTCTACTGCCTTTTGCTCTGTCAGGGACAAATGCCTGCAGTAAAGTTGTGGTTTGTTTTAACCACTAGCTAGCAACTTGAAATTCTTAAATTATATGGGCTGAATATTGCTAGGATTGATATCTTTTTACTATATTATAGGAAGTGTAATGTGTCTGTTGGGGATGAAGGGGTAGTCTGCAAGATTTTTACCTTGGTTAAGCTGCAGAGTGTAAGTGTTGCTTAGTAGTGCATCTAAAGCAGCAACAATTTATGGGGCGAGGCTGTTGCAAGCTTACAGTAAAACAAAGTCTTTGCCTATTATTTAATTATTACAAACATCAATTTCTGAAATGCAATACGAAATCTGTTAGGTATCTCAGACCTCTGACAAGTCTTTTCCAGTGTCTGTGTTTGAATCTCCACTTCCTCTTTGGACATTTCACAGCCACAGGGGCTGATCACCTCTGAAATCTGACATTGGCTATGCAAAAATAGAGCTATTTAAAAGTAACATGTATTTTATTTACAATTACTGGTCTATTTACAGTCTTAAGGCATTTACTGCAGTAAAAAGTCATGTTTTTCCTTGGCCCAAGGGTGAAATCAAGGAACAAATGCTCATAGATTGAGATTTAAAAAAATGTTTTGAATACTGAGAGTAATTTAACAACTGAAGACTGCCGGGAGCAAAGTAGCAAATGCTCAACACTGGACTCACAGGAATTAGAGGGTGTGGGTTTGTGGTTTACATTACAGAAGAAGTTAGACCCCAGATGACCAGAATGATTCTTCTTGGCACTGCAGCTGGCCACTGATGCATCCTGAGCATCCCACAGTGTTGCGGTGTGTTTTTTCCACTAGCCAGCCTGCAGGTGTCTGGGGTTGGACAGCAAGGAGTATAAGGGAATGGAAAGCAAAAGGGAAAAGTGCTTGGGATATGTTTCTGCAGCTGGGCTGCTTGCAAGGAGTCGGCCCCGCAATGGGAGGGCTCTGGCTGAAGCAGGGAGTATTCATTGGTGGTCTTGCCTCGATCACCCAGACACCCTTGATACTTAAATCACGTTCCATTGTTAGGATTTCACCACATTAGGAGATGTTATGATGTCTGCTGATGTCTGCCAGTAAGGTTAGTTGCAGGGCCAAGTCTCTAACAGTGAGAGCTGTTAGACAGAATCTGATCTGTAAAGTAACCCTAAGCAGAAAAATAAACAGAGCCATTTTAGACAATCTCCTAGCCTCTGAGACAGAGATGTGTTTAAAAGAGAAACGCTGCACATGAACTTGATTTCCCTTGAAATTTGCTTTGTATGGGATTCATTAGTTAAAAGAAGGGTAGCCCAGTGTAACAGAGTTCACCTCCTATGAGTCAGACTGAAGTCTAGCTACTATTTTTTGGCTACCTTTATATAGTATGCCTGTGTTTGTCATCACTCCTCTTCATTTTCTAATGTCAGGATGAATCATTCCAGGAATGTTTATATCAGTTCTGTATGAAGCCAGACAAGCTACAGCTTACTGAGCTCGTGAGGTTCACGTTTTCTTGTCAGTTGACAAGTTCTGCCTCTTTCATGTCTTTCATGTGCTTTCCTTGATCTGTGCAAGGGCTTGTCTGAGTCAGGAGCAAGGATGGGCTGAAGGAGCAGGGGGCTGCAGCACAGCTGGTTTTCCCTGACAGGCAGGCAGAGATGTGGAAGAAGAGCAGGGGCTCAGCAGTGTTTGCAGTGCCTGCCAGGATATCTGCAAACTCCATATTAGAATCATATCACCTTTTTCCTGCAAAGTGAAAGCCTCCTTTGAAGGGCTTTCCCTTTATTTGAACAAATTCTGCAGTGATCTTTATAGTTTTTGACACTGGAGAAGATGAGGTTTTCCTTTGCTCTTCTAGCCGTGACACAGATTTTAAAATCTTTGGGCAAAATTCAGGCCACCAGTGCTGCAGCACTGAAGAAAGAAGTTGATGTTTGCTGTGGTGCATCAGTTTGAGAGCAGTATCTCCAGCATTGCCCAGCCTGTAGATAAATGTGCAGCTGTGCAGGAACTTGTAAGGAACCTTATTCACATGGCTGCATGGAGGTACATAGCTTGGATCTCTCCTCTTCTTCCTTCCCTTCCCCTCCTCTCCTCTCCCCTTCTCTCTTCTCCTTTTTCCTGATAATAGATATTCTCCAGTGTTATTCTGGTGTGTTCATGACAGCACTGTAATAAAAAAAAAATCTCTTCACAATTCATATGGACAAAGGTAGAAAAGAGCTAGAAAGTTTCAGAAATTATTATTATTTCTTTTTTCTTGCTAGCTTGCTGTTGACTCTCCTATGCCGCAAGGTCTAAAAAAGTGTTTTAAAATACTCTAGTCTTTTTTAATATCATAAATATTTCAATAAGATGTGTTCTGTTTATTGTTGTGGACAGGATTCTTGACTGAGAATGGATACCAGTGGTGATGAATATTTGGGGTGTTCTAAGCTGGAAACATAGATGCCGACAACATAGTTTTCATTTGCTATATGTCGTGCTCTCATATGCACAGATTTCTCCATTGCTCATCACCTCCAGGAGATTTTTATACCAATATAAAGTGGGTGTAAAGTATTACCACTATGATCTCATAGTAATTAGTTCACTCACTTTATATTCACATAAAAGCAAGGCATAGAGGACAGCAGAGAATTGTGTTCAGTCTGTAAAGCTGATAAAATACATTTCAAGTATGTATTAATCTAGTACTGAGTTAAACATTCATTACTTAAATTATTAAGATTATTAATTAAAATTATCATCTGTATTTTATCTCAGTATAGACATAAATAGTAGAGTTACAACCACTGGTAAGTGTAATTCATTTACTGATTTATAAGCATAAGGTTCTCCAGGGACTGTTGCTAATTCCCTGTGTGACAATTTGCATTTGTATTACAGTTAGCTTGGGGAAAAAAAGGAAGAAAATATATTTAAAGGTGTTTTTTGGTCAAGATAAAAAATAATCTGTATTCCATATGTGACTTTCATACGTACAAAATACTATTTTCACTGCTCTGAATGTGAAAATACGTGGAAAAAAATACAATAAAAATATGTATTATAAACTTTCTCTCTTGTGATTAACAACTCTGTGAAAATCTACCAACTTCCCTGTGCTAAAAGCATAGCTTGTTTTCTCCAGGGGTGTAAATCTGCACAGCACTATTAAATTTAACAGAATTCCTTTGGTCTTCATTATTTTTGGAGGCTGGCCAAATGCTGGTGTAGATAACCTGATTAGCATAGACGTTCCTACCTGTAAAATCTTTCACTTTTTGAAGATACAGATAGCTTGAGGTTAGAATAAAATTAACAAAGCTTCACATAATTATACCTATCTGCTACAGTTAATTTGTGTATTGTGTCATGTTAATCAAATGAGTGCATCAAATGAGGTTGATTACAGTGCAGAAAGTGCGCCGTGCAGTGCTCTCCAAAGTGCAGAAAGAACTACTGAAAAACTTGTGACATTTTGTTTAATAGTGTCCAGTGTTCATTCTTACTACAGACTATTTTCCTGTTTGGAAAACATTGTTTATTTAAGGAAAATAAACTATGAGACAGGTGTTTTTTAATTTTTTTATTTTTTATTTTTTATTTTTTATTTATTATTTCAGGATTGGCTAATCTTAACAATCTTCTCTTGGTGAGCTGGGAAATAAGGAGAAAATAAGGGGCTGCATGCAACTCTTGCCACAGTATCATTAGTAGTCACTTGCTTGTTTTTAGGACTCTTCAGACTAAAAGGAGCTGGGGGAAATCCAAGCACTATTTGCCAAAACACATTTTAAAAACAATTTCACTGTTTTTGTTCACAGCTGCAGAGAGGATGTCATGCATTTTGCTAAGGTCACCTTGATAGCCTTTGTTTGACCAGGGCTCATGTACTTATTCTCTTGATTTCCAATTCAAGAGGGTACTTCAGCTTGTGCTTGACTTTTACTTTATTGAACATAAATAGATGTCAGTTTAAATGCATGTATGAGCTGACAGTAATAAGGATCTTGAAGCAGTGTTTAGCTGTGCAGTGTTTTTAAGATGAAATATTGCAAATCAAACGGAAGAGGTGATCAGAGACTTAGGTATGTGAAATGGGCATAATAATTCTCAAGGTTTTTGACGCTGATCCTTATAGAGAGATTGGTGAAGCGTGGACTAAATGAATAGATGGGGAGGTAAGCTGAAAACAAATCCTGCTCCTGGCACCCCAGGGAATATACCCAGGTACATGGTAGGCGCTGACAGCTGGAAAGCAGGAGAGAAGAACCAGGGGGTACTGGTGGATGCCGAGTTGAACGTGAGCCAGCAATGTGCCCTTGCACCAAACAAGGCCTGGCTGAGTTAGGCAGAACATTGCCAGCAGGACAAGGGAGTTGATCCTTGCCCTCTGCTCAGCACTGCTGAGGCACAGCTGGAGCTCTGCGTCCACTTCTGGGCTCCCCAGTACAAGAGAGACATGGACATACTGGAGCACAAACATGAAGATGATCAAGGGACTGGAGCACCTCTCCTATGAGGAGAGGCTGAAAGAGCTGGGGCTCCCTGACTGGGAGTAAAGAAAGCAGAGACAGACTCAGTGTACAGAGACAGGATGAGACAGTGGGCACAAACTGAAATAAAGGAGGTTCCACCTGGACATAAGAATACTTTTAATGTGAGGGAGGTTGAACACCGGCACATGTGGCCCAGAAGGGCTGTGGAGGCTTCTTCCTTGGAGACAATCAACACACGACTGAACATTGCCCTGGACAATTGTCTCTCATTGACCATGCTTGAGCAGGGGGATTGAAGTAGCCAGTCTCCAGAGGTGCTTTCTAGTCTCAGCTATTCTATGATTCTGTGATTCCATGAAGAAAATTAAATATATAAGACAATGTTTTCCTTGCACTTCATTTCACATTCTCAATGGCCTGTCAATAACACATGAAAGTTAACTTGATCTTATCATTCAACTTCTGAAAAGCTGTCTGAATATTTTTCTTAATCTTCTTTAACAGTCTGGAAAAAGCTACAGTTGGGAGACTTACTGTGTTTATGGAGATGAGAGACATAAAATAAGTGTTCTGTGCATAAAATTGTAGATAAGATCTTAAAAGTTCAAATTACAGGTTTGTAGCAAAGTCTTAAGCTGTATGGGGCCTCTGCAGATCATCAGGCCTAACCTTCTGGTGCAAGGGCCTTAGGTTAGGTTATCCAGGGATCTGTGAAGCTGAATTAGCAAGAGAAATTCTTCCATTTCTATGGGCTACCTATTGCAATGCTTAATTGTTCTCCCAGTGAAGAATATTTTAATTATATACAGAATGAGTTTCTCCTGAAAGAGTTTTGTCCCTTGTCCTGCCATCACGCATGGTGGTGAAGAGAGTATCTCCATCTTTATAGCTTTATTTTAGGTGTTGGAAGGCAGCAGTCGCTCTGAGGATAGCTCTGAGCCTTCATTTTTTGGGCTAGACACACATATTCTTGGACCTCTCTGTGTATGTCAGGTTCTCCAACCTAATCATCATGGTGGCCCTCTGCTGGACCATCTCCAATTTTTCTTTCTCTTGGACATGGGGAATTTCACACTGTGTTGCCTTGGTGATGGGTGTTTCCTCTGGTAAGATTTAGTCGCACAATAAGATTTTTCCAGAACTCTCTGAGGAACTCTCATAACCAGTTATAAGTATCAAAATAGGCTTCCTAGAGGCTAAAGGGAAATAAATCTCTCTTTTTTTATTGGATAATTTTTCAAAGTAGTGCAGAAAAGAGTTAGTCCTAAGGGTAGTGTAAAGGATAATAGGTTTGAACCTATTTCGGCTCGAGTCAAGGGGTATCATGCCATTAACTGTAATGGCAGGAGGGAATGACAGGCAGTTTTATAGAAGATGTGCTGACCTGGGATTTTTCATGGTTGGACTAAGAAAATCACTTAGTCTCCTGTGAAACGCAGGGAACCATAGGACAACCCAGTCTGGAAAATAAACTGCTAAAGGCTGTTACAGAGATCCCCAAGAGAACAGATGTTTTTGCAGCTAGAATACTTCTTTCTAGCAGAGAGGCAGCATATCTACTTTCACGTTGAGAATTGCTCTATATATTTTTGTTCTGGAGGACAGTGTAACCAGCCACAAAGAACATAGGCCTTGTTATATGGAGTTTTCCTGAATCCCTCCCTTAATGCCTTATTTTTGAAGGCTAAGACTGGCTGAAATAAGTACCTGTACCAACATTTTGTAGGAAAACTTGAAACATGACAAGGAATTACACGAGTCTGTGTAGTAATCAGTACTCTTAACATGAATGCTCTTCTCCTTCATAAAAATGGAGTGACTAGCTGGGACATTGTAATCCTTCTAGGTTTGCCAAGATGTAGTGAATACTAAACTTTTATCTGTTTCTTTACGGCTAAATAAGGAGGGATAGGAATAGATCCTCAGCCCTGGGGCCAGTGGTTTCACACTCCACAAGAGATTATCTTGAGAAAGCTCGTGGGAATGGTCCAGACCAGAGCCAAGAAATGTTCTCTCAAGCATGGTGGATGATTGAGGTTTCAGTTCACTCCTGGAGCCTCCTTTATTTAAAATGTAGTTGTGTTCCTAGAATCTCAGCCCTCTCTTCAGTATTCGTATTTGTCTGTAGGAGGAGAAAAATAGAAACAGAAATGTAATCGGTTGGCTGTTGGATTCCTGATGGACTTCAGTCATTAAAAGGTTCTAAGAAAGGCATCAAAATGCAGCAGTAATATTTTTTGTCAAAGGGAAACCAATTTGCGTTGGTTTATAGAAGGAAAGTGAAGAATCTTTGTTCAAGGAGTAGCTGCTTGTCCTGTTTATCTGTGAAACCATTCGGTGTACCTGCAAAAGTTGTCTAGCCAGTGAGGTAGAAGTCTCCTGGGGTCTAATAAGGAGTGAAACTGAGAAGGCTCTTCAGACCTTTGACATGGCTTGACTGGAGGGTTTTAGGTATCATGGTGTGGATAAGACTGTAAATAACAATTCGTTTGTTGATAGTCATAACTAAGTAGCACCAAGGTGAGGGCATAGGTGCAGAGTGAGAGAAAAGTGGCAGATTGCATGGTATGCCATGCAATCTGGTGTTTTGCCTTTGTGAACTCTAAGCTCTTGGGAAGGGCAGCAAAATCTCGGTATTTAGAAGAAAACAACAGTTGTGTGAGAATGATCACATAACTTGGAATTATGACACTCAAGAAGCAGAAGTGTCTTAAAGGAAAGATATTTCTTTAAATGGTTTAGGGATGATGGGGCAGTTCCTGATTTTGAATGATTTTTGAATGAATTTTGAATGAAGGGTCGGTAGGACGGGGAAGTACTTCTGTACTGCTGCATCCTCCGTTGATACCGTTGTTGAGTAATGCTTGGTGAAGTGGTCGTTCCAAATTGCACCCCCAGATGAACCCATCCCAAACTCCCTTTACCAGAAGAAAGGGTTAAAAGCAAGTGGAGACTAGCCATGCTCGGCTTCATGAACAGAACTGATGCTAGACTTGCTTTCTAAAGGGTATAGCTGCTGGTATGGCTTCTCAGGATTGACCTGTTTACACCAGGTTCTGTCTTAACAACTGTATTTTGAATGCATTTTGTTACTTTCTTGTTACTCAGAAGTGGTCCTTAATATATTTAATATTTTTAGTGCCCTACAGATACCAAAGCAACGTTTGGGGTCCACCTTAAAGTAGTAGGAGACTGGACAGGTATGTAGAAAAACAATTCCTTTTCAGAGACAAGTATCTTTACTTGAACTTTCTGGCTTCAGCACAATTTTACCTTGATTGCAACATACTCTTACTAGAGATCATTTATGCTTGTTTTCTCAAAGTTGTTCTTATTACATTCTTGATGCAACCCCTGCTTTATTTGGTTGTGCATTTCTTGAGATAGCATGTTTCTCCAACTACTAACAGATGTTCTGATCACAACTAAATACTTTGCAGTGTTCCTCGGTTTCTGCCTCTTTTTCTTATTTCTTGGTAGCCCGCCGCTGCTGTACAATGCCTCTGTGCACAGTAGAGACTGCAGAAATGCTGAAATGTGCAGCTCTCAGATAAGAGGATTTTAATGCCAGCAGTTTGGATGCCTGCCAGGTTAATTAACGCCCACGGTACAGTGAGATTATAGGTTGCTTTCATGTTCTTCCATGTTCTTCCATTGGTCTATGAATGTCCTCCAGACCATGGGTGTAAACCAGGATTCCCTGCAGAGCAAAATGGTAATTTCCTGCTCCCTGTCACAGTTCTATGCTCAAGTGATAGTTGTCATCATTGCTTGGCAGCTGACTTTCTTCTTGCTTAGCATAGCATTTCCTTGTAAGGAAAATAAATACACAACACCATCTTGTTCGTTTCTTAGGAAGAAATGTTTTCCATGTTAATTTGTGTCAGCTAATGTTTTTGTGGAACAGAGTCAAACAAGCTTGTCACGCTAAAAGGAATTAGAACAATTTCAAGGAGAGTAAGTCCATGAACATCCAAGTTCAATTTGCTGGTCCAAGTCCATACTTGGTTGTGGAAGTCTCTGAAACTTTCATAAGCAAGGGTTGAGAGGGTAATGCCATGTGCAAGTATAATCCATAATTACCCCGATTTTCTGTTCTTCCATAAAATGTAGGATGTTGGTGAGAAAGACGCAGGATATGGGCCTAATTCTGCCCCAGTATGCTGTTATTACACACCATTCCTACCGGGGAGAGGACAGTAGGCTACTGGAACAAGTAGGGTGGAGAAATGCTAAATGGGTTTTCCAAATGAAGTGGCATCTTTGAATGTTTTTTGCCTCTACGATGTGAATTGCTCTTCAACAGTATTTAAATGTCTTTCTTCTAACTCAGTATCTATATTCTCTGTTGTGAAGTAGGTCTGCCTAGGTAGGATTGTATAAGATTCAGGACACTGTTATGTTACAGGGACCATTCGCTGTAGTTTAGCTACACAAGGACATCTCTTCCTGGGTCAAACACACTGTTGGAAAACAGGCTGTTTACCCAGCCATTTACCCTGCGTCTGTACCATGGAGCCCTCTTCTCACTCATTCCCTTAAGCTCTGTGACAGTTAATGGTCTCTAATCCTCTGACTGTTTGAGGAGGATACTGAGGAAGGATTATTATATTTGCCACATTCCTTATAATCTTTCTTAAGCATGCGCTAATGGCCTCTCCTGGAGACATGATATTGGTCTGGGGAAGTTTTTATGCAGCATGCTGTCATTTAAGCTCCTCTCACAACCTATTCTCTCAGCCTTTATCCTATTTATTCAGATTCTCTTTTGTATCACATTTTCACATTCCTGACAGTTTATGCCTGACACCAAAGAGAGTTAGCAATTTATTTCAGAGAACTCAATTACAAGCCTAAATTAAAGGGACGCAAGAACGTGCAGATACGCTGTGAAATGCAGAGAACTGGTTTGCTTGAGGTGTTGCTCCTCACTGGCTTTAGCTTCTGCTGCCTGCACCTGGGAGATGTCGAGGAGGAACAATTTCCTGCCATTAGCTGTAAGGACTTGAGCTGAGGATACAAACTGCTGGCAAACCAATTCTGCGAGTTATGTTTCAGGTCAAGTCTCTGACACTGAATCTCATGTTTTGAAAATTGAATAGAATACCTTGTGGCCTTAGTGACTTTGTTTTATAGGTTGGGAAAGCAACTGCACGTCAAGAAGAAAGATAAGAGGTAATCGAATTGTCAACTACTGATAAGAAGTTGCTGTTAAGGGAAAATCATTTATTGTCCATATCCCAATGCATAAAATTGTAGATATCCAACAGCTTGCAAGAAGTGGCTTCTGAAAGAAAGCAGCCACTTTAGAATGATTTTTTTCACAGGAACAGGTATTTAGTAGATTTTCAGGTAGTATAACTATTTGCTTTTAAAAGCAATAATTTGAATATCCCAAAATGTGGGACAGAAGTAGGGAAGAGAGGAAGAAACCTCAGAAATGACAGCTCTGAGACTTTTGCAAAACTAAGAGTAATCCAGACCCCTAAGTGATGTATTTCTTGCTTCATCGAAATCAAATGGTGCTCTCTGAGCTTAGAAGAGCTGAGAACCTGCCCTTCTCAAGAGCAGATTTCGATAAAGGCACAATATTTCATCCCACTATGTAGGCAGCAGCATTCCTGAGATAAATTTCCAATACAGATCTGAGCTGTTTCATTTCTCATCTGTGTTATGGTGGTATTAGTAACTGTATTGTGCTTAGCTTTCATGTTCATTACAGAAAACAGAGACACACAGGCACTGGTATTCCTGTAACATGCATTTAGATGCCTATGTAGGTACTTTCACCCAAACTACTTCCCTTTGTAGACTTCTGACCTATTGCTGTGTCTTTTTTAGGATGAGACAGGCCAGGCCCCAAGCATGCCTTTTTCTCTTCTTTGATTGTAAAGAGAGCCTAGATATGCCTCTCTACTTTAGAGGTAATTAGTTAATCGAAGGTTAGTTGTGATTTTTTCCCACCTACAGGTTCCTGACATGACTTTTACAACTTTTACCATGTGCAACAGGTATTGTGTGTAGCGGTACAGCTCCTACAAACCCACTGAAGAATGTTTCATAATAACGTAATTATTACTGTTACAGATCCATGATTACTTAAGTCCGCGCCTGTTGTATTAACAAAACATGTTATGGCATTGTGGTGGCTCATGCTATTAACACAGTTATCTGGTACTGCAGAGGTGAAACCTGTGGCTGTGGACGGCTCAAGTGGCCTGTTAGGACTTAGGCACTCAATTTGCAGTGGGTTTCCAGTGGCTGATCTCCAGTAATTGCAAGCCTGAAGCCGTGCAGCTTGGGCTAGCTCTCCCTCTGAGCTATGCCAGCGTGTCTTACTGTGCAGCTGCCTGGCAGTTACTGCTGCTGAGCTGGCAGATGGGAGCCTAAACTCCAAAGGATCATTGATGGCCCTGCAGGGGCTTGTGTGTGGATCAGACCTGTGAGGTCCACAGATGAGATAAACAGCTGATTTTGCTGTTAAACTGCCCTTAAAAACCTTTTTTGTTCTTCTTCTCTCACGTCTCTGCTGTCACCTTTTTCTCCTTTAGCTTTGAAAAATTAGCTGGCTTGATATTTACAGAAGGATTTCTTGAAAGTTGTTTTTTCCCCGCTTACTGTCTTGTTTGTCCTCGGTGTTGTCACCTATCAGGTTTGTGCTTCCTCCATCCTTGCTGCTGCCTCAAGCACCAGTGCTTGTTTAGTTTGAAATTGACATTCCATCTGGCATCTCCGGAGGGAAAAAGAGAAACCACGGACCATGCCTGATGTGTCCAGCCGCTCAGCGGCAGTGGAAAAAACACAGCCGTGTATCAAGACAATGTGTCTCATTCACTAGACAAACTTCAGGGTGCTAGACAGAAAGTAATATTGATGATGTTGAAACAACAGACTTCTGAAGCCATGCAGCATGTTTTTGTGGAAAACAAGTAGACAGCACTCAGAGGTGTTGAGGTGAACTGCATGCTTTAAGGCCATAAAACACTGCTGTTATGCTGCAGGGTGTTGCTGGTACAAATTGATGGGGGATTGTGTTTAAAACACTGCTGCTGCTCTGTGCTCTACAGTATTTTTTATCTTGTAGTGACATCAGCCTGCTCGTCAGTTGTGTATGATCGTAGAGACGTTTGCAAGGCTTGTCCACCACTCTGAGCAGCATGATATTTACTGTGAGGGTACCACACTTTGATACCACCCATTAAATCTGAGACTTTTGTCCCATAGGTTGCTAAATATTGTGGCAACCAGAGGTGCTGAACTAGAACCAGAACAGGTATATTTTAGCATACCTATGCGTTTCTATAGAAAACACTCGGTCTCATCAGAAAATACATCTTTGCTTGGTTCTTCCTGCTGGAGATGAGGATATGTGTGGTCAGGAGGTCCTTGGGGTACTGACTGTCTTATTTTGAATGTGATGTGGTATGATAGGAATTTTTGCCAGATATTGTCATAGCCTCTTTTCTGGAAGGTTCAGATTTGGAGCAGGAAGTTTCAGGAAAAAAACATTTTTCAGTTAAAAACAACAAAACTATTTTAACAGAACATGGCAAATGTATGAAAACATGGCTCTTGTTTAACTCCCTGTGGACTAAAACCTGAGACAGCAGAGTACACAACACAAACTTTTTGCTTTTAAACAGACATAATTTTTAATGCAGTTGTTTGACGTTCTGGAGATGGAGTAAGGATTTTTTGAATGCTCTCCAGAAGAAAATAAACAGGCCTTTTAAGTGGCCGAAGGAGGCATGACCTGAACTGTCTGGCCAAAGAGGGTTTGTCAAATCTTTCAGGCCTATCTGCATGACCCTGTCAAGTTTTTGCCTCTCCTAATATAGAGAAGATGTGAAGCTTCCCAAGGCTCACTGTGCATTGCTGCACTTAGCTGGGATTTAGCAGCAGGTATAGGAGCTAGCAAAGAAACAATATTTTATTTTCAGTAACCCTGGGGATGGTTTTAGAGATATTGAAGTAGTGGATCATTCAGTCGGTATCAACTGTATTCTCAGTGGATCTTGATTCAGACTGGAGGAGTGTGAAGCAGAAGATGACAAGGAGTAATATGACTACAAAGTATGCCCGCAGGATGTGACAAGGCTGTCCCAGGATCACGATAATTACCACCAAGTTTCTCTAAAGCTATCTAGTCACTTACAATGAGCTGTTGCTCAACTCTTTTTCTATTACCTCAAACTCTGTTTGATTTGGGCTTCTTTCATTCCATAGTAACATGGATTTTGTTGTGTTTAGTTATTCCATGAAAATTCCTGGCAGTAAAGGTGTTAACGATGTGGTGCTGGTGGTTGTTCCAACAAAATCCAAATGTGGTTTTGGAAGCCGATGGCAGGGATTGAATAGATGTTATTTTTCTGCTGCTAAACTTCACGACTACTGATTCTTATCTTCTCAGTAAATCTTACTTATGCTTCTGAGGAAGGTATCAGAATTGAGTGCTAAAAAGGTTTAATTGTGTTTCTTTTTATATAATTTGACATGAGTAATAAAAACAATACTGTTACATTACTGCAAGATTAAAATACCTTAATATAATTAGTCAGAGCATGCCATAAGGAATACTAGTTTTGTTCTTCATCACTATTAACATTGTTTCATTTTTTTTTTTTTAAATTTATGACTGCAAACAAGCACATTAAAGGCAGGATTAAGAGAATGGAGAAAAAGGAGGGTAACAGATTTAGTTCACTGGCTTGACGCTGAAAACCCCTTTCTTCTGAGTAAAGAATTAATGCTGAGGGTGAACACATCTGTATTTTTGACTTCAGACCTGGATTGTTTGACATTAGTTGAACTCCAGATGACTTAGTACCAAAAGCAGTATAACTTGAGTCAACTCTGAGTTGAGCAGTTCATGAGTTTTACCTCTGCAGGGGAAAAAATCAAAATTGTTAGGCCAGAAGTTTCCCTTGAAGGAAAACTTCTCCTACTTTATTGAAGCATCCTGTTATGTGTAATCTGCCTTTTTGTATATCTTAGCCTGTAATGTAATGATTACAGAAAATGACTTGTCTGAATGATATAAGTTATTTTTATGTTTTGACATAATATATACAGGATGCCTGGATATTGCTGTAGTTAGGAGCTGATCCAAAAATACAAAGTTTGAATGTTTCCTTGCCATGCTTCAGATATTTTAAGTACCCTTATGCACTACAGGAATGAAGGCTGGGAAGCATGCTAGTGTGTAGCAGCTGCTGGCATCTAAATGAATGTAGTGAAAACAGATAAAAACCTCTCTATCTAAACTCTCTACCTAAAAATAGAGTCACAAAATAGAAAGGCTCCAGGACGTGTGGAGCCCATTTGAGTGGGCTTCCAGGCAAATTTCTGTTTTTGTAATCACCGTTTATATGTTGTCTTTGACTAGTTAAGAAGACAAAGTTGCCGTTCTGGAGTCGCCCGTTGCCTGTTTTTCTGCTAATCTTTGTCCTGATGCCTAGGGAAGTCCCTTTCTTGTAGCAGTTTCTGTGCAGAGGAACATGGCTGCTTCATGCAGTTAATAAGCAAAGTCTAGCTGGACTTTCTGGTTCCTTTGTATGAGCACATTTAACAGGTGTGTGATGGTTTCCAGAGAGATGGGAAGAGTTCACAACAAAATGCCAGCTCTACATCCATGCCTGCACTTCCCTGGGGGCAGTAATCTGCTCACCTGGACACCACTCAAGTTTTGCTGAGGAATCCCTTCCAAAACAACTTGTTTTGTTCCCAGTTCAGTGAAACTTCTCCCTCGGACAGAAGAAAAATGCAGACATAATTCAGGCTTGAAATTGTGAGTTATCACAATTCTTAGTAACAAGTGTTATTTAAAATATCTTAAAGGTAGATTTAAAGGGTTCCTTCCTGGGATCCTTTCTTAACAGATTATGAAAGTGAAGTAGTGAAATAGGAAAAGAGGATTTCAGATTGGGAACATTAAAAGAATAGGAATGAGTGCTGTAGGAACTGTTCATGTTTATAGACTTTGTGATCAGAAGGGATGGTTACTTATATGTGCTCCCAACTTCTGCATGATGTTTTAGAATTTTATAGAGTAATTTCTGTGCAGAAGCTCATATAAGCCAGAAATAAAACTTGGCATTGAATTAGTCAACAGATTTTTTTTCAGCTTCAACCTTTGGATGTCCATAGGCCCTTTCTGTGCACAAAGTTCAGCTCTGTGATGGTTCCCAAAATTGAGTGTTCTGTCTTTTTTTAAAAATTATTTTATTTATTTCCGTCCTTCATTTCAGGGCAAGAACCACCACCACTGGAAAATATGTCTTTGTTGTTGCCCCTTTTGGTGCAAATACAGAAAATGAGCATTGTACCTTTGAGCTGACCATTTAGTCGATCTGTTGTGCAAGGTTCGAGTTTTGAGACCTTGGATTCATTTGGCTCTTTTCTTTCTACACCCTCCCCACTTTTAACAGTCCTTTTAAATACAGAATTAGTCTCACCATTCAGTAGCATTGTCGTTTTTCATGTGGGCTGTGGTATGATTTGAAGTGTAGCACTCCCCTGCCATAAAGACTGCCAGCAGTGGTGGTTATTCAGATGACTTCCTTCAGGCTATTGAGATGACTTCCTATCACGCTGCCTTGTATTCCGTGGCCTCTCTTACCTGTCTGCTTATTTCTGCTGGTGCCTTGGCTAACACTTGGATGAGAAGAGAGAGGGAACATCATTTGTTCTGAATTTGTTCTATGCTTAGTACAGGACAGTTGTGGTGCCCAATAAAAAACTCTGATACTCCGATATGCTTTTGGCCAGCTGTGTGTCCTCACCCAAAACTTCAGACCACGTTGAAACGGCAATTACCAGTTCCAAAATCTTCTGTTCCAAACTGCATTAAAATCAGTGCTGGTCTTATTCAGATGAGGCAAATTCTGCATCAGTTCCCTACAGCCCCTGGCAACCCAGCTTTCCATTCACAGGCCGCACACACTTTCCTGTTGCTCCATCCAGACCTTTGACTTTGTATATTAATTTTCTCTAATGCATCAAGCACTAGCCGGAGAATTTGTGTTTTGTTTTGTTTTGTTTCTTTTTCCTTTCTTTCTATGAGGCAATGCAGCCAGTCTGCGAACCAACACTTTTTGAGGAGCATCTTGCAAGCACAGCTCTTCTCTATTCCAGCCCTCCCCAGGAGGTTTGTCATAAAGATTATTAAAAAACCAGTCACCAACCAACTATATAATTATCAGCTGCAGAAATCAGATTCTTGTGGAAACAAGTGAGTGTGTGACAGCCTCAGAAATGTTACTTACCCCTCTTCCTTTAAGGAAAGAGCAACCACACCTCAGAATATGATCTGAAAGCATCATGTCATGACACTGGGCCAACAGCAGGTTTCCATGCTTGTCACAATAGATATTTTGGCTTCTGCTATAAACAGAGTAGAAAAGTTGACTTTACAAGGTTTATGGCTACACATTTTATATGAGCTTAAACCACACACAAAAACATGTGCTCAGCAGAGCTCTGTACTGGGCTGTGAACCTCAAGTTGTGTGAATCTCTGCGTGCCTCAAGTGGGTACCTCTGTGGGGACACATTCGTAATGGGAATGGAGTAAGACTGCTAGTGCAATCCATTCGTTAACAAAAGGGCATACTTTTGTGAGTGTCAGTCCACTAAATTCATTTGTAACTAAAACCTGATTTTTATCAGGCTTTGAAATCTCAAAGGAAGGCAAGGCAGAAATGTCGTAAATACTCTATAATAAAGTATGAGAAGCTGCAAGGTAAATTTCTAGTGCTTCTGAATCATGAACGAAATTTGAAATGGCACATTACATGCTGAACGTGGCATTTCGTAATGAGACAAACGACTCAATTATCTAATTATTAACTAATGTGCTTCAAGGAGAACCTGTAGGAGGGAATTCACTTAGCCGAAATGTGAATGGGATTGCAATGTTGTGCGTTGGGATGTGCAGCACAGAGTGTGTCGTGACAGTAATAAATGGTTTGTTGGTATGAAGTGCAGCAGCTGATAGGCAGGGTGCAGCTTGTATTTTGTTTCACTGACATTATAACCCACATTTCTGCAGCTCAGCCGAGGTCTTGTTCTTCCTCTTTTTCTTTATTTAAACTACATCTTGCTAAGAATGGAGATAAAGTGTCAGAGCTTGCTTAAAAAAAGATATCATGATGTTTTTTATTTATATAGTTTGTGACATTTGTACCAGATTAGTCCAATGTACACGATAACAGAATAATATTCCATGAGAGGCAAGTTTTGTAGGGAGAGGTAATATCTTTTATTAGATGATGAGAAACAGCCGGAAAAAAAAAAAAAAAAAAAAAAAAAACAGGCAGGCTTTCAGGCATGCCTTCAGCAGGTTTTACAAACGGGCAGCAAATTCAAAGCAATGAGCAGGGAATGAAATAATATTCCCCGTTACTTCTTAAAGCTATTTTTTTTCTTGAGAAATACACACATTAGAATGGCTTGGTAAATTAATAGATGCCCTCCTTCCCCCTGCAGTTTTTTAAAAGTTGATTTACCTTTTCCATGCGAAGTATTATTTGTTTTTCCAAGAATTCATCATGCCAAAAATACTGTCTGAAAGCCAAAAATATCACTTGTAAATGCTGTCCCCATTGCCTGTTAGGATTTGTATGTCTCCAGCTTTCTTTATCTTCTTCTGGCTGGGTTCCAGATGTAGAGTGTACTTGCAGTAAGATGCTATGGTCTCTCCTCTGGAGAGGGAAAGCACTTCCATCATGGCAGATACAATCCTGGGCAACTCTAACTGGAAAAAGAGATGAACACATGAGAAAACTCCACTGGTTGCTGTGACTTGCATGAAGTACTAAATCTTATTTGTATAGACATGCACACATACTTCCTTCTACTTTCAGCATTTGGATTTTTACTACATTTTAATGTTTGTTTGTTTTTCTCTTAAAATCTCAATATGCTATCTTTAATAAGTTTGGATTTAAAATCCTTGACCATCTCTAGAGAGTAAAATTTGGACAGTGCTTTGTGCAAAGCATCGTTGTGTTTCTAGCAATTTGAGGGGAGCCTTTCTGTATGTAGAAGCTGATAAACAATGGATGGCTGCTTGGATCTGTGACTTATCTGAAACCAGAAAAAATTAAGTTGTGCTATATTAATGAGTATGAGAGAAAGCTTCTCTGCTGGGGGAGAGAGTCCAGGACTGTGAATCCAAATAGGCATGGTTTTGTTCTATAGGTGTCGGACAAGGGGAGCTCACTCGGGAGGAGAGTTTCCAGAGGGCTGTTCACAGATTTTTTAGCGTTGAAAAGGAGATTGTGGGAGAGGAGGAGTTTTAGTGATTATTAGCAGGTGGAGTTTTGCTGAAGTGGCTGCTGTGGTGATTTTAGTGGGCCACTGCTGATAGCTAGCACACCTAGAGCCTCTGAGAAGCCTCCTCCTGTACCAGGAGATGCCGATACATCAGTGGCAATTTGTGCTCGTCATTGCAAGAAGCAAGTTGTAGGACCATTCCTTCCCACCAGTTTAACATTCCCTTGTTCACTATGGGCTTTGTAAGTGCTGTTTCCTCAAGGAAAATGCCACAGACACCCACACATGGTTTCAAAGAGGAAGCTGAGATGCTTTACTGTGCTCTGCCAAGTGGCTGGTGCCAGCCTGACAGCACAGGGCTTTGCCTCCAGGATTTCACTTGCACTGTGTTAGCTGACTGTCTCCTGAGCTTAGCTGTGATGGGTTTAAAAAGAGAAAAATATATCACTAAAGGTAGAAGTTTTTATAACTTCTGTTATTTGATGTTTGCATTTTTTTTGTAATGGGTTGAAGAGATTATGCTAATTGTGCCCCATTATTAATGAGCATGGCAAATGAAATTTTCTCAGTGTAGTTTCCAAATAAAGTAGCATTTCATTAATCCAAAAATAGTTTAACAAGAATACTTCTTTAAAAGCCTCCCATACCTCTCAAGACGTGCACCATGTGCCATTTCTGCATGCAGAGGGCTTTATTGCTTCCGTGCCATTTTGTATTGCTGGAGTTGTGATGGTGCATCCATGCATTGCCATGTGCAGGTCGTGGCTGGTAACTAGAGGAATCAAATGCTCAGATATCTAAGGACATCTCATAGCTAGAAGAATTGGCAAAATCACTTTTTCAGGGAAGTACAAGTAAAAAAGTTTCCTTACGGTGATAAGAGAAACTGTGTGATCTAAATCATATTAAACCTCTGGTTCTTTGTTCTGGAAAATATTTATCAATGTAGTATTTATTACACAGTAACATTTTCAAGATTTTCTTTTCCATTCTGTTGACCTGAAATACTAAAATATTTAGTAATAGACTTTTTGCCTTGTAAAAACATGTTTATTTAGTATTTCATGACATTCAGAACATGATATTTGAAAGGTGGAGACAACAAACCAATAGAAAATCCTGCAGCAGATTTTAAGAATCTGCACTATAGCTAGTACTGCAAATATATGTATTTTTAAGAACTTATTAAGAGTAAAATAAAAGTACTCAGACTAGGTTATATGCAGCAGTTTATCTTCAAGGAGTGGGCTGGCTTAAGTGCTCAAGAATGGCTTCTCTAATTCAGATATAAGAAGAAATAACAGAATTGCTCACAGCAGGGTGAAATTAAACTAAACTTTTGGTACATTTCTTGATATCCTGTGTGCATTAGGTTTTATCACCTATTCAAAAGAAAAGAGAAAAACAGTATCTAATGGTTCATTTCATTTGCCAGTCATTCAAATGATTTCCTGCTAAGGTTTTGATATTGCCCTTTGAGAGATGTTATAAGATCGAAGCCTCTGATGTGATTAGATCTTTGGAAGAATTCTGCATTTCTTCCCAGTGGATCGTCCCCAGCTGACTAGCAAAATTTATATAGAAAATAGGATCCAGCTGAGCTCTGATCACTTTATCCTGTGTTATGCTTCAGTGCAAGAAAAGAACTTGTATGTCTTGTCTGAGAGAGACAGGCAGCTGAAAACACAGGAGAAATGATTTTTATATATAAATGGAGTCCCTCAGTACCTCGTTTCATCTTTTCTTGGACGAAGAGCCTTGTTACTGTTATTTGCAGCATTTTGGTTTAACTAAGTGGTCAGCTAGACAGGGATTGAAGGCATTTCCACCCAAGGAAGTACATTGGTGCCGGTGTGTCCAAGCACGTATCTGGATATTCTGCGAATTTCAGCTTGGCTGGCCCTGGGCACAGGCTGGGAGAACAAGGTAGCACCTTTAGGGTAGGTATTCCCACAGCTTAGCTGTGAAGAAGTGGAAGTTGGTGTCTGTATTTCACAGATGCTGGGCTGAGGTCAAAGCAGTTCGATATGCTTAATGACCTTACTAAAAGGGGTTAAGCCTCAGCGATTAGCAACATCATTCTCAGCTGTGTTTCGAGGGAAGTGGGTACAGGACAAGGGCTGGGCAATCGCAGGGTTACCTCACATTACAGTATCACAGATTTCTAGGTTGGAAGAGACCTCAAGATCATCGAGTCCAACCTCTGACCTAACACTAAGTACTCCACTAAACCATATCGCTAAGCTCTACATCTAAACATCTTTTAAAGACCTCCAGGGATGGTGACTCCACCACCTCCCTGGGCAGCCCGTTCCAATGCTGAATAACCCTTTCGGTAAAGAAGTACTTCCTAACATCCAACCTAAACCTCCCCTGTCGCAACTTTCGCCCATTCCCCCTTGTCCTATCACCAGGCACGTGGGAGAACAGACCAACCCCCACCTCTCTACAGCCTCCTTTAAGGTAACTGTAGAGAGCGATAAGGTTGCCCCTGAGCCTCCTCTTCTCCAGGCTGAAGAACCCCAGCTCCCTCAGCCGCTCCTCGTAAGACTTGTTCTCCAGACCCCTCACAAGGCAGGGAGCGAGCAAGCATTAACAAGGAAACTATTTTTGCAAACTCTTTTCTTCTTCATCATTTTCCAAGAGACTTGGGGTAGGGAACGGAAAATCATCATTTTCCCTTCCCTACCCCAACTAAGAGAAACCAATGTTTAGCCAGCACAGCTGGCACAAAGCCTATGGCAGGGGTCTGGGGGTGTCTCGGTTCTGGGAACAGTTGCTTCCTAACCTGCTGTGTCCCTTCCTTATGAAGACAGACATGGCTTAGCAGTTTTATCCAAAGGTGTCAATTAATGGCAACAGCACAAAATATTGATATTCGGGGTAAAAATGCATCTTTTCCACACACACCCCAATACCCAGACTTGTCGATGCAACAGTAAGTGAACTTCAGTGTGATTTTTAAGAAATGAGAGAGCAAAAAGAACTGGAAGGTACTTAGCGGTGATGTCTGTATAGGGGCACCCTCAGCTAGGCCAAAATCTTCTAGGGCTTCCCTCCTGTTCTAGTGTAATGGAATAGAAGTGCTTTGTACAAGACTGGCCTGCTTTGTGTTTTGGGTATGCACCCCCCCAAAAAAACAACAACAACAACAACAAACAAACAAACAAAAAAAACAGTAGCTGAAGATAAAATATAATCTTATCTACCTTAAATCGCCCCTTATGTTGCACAGGGAATGGGTTCATTGGGTCTTGAATCTAAGTCTCGTAGTATCCACTTGTTCCCTCCAAAATCTTGTGTCCTATCTCCTTCTTGGGAGGGAGTAAAGAAGATGGAGCCAGACTCCTCTCATTGAGAGGACAAGAATCAATGGAAATGAACTGAAATACAGGAAATTCTTTTTAAATTTAAGAAAAAAAAATCCACTGTGAGGGTGCTCAAATACAGGAAAAGGTTCCTCGGAGAGGTTGTGGAGTCTCCATCCTTGGAGATACTCAGTTCCCAACTGAACAGGACCGTGAGCAACCTGCTCTCATTCTCCCTGAGCAGCAGGTTGGACTAGGCGATCTCCAGAGGTGCCTCCCATCCTCTATCATTCTGTGGTGCTGCAAAGTTATTATGCACTGATATATCTGCATATTTGAGTGTAATAATGAAGCTGTGTCTGTAGTAGTAAGAGGGTAAAATTATCTCATACTTACAGTCTAAACTGAGACCAAATATATAGAGACAGAATCCGAAGAAGTTCCCAGTGACTGGTGGTGTTTCTGTTACAGTGGTTGCAAAATTTTAGCCTTGGAAGGGATTAATTCCATTATTTTGTGGCTGACATTTAAATAAGTATAATTAAGAGTGCTTGTAGTTTGTTCAAATGAATACATATAAAATATATTACTCTTACAGAACTGGCTAAAAATACCAGTACACATATGCGTGTGGTGCATACTGATGTTTGATAGATTTGGTGATGCACACAATGGATGGAGATGGTGTGACTGTAACCAGCCCAAGAATGATGCTCTGGAGTCATGACAGTTATTTGAATGAAGACATCAGCTCAGTGCTCAGCAGCAGTAAAGAAAAGAAAATCATGAGGAGAAAAGTAGAGATTAAAGCAGAGCAGATCACTGTGCAGCTGTGTACCTCTGTGGTGCTCCCAAGCCTTGAATCCCGTGTGCCCTCTTGTTGCAAACAGGATACGTTAGAACTGGACAAGCTTCAGGAATATGTTCAAAACATGAAAAGGCTTCTAAATGGGGATCAACTCAGTATACGAGGACTTTTTAGTCTGGAAAAGAATTTGGGAAAATGTAACAGTGGAGTACCAAATCATGCTGGAAGTGGGTAGGGACTGACCACAGTTTCTGCCAGTAGCAGAACTTTTGGCCATCAAATGCAGACACTAGTTCAGAGCAAACATAAGATGAAGGCTCTTTATTCGGGAGGTGAGAAACACCTTGGGATTCCTTGACAGAGGATGGGGGAGAGACAAGGAGAATCACCTTTTTTAAATTTTACATGGAGAACTGAACAAGTACTTCAGGGAGAAGTCAAAGAAGACAAAGAGAAGAGAAGACGAACCATGTAAAGCTCAGGGGATGACCTGTGGTAGAAACGGTTGGAGGCTGGGAAAGTGAAAGCAGAATGGACTTAACCCCATGCTGATTCTTCCATAGGCGAAGCATGTGAAGCAAGGTATCAGGGTAGGGGGCCCTTGATCTGAACCAATACAGCTGTTCTGATGAACCGTGCCTTTCCTCAGCTTTTTACCTGCTGCAGTGGTATTGCCGTGATTGCACAGCTGGATGGTAGCTCCATTTCAGTGTTAAAATCCTGCGTAGCTTTTTAAAGCTTGGGCTTTTGCTAGTTTCTGTATCAGATTGCGAAGTACAAAGAGAGAACCAGTTGAGTCCCCCCCTGCCTGTACATAATTTTGCGAGTCTTTTTTGTGAAGGTAAGGGTATTTTAGATCAAGTGTCATGACTACCTTTAAGCCAAAAAGGGGTAGACCTGGTGCCTTACCAGTTCTTGTGGCACGTTGTGAAAGAGGAAAGTGCATCCCTAGTGAAAAGAAAGGTAGTTGAGCTTCCCTATATTGACTCCTGTGGAGTCCAAAGAGCAAAGTACAGCACTTTGTGGCTAAAGGAAGCAACTGGAGAACTAAGTGCTTACAAAATTCAGTGTAAATAACATTTCTTTCGTAGCATGTATTCATAAAGATATTTTAAGGTTACCTTTATTATTGTTAATAAGCCGTGTTTTATGATGAAAGAAATAGTCCTCAAATATAATACATCCATGAAAAAAGAAGTCTCTTGATCGAGATACTGGTTTTTAACTTTGGAGGTCTAGCTAATCCCCAGCTGTGACAGGGAGCTTCTGTGTAACCTGCAGAAGGATTTCTGACAGCACTGAGCAGTGAGACTGCTTAAGATTGGTGTCGTGTCCACTTCTCTTCACGGGCTGGCAGTTCAGGTTAGGCATACGCGGCATAGGCTAAATATGCTCCTGAGCATCTCCTCTGCTGTTGAAACAAAGCAAGTGATGCTTTTTTCTTCCCATCATTCACCTTTCAGCCTTTTGAGGTTCCTTGAACAAGAGCTGCCTTTTACTCTGTTGGCTGATACATGGGGATGCACGCACAGTAATTGTGCGGTATGTGCGATTGTAATGGAAATGAGGAAGGTCTCGTGAGAAATAAATCTGTCCAAGCTAATTTTGGCATATTAGGTGAGGCATTTTGAAGACATAAGAAAGCACCTGCAGGGAAAGGATGAGCAGATAAGCTGGAATCAGAGAGGGAGAATGATTTCCAGCTGGTAAGCACACAGCTGGAGAAAGGAGGAGCTGACTGCTTTTTTAGGAAGTAAATGCAGTTTAGGAAGGAAAGCTGAGTGTGCAGAGACTTTATTTTTCAAATAAAGGAGGACTATTCTGCAGGGCCAGAGTGACTAGAAGGTTCGCTGCTGCCCTGTGTGATGATTAGTTGATTTCCTTATTTTATTCCCTCAATTTAAATAAACTAAAATCTTGCTAAAGGTAATGTTGAATAGAGGGAGGATGTCTGTTTATTCACCTAGCTTAAAAAATAAAGAGACCACTCTCCTTTCTGTGAAAGCTCTATTTGCCTTAAATAAATATAATCTGCAAGCTTTTTTTATATAATATTCAGCTTTCTGGGTTTTCACTAGCATTTAATTTTTTGAGTAGCTCTGTAAATGGTGGGCTCTAATTAGTCTTCCAGATGACTAATCAGGAGGGAAGGAAACGGTAGTGCAGAAACAGGAGAATTAAACTGCAGGCTTAATGGAATGAGAATCACAGAAGTTTGTTGGTCAAAAAGACAGGCTTTTTGTATCAGCAAAATATGTATGTTTTAGGGAAATTCTAAGGTTTATCATGAAACCTTTTGGAACCTTTAACATTACCTCATCATTTTAATCTGATGGAAGATATCTATAGCACAGGCTTTTGACAAGAGGAGAGAAGTGACACTTCCTTTACTTGAGAAACTTTGGCTATTAGTAAGTCACAGGTCAAAGTAAAATATTGGACATTTCAGTTTTATGCCATCTTGTTGCTCAACATGTTTTTTATAGCCCTTCACTGGCAAAGGCATCTTCCTAAATAATTTTTCTTTTTTTTTTTTTCAACGCACTGAGGAAGTACTTATGACAGCGTTTCCAAATTTACAGAGCTTGGGAACAAAGCAGATTAGTGGGTCTCAAATCCTTTATAATGCTGCTAACAGTTTTCAAAAAGCTGGCTTATTTTTTTTTTTATTATTGCAAGGTGCTGAGGAGCTATCGATAACACAGCAGGTCCTCCAGACCAGTCTGCATTTTGCATAAAACCAGGCAGATGTTTTTAGGCAGAAATTATGGGGCTTGCAAATGCACATCTAGTGAAGGATGAAACTGAGGTTTGTGTCTCCAATGAAAGCAGAAGTGCTAAGGTTAATTACTGAAACATGATTGCAAAATATTCAAAGGTATGTGTATAGCAATATGGATAGACCTTTTAGTAGACAAATAGGCTTCTGGATCACAATGTTCTGTTCTCTATAATTGATGAGGCTATTTTGTTCTTCCATTCCCATATTGCTTTCTAATCACATTTCTGTTTATTCTTATTAACTTTGATTTTAAAGAATAATCCATAAAACCAATATTAAAAATCCTTATCCCATAAAAAGCAATTACTGTCAGTTTTTCAGTGTTCCTAATTGAGTTAATTGTATGGAATTCAACATGTTTTTTATTAGAGTTTCAGAGTGGTCTAAAGCTGCTGGGTAAAAGGTTTTCGGGATAAACAGACAGTAATATCTCAGACTTCATTTGTGTACTGCTATGGCCCCATACTTAAAGACCCATCAAACTCCAAAAGAGCAGGAATTTGATTTTTCAAGACCCTTGGCACTCAATAGAGTGACTTTGCTATTTTTTTTTTCTGTGAAGTATTTTTTAATAAGAAAAGGAGCAAGGAAACAAGATGTGCAAGACCTGACTTTTAAAGTCAAACCCGATAAAATTGCAGTGAGTATTACTTGGCAAGTTATTTTGGCATCATCTTGTAAGTGTGAAAGGAGTTAGAGCTTCAGAGGCATGACATCTTGGAAAAACAAGGCCACTGCTCCCTGTGAGATAGTATCTACGTCTACAGAATGTAATGTCTGATATCTATGTCTACAATAGTAATGCATTTTAATTCACAGGGACCTTCCATACAAATTATTTTTCTTTGCTTTGAGAGTCTCAAATGCTAAAATATCATAACATTTCCCTTCATCTCTCTTTCCACCTCTCTAACAGGGTATGCTAGAAAAAAAGGAAACTTGATTTCATAACCAGTTTGAGTGGATTTCAGACCATGCACCCATTATTGCTCACATTTGTCTGACGTTATTGTTCGCTCTCCATACTAAACATAACACCCATTCTTACTTAACAATAGCATACATCTAAATATTTAAAAGAGAAAATTTCACTTGAAATGCATTCTTCTGTCCTTGAAAATTGGTAAACTGTTACGTCAAAACATATTTTATAAAGATATTTCCGGTCTGGACACCTACCTGGGCAGCCTGCTCTAGGGAACCTGCTTTGCCAGGGGTTTGGACCCGATGATCTCGAGGTCCCTTCCAACCCCTACAATTCTGTAGTTGTGTAATATTAGTGTGCATTTATACTGAGATTCAGGAGTTGACTTGTGAATATTTTGAGCTCAGATGGGAAAGGAGAACAAAGAGTGAAAAAGTGAAGAAGAATTATATGAGAGAAGAAGAAGAAATGTGTATCAGAAGACAGATTAAATTTCTTAAGCTCTTCATGACAAACTTTCTCTCCTCCTTTATAGTCTACAACCTTCATAGGGCATAGGATTGTGTCACTGCATCCAGTCCTAGTCATCACAGTTAACTATGCTACACATTTAGCTAAACATATATGATCCCAGTGAGGTGGCGTAAACTTAACTGAGGACTTCTTGCTAAGCAAAGATCTAGAAGAAACTGTAGACCTAAAATGAAAGCTAGAAAGAAGTGGAGACACTCAGCATATTGACAAGATAAGTCTGAGCATAAGACGGGACTATGAAACCATTCTTGATGTTCAACATTCTTGATGAGAATATTGACCCGTGGGTAGACATATGGAGGACTTGGTGAGAATGACATGTACAGTGTCACACTGAGCAGAGTGGCAAAAAAATCAATGGCATAATTGATCCCACTGTAAAAAATCACTAGAACAATAGCTATTACAGACAAACTAATGCAAAATACATCCATCGAATGAGAGGGAAGGTGATTGCAGATTTTCAGAAGTTTTTACAAACACAGTGAGGTAAATCTTAATGTTTTCTTAACAAACGAGACCAGCACCTAGCCAAAAAAAACACACCACATTTTGGGTACTAAACTGTAGGGAGTGAAAGAAAAGACTCAATTCTGGGAGATGTTCCAACATCCCAAATTATGGAAAGGAAAAATAAGAACAGGAAATGCAGCATGTCTCTCTAAAGTGATCTGAGTAACAATAAGACTGTTCTGCAACTTGGTTTATTTCTCTTGATCAAATAGTGATTGCAAATAAAAGTAGTCTAAAAATGCTTTTCTTAGTTTCATCAATTTTCAGATTGTTCATTTGTTGTAGTATGGATTAGAAGAAAAGATCATCTTTAAAGTTACTTGAAAGCCTCCAGAGGAGGGCAACAAAGCTGGTAGAAGGGCAGGAAGGCATGTGCTGTGAGGAGAAGGCCAAGGAGCCTTGGGGTGCCCAGTGTGGAGAGGAGGAGGCGGCGAGGAGGCCTCACTGCACCCGGCAGCTCCCTGAGGAGGGAAGCGCTGAGGGAGGTGCTGGTTTCTGCTCCCCGGGACCGATGGTGGAACACAAGGGAATGGCACAGAGCTGCACCAGGGGAGGGTCAGCCTGGGCATGAGGGAAAATTCCTGTGCCGTGAGGGTGGTCAGACTCTAAGACAGGCTGCCTAATGAGGTGGTTGGTGCCCCGTGCCTGTCAGTGTTCAGGAGGCATTTGGACAGTGCCCTCATTAACGTGCTTTAATTTTGGTTAGCCCTAAAGTGGTCAAGCAGTTGGACTAGATGATCTTTGAAGGTCGCTTGCAACTGAACGATTCTATCTTCATTTCCACCACCACCTCCTGTGTCTGGGAACGTATCATCGTGATTTTTTATTTTGCAAATTGAAAAGCTGTCTCTTATAGAGCTTTAGGCTTCCACATATATAGAAGCACCAAAAGTACCTATGTCTTGTCGGTAGCTACCAAAGCTCTCCTCACCTTGCTGGGTAGTCCTTAAAGGTGATACTGCCATTTGCACCAGTTTGACTTCTGTACTGTACACACGTGCAATATGAGAATATCATAGACCTGAAGGGTGAATCACGTACATAAGGGTGCTGTGGGATAAATTAATCCTACAAGCTTCTGTTCAGTGTGCTATTTCTCTTGAGAGCATTTACAGGAGATGGAGGCTACATGTACTGGAGGAAGTTGTAGGATGTATGTGAGATGAGGTAGAACACTACCATATAGCGTAAATGTTGCCGTGGAAAAACGAGTAAAGTCACATGGTGGCAAGAAAACACATCTGCCTGGGAAATTTGCCATAGTGAAGGGAAAAAAAAAACACACAACAAAACAACAGTTGACTTTAACTAGAACACGATCCAGTAGGGGAGCAGTTTCAGATTCCTTGGCTGCCTTCCCTCCACTTCTAGCCAGCCCTGTCACATTACTATTCAAAATATTTTCAGGATCGCAGCTTGTTGAATTGAAAAGTGGAATGAATCCGGCTGGCCTGGATCAAGGAGAAAGGGCAGCAGCATAGGAAAAAAAGTCAGGGAATAGACGTTGGAGGTAGACTATGGCTCTCAGCCTGGGCGCTGTCTGTCTCAGGGAGGCAACGGCACGGGACACATCTGCACCCTTGGCAAAGTGTATTTTGTCTCTCCTAAAGGGTAGTAAGCCCTTTGCAACATCTGCCAAAACGGTTTCACACAGTTAAATGTAATGTGGTGTCTCCCAGTGCTTTCCACTGCTATAGCACCTGGCTATGTGCCCTGAAAAATGCATAAATCAGACACCCAGAAGACATTGTATTAATCAAATCCTTAATTGTGGTGACTTGCACCATGTTCTGAAAGTCAAAACCCTTAAGTCATAGAGGGAAGTCCTGTAGTTCAGCGTTTGCCATTGAAAACTTCCTCTCCCTCCTCCACCAGGTGTATTCAAAGGCTGTTCATAGGAAGCCTATTTATAAAGGGTACCTAGACTGGCACCAGTAACTTGACTTGTGTTGAGAAACATGAAAAATACACTAAGATTCCTGAGATGGTGGTGGTGGAAGTTAATGTGCTCGCTCTGACACACACACAGTTAGATATTTTGCAGTAGTTAAAGCTTCATGAAGTCTTTCAGTTCTTGTCCTGTGGCTTTTGAAGATCATAATGTGTAATCTGTAAGGGTGACAGGGCATGCCTGCATGCAGCACATTGCCACGTGCCAGACAATGGGAAAAAAACAAATCTCTGCATCTTCCTAAAAGTTCAAAAAGAGGTAAAAAGTAGTTTTAATGGCAAGACAATAAGCAGGACCTTCTTTGAGAAATGCCAAGTGAATTTCGTTTCCATCTTTACAGCATTGCATTTATCATTGTCCACCACATCCAGTCTCTGTCCCAGTTAGGTACAGGGAAAGCTAACAGCTTGCATTCTGAAGATGTGATAAGAATTTTGTAGGTATAGGTGTTTTCAAAATTGCATTTGAAGAGGTGTGGGATGAAGATACTAAGTATTAGTATCCTTGTTTCCTCACTGGTGGATCCTGGAGTTTTCTGTGGGATGTTTGCAAAACATCTTAGCCAGCTGATGAAAGACAAGATCAGACCATCAGAGATGCTTGACCTTTTGAATTTATTATGCTTTCTTCAAAGTAATGTAATTTTATGAAGTATGGGTAATTTATTTATTTTTCTTAATTTAAATGACTACATAGCAGAATTGTATCCAAATTGATGCAGTTATGATGACACGATATTACATAAAAAACTAATGTTAGGAAAACCATCATATACTAAACTGTAAGAAGTGGGAGGGTGTTTATGATTCCTTTTTGGTGCTGAGAGATTCAGCTTTGTTAATTCTCTTTCCCTTGATTTCCTTATCTGTAAACCCTTTTTAGAGGATATTTTGAGATACCTAGTGATACGGAGGAAGGAAGGACTATATTTGTTCTAAAGTTCAGTTCCCAGAATGAGAAACATACATGGAAGAGATGGCTAGTTTAGAGAAACCCATGGTACAGCTATTACACACACCACAGGCTACAAACAGTGGCTCAGCAAAGGAGTGAAGCTTAAAACCTGCAGCTGAAGCCTTCAAGCTACAGTTACATGGTATTGCAGGAAAAGTAGGAGATGCAAAGGTGGGAAGGGTATCATCAGGGTCCAAGGTTTCTCTGTGCTGCTAGATGTCTGGTTAAATACAAGTTGCAGATGATGGAAGGAAGCAGAGTGCGTCCCATGCTATGGAGAGCTGAGGGGCATGCTGAGGGTATTTGACCTGCATAGGAAATTCCCTTCTATCCCTAAATCTAGGTATTGAGATAATTTTGAGCAGGTTCCCATATTCCAGAAATTGAGAAATTGATTCTGATAGAAACTCCTACAGATCCCACTTACACATTGCATCTTGCACAAAACAGCTACCCCTGAACCCACTGGTCAAAGAAGCTATGTCGCAAAAAGCTTATCTATTGCAGATGACCCTACAGTGCAGTTCTTGAAATACATAGTTGTGAACAAAAAGTGATCCAGTCTTTCAGCCTTCCTTGGAAATATCAATGAGTCAGTTACCTAAGGACTTATATTGTGATTTAATTTTAATTAATTAATTTATCTTCATTTAGACTACTGTGATTCTTGAGTGCCTGGTGAATTCTTAGTTATTCCTCACGCTGTTTAGACTGAACTCTTCAAGACAGGGACGTTTTTTTCCTGTCCCTGATACCCAGAAGACCTATACACAGGCCTCAGAAATTTGTAAGCCCTACTTGAATTCGATATTAGATGAAAAAAAATGACATTTTGAAATACTTGTAAAAGGGTTTACGAGAAAGAGTGATTTCTAGTCTTAGCAGTTTTGTGTGTATGAATATATAGATTTTTTTTTGTTGTAAATGTAGCTTGGCCCTTTGCTAACCAGTGCTGGACAAGAGAATTCACTGATACTACTGCTTACTTACTGGTGGCATAAACATGTACTGCAGAGTCACAGCCTGGGTTTGTTTTTGTTTTCTTTTTTTTCTTTGTCCTGACAGAAAGATTTCGGGATTTACTGCTTCTACATTCAAATCAAGACACAGAGATTCTGCCCATCTTTCAGCAGAGGCGCTATCCCAAGTAAGTAAGATTGCCTTCTTGGGAGAAATAAAATCTTTATCTATTCGCAGCAAAGGAGAGCGAAGCATTTGTAGCTCTGTGCATGCTTTTGGTGTGAAGTCTTAAGGCAGAGCTGTCGAGGAGCCACACTTACACTGAGCTCTGCAGTCTTTCAGCAGTGTCAGGAAGAAGCAGACATACTTTGCAAGCCTGCCCAGCTGTCGGGGGGAGGTGGTGGCAGAGTGCAGACATTTAGCTGCCTGGATCAGAGCCTGGTGGAGCTTTGTTTCACTTGACACTGTGTGTTGACATAGGCAGATGTTTTGTCAGGCTAATCCCCTCTCTTGTCTTGTGGGATTCCATCATTTATGGTGACAGATTCCCTTGGATTTTAACAGTCTCTCCTCTGGAAGCCTACAAACACTTGAAAACATTTTTTTTTTTCCTGCCATTTTTAAGGATAAACATGCAAGCAAGCCAAAAGAACGGTGTTGTGTGTTTAGGAGGTCTTAGATGGCGTAATCGTAATGAGTATCATGGACTAAATTTCTTCTTTTTCTAAATTCACATGCCTGAATGAAACAAGAGATGCTGCTTGTTGTTGTGTTGGTTAAAAGAAACAGTGACTTTCAACTAAGTCTTGGAAAGAGGCAGTGAAGGGAAATGAAGAAGAGAGTCTCTTCACAGTAAATTTGGCCAGACTGAATGGTGGAAGGAAGATAGTGTGGGAGGAATAGAGGGAGTAAAAGAAATGTTTGGAGACAATCCAGCAACAACAATGAAAATCAGTGAAATTGTTTATTTTAATCATTATTGTTAACTGATTCCTGAAATGCATAAAAGGCAGTGGAGCTATTTGTTAAATATAGCTCCTAAAATACTATAACTTCTTTTTTCTTTTAAAAGTATGCAGCAAATAAAGGAGCTGAGTGCTGAAAACCAGTTACCTCCTCACTGTAAATATTTAAAAATAAAAGCACTCAGGGATGAATCCTGATTCTGAAAATGGTGAAACTCTACCACTAACTTCAAGGGAGACAGAATTTTATCCCCCTGATTTTAGTGCTTGCATTATCTATTGTCATTCTTTTTCTGGAATACCATTCAGGTCTAATATATGTCACTCTCAGAGATACCTTAAGCTGATAGACTGCTCTGCTTGTTTTGCTAGGACTTCCATGTACTACCTTGGTCCCTCACCCTTTGGAGCATGAAACAGTTATTTTTCCACAGTTGTAAAATGCTTTGCTTGGCTTAGATGTTTTCACGTATGGTATGGGTGCTGTCAGACTGGTCTGAGAAACTGGTTTATTCTACCTGTCTGTATAAATCATTCCTAAGGTGTCTGATTTTAAATTTTTGCATATAATTTATTGCTAGCATTGCTGGCTAGTATGGTATATAGTATTATTGTTAGATCTATGGGTGAATGATTGTCTGCTGCCATCTGCTCATGGGATGTTCCAGCTCCTTCAAGATCATACAACCAATATTGTAGTATGGAGCTGTTTGAAGTTATGGTGGCTTTGTGTCACAAAGTGATCCCTGTTTTCAGCCACATTACTTGGCAAGATTGTGATTCCTTTAATATAGAAAATCAGCCACACTTTGGCACCTAACTGAAAGAAAAGTTTGCATATAAGCAATATATAAGCAATAGATTTCTGTTTATATCATCATTAACTGGTGCAGATTTGCTTGCTTGCTACAGAAATTCATCATTTATTATAGTTTATTTACAGGCTGGTTGGAGACTATTGACGTGTCCTAATTTCCCCAGGGGTTCTGTTGTAAGCGAAATCTTTGTGTTCAGCAAGGTAGAAAAACTCTTCATCTTCATAATATATTTTGTCTTACTCCCATTTTATTTTTTCCCTCTGTATGCTCATTTTCATTAAAAGGTCAGTCAACAGAAATCAAGATAATGAACAGACTGATGTCATAAATCAGTGTTCCTTCGTTGACTTCAGCTGAGCAATAGTCGTTTGTACTACATAAGGAGCAAGGTCATTTTAACAAGGCCTTGTTGTAGGGCACAAGCTGGAGTTTGTAATGCTTAAGGACTTCCTAAGAATATGAAAAGTTAAAAATAAAAGGGAAATTGTAATAATGACCTAACTGAATAGCTTAGCAGGGCTTAGTAGGTAGAAAGGGCAAAAGTTTGTACATATTTGGGAAACATATTCCTAAAGAAAGGACATGGGAAAGAAAGATATTCAACATCTCAAGATACTCAGAGTTTTAGTAATAAATGTTAAAGGCAAAATGAGCAAACTGTAATCCGTCAGTTTTTGAAAGAAGTAGAAACCTTGACGTTCTAGGCTGAATTATGTTCTTGTACATTTGTTATATTAAGATCTGATCACCGTCCCATAGAACAGCAGCATAATTTAGGGTACATGTTTGTTCTCAGAGAAAATGTCTGTGCACTGAAATGGCTGGAAGTAGTTTCATAGAATATGCATGCATATTGTTCTGGATTTGCTGGGTAAATGTGTCAAAGAAATGCACTTTGCAATCCTTGTTGATGTGGGAAGAAATGCCAGATCTTTTGATGGTCCTTGCATTTGCCTGAGTTTATTTTCCTGTTCATGGCTTAACTAAAGAGCAGATACATGCTTTGACACATGGGGCAGGTTGTAGAGAAACCTGAGCTTACAAAGGTTCGAGCTTGTAAAGCCACTGGGAACATCACAGTGCTTCCTTGACTTATCAGTGTATGTCTCAAGTAGCGTGTCATCATGAGCACCAGCTGTCAGCGCAGCCTATGGGCTTAGATGCAGCACTACACCAGCACATCTGTATAGCACCAAAGAATCATAGAAGGTTGGAAAAGACCTCTAAGATCACCTCTTCCACCCATGCAGTCACCCTTTTTCATTATGAGCTTGAAGAGCAGAAGGAGCTCGGCATCACCTTGTGCTTCATTCACATGACAATGGAACTGCGTTACTGTGTTGGGGGAAATTACAATTATTGGGGAAGGGATGTGGAAGTATGTTCTCCCATAAATGCCTACAGTAGAGATCCTTACTGCAACATTCTGCACTGCACATAGTCACAGGTTACTGAACTAGGGGGACCAGTCTAATCCAGGCAAGTCTTTTCCATACCTCAAGTGACTGTCAGAGGACAAAATCAGACATCACTTGACCCCTCACCCACCTCATCAGGAAACTGCCCTATTCACAGAGAGAAATGTTTGGAAGACAAAATCTATCTCCTAACTAAAGTGCAACAATCACCGCATCCGTGAGGATTCGCATTCCTGAAACTAAGAATAAACCTGCAGCTGTGGGCAGCCAAACAGGCAGGGGCTCATAGCAGCCTCCGAATAGTACCCGCCTGGGAAGAGCCTCGGCCCTCAAACCAAATTGCAGACATGCTTGCAGCTTGTTCCTTCGTTCCCTCACCTCCATGAGCCTGCTGAAGCCCCTGAGGTGGGCCACACCAACACGATCAGGCCTGTCAGCAAATTCAGCTTGTTGCAATGAGTCTTCATTCCTGACCAGTCACTTTGACACTGAGCATTAGGGCTCCTAAATCTCTTAAAAACACTTTAAAAATAGTGCTTAGGGCATTTCTAGGGGAGTTTTCCTCAAGTTGTTATCAAGCTTATCAAGCTTTCTTGGTTGCCTTCTTAGGCCATGAGGTTCATACCATTTGTCACATGAATCTACTCATAAAATGCCAGAACTGTTGAAGTGCTGACACATGCTACAGAGTGTTGATCCTGACAAAGACGACGTTGTTATGGTCATTAATAGGACTGTAGGGTCCTGCATGTGCCAGTGAGTTTAGTGCCATCAGCATGGGCCTAAGTTGCTGACTGGAATCAGTGTGATTTCCTCTCTGAGCTCCAGGGGAGATCGCATGGTGGCCTTGAACACTACCCCGTAGATGGGCCTGGTATGTCAGAAGGGACAAAAAAGAACAGAGTGGTAAAGGAAATGTTAAGTGTGAGAGTGAGGAATTAGTTTGGTAGGTTGAAAAAGCAGGAGAGAGGCCGACACTACACGAAACTCTGCTTGTTGCCCAGAGAAGCTGTGGATGCCCCATCCCTGGAGGTGTTCAAGGCCAGGTTGGATGAGGTCCTGGGCAACCTAATCTAGTGGCTGGCATCCCTGCCCGTAGGAGGGGTTTGGAAGTGGATGATCTTCAAGGTCCCTTCCAACCCAAACCATTCTGTGATTCTGTGATTCTGAGATTCTGTGATTCTATGATTGTGAGGAATGGGCCAGAAATGCTGTTGGTGTTACAGCTTTTTAGCAAGTTTCTCAGTATGCAAGAAAGTTGAGAGTGCAGCTGCACTTTGTACTTTCAAGATAGTACTGAAATCCTCAAGTATGTGTGTGTTTTTTTTAGAGGGATTATTTGCCTTTTTTTTTTTTTTCCCTTCAGAAATATTTGCAGTCTTCATTCTTATCTTCTGTCGGCTTGGTGGAAAAGTTCTTGGATGATTCACAGATTTTAAGAACAGACGGAACTGTTATATTCTAGCTAATTTGAGTTCCCTTCTTAACATAAACCGTAGAGCATTACCCTATAATCCCTGCAGCAAGCTTCTGGTTCAACCAGAGCATAAATTTAGAAAGACATCCAATCTTTAAATTGAGACGTTAAAAACTAGAAAATTTGCAAACCTCTAGATCTGCTTGCTTCGATTGTTAATTATTTGATGTATGTATAGAATGAATTTCCTTAGCTTCAGTTTCCAATCTCTGTTACTTCATTCTACCATTTTCTACTAAACAAGGGAGTTCTATACCATCTGAAATGACACCTCCATTAAAATGGTTAGAGGTTATTCAAAAACGTACCTTTCTGTCAGGCATATTAAATAGATAAAACTTTATTACAGGGCAGGATTTACTTAAAAGGTCTCTAATAATTTGTGTTCTCTTTTTAAAGCTTGTAGATTCTCTCTCTCTCTCAACATGGAGAGGGATTAAGAAAGTATTTTGGTAACTGTTTCCTTAATGTTTGTATACAGAAATAGCAGCACTTCTTTGTAGTCAGAGAGACTATGTAAGTTTAATATTATTATTTATATTTAAATGGAATGACAAGGTGTTCAACTTTGGTGAAAAAAATGAACTTAGAATGTAGCAGGTGTAATAGAGTCTTCCAAATACATTTGCTTTCCATCTGTCATAAGCTTACAAACCTTTCTTTGGCATATATTCTTGGTAAATTAAAGTAGACTTTGTGTGTGTGTAGCAAACTGCTGGTCATTTTCATGTCACAAAGCCCAGAAAATCCAGGATCCTTGTTTCTATATATGTGTCTGCTTAAATATATATTTTGAAGGTCATCTTTGAAAAGCTGCTGAAATTTTTAGCTCAAACAGAGCCAAATCATGTTATTCAATTCTCGTAATGGAGTAGTCTAGACAAATAGGCGGCAGAAAGTTAGTGCCCTAAACTGTTGTGCCATCTGGTCCCCAATTGCTACTCATTTTAATGATAATGGATCTACGATGGATCCACGCCAATTTACTACAGCTGGAGAGCCAAGCCAAGAAGCTTATGATATTTCATAAATAATACCCCAGGAATAAATCTTGTATCTTATTTGTAACTGTCTTAAGAGTGGTTTTCCTTTTAGAGAGAAAAGTAATTTGTGTCTAACCAGAAAAAGCAGTGGGTTCTGGCATGCAGCTCCTGGAAGTTACGATGCACAGGCGTATCACATCCATGGAGATTCCCTCTGCAGCCCAGATTTAAGCATGCACAGGAGTAGCTAGCAGGATCATGGCATAGAAACCCAGTTTAGTTCACAGTAGTAGCAAAGGCAGAGTCTTCCTTGACATTCAGCAAGAGGAAGAATCATAACCTATGCATTTGTCACATGGTCTTCATTGTAAAGGCAGGCAAAGAGGTTTATAATTTTAAAAAGAGGGGAAGAACTTTAACGGAGTCTTCTTCTATAAAAGTCTTTCTTTGAAGCGCTTTACAAAAGATGCTCTCTATTGTTACAGAAGGGAAACTGAGGCAAGGTAACAACTGATGTGTGTTACCAGTGTCACCCAGGACCAACTCTCCTGGGGATGAGACCAGAATTAGAAATCAGGTCTTCTACAGTCTTTTCAGTTTTGTGCAATTGGTTCTTTCATCTAAAATAACATCCATCCTGTTTTCCACTGCAAAAACATGTGGCCTGCCCACATTGCCGAAATCAAATGGGAAGGTGCCAAGCGAAGGAGCCGTTTGCCCACACAAGCACTTCAGTGCTTTGTGTACTATTGTCCATTAAGCATGAAAATTACTGTTTTTGAAGTGCTCCAAGATTCGTTTCAAAATGCAGCTATCTCGCTAGCAGCGCAGACCTCAGAAAAGGTGATTCTTGGGGAACTCAGAGCATTTTCATTACTAGCTAAAAAAAGAGATTCTTGATTCAGGAATCTGCAGTGGCGTTTAAAAGAAACTCAAGTTGTTTATAGAGAGAAATGTTTTGGGATGATTTTAATGTTTTGTGTTTTTTTTTTTCTTTTATTTTACTTTTCATCAATTTTTTTTTAAATATGACTTGCAGTGGTAAGTTATCCTTGTAGAGTTTGCAATATAGTACAGGGTTGAGCTGCATGACAATAAAGCATTCAGTATAGGAAAAGGGCGTTTTCCTGTCATTTGGAATTTTTACCAAATGGCAAGAACAACAATGGCAGTAGAGTAAAGGCTGGTAGCTTTTTATAAAAACAACAATCATGTGATAGGGCTAATCATATTAATAAAAACACAAGTATTGGCTCTGGATTTTGGTTAAACCATTAAGAAGATAGAAAGAAAGAGTACAGTAATTCATTCTGTACACTGCATTTTTGGGCTCTGATCCTACAAAGACTTGTGTGGATATATCCACATAATATCAAGCAAGGCCAACTCAGTATCTTGAAATATTTAGAACGGCACATTAAACTCAAATGTGGGTCATAAATTCCTTGAGACAGAGGCTGTATTTGTTTATGGTACCAGTACAATGCCCCAGTAACTTCTAGTGCAAAATAAAGACACTTTTGTTCTGTTTCCAAAGGCCTTGAGTTCAAGTACTGGCAATGTGGAGTGAATGGGTCCCCTTAAAGTCGAGGGGAATTTTGCTGCTAGCTTCAGCAGAGCTCAGACTTCACCTGAAATTGAAGAAACTTTGAAGAAACAAGTACAAATCTTTCAGATGTAGAGAGATGTGGGCAAAACCCCGTGTCTTCTGGGAGTTTTCTGCAGGAACTTACATGCAAAATTGAAGCTCTGTGTGCAGATATATTCTCTTTTAAGCACCAAGCAATCTACAATTCAAGTTCAACTTAGCTCTGTTTATCATAGCATAGCTGTGGCTCATTAGCAGTCATGAACTGTTTTATGCAAAACATTGCAGTGCTCCCAATTGAGAAGGGGAAAGGGCTGGCTGAAAATAAAAGATTCCTAAACCTTTCAAAATATTTAGGAGGTGAAATCATTACTTTGTTCAAAGTGAATGGTATAAGACAGAACATTGCAGCTGGTTTTCATTTTGCTATTTGGGAGCCTGAGCACGGTTCTTGATAAAGCCTGTTGATTTAATTAATATATACCTGCCTACTACTGAGCAGCAACGTGAGACTGTGGGGAATTATCTGTCACCAGATGTCTCAAAGGATGTTTTTTTTAAACAGCTCGAACAGAAGTTATAGTAATTTGATGCAGAAATTATTAGAGATGTTCTTTGATTCATTATGCAAGAGAGAGTTACAATGATCCCTTCTGGCCTTATATCTAGTTTTATCATAGTTTTAAAAATAATGGCTTATAATAGTTGAAAAAATAGTTTCACAATTACCATAGTTACAGAAATCCAAGCACCAGGCTCTTCAGAGCGAAAATAAAGTGCTAACAAATCATGGTTGTTGACGATAGTGACTTCCTCCTTAAGTCTATGAACAAAAGGGAACTGCTTCATTCATTCAATCCTACACACCTACCTGCACATTAGCAATTTAATTTTTGGCCCCAGGCTTTCATTGGGAGACCCCTGAAACTGTTTTTTGTCACAGAACCTGTCAATGGAGCCAGCATCTTTTGTTGGTGTTTTGTTAGTAAGTCCTGCTGAAAAAGAGAAAAAAAAAGATGCGAATTGCAGGTATAACAAAGGGGACAATGGACAATATTGTGCTCCTAAACATGTGGAAGAAATTGGGAGGGAAAAAGGAGTTGCCTAGCATGTCTTCCTTTATATTTCATATAAGACATAAACAAAAACTGTATTTCTTGGTCTCTAAGGAGGGCAGAAATCTAGCAACACTCATTGCTGTTCTGGCTCTCGCCCAAACAAGGTTTGAAGAAGGAGGAAAGCTGTTAGATCAGCATCTCAGCTGTATTTCCTCAAGACATTAATACCTCAGAAAGCAGCACACACTAGGGCTGCCCCTTGGGTAGCAGAGCAAGTATAAGCTCTGTGTGAGAGGAGAGAGGAGCACAAACCTTCAAGCCAAAGGAGGCAGGTCTCATTTTGCATAAAACAGGCAACGATGATCTCTTCTTTTTAGGTTAGAATTGAGGAGACATTTCTTCTCAGAAAGAGCAGTCAGGCATGGGAACAGGTTCCCCAGGGAAGTGGTGGCGTAACCGTCCCTGGGGGTGTTCAAGGAAAGGTGCTTAGGGACATGGTTTAGTGGGTGACATTGGTGGTAGGGGGATGGTTGGACCAGATGATCTTGATGGTCTTTTCCAACCTTAATGATTCTATGATTCTTATCAGGACATGAGCCTAGATTTCAGTTCTAGCAACCTTTTGTCAGGCAGCACTGATGGAGTGGCTCAATTCCGAGTGCCAGGCTCTTTTATGTATGAGACACACTTCATGTTTCTTTTTCATGCAGTAAGTCAGGCTTTAAGCTGTTGGTATTAATCAAGAACAGAGAAAGGCCCATGTTGATCTCACGGCCATCCCTTATCTCCTCTGAGAAATGGATAGGAGCTCTGGACTGTGGGATGCCAACTGGACCATCCTAGATTGAATATCCCCAAGTAAACACGTAGGGTTCATGAAGGAACATGTCTCAGCATCCAGGCTAGAACTTAGCTCAGAAGTTGCTTTCAACTCTTAAAAACTGGCAGTAGTAGAGAATCCATCTCGTCCAATAATAAGTTATTGCAGCAGTTAGTTAGCCTCAATCACAGGGACAGGTGTTGGCTCCTGGGAGATGGTGCCCCGTAGGCCTGTCTTGCCTCGAGGAAAAATCTTCTACATCCACGGTTTGTAAGAACCGCAAGTCCTTTAGCACAGCCAGACAGCCAGCAGCTGGAAAACGTTGTTAGCGGCTGCAGAGCAGCAATGGCCCGTGATATTAGCTGCCAAATCCATTCTGAGTGTTGCCTAATCAGCTAGCTGAGGCTGCTCACGAGCAGAATTGGAGACGAAAGTAGGGAAGTCCTAACGCAAAGGATGCTTGAATAGAAGATTTGTACAGAGTTATTGCATGGGGAGGATAAATTGGGTGATATTCAGAGTTTCTGGTGGTTGTTTTTGAATGGAAAAATTTTGTGGGTTATAGATTTGACAGAAAATTACTAGTGTAAGTATCTGCACTTGAAGTGAGACATTACATGTACAGAGTGAGGTGCCTAGCAATGCTTTTCCCTTGGTATCATGAATGTAATGACATTTTTGCTACCCTCAAAGCAATAGCAGAAGCTGTGTTATAGTCACCGACTGGAAGGAAAAGATACTAAAATCATTTGCTTCAGAGCCTAATGGCTTTCATGTAGCACTTTGCTTTATGACTTAATTATCCATTGCTGTCAAGGTATCTGTAGTACAAGGTTTAAATTAAGTTTGTGCATGGTAAAAACTCATTTAGAACCAAACTCTGCAAGGAGCTTTCTTCGCTCCTCTGGGATCCTGTGGCAGGCAAAATTGCTGCATGCTCAAAAAAAAAAAAAAAACACACACAAAAAAACCCACAATACGAGTAGGGTCAGTGCTCCTACCCCAACTCCAGTTTATCAGTTTGAGATTGTAAGCTGTCCTACAACCTGTACAGCATAAGTGTTCTATGTGTCCTGTGTGGTTCAGAAAATACCCAAGTTTCTAAAGCCAACTGTCTCAGCACTCACAGGACTGGGCTCTTGCTTACCTCTGCATGGTGCCTCACGATGTTACCTAGTGATATTATACCTTTGTATTTCCCTTCACTGTTACTGTATCTTTAAGGCATAAGATACCTTTAAAATGTATTAATGTTGGTGATTTCTAAGATGGGAATGTTTAAGATAAATTTACTTCCTCTTTTAGATAAATCACCATAAAAGATTGAATCTCTTAACCATATCGCTATCCCATTGCTAAACCAATTCTGAAATCCTTTAAATACGGTAAATTGTCCTTTATGTCTGTATAACTGAATCTTCCTGAACAGTATTTGAAATGTGTCCATTTATTTCTAGGGTTTTCTGCAAAATAAGTATTTGCATCCCTACAAAAACCTCAACAGACTTTGAAAGCTATTTGTAGTTTATTTTTTTGTGCCATAGTATGCCATTTTAACTGGGATGAGGCAAATTGTGCATGGAATTAACTTGTGAAAGCATCATAAACCTTCGATTCTGGGCATTTGGGCACTGTGAAGATGAAACTTTGTGATCTTAATATACCAAGAGTATCTCCTGCCATTTACAAAGTTTTCAAAAGAAACAGTTCTAGGATTTCAGCTTATCACTGCATCAGCAAGAGTTTGAAGTGTGTTGGAGAGATACCCCTCACTTTGCACAAATCTACAAAACTGGCATTTCATTCAAGCTGGTATAACATAAAATATGGGATAGTTGTGAACTGAACTCGAGCTTTCCATAAAATTTGAGTATAATCTGGAAGAAAGACTACAAAGTACCCCAGTCTGTTAGGTAAGGTGTTTCAGTAGGACACTGAGTGGCTGTGCCAGCGTTTCTGAGTGGAAAGGGCAGGCACTGCTGTCCAGAAGGATCTCAGCAGATCTGTAGTGTAAAAGTCACTGGTTACATATTTTGGTTATGTTCAAGTGAAATGCTATACAGCCTTCCCTTCGGAAAGAGCAAACTTTCTCTGAAGGACAATCACTACACACCAGCTTCTCTGTCAGCCCTGTTTTGTTTCAAGGAGAGGACATGAAATTTTGCTTCAGCTCACATAAGTCAAACCTGCTGGTGAACCTAAGAAAAAGAAGAAAAGCTCTGTAATTAGAGTTTGATGTCTGAACGGCTTGGAAGGGAGCAGAGTGATGTCGAATATCTTGGATGTTGTGCCTGAGCGAGAGGAGGGTGGGAGGGGAGGAGAGCAGGGAGGAGGGAAAGACAGATGCAGCTTTCTGTTTTGCACACAGTCCACACGTTACATGGAGAAAGATACCTTAATTCAAATGAACAGGTTTACCTTATGGGATCAGCAGAGCAGAATTTAATGAGCTTGTTCAGCTTTATAACACTCTAATTGTAATGAGAGCCTCTGGGCACTGGTGACAGGCAAGTGATGCTGGTATTGACTGACAACTTGAGCTCCTTCTGTCGTCTGTTGGGGAAGAGGGTTTAAGGAATGTCTGGCTAATTTATTTGCTGATCGCTGTGTTTCCAGGAGAAAAGAGGCTGAGTTTGGTGTCTTCAAGGCTTCTTTGGCCCATGGTGCCATTAGCATGCACTTGAGCATCTCATTCCAAGCTGTAACTGCAGCGGAAGAGCTGTCCCCTGGGGCTCAGTCCCTGCTTCCCTCTTTCAGAGTCAGCAGAAGCAGCACTCCTGAGGTGGGGAACTCTCCTAGCTTCCACTGCCCCATCCACAGCAGCACTTTGTTGCCTGAATGCTTTTTTTTTTTTTTTTAACTCTATGCATTTCGCAGTCATATTACTAGGTGAAAGGATCTAGCTTTGAAGAGGTTTTGATGATTAACTTTTCTTTTTCTTGGTGCAGAATTGCACCATAGTTAAGGAATCCACACTATGGAATCGGTGCAAATGGTGTTTATAAAAAATTGGGCTGGCTTTCTGAAGTAATTTGATAGCAAAACAGAACAGGTTGGCTGCAAGCAACTCTAAAGAGCATCACTGGAGTTTAAGAAAACCATTTATCTCTGTTGCCTATGCCAGCTATACCTGGTCACATGAAACCCCCTCACTGTATTAACTTTGTCTGTTGTTAATTATTTGACCCTGCACTGAAATTCTGGCACCAGCGAATAACATCTGGACCACATGGAAATATTATGGCAATTAAGAGACAATTAAATTTGACTTGTTTCCCTGTTCCATCCATCTTATGATGTCCAAGGAGAAGACTCATGCTTGAAATATTTAATGTGTGTGTAAATATTAAAAGTGTGTCTTGACTTTGCTGAGGCTGGGATCTGTTTTTCTCTGCCCTGAAGTTTCCTTGGAGGATGAAAATTAAAGGGACACTGCACCATAAAACCTACTCACAGAAGAAAAAAATCAAAAGTGTTTCTAAATTATGTATGGTTTCATTATCATTAGGTCATTGGTGGTAAAAAAAGCCCTGTTCAGTCAAGTATTTGAACACTGCCATCTAAGGTTAACCAAACTGATGAAATAGAATTAACAAGGAAATTACAGGGCCAGTGCCTTTGTCTGCAGTCATCTTTACCCTCTCTTGTTTGGCTTGGCAAGAGTTCTCCAACGATAGGAAGCTATCACTTAGCCTTATTTAAAACGTGTGTCTGAGAGGTCTGCAGATAAAAGCCATCAGTTAGATGACAAAATAGATCAATGAATCTCTAGAAACACTCTAGTTGTCCTTCCTTCCCTTTTGTATACTCATTAAATGCTGCCATCTGTATATTGATGGGGTTTATGACCACCAGTATGAATGTATCCATGGGCCCCACAGCCTTTTAATGAAGGGATTGTTGCTTTGCTGTGTGTGAGAAATCTAATTATTCCTGTGTGACAGGTAGATGCTGTCAAACAGTGTCAAGTTGACATGCCCAGCTTCTCCTGAGGAAGGCATGGCAGACAGCAGATTTGATCGTAGGTCTTTCAGTCCCAGCACAGCACCTGAGCTGCTGCATTCATCTGTCCTCTTTGTGCTGGTGGTGGAAGTTCTTGCTACAGGGCGAAGGATACCTTTCCATTAGGGACCTTTGGGCACTTCTACAAGAGATACAGATAATCACATCAAAAATGTGGTGTTTTAGCAAATGGGTGATGAATGAAACCATTAGGAAAAACAAATGCAGTTTCAGAATTTCAGAAAGGGACAACCAGAAGGTATTCACCTCTCAGCCCAATTTTTACTTTACAGTTTGTTAAAAGTACAGTTGTTGAAGGAAACCTTCAAGTAAATGGCATGTGGAACACCTAAAACTCTGCAGCTGATGGGTATAGAACGAGCTCTTGGAAAAATGGGGTTTGGTAGATGCACGGAACCCAGAGCATTGGTATTTCATCCACTGTGTACTGCCCATGTACTGCTGTAGTTACTTGCAAATATAAGTACCATAGCAGGAGGAATAGTAAAAAGTAGGTAGCATGAGTATAGTATAGACTATATAGTCTATATTTGCTTGATAGTATCTCTTTCAGCCCTGCAGAACTAAATCCCAGTGTCATAGAATTCAGTGTCATTTTTGCCACTTCTTTGTCCTGTAATCAGACTTCTTTTTTTTTTAAGAGAGAATTTAGCAAAGTATTGTCTAAACAAGAATTCTGCACAGTGTATTCAAATGAAAAAAAGAAAAAATGAAAAAGTCAGCTGCTGGCAGGTGGCAACCAGTGAATAATTCTCACGCAGACAGTTTTAAATGGAGTGAGGTATCAAATATGCAGCAATTCATCTTGGGACCTGTTGTTTTCAATATATTAAGTAATGAGTGACAAGGAGGGAAATGTAAACATCAAGTTAATTAAATCCTCAGATGATATTGAGCCAGGGAGGATAGTATATTTCAGAGCAGATGGATTGAAGCTTCTAGGTGATTTGGGAAATTTCAGGTGTGAAAGAAAAGTAAGATGACTCGAAATAAGCAGAAATTTCAGACAGTTCACCAAGAGACAATTTATCATAATTGAAGCAGAAACGGTGACTTAGGGGAAAAAAAAACGTTAGGATCATATTTAGCACTTTATAACAGCCTTCTGTCTGCATGTATCTGAGTATTTAACCTATTAAATTAAGCTTTTGGAGTGGAAGTCTGAGAAACTGTTGCTAGCTTGGTTCAGCAGAAGGAAGAGCATGGCTGAGGATCTGAATGACATTCTGGAAAGGAGAGAGGATCAGGGAGATGGGACTAAAAGGCAGGAGGACTTTTCTTCCTCTCAGGCTGATCAAAACTGGCATTTGAGGTCAGGCCTGGGGCACCGTCTTGTGATCTGCATTTCACAGTGACAAAGAACATGACAGGGATCAGCGTAGCCAGCACGGAGCTGCAGGACACTGATTTTATGCAAGAAGTCTCAAGTCAGACTTCCCGTGTGCCCCCGGAGCGACAAGACCAGGCACACACGCTGTGGTTTCTCTGTGCATTCACAGAGCAACTTCACGGTGCCTTATCAGTAGGAACTGGTATCGGGCCTACAGCAAAAGCCCCAGGGTGCCTTCGTCTTGGACCCTGAATCTGTGCCGGATGTGTTCTGCGGTGACGTCCAGCCTCTGTTCTCCTCGCTGCCTTCTAGTCACTGTGCCCTATAGCAATGCTTCGCACCCAGTGGGTTGCAACCCTCAGGATATTTATGAAAAGTAAGGGTGGGAAAGGTTATGAGAGGAATTTTATATTTGAAGTGCCTGGTGTGAATTTAAACACTCATCCCCTCTCCATCTCTTGCAAAGTCTTCTGCTCGTCTGTCTCGTTCAGGGTCACCTATTCTCTTTCAGCTTCTTAAAGCTCACAGAAATGCTAAAAATAAGATTCTCTCTGTTGTCATCGATATTCTTACAGTACACGGAAAGGGAAGAGCGTGAAGGAATTTAAAAATTGAAGGGATTAAAAATTCTTTGTTTTGAATAACCTAAGAGCCAGAGGGCTGTACAGAGTCATCTTTGTATGTCTAGAAAGGTAATAATAATGACACTACCACCTATGAATAATGATGCCATTATATAGAGCCTTGGCAGGGCTGAAATTGGAGCACTGCAGACAATAATGGGCCATTCACTTTATATACAGAACTCGAAGTAAGAAGTTGGAGCATATTCAGAGGAAAACAATGAAGAGGTCAAGATGTTCAGGGCTGGCTTGAGCTCATCTATGATGTAATGCACTATATTCTCCGGTAGCTTGATAAGCTTCTGCTTGGGAATTTCTATGGACAATCATCTTTAGGCTTATTTTGACTTCAGAAATTCTTTCTCCAAACTGAGTGATCTCATCCTTAATCTGACATTTTACTGCAACTGTGTGTGGTTCCCTCTAGCTTTCAGCAGGTGTTCTTTAGTTTACATTTTGGCTTTGCCAGTTTTCTCTAGCCCTTTCCAGATAAGAGGCTGTCCATCTAAGGAAATGAACTTCTCTGAGCATCACTGAACATCTGGAAGCCACCTGGAGTTGCCTTCCCATTATCTTGCAGACCTCAGTTCTCAACCATCAGGGCAATATTTGGAGAATTTCTTTGTGGGCTTCCTGACAGCTAAGTTCAAGCAGAGATGTTTTACAGACCCCCAAACCAGTGATTATTTGCTTCATATAGCTGCACTGAAGGAGATGTACTCCTATAGACACATTAACAGTCCTGTATAGGATGTGAGGCTTATGGAAAGCATTGTTCCTTAAAGAGTGTAGTTATGAGAGACATATCCTTGCAAAGAGAGTTTTCCAGAGAAAATATGGGCTTGTGACTGGACTAAATTACTTTGCTTACCCAATGTACACCCAATGACAGAAAAGAGTCAGCAGTGGGACATGGCACTTTTTTCTTGGGGTCTGTTACATTCTAAGTAGCGTATTTCTGCTCAGGTTTACTATATATTGAGGATCCCATTTTATTCCAGGATTAACTATTTCATTTAAATTGCAGGATTTGTTGTGTGATTTATCCTTTTTCTTCCCTTCTTCCCTTCTTCCTTTCTTCCTTTCTTCCTTTCTTCCTTTCTGCTTATTCCCACTTTTAATTCTTCATCTCTACTTAACGTAGTCCACGGCCAGAACAAGCTGCGTTTGGAATGGATTGTGGTGTTCCTGGTCTTTGTCTTCAGATAGATCTGCTACCAACCGTATCTGCCGGCACACCAGTCAGCTTCTTCTCTCCTCCCTTTTTGTTTCTCCAGCTACCTAGCTAGGCTTTTAATTTCTGCACTTGGCATCTTTGAAATTTGTCGGCAGATGCCGACTTTTCTTTCCCCAGCCCCTAGGATGTATTGGAGCTTTTTGGGAAAAGCCTACTTGCAATGTGGATGTCTTGTTAGAGTGGTCTGCTGTTTCCCCCAGCCTACTACCAAAAATGTATTTTGACCTTTGATACAATATGCTCCCCTCGTATATACCTGTAAGTAAGCACAAAGCAGCTTCCATGGGGGGCTACTATGTCTTGTGTATATACTCTCAGGCCTTCTTGAAACTCCCATGTAAATATTTCAGTCTTTTCCTTTCCTTTTTTTTTTTTTTCTTTTGTAACAACTTGAAAATACTTGAACAATGGCTGAGAGAACTGTGCTAGACCTCTAGTGCTGGCTAAAAGCCTCAAAAAGCATATGTAATAATTAGAGGTGTGAAAAACTTGAATCAGCATCTGACTCTGGCAGTACAACTCTTTCAGTTGCTTTAGGTATTCCACAGTACCCTTGAGACACTGAGGCTGAAGGCATTTCCACTGACACAGGGAAAGGGGAAATCCCATCTTAGTAAGTATAATTTACTAAGGGAGGAAAAGGGCTCAGTGCTAATATCAGCACTTAGTGTGAGAAGGATGCATGCTGTCTGCTAGATGGCAACGCTGAGATGGCCACCAACGGCAGCAGTACAGGCAAGAAAAAGCTTCCTCTAACTATTAAAAGACACAAAAGAGCAAATATGGAAGTTGACTACTTCAAAAATACCATGAGATGGGCAGATAACTCCTGTGGTGGCATTGAATAAGTTGGGAAGAAACCTGGCCACCAACACGTTCAAAACCTAGTTGTGGCTGCTGGCCCGAAGCAGCATCTATCACTTAATGATAAACTAAATTTTCAAAAGGCAAGTTTAAAACAGGTGGTACAGTCATTACAATTACTCTTCTTTTTATTTTACTTCATTAGCTGGGATAGAATCGGTAGGAGACGAGTTTACAGAGGCAAGGCACCTCATAAAAGTTACCGTAATTGTTAACGGAGTAAGTAGAAAATTGGATTTCTTCTTATAATAAAATTAAATCATGTGTGATCTTTAATCAAAGGAATACATTTTGGAAACATTTTATAAAAATGACAGTAAAAAGGCTGCCATGGAGAAGAATTAATGTAACATTAATTAAGAATATTGAACCAAGAATTTGGTACAGAAAGTACGTGTACTTCTTTGGGAGAACAAAGTTGTCTGAATACATAATTATACTTGATTGTAGTTCTCATAATGGTTTTACATACCTTTTTAATGAAGTAAGTGAATGGTCTAAACTGATGCTTCTCTCCTGCGATAGTCAGCAATGAGAAATACAGCCTGTCCATAAATATTTTTGGGAAATATTTAGACAATTTTATTCAGTTCTGAGGAAAAATAACTTGGTCTGAGAGAAGGCAGTATTAAATTGCAGAGTCTTAGAGTGCTATAGAAGTTCTGAAGAAGGAAGAGCCATACTTGCAAGGGTGTCCATCAGGAGTGTCTGTTTTCCCTTGTCTTCAGTGGAAGTGCCATCTCAGATGGAAATTCTTCTTCAATCATCCCTGGGCTCTTGAGGATATAATAAGCCGAAGAACAGATGATTTCATTTTGTTTTACCTAACCAAGGAGAAATCAATGATACCGAAATATTTAAATACAATGGCTTAACTAGAAGTTAAATAAAATATGATAAATTGCCATGTTACTATAAGAAGAAAATCTGGTGATAAATGATCCAGAATTTTTTTAAGCCATCTACTTTGTTACAATTGGTTATTACACCAACAGATAAAGGAAGCAACTGCTATTCAAGAGAGAAGGAAATTTCTACAAGCTCTAGTACATACTGTAATGTATGTAGTACGTACTGTAATGTATGTAGTACATTTGAAGTTGAAAAGAAAAAAAAAAGTGTGCAATCATAAATTAAACTCAAGATGTTTAAAAAAAGGAGATAATGCCTAATGAAATCTGAATTAGAATGATAACACTTTGCAATCTCGTGCAAAATAGTATATAAAGTTAATTGGACCCACTGGGTTTTACAAGCTTACTTGTCTGAGGGAGTGCTGTTTTCTGTAATGAAAACATCATCCTTCACAATGTCAGAAGAACACATGGGAACCTCTGATCTTACATGCCAGATGTCACATTTTGTTACACTTACAAGCCCTGAAAAGCCATAGTAGTTCTGGAAATCCATCCAAACCAAGGATGTCATACTTTGTTCAAGTGTTGGTTCTTCAGCTGTAAAAGGATGTTGGTACTAAAATGCTGTCAACAATCACAAGCATTCGGGAAAAATAATGTCAGAGTATATGCTTATTAATTGAAGTTTAAATAATGGCATGACTTCAGAAGATGAAGCAGCTGTCTGGATTTTTGCTGTAGAAAATGGTTGAAATTTTTGCATAGTAGTAAGTACAGTGTCTTTGACAAGTAAAATTTGTTGTAGCTGGGTTTTTACTAAAAACTGTGAACTGAGCCCTGGGTCCAAATTACGTTGGAACACTTCTGCAGTCCGTTTTGCTTTCTGTAAGCCTAGCATATGAAATATTTCCTCACATATAAGTTTCAGAATTGGATGGTTTGCAGTATTATTTATCAGTATTATTATTACTGCCCTGAAGAACCGTGCGTCAGGAAGCCCTCCTGATAACGCCCAGCCACATAGCAGAGACTGCCCTGACCAAATCCATGCCAACTTGAAGAATAGGAGACAACAGATGGATACCATCAGACAACAAAATTCAGGGAAACAGTGAAACAGTACTGGGCCAGAACATAATTGAGCTGTGGCAAGCAAGTCAGCAGCCTGACTGCTGTAAACTTCTGGTGTATTGGTTTTTTAGATATTAGAGAAACCAGGAGAGGAGCCGTAAGAAGGATTTTGAAGGGAGATAATGAAATAGCTCTGCAGATGTTTACAGAAATTTCCTCCCAGGCATGAAGGGCAGTGTGGGAGGAACATGAAGGCACTTGTTGGAATATTTATTGCATGGGGGTGGGAGCTGGTGTTGTGGGCTATCAGAGGGAGGTGGTGGCATCCCTCTGGTGCATAAGAAGGGAGAGGAGTTACAGCAGCAGGAGAGCACAAGGAAGGTTGAAGCCAGCAGAGAGTCAGTTCCTTGGAGGTCTGAGGCTGTATCCATCGTGGCGGTACTGAGCTGAGGTTTTGGTAGAGCAAGTTAAAGAGAAAAAATGTGGGAGGAGGGTTGTTTACTTGGTTTTATTTTGATTTTGGGGAACTTTATCCAAAATCTGTTGAATCCAAGGACACGGGCTCTTCATAGGGAATCACGGACAGGATTCAGCTCCAGCTGAAGATATGTAAATGCAGGTGTTTGTGTGCGAACAGGGTATCTGATGTCCAGTTATCTCCGTGGAGATGTTATGCCTGGCTTCAGGTGCCTCCGGCTAGGTGTCTGATGCCAGTTTAGTTCTGCCAGGCCTTCAGCAGCCATTCAGAGGGACACCGATCTCCAAGGACCTGTTGAATTGAGTCAGTACAATCAGTAGACATAGAGCAGCTCGTCGCACCCTGAATACATTAATCATCTGGGCTGCATCTCTTTTGACTGTATTGGGGACTTAGTATATCTTTATACAAAGATATCTATACTTGGGTCTTAGCAACAAACTGAATACTGCTCCATGGATATCAAATACACTGCTCAGTGAAATCTGTGGTCTGTGGACAGTAGCAAGAGTTTTGCCACAGACTTCAGTCAGATGAGGACTTACTTTCTGTGCTTTGTGCAGTACTTAGTATCCAGTCATTCTGTTCAGGTTGCAAATGCCGATGCTTCTTTAATTAAAATTTCCTACAAACTCTTGAATTAACTCCCCTATCCATCTGTTATTCCACTAATATCCATGATAATGTCTTGCGGTAGCTCCCAAAGCTACAACGTAATACCAGCATTTACAGCTGAGCAGTGAAGTCGGAGGCAGGCACTAAGCTTTTCTAAGTCCAGCAGAGGTGTGGGCAGGTGTCTCCACACATCACTGTGCAGTTCCTGATGGAAGGTGACAAGTTGGGTCTCAACAGCAGTGCAGCTGCCGCTGTCCCCAGGACAGTGTCCATTGATTTAGGGACAGCCACGTGTTGCTGCAGTTGTATTGCCCAGTGCTGGAAAAATCCGTCTTGGTGCTTTTTGGGATGCTTCTGTGCTACTGTACTGTAGAATATGTGGGCTTTAAATAGGAAATACGTTCACCCGCCATCTATAAGATGCTTTTTAATACTGTGCTCTGCTGGTTTTTGTGATGCATTCTGTTTTGAAGGGCTTTTTTTCTGTTTGTGAGCTGAGAAATTGTGCCAGAATAACTGGAAGCAGTCTAAAGACAAGAAATGAATACATGCGAAAAGAACAACTCGCTATTTGAATAAGTTTGCCTGAAGGGGGAATTTCTAAACTTTTACTAAAATTCTATTCCCTTCCTTCATGTTAATTAAATTAAAGCTTGGGGGGAGACCATAATATGGTAGTGTGATATATCTGGGACATAAGAAACAAAAAGACATCCTACTCCCCTTGGCTCATCTGTCTTTTTATTGAATGCTGTGCGATTTCATTTGCAATAATGAGCCACTTCTGTACAGAACTTTTCCTTTCTACCAGACGAAAGGAAGAGCGTGTTGACAGGAAGTGAAAGTTGCATAATCCCTGCAGAAGTCAATGGCTGAATCAGTGCTCTGTTCTTCACCGCGCTGCTTTATATGGCATCCGATTTTTTTCTTCCTCTGACTTGAATGAAAGAAGGATCAGTTCCTAACAGACCACCTCCATCAGGGCATCAGAGACACATTTCTTTTTGTTATAAATTATTCCCATAGCATGCTGGGGTTAAATAGCGTGTTTATGACATCCATTCAACAAAATCATCCAGGGAGATTATGTTATCCTTGGAATCAGTCTTTCCAAGTCTTGTAGAGTGGGCTAACGCAGTAGCAATATTTCTCCAGCTTTTTCCCTGTTTTTCTTTCTTGCAATTGGAAGTGGTGACTTCTGGCTGTTCTGTGCTGGGCCACATGCAGGCACAGCAGGAGGCCCTTGGCTCCTCTGACTGCATTTGCTGTCCAAACAACTGCTCCTCACCCCCTCAGAGGAAGAACCAGTGGGCAGATAAAAATATTTTGCAGGCCAGATTTGGCTAATGGGCCATGAACTGAAGCAGCCTAATCAAAATACATGTTTAATTGAAGCTTGTTTCTTGAATTTCTGGCATGGAATAGGACACGTGCTTGTCTGGTTTGGAGGTTTTGCATGTTTCAACTTATGATCAAATCAGTGGTATTCAATGGCACTCAGACTTTCCAGGAATTGCTTAGTCCCATGTGAGAGCAGGCATACATACTTGAGATAGTCCTCAAGCAGGCTCAAGTGCAAGTCTGCTAAGTGGCACCCATACAAAGTATGACTATAGTCACATCAGCTGTGGACATTTCTGGGAAAATCTGCTTTGCTGGTTTGCTTTTGTTTTGTTTACTTGTTCTCCCCCAAAATGTTGGCTTTGTCTGTATATCCTAATGAAAGTTAGTGCTTCATATGCAGAGTGCAAGAGATTTCCCTCAGGCCTGTGCTTATGCCCTTGATACCATCGGGAGCAATTCTCCAGATTTCACCAGCTAGGCAGGATCTGGTTAGGGTAACATATGCATAGGAGATATGCCAGGATTGGCAGTGGATTTCAGTTGCTGGTCTTGGTAATCCCGTACAGATTTTTCACCTTCTTGCCCACACAGATATCCCCAAATTAGATCTCTGTTGAGACACACATCTGAGACCCGTAACATTTGTGGACCTCTCTCAAAATGTCCCTGGACCACACACCTTTCTACGTTGGGTTTCTCTACATTGCCCCTGCTGCTTGTTTAAATAAGAGATGCTCCTTTACCCCCTCAGTCAAATGACAACGCAGTGCTGAGGATATTTCTCAAAGCAGCTGCTGCCGCACTGTGCTCCAGCAGTGGTCTCATATCATTAGCGGAAAGTAAACCCTTTTTAAGCAAATGGGGAATAAAGTGTTATGTAACAGGAGGCATTTCATGAGAAGACACTTAAAATTCTGTTTATATTGTATGCACACATCGAGTTGAGTTTTTCTTGGCCCCATTATGCAAAAGAATTTATCTGTCCTAAGTAAGAGTGAATTTGTTTTTCGTGTATTCTCACCGTGGTGGTACTAACATACCTGATGTTGTAAAGGTTTGAGATTCCCCAAGATAACACAGTAGTGACTTCAGAATATAAAGACATAAATAAGTATAAGCATATTTAGGTTGCAGATTGATTAGTTATGAATTTCAGTGATGCACTTTAACTATATACTATTGCCAGGAGTTCTGATGCCTTCTGATGATAGGTACAACTGGCCCTGTGTCTCTCCTTCTCTCTCCAGGTAGGACACCAAGACCCAAGAAAGGAGTTCATAAGACAGAGCACAGACAGGGATCAGCCATTTATCTCCAGATCCATCAGAAAGTAGGTAGTTAGCCATCCTAGGACAGGAAACTTTAGAAGAAGGAGCCTAACATAAAAGGCATTGAGATGTCAGTAGTAGCAAAGGTCTGGAAGAAATTTCCCGGAGAGGACTATATTGGCTGAAGATAACCCAGACAAGATGTTGTCTTGACTGGTAAGATGCCAAGGGTCAGACCACAAAGCTAAAAGAAAGAGGATCAGGCTGTAGGATGTTAAATTATAACTAAACGCCAGCCCTCAATAGGAAAGAATCAGAGGTTGGAAGACATTGTCTGGGAAAAGAGACGCCTCTTCAGTGGTTAAGTCTCTGGCTGATGATATAAAGGAGAAGCCTATGTCCATTTATTAGGTGTACACTGTGCCTAGCTTAGTTGCATAATTGCACAAGTATGTATAAAAATGTATATGTTGGAGCTTTTTTCTGGAGTCATGCCAAAGGTTGATCTCAGTCAGCCTTGCAGTGAGCAAATACTTTGTCACTGAGCTGCTGAACACAGCGCTGGTCCCACTGGTTACCTAAAATGTGATGATCCAGTAATTCACTCATACGCAGAATGAACCTTAATCGAATGTATTGTTCAAGTTTTCTTCGTAATTATTTGTAAAGATTAATCTATTACTGCAGCCAGGAGATGCACTTGCTGTTACGTAGGTAGAATGGGGGTTATATGAGTCTTAGTAGAAAAATTACTGTCCATAAACTTTGTGTCTGTGGGTGGCCTTGGTCAGACTTTCAGCAGAGTAGTGAAGATTTGGAGGTCAAACCTATGAGAATGTCTAAAGTCCCATTTTTAGGTTACAGTAAGCTGACCTTTCAGCACTCTCTGAAATACTCAAAATGGGTTGGAAATGGAACTCAGTCTCCTAAGCGATCTTTACAAACAGGTAGACAAAACTGTTTTAAGAATGAGAGGCATGAGGCAAAGGGATACATCTCAGTGATTTTTTTCCCCTCTTCAGGTATATATGTTTGGGATACATCACATTCCTGATATTCAAGAGATAAACCTTCTAGGCAGGGCTAGCCAAACTCTGTCTTCCTGCATATATATAATAACACTGAGTAGTTATTGTTTCGAGTGCAGCACTTTCTTTGCCCTCTAATACCAGACACAAAGGACAGTAATAATTTAGTCATTTACACTGCTTTGATTTAAAAAGGCTTGTCTAATCATGGAATGTGCCAGGAGATTTTATCTGACACAATTTTTTCATGCCACCTGTACATTGGTTTCTCTCCACAGTCATCCACATCAAGCTTTCAAGGACAAAGGTTTTCATATTTTGCATCCCAGGAGTAATAAAATATTGAAACAAATTCTTTGTAGAGTTTTAATTCCAATCGTCTTTGCCTTCCCTCTCTCCTTTGATTTTTGCAGCTTTCTCTGAAAGTGTTCTTTTTGCTTTTCTTGCAGACTGTATGTGGATGGACCTTTTGGAAGTCCCTTTGAGGAATCCTTGAACTATGAGGTCAGCCTCTGCGTGGCTGGTGGTATTGGAGTTACGCCATTCGCATCGGTACTCAACACGCTGCTGTAAGTGAGCTCAAGATTTTTAAAGCCATTTCTTCCCTCCACCCTCCAATATACCATAGCAGTGCACGTCAGAAGGGGTTTGAGAGTATTTCAAAACTTATACTGGCATAACATAAGTGAATTTCTTTCAAGAGAGGTAACGAACCGGGTTGTCCCCTGGAGGGCATAAATAATTTCATACAGGCTGTGTAACACAGAGTTCTGGCAGAATTGTGCCACTAATGCACATGAGCTGGGACACTTGCACTAGTGTTTATATCCTACCACCAGCCTCACCTGTGACTAATGTTTGCTATAGTCAAACCCTTCAGCTAGATTTGTCCCCCGGTCTCTGCTTAGAGGAGGCGATGCACTACATTGGTGTGTTTTTGAGATTCAGGAGGTCGTGACAGTTCTTCTGCTGGAAATGCAGGGCAACTCTTCAGTTCTGTTTGGATTTTGTAAAAGTGTAAGCTTAGGGTTTTAAAGGAATGGGCTTGACTTGGATTCAGGTAGTGTTTGGATGTTGGACTCTATTTGAAATTTTAAACTTTAAAGTATGCCTTTTTCTTTACTTTTTTTTCCCCTTTATTTTAAATTAAAACCTTTCAAACTTTGTTCAGACCGAAGGTTTCATCTCCTATTTCTCTGTCACACTGGCAACATGCTTCCACCAAATCTAACACTGTATGATATAGGCTTGCTTTTATGATTGCTGCTGATTTTTATTGCTGGAGCATTGGCTAAGAGCTCCAGTCACAATTTAAGCACCCCTGTTTCATAGGCACTGTATAAACAGCCAACCAAAGCAGCAATCCTTCCCTGAAGTGTAGAAAGGCTATCTGGCTTTGGGAAGATTTTACAATGCACAGCTGAAGCATTTGTTCTAAGATGTAAATGCCAATGGCCAGCTCTAACTCCAAAGAGAAATTAAAACTTGGATTTTAAATGCCATCCACATTCTTCTGTCCTTGATCTGGGCTGGACCTGGCAATGCTGAGCACTTCAGAAAATCATCAGCCCCACCTGTCTCATAGTGCAGCCCTCAAAGACCATCTTGGGCTCTCTCATTTTCTTTTCCTATTAGCGTATTGATCATCTTCTCAAAGATAGAAAGAATGTGAAACATGGGTACAATTTTTCTGAAAGCCTGTAGTCCAGATGGGTAAGCTGACTATTTTTCTTGGGATGGTTTGTCCTTGACAGCATTTAGCTAAAATGTCACAGGTCATAATGATTGACCAATGGGATTGACCAATGGGTTAATGGGATGGCTGCCCCAGCCAGTGTGTTATTGTCATAAGAACTTGCACAGACATTGCCATAGAAGCTTAATGTCCAAAAACTTTAGTAATCCACACTTTTGGTTAAAGCCGTAAATTACTTCCAAGTAGTCAATCTCGTAAACGGGCTTTGTAGCCAATCTTCCTGTTGTGCACTGTAGCATTATGCAGGGGAATAATTCTGTGACTCAGGAAAAAAAGTAACAGTCTCAGCCTGCTTTCATTCTCAGTATTTAAACATCTACAACAAACCACGAGTGTACTGGATGAGCTGCCTGTTGTGTTTGCCCTGGCTGAGAAGCAGAAATTGGCAGGTGTGAAAATGCAAACTTCCTTATGATGCCAGCGCTGCAGAGCAGTGAGGCCAGTCCTGTTGTGTCAAGGACAGGCAGTTCTGGGGGAGATCAGAACCCTGTCGAGATGGAGAGGCATTTTGTTTCCGGCTCAATTATGTTCCTGTTGTATGAGCACAATTTAATTCCTGCCCCTGCCCTTGACTGCACTTAGCTGTTGAACCCTGCGCCCTATTTTTAAGAAATCATGACTTACATTAACAAAAGCTAGTGGCTTGCAAGCTAGTGGCTTGCAACAGGAGGATCCTTAAATAACAGCTTTTATTATGGGCAGTGGTAATATTTAGAAGCATGAAAGAAGCATTATGTGCATGTAGATTTGGTTATAATGGGAGACTGCACCTGGGAGATTGCACCTTTAGTGCAGAATATACCCTGCTGGAGGTAGATCCATGCATGTGTATGTGAGGTGAGATTTTAAATCTATGCTTGACTTGTTTCTTGAAATCTAGCCATCCAGCCTCTTTGTCCAGCTGCAGTGTTTCATCACCAGGAGTGGTGTTTTGTTACTGAGCTACAGCAATTCCGTACAAAATTCCTTGCATTTTTCTCTTCTTTTGTCCGTTTTTATGGTGAAAGGCACTTATTTTCCTTGCTACTGCTTGTAGTTATCTTGTCACATCTGACCAGATTGTGACCCTTCCTAAGGGTTTGTCTTAGAGGCAGACAGAAGAAGATGGAGGAAATCCTACTCTACAGGTCAACAGCTTACAAATACAAAAGCTGGTCAGGACTTGAAAGACACTCTCCTCCCCAGTCTTAGTGCATTTTTTTTTTCTCTCTGTAAGGGAGGGATCACATAAAAGGTGAGTTCTCAGCCGCTACATGCGGCTGAAAATGTCTCTGCTCCTCATGCTTATGGTGGAGGTTAATAGCATGGGGAGGTGAGACAGTGGTTGGAGCCATCCTTTGTGTGTATTTGTTAGTGCAATACCCTGGCTGAGTATGCTGGCAACCTTACGGTTCGAATAATGCACAGTGAGTGTGGTGAGGTGTGTTATGAAGCTTTTCTGCTGGGGTTGGCTCCTGGGACTGGTATTTGAAGTTGCCATTCTATGGTCCTCTCCATCTGAACATTAATTTAGGAGGAGAAGGAGGAAACAATTTGTTCACTGGCCATTTCAGTGAACAACACAAACAGCATTGGCTAACTAAGAAAAGACTTCCTGGGTATTTTTGTTTGGTTTGAACTCATTAATCATCAGGATTTTTTTTTCACTTCTATTTTCTATTGCAGTTCATTCCAATACTTCCTTTGTGCTATATTTGCATTTTGTTTGCATAAGAAATCTGACATAAGAGTCATGTTTTTCTAAACGAAATGTCAGAATCTGTCCATGACTGCTTTTTACCCACCAGCATTTTCAGAGGACTGTATTATATCTCACAGTTGCCTAACACAATGGAGCTCTGATTTGATTTGGTCTTTGTGACTCTGCTGCAGTATTAATTATAATCAACTAGAGCCTTTCACATATACTGGCAGAATTTAGTCCTGACATTATTGCATTTGTCAATATTTTCCTCTTATGGGTCGCTTTATAAACCTAATGAAGAATTGACATAATACACTTAAACTTGGAATGTCTGCTTTGCTTTGAAATAAAAGTCTGATGATGATACATGAATCTATATTTGCAGCCCAGATCATCTATATAGTTGACAACTTCCTAATGAAGAAACAGGAGCTGTGAGGGGCGTTGGCTCTGCACTAGAGATTTAGTATTCCCAGGATCATCCTAATAGACCACGTTGGTCATTTCAGTGTCTGATCTATCATAGGATGAAGAACAACTTAGCAGTTGGCTTTTAATGGAAATTCGCGTTTCCACTAATGAATATGAAGCAACTTAGTTAACGTTGCCTTTTTAAATGATAATTTTTAATTCCCCAAACATTTCATTTTCAAGTGACGGCTGGAAACGCTACAAGCTGAGAAGACTCTACTTCATTTGGGTGTGCAGGGATGTTGAATCTTTCCGCTGGTTTGCAGATTTGCTCTGTATGCTGCATGACAAGGTAACGGGTGTTGCTTGGAGGGATGCCAATAATGTAATAAATGCAGGGTATGTCCACACAACACAAGTGACATGCTATAAGGAATACCAGCGAACTTCAGCTCTGCCTAGGCTACCTGGTCCAGCATCCATTTGTGCTTGGAGCTGCATAAGCCAGTTTATGTCTCACTGGTATTTCATTGCACAGTGTTGCTGGACAGTTATCTGTGAAATTTATGAGATGGAAGAAGAACATGCAGGTTGGGGAGTCTGAGTGGCCTTTTGCTTTTTGGATCATAGACAGATTAAGAAGGGAGGGGGTGTACAATTTCAGGTGGATTTTAAAAGGAACGTGGCCTTCTAAAATAATATTTTGCACACAGCATGATGTGCAACATTCCGTAGTGCACAAAGGGGTGCTATGTAAGCACGTCTTCATTAAAAAACTTACTTCACTGATGCTGAAACCTGAGTCCATCAGGATAGTAGGCACAAGTGACTTTATACTTCCTTTAAAGAAGGGATATTATTTCACTAGCTGTTTTTATCATCCTCCCAGCTTTGGCAAGAGAATCGACCAGACTATATAAATATCCAGCTGTACCTCAGTCAAACAGATGGAATACAGGTATGTGGCTAAATGCTGTTTGTAAACCAAACTAGACCTTGGGGTAGCAGACAATGCAAACTGTCAGTCATATGCAAAAGAGAATTATTGCAGATGGTAAAAACAGGAAATGAGGCCGTAAACTCAAGTGATTGATTCATTGCTAGGGCAAGAGAGCAAGTCCATCCCTACCGCATAAAAGAATCTGGTCTAGTAGCCTTAACTTGATTATATGTGGGCAGAAATCCATATCTTCCTTTTCTAGGAAAGAGGTCCTTCCAGGCCAGGCCACAGACCAGACAGTTGGCAGGGTTTGATGGGAAATCTGCATCATTGCTGGGCTAAGAATCAGAAAAGAATAGTTGTAGCAGCGTGCAAGCTCAAATCTTCTTTTAAAACAAATATTTTGAGAGAAGCTAGCTATTTTTTAAAGCTTTGATTTTTTTTTGTTTGCCTGAAATATCAAAAAAAGTTACAAAGTGCTTGATAGATGAGACTGTAAGTTAACTGTCAGTTGTCATACATTGTCAACCCCAAAACTGTGCTCATTCTTCAGCTCCTGGAATCTCCCATAGCTATTTATGCTTATGATCTTCATTTTACATTATTTAGCACATAAACCTGGGCCTGATTCTTTACCCAGCTGCATCTGGAAACTTTACCATTCACTGCAGTGGGCCCGGGACCAAGCCTAACAACTACTACAAAATGTGAAATGCAGTAAGAAACCATGCCCAAAGGATTTTGATCTGCCTGGTATCAGGTAGAGAAGCGTAACATTCACAGCTCTGGTAGGAATGCTATCCAGTAGTCCAGATGATGTGATAGCTACAGCAGTTATGAACAGTGCTCCACAGCTGTAATGCCTGGATGACATACGTCATTTTGAATGGTGCGCTTGAAAATATCTAATTGTGAACCTGCTGTGGTTAAAATTTTAACCTGGTTAGGTTAAAAACGAAACCTTGAACAGGATCGCATTGCAATGACACAGCAAGATTGTAATGACAGACAATTCAAAGCAAGTTTTCTGATGCTGTGTATCAAGCAGCTACTGAATTTATTATTAAAGTCAACTTCGTTTTAAGTCTTTTTTTAAAGTCACTTTTCTTTTGTGGCTGTTGAACAAAGCTGGCATGAACTACAATGCTGATGATGATTTCTCAAAGGGGGTGTTAAACTCAACTCTCCATTGCCTTACAGCTTATGTGTTCACTGATGTCAATCCAAGTGCTGACTGCTACCAAAATTAGGGCAGTTTCGCTTTGTGCTCCCTTTGCTTGGGAGCAGTATGCTTTTGTGACAACAGGGAGTCAATCCCATCCTTCAGCAAATGCCTCTTGAATATAAAAGGCCAGAGGAGGATGAATTGGCCAAGGCTCTGTGTTTGCATTGGTGTGAGCCATGTTTCAGATCGCTCCACAGCGGAGGGAATGTGGGATGCTAGAGAAGATGTGATTCCTCTCTGCCTTCTTGTTGTGTTAGGACACAAAAAACAAGGAAAGGTAATGCCCCTGCAGTGGAAGGGCATTTGACCTTATGAAATTGCTGGTGCATTAGCATTGCTGCAGTGGGTTGGGTTCCATCTGGGGACCAGTTTTGGCTGCTTTCTGCTGTTGAGGCAGCACAGAGCAGCTGGCAAACTACTCTCAGGGAGAAATGTAAGATTTCCCTTGTTACTTTTTCAGGCCTAGTCATCTTAATAGTAACTTGTACGAAGTCAAAAAAAAAATTCTTCAGACAGAAATATGATTTTTGCATCAGCAGTGTTTCTTCCAGCTAAGCATTAAAGGCCAATGAGGGAATGAATAATAGGAGCGTAGTTATTGTTTTATGGCTTAAATAAATTGGTTTAAAAGTAATGGGGAGATTAATGAGCAGCTGCAAGAGGAACAATGTATAACGAACACCAAGGAGAGCCATTGAAAAAGGCAGTGAGCAGAGGTATTGATGTATGAAATGGCTGCAGTTTTAATCACAACTGTCTGATACTTGTGCTTGGGTTTTACACCTCAGCAATACGGTAAGTCAGGCAATGTCAGAAATGGGAGCCCTGGGTGATGTGAGGCAATCTGCAAATCAGGCAGCTTGCAGTTCTTTGTTTCTTGCAGAAAATAATTGGTGAAAAATATCAAGCCCTAAACTCGAGGCTTTTGATTGGACGACCCCGGTGGAAGCTCCTCTTCGATGAAATAGCAAAGTGTAACAGGCGGTGAGTACCGGTCTGCTGGAGGGTTGCCCCAGTTTGAAGGATGGAGATATTAGGTCTTTGCAGCTCTGTTTGTATGAAAATGTTTTTTTGAGTTCTATCTTGGAGTCTAATGTTCAAGCTACTGATGTTGAAATTAGCTGGTATTTTGCTCTGAGAGATAGCCTGCACAAACAGAAACATTTTTATTTTTTAAAAACTCAGCATAGTTCATCTTTTCATGCAGCTTAGGATGTTCAGTGGCCCAGAAAATAAAAGTAATAGATTTTCATCTCACTGCACAGGGATTGCATATGTTTTTATCCATTGCAATATCTTGCTTGCAACATAGGCTGTTTCTATATATAAAGCTGCAGGTTTTTAAAATCACCGACTTTTCCTATAATTTTCATGATTTATAGTATTGGATTACAACAAATAAATTGCACAAGGAAGAATCTGGCTGTCCTATATTGTTTTTATTCAGAGGATATATTGTCTTCGGAGATTCCCGGCACTTTTTTACTCTTTGTTAAGACCTGGCAGTGCCTTTTTACTGTGCTAGGCGAACATACTGTGGTCTAAAACAAGAATGTTGTAAAACAGAAGACATGCAATTAGACTATGGAATGTCTTTTTCCAGATTCAGCTTTGTTGGTTGATTATGTTACACCCTACTGGCAGTTTCCTGACTCAAAAGCTGATCTGGTAGACAGGACTGTGTGAGTCTTCCCTAATCTGCTTCTGGCAAAGTCAGTAGAGTAGGAGCTGCAAGCCACCTGCAGTAGCTATTGAAGGTATTCTGGCTGCACCAGACTGAGAGGTACTCTTATGGTCCCTTTCACCTACAGACCTTTCCCTCACAATGTTTTTGTCTTCTGTTTCACTTGTGAACTGTTGCCTGTAGCTTATTGAGTCTTCTGGAGCTGAATATGACTAGAGGATTTGGAGCCCTGGATCTTAAGAAATATTGAGCACCACTGTGCATCACTGTTGGCAGTATAAGCTGCTGCTGCCATGTATATTGTGTTCAGGTCCTAGAGGGTGTTGTGGAAAGGATGCCCCAAAGGCTGCTACAGAGCAAATGAATATTACTTCAAGTAGGGCAGTAGTAAAGAGCCATGGGAAAGGTGGGGAGATAGGGAGGGCAGAGAAGCAAGTTGACTCTGGGTCAGGCTCCTGCATAGGGGACTGCTAACCTCTTTTTGCTCCATTCTAATGTCTTTTTTTGCTTAACTGTGTGAATCCAGTTTTAAAAGATGAAAACCATGAGGCTTCTGCCACTTCCTTGCAAGGCTGCAAGTGCACATAATATAGATGAAGCTATTAGTGGTAGTCATACTTGCTTTTTCTTTTGTGCTTTCCATTGCATTATGTCTAATTAGACCTTCAAGTGAAATTTCCTCTGCATTTTCACGTCAGGTCTTTAAATTATACCACCATTTCCAAGCAAGGTGTCTCTTATTACCTAAATAATGTCCTGCCTCTTTTCATCATCCTGCAGCTTGCTGAGGTGTAGGCTTTCTCACCACTTGTCACCCCCTTATCACAATTTAGAGATATAGGTCTGTTTCTATAGATGTAGTTATGTGTGACATGATAGACAGTGCAACCTGTAACTCAGCAATACTACAGAAACATTGATATTACAGATGAATATTATGTTTCCCTGGACAAGACAGAAACTTCCATTTTTCTCTGTAGTCTAATTCCTGGTCTCCTGCTAACTTTATTTCAGTTCTTATTTCTGAGTAACTTTCCACCTAAACAACCCTGCTGCTATATGGAGACCAAAAAAAGAGCTGGGTAACCAAGTTTTTTTCCAGCATCTGGTGCCAGCGTTCAGATGTTCGCATGTATTTGCAGTCATCCCCTTGGGCTTGTTTATGGGCAGCCAAGAAGCCTAGATATTTTCCATTTTTTATCTTGTGACTTCAGTCAAAGCTGTGCATAAGTAAACACACAGCTGGCAAACCTCTCATCAGTTTAGCCATCTGATTGGTTTGCGGTTTGTGAATTGTTGCTGTTGTTGCTGTTTGGGTCCCAAATAGCCAAAGTGCATTTGTAAGTGTCTGAGCTTTGCCAGAGCTTCAGAGCATGACATGGGACAACCCGGCCTCAGGCTCCTAACTCTTCCCTCCAAACTAAGTGGAGCAGACGCATGCCATCTACTGTTGATATTTTATATGACACCTGCAGTCACAAGGATGTGCACTGGGATAGTTTATGTAATAAATTATTTGTCTTGTTTTTCGTGCTGTCTTTTTGGGGACAGAGCAGTAGCCTTGTTTCTGTTCAGCTGTGTCCTGAGTGAAAAGCTTACACTCGCTTTGCTGTTGCTGAAATGCTTTCTCAGTTTTGCTTTGTTCAAATAGCTGCATTTTTCCAGATGGGAGACTGACCCAGAAAAAGACATGAATATCTGTAGGAGAGGAAGGCGTGGAGCACCGTGACACATTTCCCATGCTTTGTAAAGGAGATACCTCTCTCTAGGAATGAATGTGGGATTTAAAACTGGAACATTTCAAGTCTTGAGTCTCTCCTCTCTAGGTTGCAAAGTATTTCAGCTCTCCCTCAGCTCCCACTGTTCATAAAACAGATGTAAGAATACGTGCTGACCTACTCATCCAATAGGAACATTAAGAAGTCTTGACAGGATACTTACTTGCGTAGTGATTTGAGTGAATAAAATCCTTTATTAATATTTATAATTATTCCAAAAAAGGGCCTATAGCACAGCTTTCTTGATTGTAAACATGCCAGTGTTATTTAAAAGATTTTCAGACGTTATGTCCCAGCAACACCTCTCTGTTTTGCTCTGGGCAGCAAGGTGAGGCATTAACCCAAACAAGTGACAGGCAATTAAATCCCATCAGCTCAGGGCAGTAGCGTGCTGCTCCATGCAGGAGCTGCTTTCAGCTCCCTGCCTGCTGGTGTCGTAGCCTGTGCTGCAGCAAACCAGGCAGGAACCAAGTGAGGCAGGGAGGAAAGTATCTGCAAGCAGGGAAGTGGTGGGTGTAGGTGGGGGAGGACATGTGGGGTGAATTGTGGGAGGTAAGTAGTACGCAGCATAATATTCAGCTGCCGATGCTGGGTATCTGTAGGAAGAACACTTGAGAGCTTCTGGCTCGCTATATGGGGCAATGCCAGGAGCTCTTCCAAGTCAGCCACAAACCTCTTGTGACACCTTAGGTAAATCACTTTACCTTTCTCTGATTTTGTTTACTGCCCCAAAATTCTGTGTACCTTGGAAGGTTGTTGCTGGGATGGGGGGTACATCAGCACTATGTGCAGCTTAGATATGTCTGTGCTTAAGAGGTGTATATATATATATATATATACACATAAAACAAGAGGGAGAGAGACAGATGATCTCTGTTTTTTATTTAGCAGTTGTCTATACTAGTTAGACTGATGAAAACAATAACATTAATTCTCTCAATTAAATACGTGGTAGAAAACATTCTTGCTGCCAGCTTACGCACCCTTTTTTTCCTCTGTGCACAGAACAGAGGATGTTCAGATTCTGCAAGTGCTGAGAAATCTTGTTTGAGAACAACAAGCAATAGTGTTCTCATTATTTCTGCCAATCCAGCCACCAACGCAACACCCTTTGCCATTAAGAGGAGTTCTGCCAGGGCATGAAAGTTTAATAGATATACGTAAAATTTAGAAAAGTATGAGTTATGAATATTTGACGTGGATTGATATAAGAGATGATGTAATGTATGTCAGTTAAAATGTCAGCATTGTGAGGTACCTGCACAAGGACATAGTTGCACTTACCTCTGTAACCTTGTGAAGCCTTCTGATGTTTGAGTCCTCAGGTGTGCCATGCCAGTGTTTGTGTCCAGTGGTGTAACATGGGCTGCCATGCTATTTGCACTGCTGTTTAACATCAGTGACATACACTTGGCAGTATGCATCAAAGATTTCTTTTTATATGCATTAGTTCCTTTTTTTCACCAAACATATACACAGGCAGCTTAAAACTGTGTATTTGAGTATCCTCATGTGCTAAGATATTTTGTGTTAAATAGTCACTGGATAAAATAGTGAAACAGTCCTGGAGGCAAGGACCAAAACTCAAAGTCACCAGCCTCCTGGTGAGTGCTGTAAATCATAATAGTTAGAGCCATGTTCCCCCTTATGTTCTCTCTCCATCCCAGTAAATCTTTTAAGATTTTTCTGTGCAGTGGCACAATTTCAGCCGGAAGATGAAGGATTTTTTTTTTAAATAATATATAAGAGACAGTACCACATCCTCTTTCCTTGCTCCTTCCTTGCTCTTCTCCTCATCTTTCAAGGAAAGGGAGATGATGAATATCATGAGTGGCTCAGTCCTGCTGTTGTGTATTTGCCCTGTTCTACTGCTGGCTATTGCCTGGCGCCCCTAGATGCTGTGTGACCATGAGTCTGACTTAAAGCTTGTGTTTAAGGTGATCAGAGTGCAAAGTGGTGCTGTCAGTGGACTTGTTGTAATGGACCTGGCCTGATAGCTGTGGATGATGAACGAGGATCTTATTCTGTGTTTGGCTTTTCACAAGGCTTTCCAGTACAGCTACTGGAGGAAAGATTGCATGCTAATGTGAAACTAATGTGGTAAAGTTGTTCTGCTGCTGCCAGAAATAATCATGGGTTAGTAGTGCTCTGTTTTCATTAGTGTGACGAATCCCTGTTAGTGACTACATCTCCTACCAGGTGTAAATCAAAAGTTACACTAATAAAGTTGTTAGAGTAAGACACGTTTTTTAACAACAAAAAAGTGATTAATTAGCAGCTTTTCATTGCTTTGTATCTTGAGACTAAGATGAGGTTCTTTTTTGCAAGAGTCATCTTAGTCGTCAAGTAAGTAAGAGGATGTGATGCGGGGATACTTGGGAGAGATCTAGTGGCTTCTGCAATACCAGCTACATGACCTAGTGAGTTGTTCTCACCCTAAAATCTATACATAGCTGGCATTTCTATAATACTGTGAAACCAGAACCCAATTCTGTCAATTGTTACTATTTGCTTCTTTGCAATGTCGTAACTTTTTTTATTTTCTCTTTCAGGAAGACCATTGGAGTTTTCTGTTGTGGACCAAACAAAATCTCTAAGATACTTCATAAACTGAGCAACAGCAGCAACTCTTATGGGACAAGGTTTGAGTATAATAAAGAATCCTTCAGCTGAAATCTGTTGGACTAGCAAGAGTCTCTAGAAGATAAAAGTGCAATTTTTTGTTTGTACAACTTAAAAGTTCAGCTGTGGTTTAAACAGACAGAAATGTACCAAAGAATAGCACAGTTTTTCTTATTTATGATTATTTAAGAGTCTGGAAAATGATGGACATGGCAGTATACCAACAAATAATAAGTGCTTATGCTCAAAGCCAAATGTGCTCACACAGTATTTGTGGCAGCAGTGATTCTTTGGAGTTGTTTCTGTTAAACGAAAAGTACAAGCACTGGGAAGGGACACAGTTGCTTTAAAAGCCAATGGAAGGACAATGTGGAATGTTCTTCCACTTCAGCCCTCTGAAGTTGGATCAGTAAATTAAACCCCAGGTTAATCCAAATGGCAAAACACAGTGCATTTCAAAGACCTATTGCTTTTGTTGGTATACAAACCTTATGGCTTTGGGGTGGAGACACTCCATACTAAAGATTTTATGCATTGCGGAATTGAGATTCTGTATTTCAAATATACAGTGTTACTCTAGTCTGCTTCTGTCATGGGTGTCAGTATTCCCACCTTGAATGGAAGAAAGGGAGGAATTTAGGCAAAGACGGAAATTAACCTATGGAAAAGCAAGCACAATGATGTAGCACCTGTGGGCGGACTCAGCCATGTGTATCACAGCCTTTTGGCAAGCAAACAGCTGTACATGGAGAACTCTGTATCTTGCATCAATTCAGCGTTCAGTGAGTTTGCAAAAGAAGTGTGATTTGTGCAGCCAGAAAGATGGAGAAAAAAAAAGTAATTAATAAGAGGAGACAGGACATGATGTTTTAGTATACCACACGCTCAACATGGAAGTTGCACTCACTTTGCACTCACGTGCCCTGAATGTCAAATACTTATTAAAGCATTCAGATGTTCTTACTGTTTGTTCTTACAATGAAGCAGGTTGAAAATCCAGTTTTAGAAATTGCAGATTGTCTTTGGTTGATTGTGATCCTTGGACTGCCTTCACTGGAGTCAGGCTTGTTTATTCAGTCACACTGGTGTCCCTGCAACCAGGATCCGGCCAGATCTACAGCAGAGTAGGAGTGAGGCCTTCGTTTCTGTGGCTCTTGACATCTTGTGTGCAGATCAAAACTTTGCAGAATCATAGAATGGCTCAGTTTGGAAGGGACCTTAAAGACCATCTAACCCCACCCCCCTGCCACAGGGAGGGACACCACCCACTAGATCAGGTTGCTCAGGGCCTCATCTAACCTGGCCTTGAACACCTCCAGGGATGGGGCATCCACAGCTTCTCTGGGCAACCTGTGCCAGGGCCTCACTGCCCTCTGAGTGAAGAATTTCCTCCTAACCTCTTAGCTAAATCTCCCCTCTTTTTATTTAAAAGCATTCCCCCTTGTCTTGTCATTATTTGATCGAGCAAAGAGTCACTCTCCATCTTTTTTATAAGCCCCCTTTAAGTACTGAAAGGCCACAGTGAGATCAGCCTGGAGCCTTCCCTTCTTTAGGCTGAACAGCCCCTGCTCTGTTTTATATTTTCAGTATGTTCCATAGGGGAGGATCTGAAACATTCAAACTTAGTTCTTCTTCCCTGTCCTTATTACAGCTGTTTTTCTGACTGCTGATAGGTGCCAAGGAAAGGCTAGGGGTTGAAACAAGCACTTGAAAACTTTTTGGTTCTGAAGAGCAATATTTTGTTCCCTAAGTTCAATAGCCAATTCAATTTCCTTTATTTTCTCTTTACCCTTTTTATGTTATTTTGCTGAGAAGGGGACATTTAAGCTTGAGTCAGACACTTAGCTGGCATTAACAGGAATCATTCCAGTGCATCTGAATACAACAGCACTGCTTTACACTTGCTGAAAACCTGGCCCTTCATCTTCAGCAGAAGCTTGGAAACAAAGCCTGTAGCATCTGCAGAATAAGCAGATGTAAAATATCTCATCATCTCTCATACCTGTGGTTCACCTGTATTTAGCACAGTGCATTTGATTCAGTTTACTGCTTTCCAATGAATGCATTTTTCATTTTAGTAAGAAAGACTTACTTATTTTCAGCTCGCAGCACAAGCTCTGTACAGGAGTCTATCACTATCATTGTTCAGAGGAAAGCATTTTTCTGGTAGGTGGTGTATTGGCATGTTGTACGTGTAACTAGTGAAGATGAGTTTGGTCTTTGCCTTGGCAGCTTCAGCTCAGGAGTTGCCCCAAGTGCAGCAGCAAAGCCCCACGGGGATGTGTTTCTTAGTGCCTGGACTTTGCACTGAAGTTCCTGCCTCTGGCTCTGCCCAATTTGAAATTCAGAAGGGAAAGAAAGAAAGAGAGACGGACTTATTCCTACTGATGAGAATTCTTAAAGTAGCCTAGAGGAGAGAGAAGCCAAAATAGAAATGCAGTGTGAGATGGGAGCCTACATTGCAGCTACTGATTTTAATTATTTTTGAGGCTGGAAGGATCATTGTTTTCCCATTGGATCTCCTTCATCTGTCCCTGTAAAACAGGAGGTATGCAGAAAAGTATCAGATCACTAAGATCAGATCCTTTTTAATCACTGATATTTCTGACACTGCCTCCATGGATTTCATAATAAGCATAACACTGATGGCAAAATGCATAGATGTCAGGTATTGCCTGTACTGTCGGCTTTTGTGTTTGTTTGCAGTTAGCTTAAAGCATGACTGCAATCATGACTGCATCTGTTAACTACAGCCACACAGCGATCATTTTCCTCTTGTTTTAGGATCTGGTGTCTAATGATTTTTAAATACGGTGTAGAGTCATCTAATCACGATGTTCTTTGTGGTTTCACATCTCCTCTCTGATAGATACCGGTTCCATCACTGTATAATGAGCAGCTAGTTTTGTAGTTGGTTCTGCGTTAAAACAGATGATATTGTCTGGCTCAGCTCTTACATAGGTACTGTTTTATAATTAATAATAATAGTCCTGTGCTTTTGCTCTGAATTCTAGCAGGAGCTGACACTGTGTGGAGGAATGTTATCTCCTGTTGTTACATGAGGCAGTGCTGTCAGAGCAAGATGCAGGCAGAGGCATGGTCTCCTCTTTCTGCCTCTGTCCTACGCCAGCCTCAGCTGACCTACTTGTAAAACAGGCTGGGGACTGTCTACCTGTCTGGAGTGTTGTGAGGAGTAATTAATGTTTTCGGGATCACTTCTGTGCACCTGCAGTGAAAAGGTCTGTGTAATTGCTATTCAATAGTGTTTGTGCTTTATTTTTCGTAAAGCTTTGTTTGACTGAACCTTTCTGTTGCTCATGTGGGTATTGCTAGACCGGATAAGTATGGATTTGGGGAAAGGTTAAAAGCTTCAGTTGCTCTTTTCCTTTTCTTTGCGCTGTGCTTTTTAGAGGAGCAGAAAGTTTAAGGGTTAGTGGCTGTGGCTTGGCTTCAGGAATAGCAAATGTTACTGATAAAGGCAGTCAGGCTGCATTCTCCTTGCTGCTTTTTAGTGTGTCACTAGCTTGCAAAACCGAGCTGAGCTTGCTTTTAAACTATGCAGTGTTTCTCTCTGTAAGCTAAGCGTACATGAAAATATTAACTCGGTGCCAGACAAGTAAGTGAAGGCTGACAGCACTTAATTCCACGTTTACAGATCAACCGGATTTACGTAACTGAATGTCTCTTTACGCATTAAACTGAGTCCTGGAAGTGTCTGTCATAAGCTTCCTGCTGGCAGGGGAAGGATCCCACCCTGTGTTATGCCACTTCTCGCTTAGTTGTCCCAAAACTTCAGACCACTCATTGGGTCTTTGTGTTTTATTCATCATAAATGTTTCAGGATTCATAAATGTTTATTTAAAACGGGAGGGTTTTCATGCCATGATTGAAGCCAAACCCTTTCTCTGCAAGGAGAGTCCAGCCCTCTCATACAGCAGTGAGAGACCGGGGGCTTTACACAGCTAACAGCTGGGCGAGTCAGATTTACTTGAGCAATCCTGTTCCCACAGCACTGAGATTACTTGTCTGAGTAAATGTTCACTGCCCTAGTGAAGGGCTGCAGAGGTGAGCCCTGATGGAGCGTGGGAAGGCCTGATGGGGAGTGACCTTCACCTCTGAGGTCTGCAGGCCAGTCCTTCTCTCTCCATGATGATTATTCCAGCAATTTGGAGTGGCACTTCGCCTAACATGCCCTGTTTCTGCATACAGTACTGAGTGCATGAAAAGTCTTCCTTGGTCTGTTATCAGGTCTTTTAGGAGATGGGACTAAAAGGAGTATGAGAGACCCCTCCGTGCAACCTTGAACCTGGGCTAGGATGAGGAGACCAGGGTGTACCACAGCCTCTTAGCTGATGACTGCACTGCTTACAGACCTGGTAGAAAGTTTAAGTCAAATCTGCTTTTTTGCGAAATGCTGTTTGTTTTGCCTCAAAAAAAATAGAGAGCAGTTGCTGTGAAGGGAAGGGAGATAAACCCTCTTTCTGTTTGAAGACTCCTGCCCACGTGAGCCTGATGGGATGGAAGATGTGTATGAAAGCACTGCACACATTCAGCTTCCACTAGCACTGGGGTGTGCACACACTGCATCCCTGTACTGGGCTTGCTACCTCAACACTCAGTCCCCATCATTATTCAGATCTTCACCTGTCTTGTTACTAGATGTGGCTTGCAGGTGAGAGAGGTACTGCATATGCTTGCACGCATGCACAGAGTCTGATATAAGCACAGAGCAACCCATGAGTGTGTTGTGCAGCCAGTGCAAGCAGGTGCAGAATCATTCCTTTGCCCCTAATGTTTCTAGCACATAGGTGAGAAAGTGATTTGGAGCTGGCTGAGAAGGGGTAGATAATCTGAGTGGTAGACTGGCCCCTGGAGGCATAGTAATTCAGCTGTAAAAGACTAAAAAATCAGAGAAGCAATGGTTTGGTAAGAAATTTGTTTTTAGAGCAGAAGCCTAAGAGAAAAGCCTCTACACAATACTAACACGCTAGGTTATAGTTTCAAACTCTAAGCCATTGCTTAGAGAAGCCGGCAGGAGGCTAACTAGTCATTGTCAGTAGGAGCCTGAGCCCCTTAAGTCAGAGCAGACACAAAGTTATTAAAATGCAATGTTTACTTGTTTAAAAAATAAAAGGGCTTCTAGGGAGATTAATTTTCACTTCAGCCTGGCAATCATTTCATAAACATGCCAGTGTGATTTAAGACAAGCTGGATCTGTTCTTCTCTGGATTATGCAGAGAAGATTTGTCTGCAAAATTCCCACCCCTCACAAATAAAAGCAGTTTTATTGTTTTAACAAAGATGATTTAACAGCAAAGTTTAATCAAAATGCCAGTGGCGCTTGTGCTGAACTGAGCTTTTCTGTAATGAATGTACATTTATCAGGGATATATAGAATACAGCTGAGGTCTCAACTTTGAATGGTGATTTGGGGTTTGAGTCATCTCTGCTGCTGGTGTATTTCATTAAGGCCACTGTGATGGTGCACTAGCGGATACATACATGGAGCTGAAATGAGACTTTTCATTCCCATGAAGAACCTGTTCCTTTACTAAGCACAGTAAGTCCCAGAAAGTCTGGAATTTCCTTCATAGGAAAGATTGTTTAGCTAGCATCGTTTAAGGTTGAACCCTGAGTCCTCTGCTAGACTGACACATATAATGAATGCTCTTAGAAAAGGTTTTGAGCAACAAATGCGTCTTCAAGAGCTGGCTGAGCATTTGTAAAGGTTTAGTATTCTGCTAGCTGTATCACCCATGTTGTAAGGGAGATGGGGATCTGTTTTGGTCCTGTGGAATGCTGTGCACTTCCTCTGAGGTTATGAATAGCTCCAAAATTGCAGTGGATGCTCAAGGTTTGTAGTGTAGCATTATATTCTCCAGAAGGATTGTATTTGTATGCTGTACAAACAGCAAAGGATCTCTCCCATTATTTGGAGGATACAGGGAGAAAGCTGGTGAAAGCAACTCATCCCAATTATAGGTTGTCTCTTAACAAAACCCTTGGGTTTCTGAGGGTGTCAGACCTTACAAACAATGCTAAGAATGTTCCAAATGCTCTTTCTGTTTTTTTTTTTTTTTTTTTTTTTTCTGGCAAAATCTGCCTGTCCAGCAGCCTGAAATCTGCACCATCTTCCTAATGATCTGCACTGTCATACCAGGAGGGGGAAGCCATGAGTAGCTCCTGAAGCTTCAGGAGAATTGCTGTCAACTGAGGAGCAAACCAAGGAGGGCAGGAGAGGATGATAAATTCCAGCAGTGAGCAGTCTGAAATATTTAGAACCTGGAAGCAAAGGGGAAGGAGGGAGTCATTCTTCCTGGCTCCTAAATTCCAGACACTGAAAGCAAACCTCATTGCCTGATGTGAATGCAAAGTCTCCCTGGGATTTGAGAACTAATGTATGCAAAGAGATAGCCTTGCAGTGCACTACTCGAAGCTAAGCACAGAAGAAAACTAGTATATTTTAGTAAATGCCTTCAAAATAAGTAATTTGTTTGAAATAAATTCATCATTGACTCTTTCTAGTTAACCTGTTTCAAGAACTACCTAGTTCTGTTTTGCAGCTTTTGGGTTGGGCATGGCTTTATGTGTTAATTCCTTTTCACCAAATTTCTGTGTATATAGTTCTCCGTGCTAGCTGTCAGTAGCCTTAATGGTTTAATAAATACATTTTGTGTTCGTTGCTGCTGTGACCCTAGGTACAGACAGCCTTGAAGATGAGAAGCAGTGTTACATAAATGTGTAGTGTACATAGCAACACTGAGAAGAGGGATGCTGCTGCATTGCTTTTGGTGCACCAGTCACACATTAAAATTCTGTCATTGCAAGGTCATGTTGCTCGTCTCATACTCTACAACCCTGGGGAAGAAATTTGGATGAGAGGTGGGGGAGAAAGATCGAAAACTTCCTCCTTGTGCTGTAGCCAAGAATATATTCATCGACAGCAAGGCATTTCTGTCTGTTTCCAAAGAGCCTGTCATTTCTTTTTCAGGGATAGTGGATTCTCTGCTGGTACTGAGTAATGGTGTTTGCATGTTAGAAATGTAGCACAGTGATAATGGGTCACTTCTGAACTGAATGAATAACACCTCTGAGCCCTTTCTTCTCCCTTAAATAATCTAAGAGAAATACAAAATACCAGAGAGCATGCAGAGTGGACTGTGTCCTGAGCTGCTCTCAGTGCAGCCAGATTAGCAGTGCTGCACAGAAACTCTGCAAGCTGCTGGGAAGAAGGAAGCGAGGTTTGAGCAAAGAAGATACCAACTCTTTAAGGAGAAGCACAACAGTGATACGTGATCTGTTGCCAGAAAGAGGCCATGTCACAACATTGACCATCACATCTGTGAACGATGCTGAGTCAGAGCCTACCCTAAAAGTACATTTGGCATCAGGGAAAGTTGAGGACTTTCAGATTGAGCCTGCAATGTGAGATGAAAGCAGGTTTTAATGCAGCTGGGTTAGCCACCTGTGTGCAGTGTCCAGCTTGGAGCCCAGACCTGTCATATCTGAGGGCAAACTGTATGGATGATGAGCTGGTCAGAGTCTCAAGTGCAGTCTCAGACGCCTGGCTAACTGATGGTATGGACATACCCTTTGTATTTCTCTGGCTCTGAAAAAGCAAGTTGCTCAGTGACTGGGGAGCAGGGAGTTATCACTAGGGGTCAGATGCTCGAAAGCATATACTTCCCTGGTAAGAGCAACAGCCTGAAAAAGTAAGGATGATGCGTGCCAATTTCCATCAGCAAACGTATATACCCCACCCATATTTGCACTAGTGTTCACAGGGAACAAAGAGGGAATTCTGCAGAGAAGATACAAGGGCCAAGTTTTTCCTTTGTTGTGTCAGAAAAACATAACTAGCTGATGAAAAAAAAATATAGGAAGATTCACCCATGGCATTCTTTTTGATTGCTTGAACACTTGTAACTGGTCAACTCATGCTTTTTGAGAGAAACTTAATGACCATAATACCCCAAAGGAGAGCTAAAAAATGTGGCTGAGATGCAGCGTGGCAAAGGGTCTCCACCCGACAGTGAAGTATCGTCTGTTGGAGCTGGAGGCATTGGTGCTTTCATTAATCTCGGTCTTCTCCCATTCTGTGGAAGTCTAGTGGGAGCTGAGCTTTCAGCTCCGTCTTTTTCTCTTTGCATACCTCCAGTCTGTGTATGGAGAGGTGCTCTCACCTCTGGTTTACTGGAAACAAACTCATCCATACATCCCAGAATCACAAAACGGTTTGGGTTGGAAGGGACATTTAAAGATCATCTAGTGTCTTCCTTTTCTGCTGTCACATTCCTGCCTCAACAGCACATGTTTTGTCAAGAGGCTTCTCCCACCCTCTGAGTCTCTTAACTCAGGAAAATGCTACTGTGGAAAACGCCCAAGTTGGTTTAATCATAGCCATAGTCATGGCCATAGTCATCTGCCTTTGTAACTCTTCTAATGTACCTGATCCACGGAGGGTCTTCTAGTCACTCTGCCTAGCTTTGGGTAAGCGATGGGATGCAGGATCCTGGCCCTGAAGATGTTTTTTTAGAATGGGAAAAGAGGCAGTGCCACAATGATGGGAAAACAGAAAATGGGAAAAACACATAATAGCAAAGATTATATTGTCTTGTGGATGAGAAACAGGAACCCATTTGGTGAAATTCAGGTTGAGGTTGTTTGTGGCCGTCACTGACATTAAGTCATGTTTCTGCTTTCACACATAGGCGTTGCAGGACAGTGGGCAGTGATGGAAATGGTTGCTTCTTACAATTACATCCTCTATTTCCATACAGCTCCTAGTTTATCAACTGCGTATAAATTCCTCCTTTCACTGATTAAATGTTTCCTCACCTGGTTCCTTTGCTTCAGGGAGCCTGAGAGCTCATTATTTATAAAGGGAGAGAAGGAGGATTGTGCTGTTATGCAGACCACTCCCAGCATGTATGTTCTGCTCTGCGTCTTTGAGAAGGAGGCACTGATGCTGCTGCAGCTGCAGAAGGGCAGAGTTTTACTGAGATTCAGATGCAACCAACAGCTTCTTCCAGGATTCCTGTGTTGATGAAGCTCTGGGCTTATTAATTGGCTTTTTCTTTAGCTTTAATTAGCTTTAGCGCACCAGTGCCAGGCTGCGAGACCCTTAATCCTACTGAGCTTTTCCCTCCCTGCGTTCCTTTCAATCACTTGCAAGAGCAAATTTGATGAAGTTCGTTTGGGTAAGGAATGGTTTCCTTGGTCTGTGAGAGTTTAGGAGAAAAGTCATAACTGTGACATTTTTACTCAAACTGAGATATATACATTGGGCCAGCTATATTTATTTCATAATGTGCATATGTTCTTGGTTTTTTTTGTGTTTTTTTTTTTTTTTCAGGTTCTATGATTTTGAATATTTATATAAATACTTCTGTTTTTTTCAGAACAAAAAAATCCTCCATCTATTTGCTTAGGAAATGTCAACATGTCCCAAAAATCTCTGTTTATTTAAAAAAAAAAAAAAAAAAGATTCTTTAAGATTTCTTTGAAGAGGAAAAATTTCTGGAAAACAGCACACACCAGATTCAGCTGCAGCAAACTATTATTTTCTAATGGCAAAGCATTCTTTATGTTTTGTTTTGTTTTGTTTTGTTTTTTCTTCCCAGCCTTCACTGATGAAAAGTACTGTTCAAACTACACAAGGCACTACCACAATCTGAGCCAAGTGAATGTTGTCCTTTTAAAGTAGAGCACCTTTAGGAGTTTGTCTGTCTGACCCCTCGAGATGATATTTGTGGCACATTTAGACTTGGGCTGCCCCATAGCTTGAGCCCAGGTGTGAGCAGGCTACTGGGGGCTTGCTGGACTCTTCGGCACCCCCCAGACTTCCTGGGAGAGAGACGGGTACCGAAGGTAGGTGGCATGTTGGGCATTGTCTTCAGCCACAGATTATCTTGTAACGGCTTGTGAGCTGATGAGGATAGAGAGCTTTAGAAAGGAGGAAGACAATTATAATCTCACTTTGGATGCTTTGGGACTCGGAAGCTGTGGGAGAGTTTAACATAGTTAGTGTCCAAGAGCTGGGGTGCACTGATACAAGTATGTGTGTCCTGTGGAGACCTTGGCCTGTGTATCCCACTGTTAAATGACTTCACTGAATCAGCGTGCTGCATGGACAGAAAATAATTAACCACAGTCCAGTTTTGGGAAAGATGGACTTTAGATGAAAATATCAACATCACTAAAATTTGGAAAAAGCAACAAATAACGTTCAACTTCCCAATGTTTTCCTTTTAGGAAAGGAAAGCTGTTTCACTACTGACCACATTCTTCCCTTATTCTTATGCAGTCTTCCCTGTCCCAAAAGCAAGAGGCTAGAAAATTTGTCCTGAATTTCCAATTCTGTAATTATGTAATTTTCCTACTAGAGCTGAATTAAAAAGCAAGTATTAAAAAGGAAGGCGGCATTTACTTTTTTATCTGTATACAGTGTGCAAGATAACCATTTGGAAAGTGCTAGCATAAATGTCTAACTTTTAAGGATTCAGTGTTCTTTTCAGAGATCCTTGTTTACATTAATGCAATTTCAATCTGTTCCTATGTTTTTATAGATCAGGATGTGGTATGATTCTTTGAAGGGTAATGACTGCTTAGTTTCCAAGTGGAACAGAAAGCAAAATTTGGTCCTGAACTTTCATTTGTATTTTTTCCCCCAGGCTTGGCTTTAAGAACAAGAGTAGTACTTAGAAGGTTCCTGCCAATAGCAAGTCATACCCTTGTCATATGAAATACCCCATTTTGTAGCTTCAGTTTGCTGCCCCCCCAACAAGACACAGGACCTGTGTTTCACTGGCTGGAAGCATTTAAATAGGTCTCTACTATGAGTGCGTGCCTAGTAGACCTTCTTTTAAGAGTAAACAATAAGCTTTTTGACTCTGCTTGTCCCCATCAAATGAAGCAAAACCGTTTACCAGTTAGATGTATAACAAGGCACAGGTACAAAATCGATCATAAAAAGTCTTGTTTTGTTTGTTTTGTTTTGTTTTGTTATTCTTCTCTCTCTTTTTTCAGAGTCGCGCAGAAGTCTTTTCCCTTAGTGCCCCTTTCTTAATTACACAGTGTTGTGAGGGCAGGTGCAAACTATTGGCTAAAGAAGAGATCAGATAGGAAGGAATCCGGGACTCTATGTGATGTTCTTGTAGAGTTACCTTACAAACCAACCACTCTCCTTAGATTTTCAGAAACATGAGGAATCCAAATTTTCTGAAGTTTTGATACCCATCTGCATTAAAATCTCACGTTTTGTTTGCTGCAGTCACACTTGATAAAGAACTTTATGATTTTACCTGGCATCACAACCTGTTGTTATACCAAGTGCTTTTGAATCCCTAGTTATTCTTTTCAAATTTGTTTAGCTAAATTGCAAGATCCTGGTTGCAGTAAGGAAAAGATGCTTCTTTCCAGAAATAGCAGACTGATTTAGCCATTTTATCTTAATGGCAATGCTGGCAAGTAAAGTATTCAGCTGCTGAGTTCTGTTGCTGTTCAGATGTTACTGTTGCATTCTGTTATATTAGCAGGACGCCCTAACTTGACTTTATGTCTTGTATTGTATTTGACAAAGCACCGTACATTTACTTGTCATGTAATTATAGCACTGTAATCTCAAGGTATTTGCTTTACAGGAAGCTTCATGACTTTGGAATAAACAAGCATTCCAAGACTGAGCAAAACATGGTTGAGTTGCTGTTTGTGACCTGGTTTTAATTAATGACCTACTGCTTTAATCATGGAAGCATTGTGTATGTGCATATATGCATAAGTATTACTGCTGGCAGGGGAGGATGGGATTTTGCTGCTTAAACAGAGACTCTAAAACCATTTGAAATGCTTTAAACCAGCTGAAACAGGGTTGGCAGATATGCTACAGGAAACCCACGATCCTCTGGAGCAGCGAGCCAGAAGTACCAAAATGGTGCTAGACGCCCTTGTTTAGTCACTCAGAGCCATTTTCTGTACATTTTAGGCATGTGCTTACTTCATATGCCATCTCGTGGAATTTCTGATAAATCCAGAGCATTTGAAATGAAGGACTGTGCCAAACATATTCTTGTTGTATCTCTGACTGTGAGACCATCTCAGAAGCAGGATGAATTTATTTAATTCTCATACACAGTCATCCTGCTACTGTAACTTAGCAGAACACCATTCCCTTGCACTCTGCATCATGTCTTTGCCCTTTTAGATCACAGTGGGAATAAAAGACAGCAGCTGCCTGAACCCACTAAAATCAATGAAGAACAAAGTTCCCTCCCATACCAGAAGTGTATAGAAATCCTTCTGACTTAATGTGAGCACTTGAGGTCCTAACTGAGTGAAACAGAGTGGGCATTTGCTTTAGTCTGCTCAGTCTGGTAAAGGATTTTACAGTGTATTTTATTTGAAGTACCTGCTCAGACCACATTGCTTTTGATAGAACTCAATAGAGAGCTGGTATTTTACTATGATCTTCAAGACACTGCCGATTCTACAGCGTATCTGAAACCAAATTGTTCTAAAATTCATAATCCACTTCTCAGAAATGTTGTTAGGAGTCTTGGTAGTGCACCGAGGACCAAGACACCCACTCAATCTATCTGCAAAATATTGAATGTCCTGGTAAGTGTCCACCTACTTATTTCTGCATTGGCAGGGTTATGTTTTTTCATGAAAATTCCATGTAAAACATGAATTATTTCAGTGAAAAAACAAACAAACAAAAAAAAAAAACAAGTGTGTAGACTGAGATTTCAGAATTGCTGTCAAAAGTTCTGGTTCATTATTTATTTTTGAGAAGTAAGGATATGCAATTAAACTGCATATATCAATCTCAAGGTTGTATTTGTCACATTCTCTTTCCAGAGTGGTGTTGATATCATGATGGCAGAAGGGTACCCATCCCACCATGATGAAGAGTTTAATTGTGGGAAGATGAGGGGAAAAAAAAAAAAAAAAAAAAACTTTTGAATTCCTTCAATTCCTTTTCATTCATTCTCATTTGTTATGGTATAAACAGAAAGTTAACAGGAAGTTAACATTACCAGTGAAGAAGATTTTGAGCTGTGGAAATGGATAAGGTGTTTGTTTATACTTAACATGGTGTCGATGGCATGCTGGGCAGAGTTATCGTAGGAAACACCAATATTTTCAAATTACGGTGTTTTTCATTTAGAATAATATCCCCGTTCACCTTACCCTGGTCAAGTAATGAGGTCTGGCAAAAATGTGTTTTTGCTCATGAGCTTTGATTTTCTGTCTGGTATTTGGAGAGTTTTTATGGGAAACAACACATTTCACAAATGCATTTGATCAAGAGGAAAATCTCTTTCGAACGAGAGGGAGGGGGAGCACTAAAACTGGGCCACTATTTATTTTGACAAAGCCTAGCTAAAAATGCTGAAGCAACAAGGGGAGCTCTCCTTACACAGGAGAACAAGCAAAGTTCTGCAGCCTTTTGCTGTTTTTCTGTCATAAGCCAGATACTGTGTTTCCTCCTCTCCTTTTCACCTCTGTATAGGTATCATTGATCATGATAAATTCCTGATATTACGGTGAGCAGAAGGGTGGGCAATGACAGGCAGAGATTGCTCCCAGTAACAGATGAGCCTTTCTAGAGGGAAAAACAGCAGCCAGGAGCTGAACAGCAGCTGTCCTCTCAGCTCAGGAGCCAGCCTCTCACAAATTTCAGTTAGTCAATGTACTGGATTTTCGCATTTCGGGATACAAAATCTTAAGGTGTGAACTAGCTCCCGCAGCCTAGAGTATCTCATCCGGAGGATCAGATGAAGAAGGCGTGCATGTTACAAAATTGAGAGTATTTGAGGAGCACACACAGGTGGTTCCTCATCTGTTTCTGATTCTGAAATTTGAGGTGAAGGGGATCAGTACCCCATTGCTGGTCCTACCAGACTCCTAAGAGCTGGTGAACAGGCATACAATCCAATTAGAGCCCTGTTCACCGCAGAGAGCATAATACTTAAACTTACACGTGCCCAAAAAGGCATTAAATCCAACTGGATGTTTCAGGAAGGCTGAAGATTGGCACACTGAAATAGTTTGCAGTCAGTGCAACTTGGATTGTTTCTCTTGAAAACCCATTATCATTTTTGTATGTGAGATGAGTTCACATAATCTGCAATTTTCATGTTTCCCTTTTCCAACTCCTCCCAAATTTAATTCCCATGAATTTAATAGCTCCGTGATTTGTCATTATCCTTTATGATGTCTTGTTTAGCATATGCGTTTGCATTAGACTGAGCTTAATAACTGCACTTTCTAATCTGAAATTGTGCATTGTTGACAGATGACTGATGGTCTGAATAACCAACAACTTGTCCTGTCTCCCTCTTCAAAAACCATTCTGCTTTTCCTGGAAATTAATTTTGTTAGCTCAAAGTTTCTGATATTTCTTTAGATACATTTTCCAAGCAAGCCTTCCTCTAACTTTTTACAGTGTTGCATCTTGTAGGATAATGACACCTTAACTATGGTGACTGCAGTGATTCCCAGATCTGTCATGCATATCCATACCTCTATACACATTTTCTAAAGTGGCAACCTCCCTGCAAGCATCCCTCCCTGTTCAGGGTGCTAGAATATCATGGCTCCTAGGATGAGACAAAAGACCATAATTTTTAAGCCTTGGTGTCTAGCCTTGTGGATTTAAGCATCTTTGTACCACTGAAAGGAGTAAGTTTTTCTTTTATAGAAGTGACTTCATTTTGAATAGTTACAAGCAACTTTTCTGATAGCAGAATGGAAGACAAAAATGTCTCATTTTCATTTAGGCACCTAAATGAGAGTTGTCGAGAGCCTGATTTTCCCTGAATGCTAATGGGAGGTTGGTACTTTGACAGTCAACCCTCTGGATTAAATAACTGGGACTTCAGACTGTAGAATTAAAAAACTACAAAGAATTTTAAAGCAGCTTCTCAAGTCTGTGGCGGTATAAAAGAGGACATGGAGCCCAGATTCTTTGCTGACCTATGTCTTCTGTGGTCCCTGTGGCATTAATTAGCAAGGTCAGAGTGAAAACAAATTGCTGCTGTTCTGATTTGACAAACCAGATTCACTTTCTCTTGATACAAATGTCTGAAATGCCATCCATATGAAAGGAGAGCAGGAAGAAGAGTCCTTATAGGGCTTGTCTACACACATATACAGGTGCATGCACACATACATACATGCATGTTGTACAACTTTTACTACTACAGTAAAAACAGTTATATAGCACCTCTCTGTGTCCATGAACATATGTATCTTGCTATCAGCTAATGTCTGTAGCTTTATCACATTAGGATGTTGTAGTGGTTTTACCCTGCTGGGCAGTTGAAGTCCACCAAAACTGCTCTCTCACTCCTTCTCCTCAAAAAAAAAAGTGGAGAAAAAATGATGGAAATGGCCCAAGAGTTGAGATAAGGACAGGGAGATCACTCAACAATGATCATCACGGGCAAAACAGACTCTCCATAGAGAAATGAATGTCATTTATTGTCTATCACTAGCAGAGTAGAACAGACAAAAACTAAAAGCAAACTAAAACCACCTTCCCCCAACCACCCTCTTCCACCTCCTTCCCCCCAAGTGATGCAGGGGAACAGGGAATGGGGGCTGCGGTCAGTCCCTGACGCTTCGTCTCTGCCGCTCCTTCACGGTCCCTCTCTGCCCCTGCTCCCCGTGGGGTCCCTCCCACGGGATGCCGTCCTTCCCGACCTGAGCCTGGGGGGCTGCCCACAGGCTGCAGCTCTTCAAGAACTGCTCCCACACGGCTCCGTACCACAGGGTCCATCCCCCAGGAGCAAACTGCTCCAGCACGGGTCCCCCACGGGCGGCAGCTCCCCCCAGCCCCCCTGCTCCTGCGTGGGCTCCTCTCCACGGGCTGCAGCTCCGGCCCGGGGCCTGCTCCTGCGGGGGCTCTCCATGGGCCGCAGCCTCCTCCAGGCCACATCCACCTGCTCCACCGGGGGCTCCTCCACGGGCTGCAGCGTGGAGATCTGCTCCGTGTGGGACCCGTGGGCTGCAGGGGGACAGCCTGCTCCACCAGGGGCCTCTCCACGGGCCGCAGGGGAACTTGTGCTGCGTGCCTGGAGCACCTCCTGCCCTCCTGCTGCACTCACCTTGGGGGCTGCAGGGCTGCTTCTCTCTCAGCTCTCACCCCTCTCTCCAAGCTGCTGCTGGTTTTTTACCACCCATTTCTTCAATCTGCTCTTACAGAGGTGCAAACAGCATCACTCACAGCTCAGCTCTGGCCAGCAATGGGTCCCTTTGGAGCTGTCTGGAGCTGGCTCTGATCTGACATAGGGCAGCTGCTGGGCTCTGCTCACAGAGGCCACCCCTGTAGCTCCCTTGCTACCAAAACCTTGCCATGTAAACAAATATGTATTGTGCTTCAGGCTTTAGTAAAAACAACAACAAAAAAAATCATGTCTCATAATTGCACCAATAAATAGTTCCATATACAGATACTGTAATGATCTCAGTCATTTGATACTTTTCCAACTATCTAACCATGTATATATTTCATTCTGTATAGTCAGGTCACCTGGCAATGCAATCAGTCCACAGTAAATTTAACGGAGCATCATTAATGGACTAGTATTTTCCACCCTGCCAATCTCCCAGTAAATTTATGAGAAGACAATCCAGGCCTTCAGGTCCTTATTAGGAGATCTTCCTGACATGTTCAGCTCTTTGACAAAATAGCCAGCACATTTTTGCAGTGTTCTTGTCTTTGCCTGCAAAGAGTGTAAGCTTTCAGCACTTTTTCGAGAAATGTATTTTCTTCGTTGGGGCGTATAGACTATTTATTTATAATGGCTTGCACAGAGGAATGAAGGTGAGTAATATCCTTAATGTTGTAAAGAAGCTCATCAGCATCAGTTGCTGGTGGAGAAAAACAGAATCTGATTACAAGGAGGGTTGTATTGGTATGCGAGACAAGGACAGCCTGGTGCATGGCTTTGCCCTAAGAGTTAAGAGGCTCTGCAGACTATTTTCCCGTATTCATATTTATGACACTGTTGTCAGAAGTGCTTAGAAAGATGTACAGCAGTTAGAAAATGTAGCACAGTAAAACGGTTGTACTTAGGTTTTTCCAAGAAGCAATTCAAACGAGAAACATTTTAACATTGTTGTGATTGCAGGAAAATGTGTGAAAATTTGTCCACAATATGTAATCCAACTGAAAATACCTTGTTTGCTTATTATTGCCGGAGCATGGCTCTTTTACTTGAAAATGATGATAAACAGGGAGGTGTTTTCGTACATCCAAATTCCTTTAAAACCTGCATTTCACACTCAGACAGCAATGGCTAGGGACCAACCCTGTGGGCTGTCTTGCATTGCCATTGCTGTATCAACCTCAGAAATGCAGGACAATCCCACCACCGAGCCCTTCTCTGAAGGATAGATCAGTGCAGCATGTGGTGACAGAAGAGTAAGGCCACGTAAGGCTGAATCAAGGTGCAGAAAGGGTGATGATCCATAGTGCCAGGCCAAAGCTAGGGTCTATAATTAGTGTTTATTGCTGAATTGTTCTTCTTTCAAAGGGGATATTTTATTTTTTTTTCTCTGTGTGCAGGAAAAGAAGTAGTCTCCATGTTTATTTTCCCTGATCCAATGATTTCCAGAACTTTTTGGCTCCATGTGAGTTCTGCACTCCTGATGTCCTCAAGAGGAGGAGGTAGCAGGCAAACTCATGGGGAACTGTTCATATATTAAAAAATGGGTTATCAGAAAGCCTAATGGCTGCAAGATGGATATGCAGAAATAGGTTGGTTTTCTATAGTCATAATAGCAACTTCATTTCTAATTCAGAGCTTATTACAAAAATTACAGGAAAAGACCATTTGCAATGACAAGGTCTCATTGCTGCCAATTTTCAGCTCACTATGGAGACTAATTCAAAATGACTTGCATCCCTACACACGTTTGTATACACAGATGGTGAATTACAGATGTAGCTCAATGGAGAGGACAGGTGCTAAAAACAAATTTTGGGAAAAGGCAGGAGGGAAAACAGAAAGAAAAAGATTGACAGCTGCTCATTGTCCTGCCTCGATAAAATGTGACTCTTAATATTCTGGGAAAGAAAGAGATGAGGATAGAAAATGGAAGACTCCACGGGGGTAACAGTCTCCTCCTACAAAGGCATGAGCCATACAGTACTGAGTACATGATAATGAAGCTGCCAGGCAGGTATCCTATAGATTTCTGAATGACTGCCATACAGTATTTTTGTTTCATTATGTGAAACAATGTGGTGCTGACACATCCCTAGACACTGATGCTATCGTGATCCTCGTCTGACAAGTACCTTCAGAGAACCCTACCTTCAGTGCCCGCTGGAGTCAAAGTAGCATCTGGTTGCATGACCTACATATACAGAATATAGATTTTATACAGGCACCAAGCACTATAATGCCCCATTTTTGGCACTGATGCTGTCACAATGGACTCCCCCAGCCTGAGAAATTATACTGCTGACAGGGAATTTCTTGTCTCAGAAGTGGAGGCACACTGGGGGAAGTCGCCTTGACCAGCCAGAGGGAAATGTAAAGGCAGGGTTGTGTTTAAGCTCTGTCCACTCTGATTCAATGAGCTAACATGGCATGCACAGCCTCATGGCATTATAGTATCCCAGTTTAAAACAAAGCAGGAGCTTCTGCTTTCATCTCAGAGAAGCATCTACAAAAAGGAGAGGTTGGTCCTTCAAACACGTAACTTATGTATGTCTGAGGAGTAAGCATGAGCCTGAACATGGCCCTGAGAAGAAAGGGGATGTGCTATTCACTTTGTAGCCTCCAGGTAGAAAGCACATATCTTGCAAGTGTGGGTGAGGTGTGCCAAAAAAGCTTTTCGTGCCAAGGTGCTTTAAGAATCCTCTCCCTCCTGAATCATCCTAAAACTAGGTGTCAGGTTGAAGGTAGCACCTAAGGTCCTCCAAAAAGTCTATGGGAAGGATTAGGCATGTCTGCAAGACAATTTATCCTGTCCTAGAATAGCTGCTTTAATATTGGTTCAGTGAATTCCCACCTCACAGTGGTGTTCACTTCTCAGTCTGGAAGAACCTGAACAGCTTGCTCAGAGAGGAGGTCCAGTGGGGTTTACATATGCTCAGAGTCAGATACGCTTATGGAGAGTTTTGACTCCAAACTATTATTGGGACAGTGGTCTAAGTATAAACCCTACAACAATGGAAAGAACAGGGATGTGTTGCTTGTGTTAATCTTGTTCTAGTTACTTAGATTGATATACACTGTACTATTTAGTCCCTGCCACAGAACATGTTGACTGTTTGAAACCGGGCTACCTTGTTTATTCCCTGTCAAAGCAGACATGATTTCCAGGTCATACAGAGAATGGGAATTAAAGGGGAAAATTGCTAGGCCATATGCCTGCAAGTGTGAAAGAGGTACAAATTCCCTTTCATCACCTGGTGTTAGTGTGAGGTCTCCATGATGAAACTTCTGTGGCGCAGAAAAGAAGCTATTAAATCCTTCTCTGAAGAAAGAGGAAAGGAAAAGGCTGCCTGGGAAGTGGTAGAAGTTCTGGAAAAAAATTAGTAGAGCATAAAGAAACCTTTACTTGTAGGTCACAAGCTTTGATCACAAGGTATGAATTATGAATTCAGTGCTTTGGGGCATGAAGAGATGATCAAGAGCTGGGAGGGGGAAAAAAATGATTTAGAAGACATGATGAGCCAAAACTTCACTTTCATCCTTCCACACATGAGGAGTTGCTGTGGCCAAGGATGGGAGACCCATGGTACGCTGGTGAAGATCTTCTGTAAGAAAGACACAAACAACTGAGGAATTGGATCAGAAATGCCTGTTGGCCGTGACCTTTACAAGGGGATGACTTTTGCTAAAAATGACCTTAGCAGATATGAAAATAAGGTAGCCTCTTCAGCCTTTATATCACCACACATATAAAATGCCCATGCAATATTGCAGAGGCTGAGATAAACTTGCTTAATACAGTTAGGATTTTTCTATCAGAACAACTTTCCAAATAAAAACATTTTACTGGCAGAAATATTGTGCAGATGGGCATTGCTTTCAACAAACTTCCAATAAAACAATAAAACACAATGAAACAAGGGGGAACACAGAAGTTTACCAGCTGCAGAGTTTCTGCAGGAGATATATCTCTGCCTGCGAAGGCCCTGGGAGCTCATGGGATTTTCACTCTGCCTCCATAGATTCAAAGTCTGTAGATCTTAACTGTGCCATGGCTTCCACAGTTTGTGTCCTCCCAGCTCTCCATCTGCCCACTAGAGCTGAGTGGAAGCGTGGAGTCCAGGATTCCCAAGCTATTGTGCTGCTTAGGCTTCTGCAAAAAGTTACAATTTAAAAAAAAAATCAAAATCAAAATCAAAAACAAAAACAAAAACAAAACACTTTTTATTTTAATTCCACCCTTCCTTGCACCAAGAGATCTTTATAAAAATATTCTGTTACATTTTTATTTGTTCAGAAGAATAAAAATACTAGAGTCTGGATATTTTAGCCAAACCATGGTTATTGAACACATCAAGCACGGTTTTAGAGGAATCACCAAGAACCAAAGGTTGGTTGCTTTTCTTTTTTTTTTTTTTTTTTGTGAGCATATCAGACATTTTTTCTTCATGTTTTAATTGGTTGAAGTACTTCAGAGAAATAAAACAAATAGTTGTTACTTGTAGAATTTGTGAAGAGTCCTCTAATAGACTGCATAAAATCTTTCTGTTTATCAGACTTCAAAGCCAATCAACATTTATGAAGTCAAAATCTTAATATTACTGTTTAAAGTCTGCTGCTAGTATTTATTTCTACCAATAGGGTATTCTGGATTATACAAAATATAAATTAAATGGCTGAACTGACCATATGAAATAGTATCATAATATAATTCCGTTCTTTTTCCCTGTGCCTCAGTGCCAAGAATCATTTAAGATTGCATGCAATCTGTTTATTTTTAGTACTTTCTAAGACACTGGAAAGCACTCATCTACTAGTATCTCAGCTCATCAGTCAGAAGCCATAGGAAAAGAATCTTTTGGATTTGGCACCAGAGTCTTTCACACAGAAAAACACCTTCATTTAGCAAAAGGCTTTCACTTTGCTGAGATGGAGGCAATTTCAGTCCATGCCTTCCTTAATCAGGGCAGTGGAGCAGCTTCAGTGGGCACAAGTCAATCACTTAGCTCCCGGGGATGGGATATGGTTAGATTTGAGGGTGTCGATGGTGAGCTTTCCTTCTCTCGTTAATGGGATTTCCACCTTCCACTTGGTCAGTTTGTGTTATTGTTACTGTTCAGAGACAGATAGCTGGGAGACTGCAGATGTCCTTGTATGCTCCTTGAAAGCAGGATTGCCACAGCAGTAGAGGGGTATTAACACTTCGCTGTGAGAAATCACAGAATAACATCCTCTATATAACCCTCTACTTTGGGAGGACCCTTCTCAACAGACGTCCCAGCCCCTTTTGCTTTTGTGTCTCTGCCCTGTAAAGAGTTGTCTTAGAATCAAAAAATATCCTGAGTGGGAAAGGACCCACAAGGATCTCCGAGACCAACTCCTGGCTCCACACTGGATCTCCCCAGAATCAGGCCTTATGTCTGAGAGCACTGTCCAAACACTTCCTGAACTCCAGCAGGCTCAGTGCCCTCCCCTGGGGAGCCTGTCCCTGTGCCCGACCACCCCCTCAGTGAAGAACCATTTCCTTTCCCTAACACCCAGCCTGACCCTGCCCTGTCCCAGCTCCATGGCGTTCCCTCGGGTCCTGTCGCTGTCCCCAGAGAGCAGAGCTCAGCGCCTGCCCCTCCGCTCCCCTCGTGAGGGAGCTGCAGGCCGCCATGAGGCCTCCCCTCAGCCTGCTCTGCTCTGGGCTGAAAGAACCAAGTGACCTCAGCTGCTCCTCATATGTCTTCCCCTCAGGACTCCACCATCTTTGTAGCCCTCCTTTGGACTCATTCCAATATTATCTTTCTTATGTGGTCAAGCCCCAGACTGCACACGGTATTTGAGGTAAGGCCACATCAATGTTGAGTAAAATGTGACAACCACATCTCTTGACTGGTTAGCTATACTGTGCTTAATGCACTCCAGTATACAGTTGGTCCTTTTGGGTGCCAGGGCACACTGCTTATACATATTGAGCTTATCACCAACCAAATCCCCAGATCCCTCTCTGCTGGGCTACATTCCAGCCATTTGTCCCCAAGATTGTGTGAACAGCCAGGATTACCCTACCCTAGGTGCAGAATCCAGAACTTCCTCTTGTTAAATTTAACATTGTTGGTGATTGCCCAGCTCTCTAATTTGTCAAGACCTCTCTGCAAGTTGTCTCTCTTCCCTCTAGGAAGCCAACATTTTCTCCTAATTTTCAAACTCGCTTAGCATGCGTTTGAGTCCTGCATTCAGATAATTTCTAAAAACATTGAATAGAACTGGCCCTAAAACTGGGGCCCTGCTGAACCCCACTAGTGTATGGCTACCAGTCTGATGTAAACCCATTTACTATAACCCTTTGAGTTCAACTCATCAGCCAATTGTTCACCCATTGCATTGTGTACATGTCCAGCTGTATACTGGACAGTATAAATACTGTCAAGAAGGATACTGTAAGAGACAGTATCAAAAACTTCGCTAAAATCCAAAAAGACTACATTTACTGGCTTCCCTTGGTAAACTAGATGGGTAAACTTGTCATAAAAGCAAATTAAGTTTGTTAAGCAGGACTGTTTTTCCTGCCCTTCAGAGACCAATTACAGTGCAATCACCCCAAAATGGAAATTAATCCATTTAGATGCCCAGATGAAAAATACAAAAATAATGTATTTCAAAGGTCCATAAGAATGCTTGCAGAAGGCAGTTGTGAGAGAGAACAGCTTGTTTGAGAGGTCCCTTGTCATTTGTTGACTAGGAAATATCACTCAGACCAATGGTCAAAGGACATGTTTACCCCATTTTCCAATGAGGCCATGTCTGCACTTCTTTCCCACTCACCTTCCCTCCCTCAGCCCTCTCACAACTCCCCTGGACCTCACATCCTTCAAGGTTTTCATGACTTCATTTTCCAGAGGCTAAATGTACCACTTTCACCACAATACTATCCTGAATGCCTGGAATAAATTCAGATGACAGTATTGCCATTGGCAGAGCTAGTCACTCCAGCACCACAGGCATGGACCTTGTCTTGATCCACTAATTTTTTAAAAGAAGAACAGACAGTGATGGGAATTCTCTGAGCCAGACTCACAACACAGATCACTTATAGACTGTATTGGGTTTACATGGCAAGGTGTAGCTGGGAGAGAGAAGTCAGAAAATGTTGAGAGAAGCGGCCCTGCAGCCACCGGGGTCAGTGCAGAAGGAGGTCAGGAGGTGCTCCAGACACAGAGCAGACATTCCCCTGCAGCCTGTGGAGAGGAGCAGGTGACCTGGCAGGAGCTGCTCCCCATGGGGGACCCGTGCTGGAGCAGTTTGCTCCTGGGGGATGGACCCCGTGGTACGGAGCCGTGTGGGAGCAGTTCCTGAAGAGCTGCAGCCTGTGGGCAGCCCCCCAGGCTCAGTTCGGGAAGGACGGCATCCCGTGGGAGGGACCCCACGGGGAGCAGGGGCAGAGAGGGACCTTGAAGAAGCGGTGGAGACGAAGCGTCACGACCTCAGCCCCCATTCCCCAGTTTCTCTGCACTGCTTGGGGGGAGGAGATGGAAGAGAGTGAATGGGGCAGGAAGGTGGTTTTAAGTTGCTTTTAGTTCTTACTACTCTAGTCTGTTATTCATTGGCATTAAATTACATTTATGTCCCTTACACTGTGACAGTTTTGCCCATGATGGTCATTGGCGAGTGATCTACCTGTCTTTATCTCAACCCATGAGGTTCTTTTCATCATATTTTCTGTCCCCATTCTGTTAAGGGGGCGAGTGAGAGAGTGTCATGGTGGTGCTTGGCTACCTAACAATGTTAATGCACAACAGGGACCACTGTGTGAACTTACGCTTTTTGCTAGAGATGAGTTTTGGAACTACTGAAAGCCAGTTAGATTCTCCATCCCCAAAAATTAGTATTTCTTTTGGGTTAAGGCTCATGATGTAATTACATACCTGTCATGTATGGATTGCTTGTATGGAATATGTGCATGCTGAGCAACCACAAGTCAACCATGATATAAAAAACTATAAGTCAAACTGAAGAGGGATATACACAGTGAGACTAGGTTTCATCTCCTAAAAGCCCCTCTGCACCCCAGACAAATGGAAAATGATATAGCAGAAAACTAACTGGAATGTTTGAGACAAGTGAGAAGTGGTTCCTTAGAGCCCACTTGCTGCTGTTGATGTTCAATCAAGGACAAACAGGGCATTACTGGAGCTGGAAGGAAAATATAGCCTAAAAGAAAAATGTGTCTCTGGGTCATTCACTCTGCTCAGAGACACAGCACATTTCTCTCACTAAACTACAGGGCTCTGAAGAACAGGCTGAATGTAGCACTGACCTTGCAGTCAGGTGCCTCTCACTAAATCCATGCATCTACTTGTGCCCTGTGAATTTCTTCACATGGATTGGCCTATGAGATCAGAGTCTACAGATGAAAGAAAGCAAATAAAAGAGAAGAGAATTATACATTTGAATAACCAACACACAGGCCAGTCGGGTTCGTAGGAGCGTTATTTAATCAAGCATTGGAAATACAAGGTGTTCCTTGGGTGGCATGGTAACACGTTGAATCTGAGAGATTTTGGAGGAGTGTATCTGATAAGTTACTGGAACACTGGAGGTTACAAGAGGCATGAGGAACAAAACTGTCCAGCCTGCTTTTACAGCACACCTCAACAAGGTGTTTGTAAACATGAATCAAACACTGAATGCTTGATTAGCACCTTAGTAACATCGTTGAGTTACTGGAGGTCTTCAGAAATGGGATTGATAAGATATATTGTTGTAATCTTCACTTTCTGTGAGTAAGGGTTGTATCTCTGGAGAAGTTCCTGCTCTTTTCTTCTTGCAGGCCAGGATGAGGCTGGAGAGTATAGCAGTAACTATGCCTCCAATCACAGCTGCACCAACCAGCCAGGGCCAGATCTGACGGGCTTGCTCAAGGTATGGTATTAAAAACTCCTGGAAAGAATCAAGTGCTGGAAAAAAAAGGAGAAAAACAGAGATTGTTTTACATAATGCAATATAGTATCAGTTTACAGAGGCTATATAACAGAGGCTATATAATACTGAAAAGTTCAGAGTAAAAAATTGATATTCAATTGTTACAAATTGTCTGAAGGTTACAAACAATTTTAAAGAAACACCTTCAGTCCTTATAGTTAAAATTTCTCCATTTTTGTATTAGAGTCAGGAGCAGAGTTCGCTATCACCAGTGCTCCTTATGGTTTTGTGAAAGCTGTAAGAATGTAACCCAAGAACAATTTGATAAAGTATGGCCAAAGGTCCTGCTAGGTCAGCATCTTGTTAGCAACAATAACCGAAGCTGAGTACAAGTAAGAGTTTAAGAACAGGTTAAGCCTATCATGATCCTTTCACAAAATACTTACCCAGCCTCTGGCAATTGCGGTACCTCCCTCCAGCTTCTCCCCCCAAGATTACAAATATTTTCCTGCCATCTTCCAGTTCAGTAGAAGTAACTGCCCTCTGAAAAGATGATTTTGGTTTGGGGTACCTTCAAAGTTAAACCACATTTGATGTCTGAATCACTTTCTGAGATATATTCCAATTTAGCCTGATTTTAGGCAGGAGATAGTTGGTTTGTCCCTTCAACTCGGCTTCATTTTGGGGAATGCTTTGTTGTTACTTTTCTGGTCCTTGTTTTCAAGTTAATCCAATTTTGTATTCTGAGATTAGATTTACAAGAGTCTGCATGTTCAGCTTTCTGCTTCTGTCCTCATTAGACACTTAAATGCTATATAACACTAAGAATTAAAAATAAATAAATAAATAGGTTCTTGATGAGTTCAGAAATAACTCTGCAAACCTCTGTGTTTGAGGTACCTTCTCTCTTTAATCCTTCATTTCTCATCTGTCAAACAAGGAAGGATGGTACCATTCACTGAATTCTCTGCATTGTAAATATAAATTAATATTTCTGCAGGACACAGCTGCTATAGTGATCGTCAGAAAGAAAAGTGCAGGGGGACACATTTTCAGGATAACATTTTAAGAGTGTTCAATAAATCATATATTAGGCTACACACTGCTTAACTGAGAAAAAGAAAACCAAAACTGAAAATGCTTGGACAACTGGTTCTTAATGGATGCTAGATAGGTTGTGTATGGGGGTCTGGGGACAAAATAGTGTGCAATTAAAAATAGTGCACAGATACAGGGCTGGAGGGTGAATTATGACTTAAAGGCACAATTTTAATTGTGGCAATTCTTAACTTTGTGTGCTTTACTCCATAATCCCAATGCTTTTTAACCCAACTCTACCAGGTTTATATTGCAAACATGACTAAATTAGAAACAATTCGGTTATTCAAATTGCAGAATGCATATGATAGATGAAAGTTGATACATAACAGATATGGTCTTTATGGTATAGAAAAAGAATTATCACAAAGTTCTACATCGTGTTGAATTTATCTGTAAGTGAGGATTTTTAAGTGACTTCATAAATTTGTATGTTGTCTTTCAACAGGCTCTCTCCTCCATCAATATTACTTTGAAACCTGAGATACTTTCTCCCTGGTAAAACACAGCATGACTTTGAGACGAAGAGTTGTCACATTTCACAGCAGTCCCTCTCAGAAAAAATGTATGTATTTTATTATATCCTGATATTCAGTCAAACATGTCTTTCTCTTGCTTTCAGCCTCAGTCTGTACAGTTTCTGTAATTAGCTCAAAGGCAACAGCCACCTCCTGGCATCCACTGCCAATTTTCTACTTCTTTTTGCTGCACAAAAGATGCTTGTCTTCTCCATCACAAAGTTGCCATGGCAACCCTTGAGTGTCAGCGGATGGAGCACCCCAGGGCACTCTATAATCTGTAACCTGTGACTGAAACACCACCAAAAACCTATGACTGGCCTGGCTGCCCTGCAGAAATTCTGCAAACTGGGATTTAGAGGACTACATTACCATAATGCTTTAATCTTTAACTGTGCAAGGCCCAAGAGCACAGTGACTGTTTGCTGGCTACCCATGAAAAGTGTCAAGGGAGTGGAGCTCCCATGTAGCTGCGTTGTGGGAGACATTAGCCAACGCCAGCTCATTTCCTTCTGTATTGGTGCTTGGAGTCAAAGGATAATCCTCACCGGAAGGTGCCATGAACACCGATTAAAGCTGTCCTTTCAATCATTAGGTTCATAACAAAGCAAGAGCAAGGCAGGTCATGCTGGTGCTTGATATCTAGCCTTCCATTAGTGACTAACACCAATAATACCTCTTCTTGCTCTTTCTGATAGGAAAATAGTAGTGATTAACCTCCATCACAGTCTTAGCATTCGACTCTTGATGTTCTCTTTCTTCTCGAAGAGTGTTAGCTCTAGGTAACAGCAACGTAGCATTTCTTACTCTTAATACATCAGATCCTTTTCCTTTTCCTTTTCCTTTTCCTTTTCCTTTTCCTTTTCCTTTTCCTTTTCCTTTTCCTTTTCCTTTTCCTTTTCCTTTTCCTTTTCCTTTTCCTTTTCCTTTTCCTTTTCCTTTTCCTTTTCCTTTTCCTTTTCCTTTTCCTTTTCCTTTCCCTTTCCTTTTCCTTTTCCTTTTTCCCTTTTCCTTTTCCTTTTCCTTTTCCCTTTTCCTTTTCCCCTTTTCCCCTTTTCCCCTTTTCCTTTTCGTTTCCCTTTCCCTTTCCCTTTTCTGTTTCCACTTTTCCGCTTCCGCTTTTCCCTTTCGCTTTTCCTTTTCCTTTTCCTTTTCCTTTTCCTTTTCCTTTTCCTTTTCCTTTTCCTTTTCCTTTCCTTTTCCTTTTCCTTTTTTTCCTTTTCCTTTTCCTTCCCCTTTTCTGTTTCCGCTTCCGCTTCCGCTTCCCTTTCCCTTTCCCTTTCCCTTTCCCTTTCCCTTTCCCTTTCCCTTTCCCTTTCCCTTTCCCTTTCCCTTTCCCTTTCCCTTTCCCTTTCCCTTTCCCTTTCCCTTTTCCTTTTCCTTTTCCCTTTCCTTTTCCTTTTCCTTTTCCTTTTCCTTTTCCTTTTCCTTTTTTTCCTTTCCCTTTTCCTTTTCCTTTCCTTTTCCTTTTCCTTTTCCTTTTCCTTTTCATTTTCCTTTTCCTTTTCCTTTTCCTTTTCCTTTTCCTTTTCCTTTTCCTTTTCCTTTTCCTTTTCCTTTTCCTTTTCCTTTCCTTTTCATTTTCCTTTTTCCTTTCATTTTCCTTTTCCCTTTCATTTTTTCCTTCTTTTTTTTCCTTTTCCACTTTTCCTTCCTTCCTTCCTTCCTTCCTTCCTTCCTTCCTTCCTTCCTTCCTTCCTTCCTTCCTTCCTTCCTTCCTTCCTTCCTTCCTTCCTTCCTTCCTTCCTTCCTTCCTTCCTTCCTTCCTTCCTTCCTTCCTTCCTTCCTTCCTTCCTTCCTTCCTTCCCCCCCTCCCCCCCCCTTCTATTATTTAAAAATAACAAACAGTCCCTTTAGCCCGGGTCATTGGATGTCATTGAGAGAGCAGGAAATTACAGCACTGTAATTTTGGAGAAAAGTAATGTGTGATTCCTATATTTAGGGTAATAATGTAAACTTTTATTGATTCGTCCTTTTGTGGTGATCTCAAACTACATTATTGATATAATGGATCCCAAGGATGGAAAAAAATAAGTTAATATTTAAAATGTTATTGAAATAATATTTATATATTTTAGATATTCCTTCTATGTAAACTAGAGGATGGTAAAGTCAAGGGTTAATTCCACAAATTAGAAATAAAAACTATGTCCAGCCAAGAAATAAACAAAAAAAATTTTCTAACATTTTTCTATCACCATATGTCCCACTGATATGTTGGCAGTCTTTCTCTTCCATTTGTCATGCTTTTCTACCCCTAATGTAGGCAGTTAAGGAGCACCAGATTTTAATGCACACTTTGAGACAGTGCAAACATCAGCCCAAGCTTGCAATTTTTTTCTCATCTTGTTGAGTAAGTTATTTCCATTTGGTTGCTGCCATTTCCTTGATATGGTGTGGATGGTTTCACTGATTCTATCTTTTTGGGTGATCAAAGGAAATGCTAGTGAGACTTCTACAACCAACAACAAGGAAGATGAACTGGTTGGGATTTCAAGTTATAGACTCCCTCAGCCTCAATGTAGGATCAGTTGAGCCTGCAGTGATGGAAAGTTCACAGCTCTCACAAACTTCATTAGATTTTTCTTATTCTTAGTTTGGAAAGTCTTTCATAATGTGTTCTGACAACAAGAGAAAGTCTAAAGATTCAGACATCGTCCACTATCTTGGAAGAAAGATGCTGTGCAATGGGTGTTAGTGGATTGTTTACAGTAGAACCACAGTATCTAATGATGTAAATTCAAGCTGTTCCCTTTCAGTTCTACTTTGAGTCTAAGGTAGGTAAATTTGGAAACTATGACCCATCCCATCTTACATCATGTGGCTGGCTGTAGAAACAGTGAGAACCAGAACATTTCTGTATGACTGGTAAAAGCCTTATAGTTTTTTTTTTTTTTCTTTCCTTTTTTTTTTTTTTTTTTCCCTTTCCCATGCTGAAGTCATTTAGAGTTGTCTCTGCCTGTTACTTCTGCATAGTAACATTGCTGTGCATTCCTGCCCACTCACTGGCAACGATGACACATCCACAGAGTGGATTACTGGTAAAAACAGATTACTTTGATGTATTGAAAGAAGATAAATAAACATTTCCTAGGTGTATTTATAGAGCAATACTGTTTATATTTTTTGGTTGACATCCTCAGTTAACACTTGGACCTTTCTTTCACAGTTTGCTTATATGTATTTCTCAAAAAAAGGTGAGATATGTCTATAGGTTACCTGATATGAGAACACTATCTCCTATTAAGTTGTTACTAACCCACCAAAAAACAGTTTCCTACATCTAAATGGCTCCAAGGGGAAAAAAAAAAAAAAAAAAAAAAAAAAAAAGCAGATTTTAAAATGCATATTTATGCTCCTCCATTAAGCACTATTACATAACTGTCAAAAAATCTGCTCATACTCTTCTTTCCAAAGAATATTTTTTACTTCCTGCTTTCTTTGGTTGTTTCCCCTGTTTTAAGTAAACTTATTCTACACTTCGTTATCTCTGCCTGAAGAAAATGGTGGGACCCAATCAATCTCTTCTCATCTTTTATTTATTTCGGAAATGTAAACCACTTCCCAAGACAGCATTTCCCCAGTACTGTCACCTTTAATTGCATTCTCTTGTCCCAGGATCCACATTTTGTTGCACATACCACAGTTTTATCGTAAGCTTTTCCATGCACAACGTCACTGTTTCACATTCTGGCCAACAGTGTGTGCTCCTGAGAAAGGGGACCCAGCCCAGACCCTCTGTGGTGGTGACATATTTGCCAGTTGCCACATTTTCTAGTTGCTTGGCTGTGATTGTGCAACAAAACTGCTGAAGAGCCAGAAATAGAAATGAGCTGCAGGCAGAATCTGGATCTGAGCTCTCTCTTGCAACACATCCATGAGCAACCTGGCCTTCTGCATTGTAATCACAATGCTTTTATCCCTTGCTTTGCCCTGAGTGTCAAGGCCCCTTAGTTAAAATGTCCCCCCCCTCCCCCCCCCCCCCCCCCCCCCAAAAAAAAAAAAAAAAAAATGAGTCACCCAGCAACACTTAGAGTGCTCATCAAATTGTTCTCACTGAAAGAGAGAGATTTTCTGGGTAAAAGTCAGGGCTTTGTCTATGGATTTATCCATTCCTATTTCTGAAACAAACAAACAAAAGAAACAAAAACAACCAGCAACAACAAAAACAATAATAATAAAGAAAATACTTAGTCTAGACCTTCAAAGATAAGTAGATAAGTGCTTGGAATAGCTCTTGTCACAGCAAATTGTTTTGACAGCTATTGCTAGGTGGTGCCGTTAGTCTTCCAAATCTCTTTTATTGATGCTAACAAATGTTCATTTTCAGTAAGCCATGCCAATTGTGGCAGTTTTACAGTTCACGGTTCTCATGTCAAGCAAAGTTGGGTGTCTGCTTCAGTTTCTGCTCAAATCAGCTCCCCAGAAAACAGACTCTGACATGTGTTTTTGATTCCCGAGGGATGGATTTCCATCTACACTATTTGTGACCACTTCTGCTTCAGGGCTGTCATACTTATAAAAATAAATGAAGCTGCAATTAAAATAGCCACATACTGTCACACATCGATTTGCTTTTCAGTGGAAAGCAGGGCTCCAGGCACCAGCTTTTCCTCATAAGAAGATCAACAATATAATTTAGTGTTAAAATACCATTTTGTCATTGGATTCTTTCCCAGTTTTTTTCCTTGTAACCAGCCCCAGCATGTTCTGTATAGTCCTACTCATTCTCTACCAAGCTGCTGGTGCCGCATCTCAGAACTGCTGCTGTTGCTGCTTTCCTCCAGCTGCTTTCTTTAAAAGACCTGGTTGGTGTGCTCGTTCCTCTCTCTGTCCTGTCCTGTTCCTCTGCTTGTCCTCTTCCGCCTCATTTGGATGATCTGCATCCAGAGATGTCACCTCTTCTTCTTGACCACCCAGATTTTTATAGTTAGTATGTGTTTTTTTTCCCCCTATTTTTTTTCCTATCTGTCTAGTAACCCCTGGCTGCCAAGCCATACAGTTTCTGTGCATCCTTGAGTACAAGGGAGGTTTCAAGGCGGGGTTGGCAAGCTTCCCTGCTTCAGCTCCTGTATCAAGAAATTCCTGTTTACTCTCGTGCTCCTCTTAACAGGAACCCATCGTTCCTCTCTAGAGAACAGTATGGGTTTAAACACTGAAGTACTGAGAAAATCCATATCTGCATTTCGTGGTTCCAGGCCATTTTCCACTTCTAACCAGTTCTTCCCTTCAGATAAGAAATAGCTTAAACTCTCTTCTTCTTGGTGAGATTAACAAAGGGCTGAACAACGTCTGAGGATTATCTGGGCTTTCTAAATGAGGTTGAATTTCACTCTTTTCTCTAATTCACTCTTTGTGAATTATCTTTTCACAAAATAATTAAGAAATTGCTTTCCTTACCTCTGTGTTAAAAACATGGGCAGAATTTAATAAGAATTTCATTTTCCATGGACTGTGTACTCCTCTAGGGAAAGGCAAGAGATCAGGAGGCAATAGAATTGAATTGCTACATGGTAAATAATTTACCATTTGCTTTCTTTTGCAGTACCAATTCAGGACTCAACATTTCTGACTCTCATGGTACTTTACAATATTTTTTAGTGGCACAATTCTAGGAATAATGTGTTTTTTCAGAAACTGGTGAATCTCATTAAAAATATGTATATTTATTTGTAGTCTTGATTAGGAACTAAATTATGGTGACATGAGCAAAAAGGCAAAAATGCATCTAATAAGAAAAAAATAATAATTTTGAGATTATATTTTAAATATTTATTAGATTGTTTTCCCTGTGAATAAATGGAGTTGACCAAATATTTTATGGCATGTTAGGTGAAATATTGACTTCTTTCTCAGTGTTATTGTAAAAATAAAGTCTTAACAATCATCCATGAGAGCTGAAGATTTCTTTCCTCACACATAAAAGTTTTAAAAAATGCATTTTCTGCATGACTGTAAATTGCAAGCTAGATTTTACTTGAGAATTGAATGAACAAGCTAAATTCATGATTTGACAGTTTATCAAGTGCACAGAAAGCACAGTACTCCATTAGTAAGCAAAATCCATAAGAAAAGCAGGGGTGTCCTGAGAACTGATATAATTTTGATAAAGGAAAAAAAAAAAGCAACGAGAATGTTAAGTGTTGCTAAAATGTCCCTAGTGCTTTTGCTTTATAATTATTGCACTTCTAGCTCTTAATTGCCTTTTAACCGAAGAGACACATTAACAGAAAGTTTTCTGCCTAAAACAGGAAAAGCAAACATGCATAGTAATCTATTCCTTCAGTGGCCAATATTTTGCAAAGGTAACTGCATCCCACGCCCCTGGTAGCTTTTGGTGATGGTGAACATCAGACGTGTCTGATCATTCCAGTGAGACATGTCTGATCATTCCAATGGCCTAATTTTATAAAGGATTTAGGCCAAAGTATCTGAGCAATCCTCAGGTCTGGGCAACTTGATAACTTTAGCAGAATTTAGCCCTTACCTTAGACGATAAAGAGACTCAAGCAAAACTGATGAAGTCCCCTACCCTAAGCCCAAGATCTGATCTACCTGAGGTTTTTCAGCAGCTACAGCCCCGAGGGCCTCTTTCATTTCAGTGTCTGAGAATGGCCAAGACACCTAAATCAAAACCATCTCTGAACAGCAATGGAAGTCAAAACCATTACCAAACAGAGCAAAACTCATTCGATTACATTAAATTAACATTATGAATGATTCAGTCGCGTGCCATATAAATAACCACAGGACAAGCACAAGGTCAACAGGTCACCGTTTTAAGTGCTGTGCAGACATTGTTTTGGTCTTCAGTATGGAGATGAATTTTACTTTGGGGTTATAAGAGATCAGCTTTATTACATTTGTAAACAAAAAAGAGAGCTTTGGATCTGCTGTCCCTTAAACCATCTAGAATCCGAAAATCCCACTTTTTGCCATTTATGTTACATGTTATCGGCTGAGCTGGGTAAACAGCAGACTCAAAATCCAGCACTTTTTCTTCCCTGTTCTAATCACAAGTTGACCCTTTGAGTCATATTCAGCTGTTATTGAAGCTAGGCTAGATAGGATTGATGTCAGTGATTATTTTTGACTGGGACTTTTTCTAATGGTGTTATGTTGACTCTGCATATCACCAGATGAGAAATATGAAAACAAGCAGGTACAACTTGGGACTACATTATGGAAAAAACTGGAATAGAAGGATTTATATACATATATTTATATATATATAGTCATTCTGCAGACACAGTCCACGTTATAAGCAACAAATTTGACATTAACTTAAAATTGTAGCGTTACCTGGTTCTTGCAGATACTCATAGTCATACCCCAGCTCTCTTGATGGTATAAAAAATTCTCCATTTCTGTAAAGAGGAATAAAGGGGACCATGTAATTTTCTCGATTGTGGCCGATGGGTGCATTGGCTGCTGGGTAAACTTCTAGCATGGGCCTGTGTCTTCTTAACCACTGCTCAAAAATGCTGTAGAAGAAAAAACATGTCTATTAATGGTGGTGATTAGCAGAAATTTTCTACCTGAAGATAAAAAAAAAAAAAAAGTTGATGCATTTTTCTTGACCTCTGGAGACAAGGAGGCATTCAATGACTGCTGTTTATGTGTATAATACTTTAAAAGTAGTTTGGGTTTAGCTACTTTTGTCCTGAGTTCCTGTTCAAGCCTCTGAAAAGCAAAGGACTGCAGTGCTTTAGAGAGGCTGAATATGCTTTTAAATTCCCTAAATGCAATTCATTGTGTCACTATGACCTGACTGTAATTTCTGCTCAATAATTCACATGGTTGTGAGGGATACAGAGGAAAGGTTTAAAGACCTCAGTCCTTACTTGTCACTCTCAGAAACTTTATGGCTGTTTCTGGATGGTCTTGTCCCCAGTTGCTCACTCTCCTTCCCCCATTTTTTTCCACTGTAACTAGAGGTTTTCAGTCCTGCATTAAACTGTGGTTACACCATGGCTGATTTGACACCACCAAGGAAATATCTGAGGAAGAAGGGATGCACTACATGAGGCCAAAAACTTGATAAAGCAGTTCAGCTGTCAGGAAAGATGCTTTCTGTAGCCATAGGTGTGATCTACACTTCTGACCTGAGCTGGTCTTTTCCATTTTCATTCCTTTAGCTGTCTCCTAGCACAGGTTTGTAAGTCTGTTCTTTAATGTGGAGAAAGAAAGCTTAAGTGCTGCAGTATGGGAACAGAAGAGTTTGTATTGATATTTTCAAGTCAACTCTTGGATGTGTTTGGAAAACAAAATCAACAACCCTCCAAAGCATTCTCAGTTCTCCTCCCTTTGTGCCTGAGCTTTGTCTGCTCAATTCTTCACCTTGATTCAATCCTCAGATCCTTTCCCAAATTCCCTACTGTTTACACTGTGTTTACACCTTGGCTTGTCAGCAAACACCTGGATATGCCAGGTTAGAACAGGGGAGGTGGCAAGGTGCTGCCAGGGGAGCAGATGCAGATATCTTACATGTAAAGATAGGGGAGTCTATACTTCATCAAAAGAACTTGGTAGGAGGGCATTATCGACATCAAGCTTAGGGAGGGATCACTGAATTCATCAGTTATGAGGGATTTAAAGATGCAAGGATCTAAAAAGACTTGTAGATTACACTTTATTTGAGACCTTGGCTCAACAGTTGCTCAGGGCTGGAGGTGGTTCATGCAAGGGCTGCTCCCTAACACCAGCTACCAGCTGGAGGACACAGGCTCCCCATATCCCCGTAATTAATAACCAGCTGTTCAGGGACTCAAGTTATCTCAAAAACACAGAGCCTAAGTGCAAGTGCTATGCAGCATCTGGATCTCAGTGGGACATGCAGGAATTCTGCTGGTAGAATTTTATCTCCTGTCATTCGGCAGAAATGTTGAGAAACACTTCGTTTATCCCACCAAAATTAAAGCCCTCTCTCCCTCATCAAAACAGAGCTTGGGCCAGAACCTTGGTTCTTTTTTAGGATCAAAAGATTTATTAGATGAAAGCATCACTATGTTCATCCACCTTGTCAACCCTTAAAAATGCAGGTATTAATCTTGATTAAGATTTTCATTTGTGGCTCTCATCTTCAGTTAATTTAATCAGCCCTGTCTAGAAAAACTCTTGTCAGAATAATAATGCTCAGCTGAAGCTTTCAAATGGATAAATTTAAACAATGATATCAAGGCTTCAGCTGCAGTTATCATGAGAAAGTTTGAACAGAAAGTCTGTAATCAGATTACATCTTTGGAGAATGGCATAGAGAAATTCAGTAATCATTTAAAAAGGCATAAAATGTATGGGAAATCAGGCTGCTAGTTTAGCTTGGGGGTGGGAGGGAGGGAGGGTGTTGGCCTCCAGTCCTTACGCTGCTTGCCTCTTACTTGTGTTTTGGGCAAGGCACCCTTACCGTCAGTGCTTTTTATTTATTTATTTATTTATTTATTTATTTTTTTCCCCAGCAGTTGTAGATGAGAACTGAGATAGCTCTTCTCTGCAGCATCGGACTGTTAGAGGTACAGAGGCACTTAAGTTATAAGGACGTGATTATAATTTAAGAAGAAGGCAGAGAAAGGACTTAGATCAGATTTTCAAGGTCTGATGGTGATCCACACCCTAACATTTGAATGCTCAGTCTGAAGTACTTCTTGGGGTCTGTTTTTCAGAAAATGCTGAAGCCACATTCAGCAGCCACATTCTAAAAATCTGAAGGGTTGATGAACACACAATTCAGAGCTAGGAGTTGTCATTCACCTGAAATAGCTTTGCATGACATGCCCTGAAATGCAACATTCTCCCTGGATGACTTAAACGTTGCAGTTTCATAAGCAGTTTCAAGAATTCTTAGGCCAGTAATCTTTTAAATAGAATGTAAATGTAAAGCATTTCCATGGAAATGAATATATGTGCTTTGGATTCCTTCATTTGCAGTGTGGTTCCCACGTAAGATACCAAGCTGTTCTTAGCCATAGCAGGAGCATTGAATTACCAGCTCTTGCAGCTGATTCTTAGATTTAGATGCAATCATATGTCTCTAATTAATGATAAGATGATTTGTGCTAATGCATAAGTTATGTTGCACAATTAATTGAGTTGTTTATGAACAGTTCTCTCCTTTAGCCAACATAAAACCATATAATCTTTACAGAAATATGTTTCTTCTAACATATCTGTATGCCACTATAAAAATCTCAGAAATATCCCTTTGGGTTTTAAGAGTCACACTTTCCATTACTCCCTCTAGAATAGCTGGCTCTGTGCATTTATCTTGGCTTTTTCTTGGCTTTTTTTTTTTTTTTTGACACTTTGAAAAATTAGGATCATATTCTGCTTGCTAATAAAGCAATTCAAAGAAGTTGCATTCATGCTTTCCATTTAAAGGCTTGTTCCCAGCTTGTTCAGTAAGATGGGCTCACAATACTCATTTTTCCTTGGCAAGATAATGCATGATGCTCTGTATTTTTTGTGAGGATCTTCATCTTCATGTTTTTATTCTTTTGCCTGAAAAATCTGACATCCTTAATACATTTCTTTAATACATTATCTTTTTTTTTTTTTTTTTAATTATCTCATCTGTTTGTATCTTTCAGTTTAAAAGGGTGCACTGCCATTTCCTGGTTTAGCCATATTTTGTAAGAAAAGTTATGAAAGAAGGAATCTTACACTTGCTTTTTAAGAAAGGTTTTCCAGCTGGGTGGAAAAGTAAGTCTCCCAGTTCATTCAGCTGGGGAAAAAATCCATGGAGAGAGTGAAACAGGATATATATTTGTTGTAAAATCCAAATAGCTCTTGTTGGGCATCATAGGCAATTTTGTATCAGAGAGTTACATTTTATGACTCCCATGATGACTATCCATGACCAATGTTGTTAACTCTCTTCATACATTCACCAGCCACCAGTTTATTTTCCATGTACCTTAGCAGAGTTTCCAGGAGAATCTGTTCCATGATATTGCCAGGCACAGAGGTGAGACTGACTGGCCTGTAGTTTCCTGGGTTTCCTTTTTTCCCTTTTTAAAAATGAGGGTTATGTTTCCCTCTACCAGTCAGTGCAAACTTCATCAGACTGCCACTACTTCTCAAATATGATTAACAATGGCTTAACAATTACATTTGCCACTTCCCTCGGGACCCACGGATGCATCTCATCAGGTCCCGTGGATCTGTGCACCTTCAGGTTCCTTAGATAGTCTCAGATTTGATCTTCTCCTAGAGTGGGAGGTTCATCATTCTTGCAGTCCCTGACTTTGCCTTCTGGGCCTGGGCCATGTGGCTGCAGTTCTTACTGGTGAAGACTGAGGCAAAAAAGTCATTGAGTACCTCAGCCTTCTCCATATCCTCAGTGACCAGGTCTCTCATTTCCTTTCAGAGAGGTCCCACAATTTCTCTAGTCTTCCTTTCATCACAGATGTACCTATAGAAGTTTGTTTTGTTCCCCTTGATGTCCCTGGCCAAATTTAACTCTAAAAGGGCTTTGGGTTTCCTAACCTGATCCCTGGCTGCTCAGACAATGTCTCTGTATTCCTCTCAGGCTATCTGTCCTTGCTTCTACTCTCTGTAGGCCTCCTTCTTCTGCTTGAGTTTGGCCAGGAGCTCCTTATTCATTTGTGCAGGCCTCATGGTGTTTTTGCCCAACATCCTCTTTGTTGGGATACATTGCTCCCAAGCTTGGAGGAGCTAATCCTTGAATATTAGCCAGCTTTCTTGGTCCCTCTGCCCTTCAGGGCTTTGTCTCAAGCAGATCCCTGGAGAAGCCAGTCTGCTCTCCCAAAGTCCATGGTAGCGAGCCTGCTGTGCTGCCTCGTCACTGCTCTCTGGATCCTAAACTTCACCATTTCATGGTCACTGCAGCCAAGGCTGCCCTTGAGCCTCACATTCCCCACCTGCCCCTCCTTGTTGGTGAGAATGAGGTCCAGCATAGCACCTCTCCTCATTGTCTCCTCCATCACTTGAAGACGGAATTTGTCATCAATGCATTCAGGGAAACACCTGGGTTGCCTATGCCCTGCTGTGCTGTCCCTCCAACAGATATTGGGGTGGTTGAAGTTCCCCATGAAGACCAGGGCATGTGAACGTAAGGCTGCTTCTGTATGTCTATAGAGAACCTCATCTGCTTGATCTTCCTGAGCAGGTGGCACACTTCCACTATAATGTCACCTGTCCTTGTCTTCCCTTTAATCCTGACCCATAAGATCTCTGTCAACTCCTTGTCATCTGAATGTTCATCCATGTGTCCTGGTCTACAGAAATGGTTGCTCTATCAGATAGTGGGCGTGTGGTTTCTGTGGCAGAGAGAAATCAGTATTTTGGTCATCAGATATTCCACTCACTGTGGATAGAAGGTTTTGTTTTCTTCCTTTAAACGCAGCCATGTTGTAAGTTATTTCTTTATACCTTGAAAATATATTCTCATATTCCATGTTTATATGCTTGCAGTAGCTGCAAGCTTGGAAGAAGAGCTTAGAGCTGCAGAACTAAAAACTCACACAGAGAGGCAAAGTGCTGATGCACTGATTAGCTGGTCCCTTTGTGGAGTGACAGTGTTGCTGGTAGAAAAGCCAAGTTTGTAGCGGAATGGCAGACTCAAACTCCTTGGATTTCTTGGTTACCTTGGCAAAACTGCTTTTTTGTTTTCTTTATATGAACCTCTGCATCCTCCCCTGCCCCACAGAGTCTAACAAAGCAGGGCTATAAATAAAATGACAACTGAAAGGCCGTTTTATTACACTTTGTCTTCCTTTTTTTTTTTTTTGACGTGATGAGACTAAAAGTAACAAAAAGACATCTAATGAACAAAGGTTCTGTGATATCCAATCTCCATATTTCTTCTGCCCCCAAAAGGTACTGGGCAGAAGCTCAATGAAGGAAATATCTGTCTAAATCCTACAGCAGTCTGGTTGGCTTCTTTCTTCCTCACCACACAGACAAAGAGGGCAAACAGCTAATTAGCTACTTGCACAGGTAGCAGTAATATTTTCCAGACATGGAGATATTTTTAGCAATGCACTCCTAGCTAGACTGGCGTCATTTGGGAGATGCTGGCAATGCTGAAAAGAGCAGATGGGATGTGAGGGTGGTGGGATATATAAAGTGGGATACAGGAAAGGAGAGAAGAACTAATCGAAATCCATTGGGAATTTTATTCAGGGTATGTGAATGGGGAGAACCTAACCTGGAATCTAAGAGGGTAAAAGAGAGAGTAAATCCTTATTAAGTAGAAGAGGGAAAGGAAGAGGGAAATGAAGAAGTGTGTCTGTGTGAAACACAAGGGTTACCATCAATTTGGCTACAGGAAATGAAAGAAGAAACAAATGCATGGTCACTTGCCTAGGCACTGTGCAGAGAAAAATCTTTTTGTCTAAGCCAGTTCCCTCCTTATCTTCTTCGTAGGATTAAAGAACTCAGAACTTGAGCTTGGCTATCACAAATCTTTTGGAGGAGTGAGCAGAATGGGCTCCCCTACTTGGGCTGCAGAAAACAAACCCTGATTATCAGGGGACTCTCTTTGATACAAGGATTAGACATTGAAAAAAATCATATTTAGAAATCATAAGTTTAAATCGTAGCTTCATCCTCCCCAAAAAACAAATTCTCCAACCCCCTCAAACAATTGTGGCTCATGGCCCAAGCAAATTCCTTTGGCTTTCTACATCTTGGTGGCTTAGTGAGAGGTACTTTGCACAAGCAATGGGTAAGAAGGTATCTTACCCAGGGAGCCAAGGTGACAGCTCTTGCCTAGAAAGGTCACGGACAATCAGGACTTAAGAAATAGAAAATTAAAATATGGAAATGGACTAACTGAAATGGAAATCAGTCTCATGATAGCCCTAACACCCTTCATCTTTATTCAGTGGCAAGCAAAAGTAACATGGAAAAGGTTTTCTTCAAAGGCCTTAACAAATAAGTGTATCTAGATTAGAGCAAAGACTCCTTCTGTCTGGAAGGCTGCTCCCTTCTCTTGAGGAAATCAAAGTGCCCGAATTGCATATCCAAATAAGAGGTTAAGGAACCAAAAGGAATAGGAAAATAATATGAATTTTGAAAGAGGCCCTGTCTTATATTTAAAGCCCAATGAGGCTCAGTTTCTCTGTATTGCACTTCCAGAGTAGAAATTATTTTAAAGTGGGATTTTATTAGAGTAAATATTGAAGGTTTTAGAACTGTTAGATTATGATGATCAACAGCTTATGCAAAAATTATTTTTATGATAAGAAACAGTATTTTAATATCATAGAATACATTAGATTTAGACATATTTAGGCTAAAATAAGGCTCTGTGTTTTTATTTAAACCTTGGAACAACATGATAAATTCACTATCACTTAAACTCCAGTTCAGTTAGAACTTCTTTTTTTTTTTTTTTTTTTTTTTTTTTTTGGTCCCAGTACTGTTATTGTAAAGAGCTGGTATATTGTAAAAAGTAATAAAGACTCCCACCAGGTATGTTGATGCTTCGGTAGTTTAAATTTTCATTCTGGGGAAATATACTTTGCTTTCACAATGAATTTTAGTACAGTAAAGTGCTTTTACAGAGAAAATTAAAGCCATCTGTAAAAGATATGGATATATCACTTCATTTGATTGCATATAAATAGACCTGAGTATTTTCCTTGTTCTGCTTCATACATACCAGATTATACAAAGTGAAATGAAATGAACCATAGCAGAAAATTAATATGGGGGGAAAAAAAAAAAAAAGAAAAACCAACAAAAAAACCACCTTGGTTTAAAAGGGGTGGGGGGAATAAGATTGATTTGAAGATGATTAAAAAAAGGCCACCAATATATATATTTCTGGATTCATATTATTTTATGAATAATGTATGCAATGGGATTATAGCTAATGAAAGGATGAGTCAAGAAATAAATGGGTTTATGTTGCCAGTGGGAAATATCAAGCAGAGTATAAGCAGCACTGCTATAAGTAAGCTGTATAACTTCATACTATTCTAGCTAATGTTGTGTGATCTGAAAAAAAGAGATGCTGCTTGCAAGAACAAAATCATAAAACCTGGAAAAAAGTGAAACAAGACAATGAGAGTAGGTATTTTCTTTATGATTTCGAAGAGTCTCCCCTAGGAGCCATTTCTAAACACTGTGCCTCCACAGCCAGGCACAGAGCTACATTTGACCAATTGCAGCGTAGGAGGAGAAACCAGACCAATATCTGTTATTAAAGATTTCCTTGTATTGAACCACTGCAGAGACACTGACAGACAGCGTAAACCTAACTGGCCATTCGGGAATATTTTCTAGGAGATGTTTAAGCTGGTGTATTTTACCTAGCAATTAAGAACAGCTGGAGAGAGGGAAAGGGGGTTTGGTACCTTTATGCAAGTTCTTCTGCCGGGTGACCAGGAACACATGCAACACTGCAGGTGTCCCCAGAGGGAAGACAATGAAGGTTCATGGTCACTCTATGTCCCAGGATGCACTCTTGTCTTTTTACCCCTTGTCCTCACCTTCCTTGTAAGTGTTCGCACAACCTTGTTATAACTGGGATTAAGGAACTGACTTATTTTAAATCCAAACTTCTCATTTGTTTTCATTTATTCCAGGATAGCTGAGGTGAGATAAAATCCCAGACCTGATTCATTATGCTTTTGCATAACGGCCAATACCAGTACAATAAAGGAACAGGGACAAGCATATCCAGGTGCTCAAAAGAGGTTAGCAGGACTGTTTCTTCTGGTGGTTATGAACCAGATTAAGCTGATTAAAAGCAACTGTGAAACGGCGCTCTGTGTTTCTCATTAGCCTGATAAATCCATGAACCTCTGCTAAGCATGCATACAGCCAGTACTGAGGGTTTAGCTGTTACATGGCAACTTTGCAAGTCATTAATAACTTTATCACATTCAAATATGTGCTACATCACTGGTTGCATCAGACTTGACACAGAGACTTTCGTTCCTGATTTACTGTTGTGAGACTAAGGCAAGGTAAGACTGACTACAGTAAAAGGTAGACAGAACATTGTTACTTAGATCTCGTTTACACAATTTATTTCACTATCATGAGACCTGACATTCTGTAAAAGAAATCTGGCAAGCAACATGTATTTGCATTAGTAAAAAAATGGAAAAGAAACAAATTTAGGGAAGCTGAGATGCTAGTCCAAGGACTCTGATTATACAGTAGTCATCACTTTAAAAGTTGGCACTAGTCACCTGATATTACAAAGTCACTTCAGGTAATTCCCATCCCAAGCATTTGGGAGAAGCATCGGTGCTTCAGTCCTGGCAGAGCTACTAAAGCTGAGGTTGTAAAGTCAAGGCATTATTTGCCAGTATACGCAGTTATATTGCAGGGTCATTTTTTTCTTTTACTTTTAAGTTGACTAAAGACAGTACAGGGACTCTCAGGCTGCTTGTAAACAAATTGAACCTGTCATAATGTAATAGTCTGATTAAAAATTAAGTTGCTGCCCTCAATTATTGTACGAAACCCAGCCAAGATTTCCAAAGCTGTGTCTTCCCTGCATTGAAACAGTGCTGAGGACTGCCCTGGGTTTCAATGCTTGCTCTGTGTCCCAGTCCTGGCTGCTGGGGAACTTTCAGCTTCCCCCATCACTTCCAAGTTGCAGTGTGCATGTGCACCCTTGAGCGTGACACCTGTTCCACCAGCCCTTGTGACACCACTTCCAAGTTGCCTCTCTGCCAATTCCTGGACTACCTAGTGGAGAGACTATCTGCTTGTGAGAGAGGCAACTGGGAGACCAGGGGATCCAGAGACTGGGTAAACTGGGTGTCCAAGGTCAGTTACTGAGGGATCCAGACTCTCTCTACGTATATATATGTATCTAAATTTTTGACTCACAGGCTTTCAGCCTCATCAAGCAGAGAGGACAAGAGGATGAGGTTGTTCGTACTGTTGGTATTTGTGAGTGCTGTATTTTCTGTGTTGATCTGTGTGGCTGGTCATACATATATGCGTATATATACATATACATTTGTATGCATTGTCTGTATGTGTGCCTACTGGGAAAATATATTCAGACTCAGCACTGTTGGGACCTGAGAACATGGAGCTGTGGTAGACTTACCTCTAGTGGTCTATCAGATTTGACAATCCCTCATGCTTTAAACACAGACTTGCACAAAACAGAAAAAAGATGTTTTAGACCAGTGGAGATGTTCCCTCATGTAATGATGTGCTTCTACATTTTATCTTGGAGCTTATATTGTCATGTAAATCAATTATATATCTTTGAAGTATGAATATTCATTTTCAGTGAAGGTCTGGCCTGCTTCATTGTTTTCCTTTACTCTGCCTTCTGAATCAAAGAATATTTTTTTATTTTTATTTTTTGTGGACCACAGTAGACCAGACCACCTCTAAAGCTGAGGAGCAATGTACAGTTGACATCAAGACACTTGCTTATCCAGCCAAAGTAACAACAATTGCAGGCTGCCTCCAAAAAGAGCATTCTCTGGATGAGCCATGATAATGTGCACCATGCTGAAACCTTCCCACCTGTTTTACAGTACCATCGGGGCTGGAAAGCCAAGTGGTGCTTGAGGATCCTGGTGCTGCTCTGCTCCACCATCCCACCACAAGCACCTGTGCTTCCTTCCACCTCCTTTGTTTTAATTTATGGCACTGCACAATCTTGGTGCATGGAGAACGTCAGACAGGGGAAACAATAAAGAAGGAGAGAGTAAACATGACCAACCCCACATACAAGACAAACAATGCCACTTTGCCCACGTCCCACTTTTTGGAAATATTCAAGGCTACTACAATTGCGGGGGATATGAGATATTTTAATATTCTCTCTACTGTGATTTAGAGCAGTTTTCCCCTATTTTTAAAAAGGCCCTCCACACCTATAGAGGAGTAGGGGAAGACAAAGGGTTTTCAGTCTTTCCAGCTGAAATTTTTTCTCTTTATGTCAAAAAATTTAAATATCCATAGCCATTTGGAGAACACACTGTTCCTTAGTTCACTGCTCCTTAGTGCGTTCAGTTGGGTGCAAAGGGCTGCACAGCTTCCAGTCATTGCTCCAATAATCAAGTAGTGCCCCAAGTGTTTATCTTCTGGAATACAAAAAGCAGCAGATCCTCCAAAGTAAAGGCTGCTCAGATCCTCCAAAGTCTATTGTAAGAAAAAGCTGCTCAGGCACCTGAGACCTGAAGAGGATTTAGACAAAAGAGTCCTGAGCAGAGATTGCTGCTGCATGTGTAGAAATAAGTGCTGCTCCTCTCTAAGAGGAGAGCTGCTCAGGGCTTCAACCCTGTTGTGTATAAGCCCAGAGCACAGCTGCCATACTACAAAGCCTAACCTGCCATTATCCCTGCAACCCACTTTCTCACTCAACAAATCTCACTGAAAGATTCTTGTTTTCTCCCTTCTTGGAAAATTAGGTAGGCTGAACCAACAAGTGCTGAGCCCAGCTTATATTTGATGGGTTGCTGATGGGTTACAACATAAAGAAATTTATTCCAACTGGAGAAGGAGATAATAGATGAGTGTGACACATCACTCATGACACTAAAGGCAGGAGATGAGTGTTGGAAATCATGTAGGAATTTGTGCAGTGGAAAGTGAATGTGAGTATTGTCTAGTGTGGACTAGGTAGTGCCTCATCATAACTCAGTTATTGACAGAGCAAGTTATCTCCTGCGGAAGCTTATTTTGCACTTATGCTAGAAAATACAGTGAGTTTAGGTTAGGCTTAGCTGGGCTGAGATTCAGTCAGATATGTGATCTAAACTCTTATCTTTTTTTTTAGTCAAGCCAGTCTGTTTATACCAACAGAAGTCAGCGATGACTCTAACTAGTTGCAGGAGATAAGATTGATAAGATTTTGTTCCTTAAAGTAGCTGTGTTGTTTCACCTCTTGCTGTTGAACCAGAGTAATTTTTGGCTAAAAGTATATGTTTCTCATTCACATTTAGGTATCCAGTGTTGCTCAACACTGTAAAAACCAAGAGATATAAGAGATGATCGTGTATCCTCTGTCCATTGTAAAAAAGGAAATAGAAATGTAATCATGCATTGAATGGAAGGAAAAGAAAAAAAAAGAAAAAAAAAAGTAACTTTTGTTGTAATATGTTTCCTGTGTTAGCTTGAGAAAGTTCATCATTGCCACTGTTTGCAGCTAACAGAAAAACATCACTTAAAGTAAGAGATAGTACAAATGCCAGCTGCTCCAAAGTTTAATAAATAGTTTCCCCTGAAGAGAAAGCAAACAGGCAGATTAAAATGGACTGCTGTGGCAATAGCTGGACTGACTGTAACCCACTCCTGTGCTCTGTAATTCATTTCTTTGGAGACTGAAAGATTGTCATTATTGAGGTTCACAAGGGCATGTAATATATAAATCACATCTACAGCAGCGAAGTGATAATTTCTTTTGATGAATAGAAGGTAGGTACACGTGGGTGAGAAAAGTACCATGTTTTCCTGTGATTTTTTACAATTTGAACAATTATGGCAGCTATTATTGCAGAAGTGCTGCAGGAAGGAAATTCAATGCTATGCTAGCTGTCTGCATCAGAGCTTGCCTTGATCACTGTGTCACAGAGAGAGCTTTCTCCTCCTCCAGCGTTAAGAGAATAGGTGAAGACTAACCATGTGGCTCTCGCCAAGTTTCAGGGTGAAGTAACCTTTCTTTTTAAAAACTACTAATAGCTTGCATAATGTGTAATGTACAAAGTGATCCATTCTTTAACTGCGTTGGCTGAGCCGAAATCTTGCAGCAAGAGTGATATGAAACATGTACTTTAAATGGGACTATTTGAACTGAACCTCCTATACTATTGATTTTTAAGACCAGAATGGGTCATTAGAAACATCTAGCCTGAATAATGACATAGCAGGTGAGATTGCCAGCTACTGTATTTCACATACAATCCAGAAGGTGTCTGTTTAACCTTTGTCTCGCCATTCCCCAAAGCAAGGTAGATCAGCAGCACTATAGGTTTTATATATGTTTAATCAATACCGAGAGCATTTATCTCCAGAACCTGTTCCTTGTTCCTACTTTTTTATGCCTCTGATAATTTATGATCTACCTGTGGATTGCCAGAGGACCTGAGAGTGGGTTACTCAAGAAGTAGGTGCAGACTCAAGTGCACTATATAGTCTCAGCCCTCATCTGTTGAATGGGCAACACAGGGGGGTGTTCTGGAGGATGGTTGCCTTAAACCTGTACTCCTTCCCTTCTGCTTCTGGCCGCAACTGGTGCCATGATACAGGTTAGAAGAGCCTGTAGTGTGACCCTCTAAGGATGTTTCTGTGTCTGTTTGGGTGTTTTGCAATTGCAGTAGCAGGAACTGCCCAACTTCCTTATTGAAATAGAAGTTAGAGCACAGGTTCAGTATCTTGGTGTACCATTTGCCTTTCAGCCTAGACACAGGAATATCAAAGGAGAGATACTGGGGAGCTGTGTTTCTCAGCAACACCCCAACCTTCCCACTTACACTCTGTTTTCCATGGTATTTATATGGTATTTTGCAGTAGATGTGAACTCACGCTACCCACATACTGAGCCCACTTTGAGTGAGTCAGCTCCATCAAACAAGCTGAGTAGCTGGTTAACATGGTACCAGCCCTGAGAGGTTAGGAGGCAAGGTTTAACTGCTCTAGCTCAGCACCAGCCCAGGACAGCTCCTTGGCTTGTGGTAACAGAGGCAGCGTGTGTCCTCCTGCAGATTTATAGATGCCCCCGAGGGAAAGCATAATTAAGACAACTCCTTCCCTGTTACAATTTCTAAAATATTCTTTGCTTGAGTTTCCCACTCTTTCGGTACTGATCTGCTCTGCATCTCATACCTGTTGTAGGAGCCTGTGTGTGCCAATAAAACTTGAGACCAAAGTCCCTCCTGGCCCACACTTGAATGAGATGTTCTGCTGGGAAACACTTTTCTTTCTCTGACATCCCACCTGGTTAAACACAGCTGGCTTCTGTGAAGTGTTGGCTTCCAGCACAGCAGCTGGTGGTAAGGAAGGGATTTTGTTACTCAGCTGAAAAGTGCATGCTGATCAGGGCTCTCTTCCCAGCAGGGGTCATGTAATACGTGCAAGGCAGGTAGGAGAGGTCTGATAGGCAACTGCCACCCAAGATGCATCCCAAAAATGCAATTAATTCTCCTGAGAGCTTTGAAAGTGGGGAGATAACTTTGTCAGCCTCAGTCATATGTACACAAGGAGTAAGTACTTATACCTGAAGTACTCCATGTGCTGTGAGTGTCTGTGTCTCCCAACTTAAGTTTAAAGGAACCCTCTGTGCTGGATATTAGGCAGAGGTAAAAAGTGGTCTTTTTTGAGTGGACCCATCTGATCCAAGAACAAAAAGGTGCCTCAGCAGGGATGTTTACAGCTGAGCTGGTCACTGGTCAGTGATTCCCTGACTAAGGTCTCTACCGACTATGAGTAGGGGCTCAGAAGAAGTCTGCATTGTAGAGCAAGAAGAATACAGCCTAGCCAGTGCTGAAGGTGTCTTTCCATAGAGGGAAAAAAAACAGGATTTCTGCCAGCTGTGGCTCTTATACATGCCTAGGTGTGGACAGGGTATCAGCTCCAGTACTAACACTCTTACTCCCTAACGAGTCCAGAGGGCTTTCTGGGTAGGAGGGCCAAGGTAATCTCCTGCACGGAGCTCCTCACCTACAGACTTGCAGATAAAATGGTTTATTAGAGCTTCTTTGGATATCATGATAGAGTTCCACAATGCTGACATAGTGCTTCTCCAGCTGTCCTTGTCTTCCTGCTACTTCCCTTGTTTCCTTCTGAAGCTTTTTTCCCCTTTGTTTATTCATTTTTCACACACTCAGCTTATGCATACTGTCCCACTGAAATCATGCAGCCCCCAGTGACAGCATCTCACCCCACCTATCTCTGCAGCTCTGTGAACATGATTCCTTTCTTTGTGCAGTGGCACTTTGTAATCCAGCTGTTTAGTTCCAAAAGGCAATATCAGAATTATGGATATGTATCCTAAGTACGAGATAAGTGTCACATCCACCAGCTTCCACAAGGTTTCACCTAGCTGTCAAATATCAAAAGCTATATTACAAAAACACAAGAGCTTTTATGGAGTAAAGTGATATCTTGGAGCATTACAGACTGTCCTGCTAAACACAATCATCCCAGCTCTGTTCTGGAAGTGGTGCAGAACACCTCGAGGTCAGGAGCAAATCCCAGGGGCTTCTCCCATAAAAGCTGAACTAGTTTATCCCTGGGAATAGCAGTAGACCTATGATGTTCATGTTTTCTCTGAGTAGAAGGACTTCAGTCATGTTTCACCTTCATGCCAGGGACTTCACCTCATCCACTGCCTTTACAGGGGCACTTAGGAGGATACGGCGTTGGGCACAGACAGTAAGACCCTGAGCTGACAAGATGCAGAAGGACTGTGGTGGGAGGAGGTGTATTTCTAATGGCAGCCTCTTGACCTGCCTTTGTCTAACAATTTTCACACAGTTTTTTTTTTTTTTTTTTGTCCATCCCATAGTTCATTCAATTCCAGAAAAATATGACTTTTAGCCTATGCCATTGTTTTTTGCAAACATACCTCAGAAAGCAATTAAGCGTCTTGCTGTGCTCATGTCAAGAGAGGAAATTAATCATATGCTTAGTGTTTATGCAACGACTTCTCCATTTTTACACTGTTTTATTATTAGCTGATATATCATTTTATTGCAATCTCCATCTCAGCTCTGCTTAAGTCATTTTTTTCAGTGTCTCTAAGTTTCCATATACAAAGTGGGGTTAACGCTTCCTTGACTTCACACTTTGCTTGTGTTCAGACAATTCAGGATAAGGAATGACTGGGGACAATTCCGGATAAGGAATGCTTCTTATTTCATGTACTAAGTCTGGAACCTAGCTTTGCCTTACAAGAATTTCTAATGATTCTTTTTGAATGATTTCACTCTGAATGTTCCAAATTCTTGAAGCAAATAGTTTTTAAGAGCTAAAAAAAGTTCTTGTTTCCTGTCAACATTTCAAAACAATAGAACAACTTGGGTTTTCTCATGGCATTTTCTTTTTGGTTTCCAAAACCTGAGATGACATTTAAGAGAAAATGAAAATGTTCTGTTTCTTAAACAGAGTAAAAATAAGAGGCTTTTATTTTGACATCTCCTGAGAATGAAAATCAAATTTCCTCTTGTTAAAGTATTTTCCAACAAAATCACTTTTGACATAATGCTAACTATTTTTTTGGGGGAGGAATGAAGGGAGAAGGAATTGACATGAAGTTGAGTATATTGAGTACACAGGGGCTGAAAGGGTCCACAATAGGATGTTCCTGGCATGAAATTTAGAATCTGTAGATTTTGGTTTCTAATATACTTTTGAACAGATTGCTCCATTCATGCTTTCCAATTTAACACTTTACTGATTTTCGATGTGATAAGGAACATTTTTTTGTTAGATCCTGGGATAAGTCAGAGTCTGGCATTTCCTAATGCTCCCAGATCCATCCTGTCACTGCAGCCTAGGGGATTGTTTTAGCATCCTGCATAGGAGTCAATGGCAGCTGGTGTTGCTGAACAACACAGGGAAACGTGCCTTGATCAGGCAGAGTTAGTGGCATTTTCATGGGGCTCTGAAGCTGATGAGCAGGAGAGTTTCTTGCACCCTCCTAAAGTGATGAGTGTATGCAAATAAGTGGCTGAAAGTTCAAGTGTCCCCATTTGCTATGTGACCTTATGCTTAACTTGGATTGCTTTTGGCAGAGTGCATGTGCATGCATATACCCAGACGTGCAAACAAACACTTGAAAGTTTTCTCTCTTTGATACAAATATTAAGTCCTGTGTGGTAGCAAGCAATGGAGTCACTACTGAACCGAGATCAACACACAGATGCTCAGCTCTCTTGTCATTGCCATTTCTTACAACTGTAAATGAAGCAATTGCTATTTTCTGCTGCTCTTATTGCTTAGATACCTGAAAATCGTAGTCAGAGGCTAAGAATATCCCAGACACAGCACAGATGAGAGCAATTAGACAGTCCCTTAATGACAGAGGGACTGTCATTATAATTATATAATTATAACTTACACATGGGACAAGGGAAAACAGATAGATGCAAACAGATGGAAGGAGAACTAGACAAAGGTGCAGTGGGGCCACAATGGTTCACCAGTGAAACTGTGAAGGATTCAGTTTATTAATGTCTTAATTTTCACATCAAAAGGAAGATCAGTGACTGAATTTGTGGAAGTGTAGGGTGGACAGTTCCCCACAAGGAAGAGTATGGAGGGACTTGTCTGAATGCCAAACAGACGTTAACACAAGGAATGATATCACAAATTTATTGGAGGGGTGAGTGAATTCCTTAGCAATGCGTAAGGTATGATCTGGGGACAGGCAGTGAAGGGCCTTAAAAATAGAGTTCATCTGATGTGACAGAGAACAACAAAAGGGTAGAAAGGTACAAACAGAGAAAAATATCTGGTCAGAGCATTGGATTAATTCAGTGATGGCTGCAGAAGTATTCTGAGCTGTGTGGTTACTCGTGAAAGCTGGCTAAAAAGGTGCCACAGTGGTGGCAATACTAAAACTGAAAATCTTTGTCTAGCTGTATGAGGAGTCTAACAAAACTAAACTTTAGAGATGCAAGAGAATGAACGTCTACACCATATTGTGTGTCTCTAGAAAATCAGTTCTGAAGTGCTTGTACTAAAGTCAGGGCCTTTGAAAGTCACATGTATTCTTATGATGCACCTTCTCCCGTACTGCAGAACTTAGAAATGAGATGAAAACTGGGACCCTATTGAATTAGCAGCTGTACAAGTATATAGTAGTGTGGAGATCTTTAATTGCAACTTATTTTCCCTCTTTATGTTTATTTTTTTTTTTTTTTTTTTTTTTTTCCTCTTTGCAAGGGGAATTGTTGGGGTAAGTTGTGGAAGTCAAAGAGAGGAGAAGTACAAAAATACTGAAGTACAGAAATGAGAAGAAAGATGGAAGAAACATTCAAAAGACAGATGTGCTAGGAGAACAAATAAAGTTACTATGGGACTATAGGGATGTATGGGCCAAAAGAGTCATCACAAGAAAGAATCCATTTTCAGAGCACAGAAAACACCCTTGTAAGCTCAAGTGTGACTGTGGGCCCTTGCTTTCACTGCTTGTGCAGCTGCCTCTTCCAGCTTGAGTGGGTTGTCTCCTCCCTCGTTATTCCCTTGTGCTGACTGTAGAGCATATCTGAATGGCAGAGAGATCTGCAATTAAGAGAAATGCTTCACGGAGCTAAAGAAGCTCTAATTTTTGCTGAATGTATAGTTTTTTTCATTTTTTTCCTCTGTCTCTCTCTTTTTCTCTTTTTCTCTCTTTTTCTCTTTCTCTTTCTGTCTTTCTGTCTTTCTGTCTTTCTTGCTTTGTCTTTCTGTCTTTCTTGCTTGCTTCCATGCTTGCTTTCTTTCAACTGATTCAATTAACAATTAATAATTTTCAGGGGGTGGTCACCTGTTTTTACCAAGCCCTGGGGTTTCATCCCTCAATCTGCTAGCTAGCAAATAGGGCAAGGAACCTGATCTATCATTGCTAAGAAAGCTGTTTCCTGGGTACCTTCATATTTTTGCATTGTTGTAGGGGAATGACCTAAAAAAAGAACAATTGTAAGCAAATGCTTTGTTTTTCACCTGAAAGATCTTCTCATCTGCACCTGTGCTCTTTCCATCCTTCCTGCATATAGTGCATCAGGCCTGGGCAGGAAAGGCTGGGGGTGGCAGATGGGAGGCTTACTGTTGCTCAGTTTGGAAAGCAGCTCCTAACATTTGGCTCACACCTGTCAGCAGACTCCGTATACACTTGTTTATCCTCCTCTGTACCATATGTTTCTATGTAAAATCAGTCCCAATGATCTATTGCCTTACTTCTATCACTCCTATTATGGTCGTAACTGAGCATTTCACAGTCGTTAATGCATTTACTCTGACAGCGTCCCTGTTGCGTAGGCATTTAATATCACCCACTTTGCAGATGGGTTAGCTGAAGCTCAGATCAACAGCTCCTCAAAAGTCTTTAGGCACCTCTTTTTGAAATCAATGGGCAGGAAACACTTCTCCAGCAGATGTGATTTTGGGAAAGCAAAACTACGTGCTCAGTTTCACTCAGGGAACTTGCAGTGGAGTGAGGAATCCCTCTTCTGGGTCCTACATGGATGCTCAAAGGACTGGGCTGTTCTTGGCTTCTTGACACAGAACCATTCCCTGACTGAAAGACCCAGTAGACATGTGGTTGCTGGTCCCCAGTCTTTTTTCATCCTTTGTCCGTAAACCCCTGTCTCACAACCCTCCATGCCTGTACCAAGTCCTGGAGGGGATACTCTCCCTGGAAGATTTAGTTTAAATGTTATATAGTTAAAAACACACTGGCCCTATGCTGTGACAGCAGCCACCTCAAAAGTGTTTACCTCAAATGAGAAAAGTTGATATGAAAAAAATATATATATATATATAATACTTCTTCTGTAGACCATTTCTCCCATTTCCTTTATGCTTTGTATTCTTGCCTGCTTCTCAAAAGAGAATTTCTTTGCAGCCCTTCATATTTAAAGTCTATGTAGGAGAGGAATAGGGTTCTTTTAAATGTACTGTACGTACCTATCAGTCACCTACTTATTAATTATAACTAAAAGCATGATTAATCTGTCATGGATAAGGCTGCTAAGTAACCCTAATCATGCTAATGCATTTCTGTCACTTATACAAAAGGCAGCATATCATCAGTTTTTACATCTGTGTGTACTGAAACTCATATACACAGCAGCTGCAGAGCACTGGTAACATTCCTTCTGCCACAGATCGGATGAGGTTGCATCATGGATTTCTGCATTGCCCCCACAGTGCCTGTGCGGTGATTTATTTCTTCAACACTAGTGGGATTTAATGATGTTATCTTTTGCAAATAATTTTGCCTTCTAAAATGGATAACAATTACAGTTATGAAAAGTATTTCCAGGGGCTTATAATGACTATAACTGAAATTCCTCTGTGGGAGGGGTCAGCGTGAAGACCAAGGTGCTACTTAAGCCCTGCACTGAGTGGGAGCTAAGAGATGCGTAGGTCTTATACAAGTGTGAATATTGGAGGAAAACAATGTCTTTTGATATTGCAGAGCATAATGTGTTCCCTTCTGTGTTCTTTTTTTTCTCTGAATTTTCAACGGATCCATTTTTAATAGCCTAGACATTGGAATGTTAATTTCCAGGTGCCAAACCTGAAATTTGTAACCACACCTGAAACCCTTGTGCATCCATCCTGTCAAGCAGTCAATGGGTGGATATGCTAAATACAGTTAAGAAACATTATTTAACTTTAAAAATATTCTGAACAAAAGTTTTCCACAAAGAAAAGTTTCAAAGCTGACACCTCCAGAAAGCTAATTACAACCTGTGTACAAGGAACAGAAGACAGGTGGGTTACCCTTTGAAGGAACCATTCCACTGATGCCTCAGTGACCTGCTTAGACTTCATGCCCTATTTTTGGGTACGAAAACCACAACCATTAAGCTTATTAATTATGTAATCTGAGGAGAAAAAGCCCAACTTCAAATTTGTTTTTCACATATACTAGATTTTGGTCAAATACAATAAGTTTTTTTTTTTTTTTTTTTTTTTTTAATAAGAATTCTGGTGTGAACTCCCTGAAACTACAGAACTTCCCTGTAAGATGATGTCTTGAGGATGTAATCTGCATCCCTCCTGTGCCACATGCCTCAGCAACCCAAAGAAAGAAACCATTTTGGTTTTCATCTGAGTAAGTGCCTAGCTGTGTGCAGGCAGGGTCTCACTCAGTAGGTTTCTGAGCACACAAACTGATGAAAGACTCACAAAAGTATGTAGTGGGTCACAGTTCTTTTGTTCTAAGCATTGCAGTTGCCAAGGCATGGTCAGTGCATGTTGGGAAAGTACAGGAAGATTGGAAAGAAAATATGAAATGCTTCAGAACGTGTAATGTGCAACTTTATAGTGTAGCTATTTGACAGAGTAATTTAATAAAAAACAGGAAGAGTCAAAAAGGGGGGGAAGAGGGGGGAGATGTTGAACAAGCCAATATTCCACACATGTAAGAACATTTCTCAGGGAGAATGGTTCCAAGTTTTGAAGAAAAGGATCGCTGCTATTAAAAAAAAAAACAACAACAACAAAAAACTTTTCTATGGCTAGATCTTGGACTAGTGTAAACATGGCCTACTTTTGTTGCATAAACAGGTCTGAGAAGAATGTTATTTTTTATTATTCATTTATTTATTATTTTATTACTGCTTTACTACTGCTTAAAATTACCTGGGCAGGAACCTGACTTAGAAAAATCTTTTAACGTATTTTTAAATTTATTTATTTTTTTGGTGTGTATCTTACAGTCTTGTTTAGTCAACTTCCATTTTTACTACTCTTTAGCTTTCACAGTTTTGTGTAATACAGTACACAGCAAATTGTAGCCATTCACATAATTTATAATGACATACAGAAATTTTTAAGATGACCATTAAATCTTGGAATGCCCTCCCTAGCATAGAAATTTCACTCTCCTCTTGCAGAATTGTGCTTCCCTATCCTTTCTTATTAATAAACATGACATCTTTCTGTTTGCTTTCCTCTCCATCTGCACAGCTGTAGTCTTCTCTTTCAGCAAGAGACAGTCACAATTTTGTCGCAGTGAAATACGGATTTTTTATTTTTTTTTTAAAATTCTTTATTTATGGGTAGCACACTCGGATTTTCCTTATGGAATAGAAATTAAAACAGCACTGACATTTAGAATGTAAAGGAATTACTCCAACTGATTATAGTCGTGTTAAAATGAGTCATGCGCTTTTGGTCCAAACTTCTTGACATACACATCCATATATATTAATCACTGTAACATCACTGAAGGACTATTTTTATCTTGGTAATAAAAGCTGAATGCATTTGTCAACTTTTCAAGTGATATTTAATCCAGTGAGCATAAAGACATATTAGGGAAGACACTCTCAAGTAATAGAAGAGCTCGATTCTACATGTCTGAGAATGCTGTGCATGTAATGGCATGTAAAATATTTGCAGTTTTGAAATATATGTGAAAACTACACTGTAAAAACACAAAATAAATTAGGTTTACCAAGAAGAATTAAACTCACCTGTCAACAAAAGCATGGTGTAGTATGAAGATAGGATCATTTGCAGAGCCTTGTACTTGGGACATGGAGCCATTCATGTAGATGTGAAGTGCATTATGCAAACCGCTTTGAGATATGTTTGATATTGCAGTGTGTGGATCAGCAAAGCCTGTATATTCAAGAGGAAATCATATGCTGATATGGCAATGTGTATAATTCTTTCTCCAGTAAGACTGAAGATCAAAGTAGCTAATTTCACTTCATTTACTTTCAGCTTTTTAGACAAGAGCTTCAGAAAACACGTAAAGGAGTGTTAATATATTTCAAAGGCGTAGCAAAGATGAAATTAGAATAAGCTAAATTAAAACTCCTGCCATGTAGCTAATGCAGCATGTCAGCAAATGTACTGCTTAATTGCCTTATATTTTTAAATTTCTTTGTCCATTGTGTCTGACTGTTAAAAGGAAACCTAATCCCCGCAGACATTTACGTATATACATTTATTCATGTTGAGTAAATTTATTAATTTTTTAATATTATTTTTTATCTCTATACTTATACATTTCTAAGTTACAACAGGCTACTGTATCTCATCATATATGCAGTCATTTAATATCATTTTTCTCTATAGAATACATTCTTTTATCGATAGGTGCCAACACAATATAAGCTATTACCTTTACAAAAGCATTTGGTAAATAATCAGTTGATAATCTTCCCCATTCAGACTTACAGGATGAAAAGTTTGTGGACTGCAGTTATTTTGGAGTCCACTTAGAATATGGGCTTTGAGAGAGTCACACAGACCAGCCCCCAGACTCTTAGCTCTCCTCCTTAGAAAATGCCTCACACAGTTTAAACACATGCTTTACTTACTTATTTGGACCAAGAACTAGCATTTGAATGAGGAGCAGCAGTATTCTTTTGAAGTGAATCTCCCAACAGTCCTTCTGTTTGCTGCAATGACTCACATCACAGGGCAATTTTTGACTTAGTACTAGATTCCTTTTGGAGGAAATCTAACGTCAGTAGGTGTTCAGTTCACAGCACTGAACTAGAGTTAGTTTGAAAAAAAACCTTTTTCATCAAAACCCTCATATATAACATGGAAGTCAGGTACTCAGTTTTGTTTTGCTCTTTGGATTTGCTGCTCTTGTGTCACACAAAGTATTAATTGATACATGGTCAGAGATGCTTTATCAGAAGAGTCATATTCTATGAACTTGGAAACCTGGGTTTCAGACCCCACTGAGACTGATCTGCTGTGTGAGATGTTTTCGTCTCTTTGTACCTCTGAATTCCCTCATCAGGTTTTGCCTTGTCTATTAACCTCTTTGAGGAAAATCTTCTGGTGTAAAACCTTTACTAATCATACTAAGGATCAAATCATAGCTATAGTACCTAGGAACTAATATGCGATAACAACTATCCATCTTTTTTGATTGCAATATTATCACAAGGATTTTGAGAAATTCAAGGGAATTCAGAGAAGAAAACATAATCAGGAGAGCTGGTGGGGGTAGACCTGGCTTATGATGAAATTTGTAAGACTTCAAGGTGGGGTTAATCTGGGTTTTGGAGAGAGAGAATCATGTCAATGCATACAGATAACTGCAGGTGTTAAATACATCAAATGTGTAACAGGATTATTGAAGATACTGCATGGTGACATAAACAACAATGGGCAGAATTTCTCAAAGGGAAACTCTTGCCCACAGAAAGTTGTCTGATGGTGAATGCTATATTACCTAGCAGTCACCCAGGGGAAACAGCAGGATAAAATATTACCAAGCGTGCTGTGAAGAATAATGTACATTGACAATCTGAGCAGAATTCATAGGAACTGATGGCAACAATTTTGACCTTTCTTACTGATGGCCACAGCAGGTGATCACTGGGATCATCTGATGCAGCAATACCTCTTACAAGTGAATCTCTGTGAATGTTAACTGAAAAAGATCTATCTGTATATCGTTCTGAAACACTCTCCTACTTATATGCAGCTACGTTATGATATATTAAAGGTAAAATAAACTTTATGCAGAGTCTAAGTAGAAGGCTAGATGTCTTATACCACATGTGGTTACTTCTTAAAATTTCTTATTGCACTACAAACATTTTATTTATTAATTTAGAAAAAAAAAACCATACGGAACATTCTGGTTCTGGACAACTTTCATGGAACTTCTGCACTTCTGCAATTTGTTGCAATGATCATAAGCTTTGTAAGTCAGACACCTTTGATAACCCTACCTCCCAGTTAATTGGGGTGCATTCAGTCAGTCTCAAAGGTGACATCATGGCTAACCATGCACATGAGAAGTTTTAATATCTGATATCTCATTATGAAAACTCCATATAAAAAACTCCATATAAAGCTATCATGAATAAAAGCATAGTGTGATATCACTTTATTTTATTTGTCTGGGTCTTAGTCTTTTCTCTCGGACTTTCTAAAAGACTTCAGGACAATCAGCTGTTCAGGATAACACTATGAAGTGGGGTAGAGCCAACTAAAAATCATATGTGAAAACATGAGAATTTTCTTTAAAGTACAGGACACTTTGCTGAAGTAGCTGTAGAAAAATCACCTTTATTGCAAATATAAGGCTAGAGATCTACAAGCAGCAGTGAGCTGAAATGGAGCATATGCCTGCCTTGCCCCATTCTGTACCTTCACAGCCCCTCCTATGCATTAACTGCAGCTCTTGTCAGGCCTTCCGTGAACTCACTAACCTGGCAGAAAACTACCTTGAGGGTTGTTTTTATTCATTTTCTAGGCTACTGAAATGCAGTATCTTATGTAAAAATATGACGAGTACTGGAGCTGGTACCAAAAAAGTGACTGACTGGAGGATGGAGGAGATTGCATAGAGAATTAGGACTGCCCCGCGTGGTGGTGAGCTATTAAATCATCTGGCCAGTATAGGAAGCTATAACATTCAGACAACCTTTTAAACTCTCATTTACTTATGGCGTATTAGGAATAGCTATTAGGGGATACATCACTGAAGTAACTTGAAGTTTTACCAGTGCTCGTTTTTCAACGAGAAAAGAATCACATTTTTTAAGAATCAGAGAATCATTGAATCATAGAATATCCCCAGTTGGAAGGGACACACAAGGATCATTGAGTCCAACTCCTGGGTCCCCAAAGGATTACCCAAAAAATCAGACCATATGTCTGAGAGCATTGTCCAAATGCTCTTGAACTCTGGCAGGCTCAATGCCTCAACCACTTTCTGCTCCTGCTCATAGCCTTGTAAGTCATTGACAGTGATTCAGTGAGGTTGAAGTAGGTTCACTGGAGCCAGGCCAAATTAAATCAAATGGGGAGTTAGCCCAAAGTTTATTATAGGAGAAGCTAATTATGTCACTCACAATTAAGGCTGCCTAACATTTTTAAGATGATATATAGGTGGTTCTCATTAAACGTGCAGTTGGGTCAGACGTATGTCCTTTAATAGAGTATTTAATTATAGTAACTACAGATTTTACTGTCTAATAACAAAGGCAGTAGAAGTCCATGTACAATCAGTCAAGGGCAAAGCTTTATGTATTGGGAGCAAATAGTGTTTTCCTTAAGCAAATAGTGTTTTCCTTAAGTGCTCATTGCCACTGGCTGAAGAGCTATATGTTTAGCAGAGGTTATGCAGAATTTGCAGAGTGTTAGCAGCCTTCAGTGCTACAGGAATGGAGAAACCATTCCAACAATCCTATCACTGAGTGATTTATAGCAGTTTAGCCTTTTTGTTGTTGTTGTTAACTGCAAAACTTTTTTTTTTTTTTTTTTGCTAAATGCAGAACTGATTTTCTTATACAATAACATCTAGTTTTGTATAACTTTCTAGGTCTGTGGTTGTGGCAACAGAGACTTTAAATACCAAATTCTGCTTTGCAAGTTGCTTTGTTGCATGTCCAAGTCCAACTGACAGGTATACTTAGTCCCACTCTCCCTGGGGATGATATTTTCTTAAATAAATGTAGAATTCTCTAAATTCTACATTTTAGAGAAGTTCAGGTCAGACAGATACACCTACTTTAAAACAGAAAGGAAGATACAGATATAAAAATTTTAAGGCCATATCCTTACTTGTCTTTGAAGCTAGTGATGTTCTGGCTTATGAAGCTGGCGTTTTTCAACCACTGGCAATGTCAAAGGAAAATTTTCAGGGTTAAATCTTATATATTTTCTCAAGCAACATTATTACTGTAATCTTTCCAGAGTAAGGTAGCTACAGGAACAGCAATTTGGCCTAAGGTGTTTTAGTAAATGAAAGTTTGTGGTTATTTAATTTAGACCATGTCACCATCTAGTTTTTTACTTAAAATGATTCTTGTAGAGCTTCATTGTGGTCTGGGCTGAACAGACTTTCTGGTTCTCTGGTAATGACCCTCTGTGACTTGCCAGCCATTTTTCAATGTGCAGCATAAATTTACACAGAGATTGAGAATTTGAGCTGGGCGAGGGATGTTGGCTGTAGGCTAAAACTTTTTTAATTAGAAGTTTTCTATTGGAAGACTTCATTTTGAGAAGCCATTTTTCATTAGCTATATGGATCAGAGTGAAAATGCTGAGAAAAGTTTTCCACATGAAAACATCTCATTTCAGAAAAAAAAAAGGTAAAATATCCTATTAAAATGAAATTACATTTTTGAAGTGTTTGATGTTTTATTCCATTATTTCATGGCAGAATAGCAGTAACGATACATAATTGTGACAGGCAATGGAATGCTATGACATGGCTTGACTTGATACCATGTGTCATGAGTTAATTCATGAATAATGAAAGTGATATACAGTTTTAGAATTTAAAAAATGAAACTTTGAAGGCACTGATTTTTATTTGAAATTGTCACAAATAAATTAATTTCAAATGTGGAGTTGGCTCATTAAAAAAAAAAAAAAAAAAAAAAAACGAAGTTTTTCAGTCATCTTTAATTTGTAGGAGGTAATATTAATATGTCACACCAAAACTGAACTGCACAAAGAAGAAACCCAACTATTTCATGTGCAGTCAGCTAAGCCATTTCTGCTCTTACCTGTTGCTTATAAGGTGGACTGATTTTCTGTACTTTTTTCTTGCATCTGTGAAGTGTCTGATACAGTCAAAAGTGTTTCTCAGTTAAGCAAATCTTACTTAAAACATTACTCTTCAAGGAGCAATGTGCAACCTGCCTTTAACCTGCTGGTTTTCAGTCAAAGAAGAAACTGTCCTGTCCCAGATTAAGAGGACAGCCTGTGTGCTCATGTTCAGTGGGGTGATGCTTTAATGAACAATATTGACCTTAGCTGTACATAGATGTAGTTACTCTTAAATGACATTATTTGTGTCCATATAGCAGCATTTTCTCTTAGTCAAGCAGGGATCTGTCATGCCTTGTTGGCACCTGCTCATAAGGGTGCTGATACCTACCTCTTAGATGGGCAAAAATGTTTTGTCTTTGTTCCAGTTTACATGGAACAGGTACAGAAGAGCATAAAGTTTTGCCCAGAAGTGCACAACAACATGCGTAGGACTGGAGTACTCTGGCCTTACCATGTACTTAGTTTTTCCAAGTGATCACACCTTTTTCCATTACAGAACTAAAACCGAGTAGCAAATCTCACATTGATGTAAATCAAGAACCACTCCATTAGAGTCACTGGCCCGGTTCTGGTCATCTTTTGTAAGTCTTGAGTAACTTCACTAAAGTCAGTGGAGTTACCTTGGATTTATTTTAGATCTAAAAAAGATTAGAATTTGACCTTAGGTGTATTGGCACAAACTTGTGTAAACAAGTAAAGAAGGATTGAAAAGATTTTCACTTAGAAAAGGAGGTAAATGTTAGGAACTACAGACTATTAGGAGGTTTGTCAGGAATGTCATCACAGAAGTGGGCACTGGCACAATGCAAGAAAAATGGCAATTTAAACTTGGCAAATGTACACAACAACAACAACAAACAACAAACTAAACAGACCACTCATAAGAAAGGAGCAAAAAAATATGTGTGCTTATTTTTGATGGTGGTGGTGGGTTTTGTGTTTTATTGTTGTTGTTGTTGTTATCTGTTTGTTTTTGGTTTTGGCAGTAAAGCTAGTTTAAGAACTCCCCACCATCCTTTTCAACCTTAAACATATATTCTTGACATGGTATTGAAGTTCAGTCTCTCTTTAGATGAATAGACTGAAATGTTTATGGACCTGCAGTATAAACTTAAGCGTTGAAATACATCAGGTCAAAAATAAAATATCCTCAAAGGAAAAAAAAAATCTGAGAATGATACTGTGTCTGATGGAATAAGCTCCATCTCTATAGTAACACAGATAAACACCTACCGAGATGGGTCTGGCTTGCACTTTGACAGGCTCATCACCAAAAAAGCCCCTTATCATGGAATGTTGTGGGCAAAGTTTCACTCCAGCAATCACTAGCTCTAATGAAATATTCTTATGTAAAAAAAATGTAACATCATGGTTACTGTCCTCTGGAATCTTCTGTGCTGATATTTTCTGAGATGCTTTATTTCCTATCTTTTTCAAAAACTTACATGACCTCTTTAAACAGAGTGCCATTATTAAGCACTCTTATGCTATAAGAGTGCTTATTGTGTACTCTTGTACACCAAGAGTGAAAATCAAAAGCATGTTCTTTAAAGTTCTAGTTGTACAGGGGAATTTCAGCCTGCGATACCATAGAGGAGTTAGCTGCATATTGGAAAAGAAAAGTCTCTTAAAATATTCAGAAGACTTGTAGTATACATCCTATACAACTTCTTCTGCACACAGGAAGGCAGTAACTTAATTTGATGGACAAAATCTGCCCAGTGTTCTGAAATTCTGTTTTGTAATTACTGCTACTTTTCTATTTTAATGATTGTAAAACAAATGAGAAATGTATCTGGGAAAACAAACAAACAAACAAACAAAAACTTGAAGGTGCTGTCAAAGTGGGTCAATTCGGACAAGTTATAGTCCTCACCCTAATTCTGTCCATAGCCATTATTTTTTTCTGCATTTGTTCACTATTAAAGTCAATATGTATCTCATTAGCATAAGAAAATGCTTAATGAATTGAGAGCAAACAGAGGGGTCCAACCCTGACAATATATTGAGACATATTTGTGTTAATGAAAATAAAGACATTTTACGGCTGAGAAACCTTGTGAAATATTGAGGTAAGAAGAGCTTTCATACCATGAGGCCATTTAATACACATTTAGTGTCTTACCTTTTGTACATTGCACTTATAACAAGGGAGTCATTCAAAATTACTTATATATATATGGAAGAAAAGGAGTGATTCAAGATTTTGACAGGAATCATTGTCTTATATTAAAAAAAAAAAAGAAAAAAGAAAAAAAAAGATAGCAAAACCAAAACCTTACAGTGAACTAAAATCAATGCTCTGAAACAGCTTTCCTCATGGAAGCACCAAAGAGGGAAATGGTAGTTGTACTGGAAGGGAATGTCTTATTCTTTTGGAGTTTTCAGTAACAATTTTTAGAAGAATGGGTTAAAAAAAAATGCCTTTCATGAAACTAAGTGATCAGATCTTAGGACTAGGTCCTTGAGTTTAAAAGATACAAGGCTAAAAGGAAAAAGGAGGAGTTATTTTCACGTAGTTATGTGCTGCTGCAGTGCTTCTGCACTCTGTTGACCTTTATTTTCTTCCACAACAGCTCTTGAGCACTGTAGATCTCCTTAAGCTGGGCTATTAAAGTTAAACAACAATAAGGCATCTAGTAAGTGCATTGGCAGTGACAAGCCAACATGGTCACCTAACAGGATTTCCCCTAGAAGAGAGAGCACTGTAGTATTGAATTGTTTTGGTTTTTGGTTTCATGTCTACAGAATTTCTAAGGAGGGGACATTCATTGCCTCAGTCATTCCTCTGCAGCCTCCTAGCCTCCCTTCATGTGGATTCTAGGACTTGCAAATGGCCTTCACTGCCAGAGAAAAGGAGTTCCATCTCTTTTCTTCCCTCCTTGAATCACATGTGAAGGATCAGACAGATGCTCTGAAAGGGTTGTGGTGCATGCTAGGGAAGGCACATATGGATGGACCAATGTGACAGGAATGAATTTGCTCTGCCCCTGCTCTGGACTAAATGGATGCATCCAGAAGCCATGCAACACTATGCCCAAGATAATATACACTGCTTCTGTAACTACTTAAGCTTCTGGATCACATTTGACTTGTGTCCTTCCTCAATAACATGTAGTTTTGTCTCCAGTCTATTGGAAGAATTGTCTAAATCACATGAAATCCACCAGAACCTAATGGTGCCTACCTAGTGCATCTGAACGATTGTGGCGGTGAGATGGAGCTTCACCATCTCACTAAGGAGAAAGTTGAACACTCTTCAGCTTCTGAAGGGTTGTTACACAGAACGGAACTTACTTGGAAGACAATTTTATCTACAAGATCTCCTTTCAGATGCAGTAACATTGCCACAATTCAGATTAAAGCATGACCCTCCCCATGGTATGACTGACAGATGACAGCAATAAAGCCATGATCAACCAAGATTGCCATGAAATTAACATGACAGAGACAATGATAGGGAAAGGGTTTGATAAATTATTCAGACAGAACACTGATTCTGATTTTAGAACTAAAATAATTACTTCCCGGCTCTCTGGAAGCTATAGGTACATTCCTGGTCATTGCACAATTCTGTCAAATGTTATTGACTTTTTTTTTTTTTTTTTTTCGAATAGCTACTGTTGATTTAATATGGAAATGTTATTTGTATATTTTTGCTTCAAAGGGCTGTACTTGATCTATGGCTTTGTTTAGCTGTCAGTTTAGGCTCAACTTTGACCAAACACAGGTTTTCCTCTTTTTAAGCAAGTACTGAATTATCCTTATTTAGTCAGCAGTCATGATACTGAAATATAGCCTTTGAAAGTGAGAGGTCCATTTTGATTATGCCCACTCAGTAAACACATCCATAGCTCTGCTTAACTTCCATAGACTATGGCTATGCTTTTGTCTACAATACTGACAGCATGTCATTATTTCATGACTTGTTTACTTCAATTCCTTTTTCTCTACTCTTCCTATTCTACTCTTTGTATCTGTTTACATACTTCATGGAGAAAAATGCATAAAAATTCTACTCAGTTATGTCACCTTTTTCTTTTCCATACTTCACTTGTTTTCTGTTTTCAAGGGTAGAAAACAAAACTATATCCAGAGCTGGAGTCAATGTCTATATTCTCTTTTGACTCCAGCACACAAATTCAACATTTTTGACTGTTTTTATGGAATAATTGCATTAACTGCCCTTCCCCCACCACCACCCCCCCCCACCCCCAAGACAGCTTTATAACATTCCACACTACATTAAGAGCAACACTGAACATATTAAAAGCTTTGTTTTCTTATGCTCACACCAACACCTATATTGTATCGTTTTGACACTTGCATGTTTCCTTGCAAGCAAAAATCTCTGGGATATCAGTGTAAATATGTCCTATTTGATTCAGTAGTTATATAATGCAGCAGGGAAGCAATGTTTATTGATAGCTATAATGTGCTATCCTTGTTTATTAGCAATTTAGCAATATCCAAATGAGATTGGGTTGATAGATGATTAAGAATAACTATTCCATTTACAAAAGAATCCATGTTTCTTAGCAAATTAGGAACATTCATAACAAGATGGAGAGTTTGATAACTAAGACGAAAACTAAACACTTTAGGAAGAGATACTAAAGGTAGTGTTTTAGGTATAATGTTGACCCCAAGACAGTCCTGTAACCCAAATAGACGTGGTTACGATCAAGTGTAAGTAGGTTATTAGAGGATCTCTTTTTTTATGCAGCATTACATTTCTATGCCTGGTACTGACTATTGCAGAGACAATACCTCATAGATGGATTTAGAGTCTGATCTAGCCTGCAGTTTCTATTTTCTTATCAACTTTAACATGGTTCTTTCTATGTTGCTATTACAGGAGGAAGCTTTTCCTTTAGTTTTGCTTCATGGAACCAGCTAAAACTGTCCAAAGTTTAAAGGCTCTAATCCTAGAGAAATTCAAGTTACTGTTAGAAATGGCAAAACAGAATAAAATATGTTACCTTCCAAAGTGTTCCGGAAGCTGTAATTGGCCATTTTATCCATGGATCCAGATTCATATTGAGTCAGTGACAGACAAAATTCAACTTCAGCTGAAGATGGGAGCCTTGGAGTCCTTGATTTGTCATTGTTCCCAGGATTTCTCAGTAATGGTCCTTCACTAGTAGCATTGCATAAAGACTGTTGGCTGTTGTACTCTTCAGACTGAGTACAGATTACCTGTATAAAACACTTTCTGTTAGCAGAGTTGCAGTTGTAAAAACAGAAAAAAAAACTCAAGCAGGAAAGAGGTACTTTGTTTATTATTATTATTATTTAGAAAGGAGTTAAGGAAATGTACAATATAATGTTTCTTGCAATAATATACATTAATTTTAATTATTTTAATGAATGATTTTAATATGAGCTTGTATATTTCATAGAAGACACCTCTAATAATGGTGCACATTTTGAAATAATACATTTGTGGGTGTCTGAAGCTGTCCATATGGACTAAGGCATCGGTTCTTATTTATGCACTTGAAAGCTCACTGAAGATAAATTCAGTGTTACCAACCAATGCAGTGGGACTCAAATGGAGTTAAATCTGCTACTGCAGTTGCTAATGGAGGTTTTTGGCTTCAGCAGACTACTGAACAAAGCCATAATTGCAGATTTGTCTCCCCATGTGGGAAAGAGAGAACTGTTGATTTGGAATATGAAAAAAAGTTATCTTCTGTTCTGAAAATATCTGTCTGTGCTTTGTCAGAATAAATGGGCAAATCACTTAATTTCACTATGTTTTGATGACACTTTATGTACAGAACAGGAAAATACTGCGTTCCTCACAGGAATATTGTGGAGATGTACATATATCGGAATTTGAGGTACCATAGTCATGGGTATTGGAAAAGGACCTGAGGCAGAAAGAGGGATACGAGTATTAAATACTGTCAGAATCTAGCATTGTTTGTATAAATGTTCTGGGTTCACAAAGTACCATGACATAACAAGTCATTATTAATCAGATGACCATCAGATGACTGGAAGTGGAAACTGCCAGTTCACTTTGAGAATACTCAAATCAGTAGTTAAGTAACTAGTAGCTCAATGTAACTTTAAATGACACTCAGATAATTGTAAATCAAACTCCTTCACATTTGCTATGGGTTAAAAGTGACCACACAGACCATCAGTGTTACTCGTGTGTCACTCAGAATCTTTTAAAAGCCACAACAACTTATTAGTTACCTAAGGATGTAGGTCCTATGATGACCATGAAGATCTCATGGTCATCATAAGAACTCTCATATACTAGCTCTCACTGCATCCACTTCTTGGCCAGGATTTATTTTATTTTATTTATTTTTTATTTTATTTTATTTTATTTTATTTTATTTTATTTTATTTTATTTTATTTTATTTTATTTTATTTTATTTTTTTTATTTTATTTTAATTTTTTATTTTATTTATTTTATTTATTATTTTATTTATTTTATTTTTTATTTTTTCCCCATGTTCTCCTAAAATAAACCCGTAAGCACTTAGTACAGATACTAACACACATTTCTTCTTTACATTCAGGAAAACCTGCCTGACGTGCAGTCAGAATGGAGGATGGTGGAAAAGGTAATGACACAGTAACAAGTAGAAAATCAGACTAGACGGTTTGGCGGTCCCGTCTTGTGGCACAGCTGATGGGGTCTACAAAAATGAAAACGAATAACAGTGGCTCAAAACTTCCAGGAGTTGTTTCATATGTACCTCAGATGAGGCTGAGAGTCTGAACAAGGTGTGTTGTCTAGTGCTTTGCATTATTTTTTTCCGAAAACAAAACAAAAAAACAAAACACCAAACAATACTCCAAACAAGCAGAAATCTATTCAAAATATAGGATTCTGTGGTTAACAGGTAATCAATGCAGTTAATAAGAAAACTGTATGGAAAAATAACAGGTCTTAATATCTAGTGATATATCTTAAGAGAAAACACATAACACTGAAACCTCCAGAAGTCTTTCATCCTGGAGATGTGTTCCTGTTTCATGGACAGAAACGATGAAGAATGTTATTGAAAGCAATCATTTCTTCTGTGAATGAGGTAGAAGAACATGAGATTCTCTGTTAGTGAAGGAATTGAGTGGGAGATTCACTTTGCCAGCACTAGCTGTGTACGAATTGCTGGATTGAAGCAGCGCTTTAGAGCAACTTCTGCAATCAATAGAGAGAGAGAGGCATCTCCTGCGTGTGATTCAGCCCTCCGAAACCAGACGTCTGGTAGGTGAGGTGTACTTACTTCTAAGGGGTACCAAACTCTCTCCATTGATTAAGTCAATGAAAGAAAATGTGTAAAAAAAAATCAATGTGAAAACTGTCTCTGTACTGCAGTTAGCAAGGAAAGCAAAATTAAGAGCGTTCAACTTAATGTTCTGCTTCTGCATTAGGATGGGCTGAATCACACCCTGGGGACATGGATGTGCCTCTGAAGTCACTAAAGACAGAGAGAAAGGCAACTTGCTTTGCTGTCTAATGAACTTTTGGATGACTGGAAGGAGATGAGAAATACCATTTTTCTAAGTGATTTGACCACAAATGCACGGAAAGTGTGTGACAGAGCTGGTGATATAACCTAGATTTCTTAAGGAGCTGGAGTTCTTAAGTGATAAGTTTCCTATGAATATGAATCTCATGAATTTATTTTTTTTTTTTGAGGAGATAAGAAAGCTTATCAGAGAAATTTATCCACTGAGACTCTCTTTTAACTGAGATTTGTCCCAGTCTGTTAAAACTAGTGAGATGCCCTTGGAGGCTTTAGGTGGTTATCCAACAGAGTTTCATGTGTGCAGAACTTGATCCCTCCTGGCAGCTCTAAAATGTTTCTTTTCAGAATTCACCAGGAAGGGAGATGTAACAACATGGAAAGACCTACATTTATAAACACAAAGTACAGCTGTACTATTGTTTTTATGATTGTTTTCTTTTTGTAAAAATTTACTTTCTTGTAGTTCAACCCAGTTAAAAGGAAAACAGGTTTCAGGCTGTGGGAAATGCTCTAGTAATTTGTTTGTTTGTAAAGAATGGACAGCCTTATGTCCCTAGAAATGCACTAGTGAAGAAAACAAGTGAGCCTTGGCTGGTGGATCTCAACCCATTTCCCAGTCTGCATTTGGCTTGGAAACTACATGCATGTAAGCTTTCTGTCTAGCTCTGTTTTCTCCAGTCCTTATGTAGATCTTCTTTCGGCTTCTCTGCCCTGTCATCTCCTGTCTTTTCATCTTCTCCCCACCACCATGGAGACACATCCCTATTGTGTCCTAAAGAGGAACCGCATGTTGTCTTCAAAACTCAAATATTCAGATGGGAGATCTTCAGGCATGAGCTCAAATATACTAAACAAAGGAACGTTTCCCCAATGTTTTGTTTATCTGTTTCGGCGTGATTTAATGCAACTCTTAATGTTATGAGGCTTATAAATGTCTATTTATTTTGTTATTGTTCAATTTATGTCTCAGTGTAGCCCTTGTTAACTGTCTGACTAACCAAACAGAAGCCAGATGCTATAAGGTATCCATTAACTCATGATCATGAAATAACAGCATAAGGGGAAGGAATGAAAATGCTTATCTGTGCCCTTCTGCCATTTATTCTGCACTACAAATTAAAGACTGGCCATAAAGTTAGCCAGGATGCTTTTCCAGAAAGGTATAACTGAGGTATTACAAAGTATGGTTCTATCCTGAAACTATTATTTGCTGTTTCATCAGTCATGTGTTGTGTAAGTTGTAACAGCACAAAGGCCAGTCAAGCTTTTTTTTTTTGCCTTTTCTTTTTTTTTTCTAGATTTAATCTGCATAAAGTTTACATGAAATAGGTCACATAATTGCCTTCTTTTCATTCAGTAGGTGTTTCAACTAGCAAAACACTGCTTAAACACGTCATTGTTCTTTTTATTCCATTTTGTAATGGTCCTGAGCAAATATCTCTCTTCACCCTGTAAAAAGCTTCATGTGAGAAACTAAGCTGTGTTTTTGCAGTAGAGAATTACTTTTCTGTATTCCAAGGTAGTTGTGTAGTCATAGTAAGGAGAAATGCTAAGTAGATAAGTGGACAGTAGAAGGCCTCACTGTTCCAAAATAAGGTAGAAGCTTGAGAAAAACAGGATGGGCAGTGTGAGAATGGTAAAACAAAGATCACAAGTTCTCAAAACATAAGAAAGGAGAAATTAAAGGGTTGGAAAAAAGAAAAAATGTACATATATGGTATAGAGGAGCGTCAAGTAGCTTGTGAACCTGTAGCACTCAGCCAATGAGGAAACAGGGGAGGTGATCAGGCATCGGGTAATAGGGAATAAAGGTTATGATTTGTTTACTAAAATGCGCTCCTGATTGACAGGACGCCTGCCATTGCAATTGCGAATAAAATAGCTTCACAGAAGATCCTGTCTGAAGAAAATTATTTGAGATTTTTTTCACAATTCAGTAGGTGTTTCTACTAGCAAAACACTGCTTAAACACATGTTGGTTTTTTTCTTATTCCATTTTGTAAAAGTCCTGAGCAACTTTCTCTCTTCACTCTGTAAAAAGCTTCATACTCAGAACGAATGTCTGCTCTTCTGCATTATAAATCCACACTCTCTAGAGAAATAGTTAGCAAGATGCTCTGAGGATCAGCTTATGTAAGTAGTTAGCAGAGTAAATGCCAGTAGATGGCAGTCCAGAATGTGCAACATCATTCCTGGGCCTTGTAACACCCAAAAAGAAAAAAAAAAACAAGAAAAAATCCCTTGGTGCACTGCAGCTGAGATCTTTAGCACAGCTCTTTGTATCATTTCTTAGAAAACAGACTGTAAATGTGTGTAACTGTTGCAGCTGTCTCGCACCTTTTCACAAATGGGAAACCCTTTTGTCTTTTAGTATGCTACTGCTTACACAGACCAGTCCCTGTGCCTAAATAACAGGAATTGTGTTACAGGACTCTTTGGCAGTGTTCAGTCCTATGTCTGCTATTTTTAAATTCAAAGCTTTGGGATTTTTGGTGACAAATACTTTGTGCTTGCTTTGTATCTATGCTCATAGGGACCTGCAATATGTGTAGCATAGAATCAAAGAACCACAGAATATCCCAAGTCAGGATGGACCCACAAGGATCGTCGAGACCAACTCCTGGCTCCACAGAGGACCACCCAAAAGTTCACCAAGCCCAAATTCACCCCTCTCCAGAAGCTCTAGTCCAGAGAATGGCAACGAAGCTGGTGAGGGGTCTGGAGAACAAGTCTTATGAGGAGCGGCTGAGGGAGCTGGGATCGTTCAGCCTGGAGAAGAGGAGGCTCAGGGGCGACCTTATCGCTCTCTACAGGTACCTTAAAGGAGGCTGTAGAGAGGTGGGGGTTGGTCTGTTCTCCCACGTGCCTGGTGACAGGACGAGAGGGAATGGGCGAAAGTTGCGCCAGGGGAAGTTTAGGTTGGATATTAGGAAAAACTTCTTTACCGAAAGGGTTGTTAGGCATTGGAATAGGCTGCCCATGGAAGTGGTTGAGTCACCATCCCTGGAGGTCTTTAAAAGACGTTTAGTTGTTGAGCTTAGTGATATGGTTTAGTGGAGGACTTGTTAGTGTTAGGTCAGAGGTTGGACTAGATGATCTTGGAGGTCTCTTCCAATCTAGACGATTCTGTGATTCTGTGATTTTGTATGTTTTCATGGTGTTATGCTCCAGGTTAATATAGCCTAAACATACATACTTCAGAGTGCAGCCAGAGCAACCACTTGACTTGCTTGTCTGTGGGACACATCCTGCCACTCCCAAGGGTGGGATGTGGGCATTTCCAAGTCCTCCTTGCTGCATTCCCCTGTGTCTGCTTGTCCTACAACAAGTCTAGATGCCTAAATCGGAGCCCCGGGTCCCATTATGTGTCTAAAAGAAATTTTGTACTGGTTCAGTGCCTTTCTCTGCTCTGTCTTTCTCCATTTATTCACATGTTCTTGCTTGGGAATGGCGTTAAAGTGCAGCCCTCATGCCAGATTTAAAACGTGGCAATTGTAAAGAGGTTTACTTTTTATTTTTATTTATTTATCTATTTTGGCTGCATTAGGGCCTGGCATGATCTAATCCTAATTAAGTGGCATGCAGAAGCTAATGTACTCGCAAAATGAGAAAAATACAAGGAAATCCCCAAACGATCTACAGTAGAACAAACTGTACAACTGTACTTTGGGAGATCACTTTTATAGGTAGAACTTTAAAAGGTGTTGTATCTATAGTAGCCCAAAAGGTTTGTAATAGACTGTGTATCATTATATCTGATTGTTCATGTACTCCTGAATATTACCAGGAATTGAAAGGTAAAACAGGCAAAAAAATTAAAAAAATAAAAATAAATCGCAAAGTTAAACTTTAAAGAAATTTAATTATCTTTGTGACCCTTCTAGCATAAGCATTAACTGGAAGAGCTACAAAACTCAGGCTACAAAGATATGAGACAAACATGAAGTGACAGCACTGAAACAAACCCAGGCCCTTCAAGGTGTTTTCTCAGCCTTCAGGAAAGGCTGGCTGAGTTTAATCTCTTTGCTCAGAGACAGCCCAAAACTAGTGGATAATTTACATCTGGTTCAACACCTCAGAACTGTGCTTGGGTGGAGTAGGAAACTCTGCTATCAATTACAGCTGAAATATTCATTAACACTTTCTGGCTTGACAGAATCTGATTCCCTGATCTCTACTTGTCTTCAAGCTGTGCTCTGTTAGAGTTGTTGTCTTCACATCTAACATAAATTCTCAAAGACTTACCTTTCTACAGGAAGGTTCTTTTTCTGGTGCATTATTAAAAACAAAACAAAAGCAATCAATCTGTTTTTTTGAAATTCCTTAGCTATTTATTTCTATACCTTGGAATATGTTTATTTTTTAACGCTACACAATTCCTGATCAACAATGGCTATATTTTAGAGAAGAGACAGACACATGCCAAACTCTGCTTTTAGCCATCCATGATCTCATGGAAGCGCAGGAATTACTTTCAGATGATAATGACATAAAAAGGCAGAGGATGCTCAACTGGCTGTCCCTGCTGTGTGCAGATTCCACTTCCCTCAGGGTGGGGATAGCATATCATGAGATCAGTCCTGATAAATTCTTCTTTTACAGTTGTTTGCTCCATTTGGGCTTTATTTATTTATTTACCTGCTTATGGATGACACAAAAACCTATAAGTTGCAATAAAAATTAACTGTTATAATTTATGAGATACTCAGCTGTCCACAAGCAGATGGATGTAGGGCTTGGCTGGTTTAAGAATCAAGATGTGTTGGCTTCTGGTGTTTATATTTTTGAAATTTGTTAACCCTTTTTAATGGTGAACAGAAAATAAAGCTTCAAATGTTCCCCTCAGACTATTCAACAAGTACAGTTCCTTGGTAAACTGTGCTTAAAATTAAGTAACTGCACCTGAATAGCTGAAATTCATATTTCTTATGAAGTCATATTTCCAGGTAATGGATCTAAAGTACTGCCATTATTAGTTCAGGAGCCTTGTATCCATTTGTTATTTGTGTAACTTGTTCCCTTTCTGTAGTAGTTTTGTATTTGTGTAAGTGTTTCTGCAGGGCGATACGGAATGAAGTGCTAAGGGAAATTCTCGGTGCTTGCAGCAAAGAATTGGCTCCAGGCTTACACCAGCGCAGCTGAGAGCAGACAGCTCTCCACACTGTGTAATTACTTCTCTCAAGGCACTCTTCTTTTGGAAGAGACAAAATTCAGGGGGATGAACCCAGTGGTGTGGCCATGTTTCCACAACTGTAAACCTAAAACAGCACTTTCCTCGTTGTCTCTCTAGCACATGGAGGGAACCCCAAAGCTCTGATGCTAACTTCTAACAGAAAGATTCTGCTTTTAATTGCAGAAAATGCTCCATTGACTTCAGTAATTTCTCCAAATTATCTCTGGTGCAGAGGAGAGCAGAATTTCATCTATTACTATTTAAGTGAGGCATAATAACTGTTTCTTTAGCAAATCCATTAGCTTGGATACAAATGAGTACAAAAACAAAAAACTCTCAGAATGTCATGGAAAAGCTGTATTTGCTACCTCACTTTCTGTTAAATCAGCATGGAATTGCAAAACTTGGTAAAGCATTAGTAGGTGTCATGCAGTCCTAAATAAATCTAAATGCAACACTTGAATCATCACAAGCAAGGAACCGAAAGCATACAAAAAAATCCTTCCCACCCACCCTAAATCATGAACAAAGCAAACAAACAAAAACACTAAAGATTCCTGATAGTCTTGCTGGTAAAAACAGAGTCAGGAATCAAAAGTTTCACTTAGATAATAAACATGAGAAAAATGTGGACAGATAATTCACTCAGCTAAGTGGTAATAGCAGCATGCCGAAGAAAAAGTAAAGGGAAAGCAAGAATTTCAGCAAGTATTCATGGGTATCCATGTTGCCATGGCAACTTCTCAATGGAATAAAGTATTTTCTCTTTTCTTTAGGGCTTAAAAAGAAAAGAAAAAAAAAAAAAAAGGAGATGCTCTTCTGCAAATAAGCACTTTGCCTTTTTTTAAAATAAATCCATAACTGCATCTCACGCAGAATTTCCTAATGTAACAAGCATTATTTTGTTATGCTTTGGAAATAGACTTAAAATTATTGAAGGATACCATATTATAGATGTGTTATTGAAAATGTTTCTCCTGCCCTCTCTACCTCATATAAAGAATGCTTTATAAAAGCCTAAATTCCTTCACATATTTGGATCCTCCTCTTTTTTTTTTTTTTTTTTTTTTTTTCTTTTTTACCCCTTGTTGTTTAGCTACAGAGCTTGGATAATCAACATATTCTGCAGCAAACCTATGGCTGTTTTCAGGCTGAAGCTAATTCTATTTTTGTTCCCTTTTGATTTTCTGGAGTGAAATTCTGATCTCTTATTTTGTGCTACTTGTATCAACTAAGTTATTCTATCTTAAGCAATTATTTAAATTTGAATTCAAGGCCAATAAAGAAATATCAGTTTGTGTGGTATCTTCATCCTGAACTGACTGAAAATGCAGCTCTGATCAATCTCGTTCATTCTTTCTCTAAATAAGGCAGCAGATAGAAGATGTTAAATGGAATGTCACTATTTGAAGTTAAAATTGTTTATAATCCTGTTTTGGAAATTTGATGAAAGTGTAATAGTTCCAGAAGTGACTGAAAAATGTAAGTGATAAGCAACCATTTGCAGAAATTACTTGGAAAGCTTCAGCAAATACTTAGGTGTTTTTACGTGCTGACATTGAACGTGTTTTAAATATAGCACAATTTTCATTGTTGTGCCCACTGAAGTTATAAAAATATATTTTAAAATCAACTTATTTCATTAAAAAAGCAGTTATTTTCAGAGTATATTTGTGACAATGACCTTAAATGAGAAGTTATAAACTGACTATTTCTTAAATATATTCACTACCACTGGTAAAGTGTCTGGGTATTTATTACAATGATGGAGAAATTCTAAGAATCTGGATATGATTAATAATACCTTTGAAAAAGTAAGCTACACGTAATTATCTGATCCCTCCAGGGCTTTTAGAAAACACTGCTTGCAACTTGCTGATTCCTTTATAGTCCCTGTCTCCTACTACTTTGGTTATCTCATCCAGTGTATTGCACTGATAGATCCACTTGACACAGGTAGCCCGCTCAATTCCAGTTTCATTTATTCCACTTTAACACTTGCACCATTTCCATGTAACTTTTTATTTAGTTTAGCACTGAACAGCATCAGATCCACTTCATTCTGGTAATGCAATCTAATTAAATTAGCAGAGTTCATACAGATAAATACTGTTAGAAATGAGTTGAAGGTTTATATATGGGATCAAAATACATGTTTTTGGCTATATGTATTTTATGGCTATGCCTACACCGGTAAATTAAAAGTGGCCAGGAATGTTCCCAGGCACTAGGACCAAATGGCACAGAATAATCCATGTCTATGCTAGCAAACCCATCTTTGTCTCCCAAACGGTTTAACTGTATGCAAACAACCTCCTAGAAATGGTCCCTGAAAAGTACCTGCTTGGGGTACAACTACATATAAATATAGATATATAATATATATATATTTACATATATATATCTGTATAATACATATAAAATATATGCCGAAGAATGTCCTAAAATAGGTATGTTACAGTACCCAGGAATGATTGAGTTTACAGGTATAGACACAGTCTATGTTGTTTAGGGGACACAAATCAAGATTAAACACAGAAAACCAGTACATTAAGCCCTGTTAGTCATTGTTTTGTAATCTGAGAGCTGCTGCCTTGTATCTCTTTCACTTTTCATTAAATCACTAAAACTGCTCAACCTTCGTCTGGGCTATTGGTACAGAAATAAATAGAACAAAGCAAGATTTACACCAACGTATTCATAGACTTCAGCACCAGAAGGGACTGTTGCTATTGTCAAGATGGAGTATGTCTATGGAAGCTAATGTCACTGTATTTTAGGCACTGGTAGTAATGAGCAAGAGACTAAAAACATCTAGAAGCCTCTGGTGTTAGAACAGCACAGTATAGTTCAAATATATGAGACCTAGGTAAATATCTCCTAGGTGAATATGTACAGTAATCCTGGTTTAGGGACTAACTTTCAGTGCTTTTAAGTGGCGGGAATAGCTATTGAGTTTATTTCTTAGTTCCTCTGAGCAACAGAGATCCCTTCTTATTTTTCTTTTGAACTACAGAGGAGAATAACACAGCTGTTTCTTCCATGCTCTAAAGATTACTTATTTATTTGTCTGTTTATTTAAGTTGAAAGCAGACAAGACTAATTGGATAGTTTTTAACACTTGCAGGGAGGAAGACACCTGGACAGGGGTAGAGCCTCTGAAAACTGTTTCCTTCTGTTTCCATTATTCAGTCACCAGCTGTCTTGCAATGGTTGTGTGCTAGCAACTTGCATACATAAATCCTTTTTTATCTTTGCTGGCTGCTTCAGCAAACCTGAGCCTGTTTAGCCTGCTAAAGGTCATGCTTGGACACAAAGACATGACTTTCCTCCTTCTAGACTAACTTTTTTGTTCTTAATTAAGCTGTCTAAGTCCTACAGTCAAAGAAGAGACAGAGAGATGAATGAACAGCTCTAAATGAAGATCAAGTCCATGTAAAATCATTTGTTCTCTGGCAGTTTACTTTCTCTCCAGCTTGTGCACCTCACTTAAGTACCTAAAGTCAGGTAGGATAGTTCTGACACAATCAGCTTTCCCCTCCTCTTGCCTTTCCCTTGCTCTTCTCCTTCCCCATCTTTTCCCCTTGGCCTGTCCTTACCTGCCAGGAGGAGAAAAATGATGCTGGGCTGAGTAAATTAGGGTTAGTTGGATGTCTGCCACCCATGTATTCATCCGTGCAGACCACACAGTCCTCTGCATCTCGCCAGTCCCAGTAGGGGATGGTGAAGTTCTCATCACCTGTTATCTTCTGGATCTCACTTTCCCAGAGGAGCAGAAAGACACGATGCCAAGGCAGAAAACCAGGGGCTTCATGGGCAAAATCGATGTCCCGCCACACATTGGACCCACCTAAGAGTGTGTCCCGAGAGGCATAATAATGCATCCACACAAAGAGGTCATACACATTGATGTTTCTGAACATGGGGTTGGAGCCGTTGTTCATCTGGGTATACGTGCCAGTGGCAATGACATAGTCCTGGCTGGGGGTGTTCTTTGCCAAGTTAAGGTAGGCAAGGAACTTGTCCTTCTCGCTGTTGGTGAGCTGGAAGATGTTTCTTCTCGTTCTCAGTCGCCTTTCAGTGCAGTTGAGTCCCGAGAAACCAAACTTGCACTCCCCGCAGCTGAATCCCATGAAGTTACCTTTACATTTGCAGGTCCGGTTGTAAAACACAGAAGGCCAGTCCTCTCTGTCATCCACTCCTGAGAAAGGGAACTGTGGCCCCAGTGGAGCTTGAGAGAGAAGTATGGCCTGGCAGGCCCCTCTGTTGGAACGCTCCCCACAGGGGGACCCGTCTCCGTCCCAGAGAGGACAGCACTCCTTCCTCAGCAAGCTCTGGGTGTTTGCACAGGCTCTGGGGAACTGCCCGGCAGACGGCTGAAGGATGACTAGCAGGAAACCCATGGCAAACAGAGACATCCTCACAGAGCAGCAGGAGAGCATCAGCATTACACTTCAGTGCATGGAGAGCCCTCTCTGACCCCTGCAATGTCCTGGGTATAAAAGAACTTTCTCCCTTCTCCTGGGAATGCTTCACTGCTGACTTCTACTACAGTACACCCACCAATGTCCTTCCCCATTCCTACCCTGGGCACATTTACACAGAGAATACACTTCATGGTTAATCTGATTATCACATGTTCTGGGCGAAAGCCAACTGACTTTTTCGCCCACCCCCTACAGGTTTCAAAATAAAGACATTTATTACAATTTGTTAATCTTCTGCCTAGCACATGATTGCTTTCTTCTGGCAATTGGAGAGGAAGTAAAATTAAAATTTGGATGCAGAAACAACTGTCGGATCTTCAAAAGAGTTGTTTGATAATACACTTTGGTGTAAATGATTGTTTAAAAAAAACCTGAGAGGAATCTGATCAATTAAATATGCACGGTGAATATGAAAATGAGAAAAATATTTTTGGGGTAGACTACATTTTATTTTTTTTAAGGAAAAGTAAACATAAGATGGAGTCAAATTAAGTGTGCATATAGGGCAGAAACCAAACACATGATTTGGCATGGCATTTTTCATATTTCAGCAACAGCTGCTTTTCCCAGGCTACCATATGACAAAGTATTTTCACAAGAGAGCTGATAAACTTTTCAAGAAAAAATAGTTTAATTCCACTGGAATCAATAGCACTTTAATGGTTAAGACTACACTCAAATCTGTGCCCAAATCTCCACAGTTTTTTTGGAAAGTACAGGCAATTTGCCAACAGACTTGACAAAAGTACTTTTAGCAGGACCTGGAAAACAAGCCTTGACTTTGGTGTTTCTCCCACCATGAAGTCTGCAAATCCCCTATCTATGTTGTTTGCTCAATATGTTACTCCAGACCTCCCACCTTCTTTTTCTTCTTCTAAGAAAGCCTGATCGGAGCTAATGGAACAATATGAGAGACATTGGATGTTATACATACTTTGAAATTGCCCCTTGAATTAAAGGGACAGCAGTTGGTTTCCTTCTGGGTGAATTGCACACGAATTATCCAGTTTTCTTCAGCTGTCATTGTTATTAGAAGAGTGTTTTATTTTTATTTTTATTTTTTTTCCTAAAAGCACAATGAATTATTTCCTCATGGTTACAGAGAATGTCAGGAAGGCAGGGACAACATATAGGGAAATGAAGTGAGAACTCTGCTGAGAAACGATGCCTTTTGCTGGGATCAGCAGCTCACCACATGACTGTGCTGAGGAGCACGAGGTGCTTTAATCCTGTTGGCTTCTACGCCTCAGATATTCAGGGAGATTATCCCCGAGTCCTGGCGCTGGGGAGCCAGTGATGGAGGCACTTGGAGCAGGAAGAACAATGAAAAAAGAGCTGTTTTTATTTTATTTATTTATTTATTTTAAATGTTTCTAACCACAGGCTGATACTTACTGTTGTTTGACCGATTCCCCTGGTTTCCATGCTAAGCTTGTAAAATAGATTTAATCACAGAAATGTTACTTGTTTAATTTATTTTATTTTCTCTCTGCCTGGCTGTTTGGGAAACCTTTGCAATTCATTTCATTTAGTGTTCCTCCCATGGAGGCTAGTGCAAAACTGGTATACGTGAGAAGAGACCCATCTCTGAGGATAATGATAAATATATATATCATTAAGGACATTGTAATGAAATGTAATCAATTTTCACTGAAAAGCCACAGGGATTGGGAAAGGCCTGAGGCACAGCCTCAGAGTGAACCAGAAAAGCCCTCAAATATATGCAGACAACCATACACAAAAAATACATTCAATATCTTACTTTTATATTCAATGGAGATTTAATGTTCAATGTTTAAAAAAAAAATAAATGAATACAAGCCTTGACAGTTATCATATGACAAGTTTCTGAAACAGCTAGTTAACAGAGGAATCCCCTGTGAAACTGTATGAATGAGAAACTCTGAATGAGAAATGTGACTGAGGAGCAGCATTCGTCTTTTTTGACCTACTGCTGAGCAGAGGCCTCTTTTGATTAATTGTGAGTGATTCAGATAGTATTTGGAAAATCGAGCCTTCCATATATAAGCAGCCGTAAGAGTTAACCAAATAAGACAATATGTGTTCCTATTCCCATGCGTGACTGTAGAATCACCAAAACATGAGACAGTCACACCTCACATGCTGCATCCAGGCAAAATTCTCGTCACTTAAAAGGCCTCATGAGACTTTCCATTCCTCTTGTGCTTCAGCCCAGCACGCTTTTGTTTCACTGTTCATCTAACACAACCATCATGTCTAGCTGAAGTTTTTGTGTAAGTTGAATTTAGTTTTTTTGACTGAGAACTCTTTCTTGAGTTCTTCCAGTGGATTAGTATCATCACACTGCATGCACCAAGAGATTTCATTCTCATATCTGGGTCTCTGCATTTGAGTAGGTGTCGAGACATTCACTTAAGGCCCACAAATGTTAAATGATCCATAAGACTAGCATGGTTAAAGCATGCCAATTTCTGTATCCAAAGACAACAGCTTGATGGCCATATCCAAGTTTACTTGATTCCAAACCAAAAATGATCGTGAATCACCTTACATTTGTGTCTCGTGGAGGCAGTCTTTGACAACAAGCTAGCACGGGACTTTACTTCATGTCCTTATATCTTAACTCTACCCTAGACTTTGCAACTAGATCAGTAAAGTATCGCTTTCAGTCTAGTAGAGCAACACAATAATATCAATATCTAACTCGTGCTTTCATTACAAGGTCCTTAAGTACTTTCTAGAGAAGTCAGTAGTTATGAATAAGAAAACCATCAGACATGGTGAGAAGTCTTCTTGAAGTTCACATGCTGGTATTCTTGTGGTGTGAGAAACAGCTTTTAGCACTATGCTGCTATTGCTAAACCAAAGTCTTCACATAGACACCACCCATGCCTTTCTTATGTAGTTACAGGCAAAGAAAAGGAACAATCCAAATCACAAACAGTATCAGCTCATAAAAATAACCCTTGGCTTCCTCAGGTCTGACCAGGCTGATCTTCAAAAAGATAATTTCTTACGTTTGGAAAATAACATAGGAAATTTCAAATTCAGGCTGCTGATACTGAAGCAATCAAAGTTTCAGGTAATATTAGTGGGGTTTAAAAACTTCTAGCACTTGGATAATACTGTGAAGATTGTATCTCTCAATATCATTCTTACCATTTTTTAGAGATTTGGTGTTTTTTAAGGTCCAATTGTCTATGTTGAGCAGGGAAACAGCGAAACCTAGGTTGGGAAAGTGGAGAATCAATTTAATAGCAAATATTTTAAAAGCCAGGTATAGAACTGTTAAGAAACAAAGGCTAGATAAACAAAGAAAGTTGGTGCTGCTCAGTTCCAGTGGAGAGAAAAACTTCTGTAAAGAAAGAAATAGTAAAACAATACATGGCTATTTGAGATAGATGAGTACAAGGACCTTTTGACAATGAGAGAGCACTGACAAATGGAAGGAAAGATAGCCTATTAGCCAGCCAGGAAATTCAGTTTGACAAACCAATAAGCTTAAATTGTGTTCTCTGATCCTTACCTGCTACACGCTGTTGTTCAGCATCAGCATCCTTACGTACTGCACAAGGCACCCGGTTTCAGAGGTTTGCCTGAGCTCCTGCTGAACTTGCATTTCAGGTACCTGAAGGACAAAGCATTGCTTTTTCTTCCCCTTGCCCCATGTCCCATGTACCAGATGGAGCTATCATTCTTCCTGGTGGTTTGCCTGTGGGCCAAATCTGTCTCTTGGCCCCCAGAAGAAGCAAAACAGTAGTGGATGTAGGATGATGACTTATGTATATGTCATAGATACTATTTTGTGGTTAAAACTAGTATTAAATGCCTGTTTTCTGGCTGCTGATAAATGAGTAGGATAAGTTTAAGAGTCCTGACTATCATTAAGAGCCATGAAAAAGCTAGGTATTTAAACATTACATCCTTAGGTGAGAAAAAATAAAGTTTCTGATTAGAAAATAAGAATTTAGCTCAGCTCAGTTCTACAAATCAAGGCTCTTTATTAAGAGAAGCAGACTACAAATTCCCACAAGCTTTTTAGCCTAAGACAAATATCTCCACACCCTTTTTGGTATGATTATTGAAGATAAGGCTTAAACACCCATTTGGATGTATGAAAGGAGCATAGCCCTGGGCTGAAAAATGGTTCTGAATGCTCTAAGTAATCAACTTTTAACTCAAAAGCAGCATGCCTAATATCCAGTCAGCACAGCTGATGGTCTGATGGATGTACCCGTGGGCATATTCAGTCATGAGTGGGATGACGGGCCCCTAATCTGAAATTCAGTGCAAAGTTCGATTAAGCTTAGCTTGTGCAGCAATTCAAAGCACTCCTGTCACCCCATGCCAGCCTTAGCCCTGAGCTCTTGCAGAAGAATCCACAGATGTAGTTGGCTTCCCAGGCTAAAATTATTTTATCACATAATTTTAATAAGAGCAATCACTGCAATATTGGATCAACCCTCTTCCTGATAACAGCATATCCTGCTCCGTGCATGAATCCCCAGTCTCAGCATTGCTGAATCAGCCAGAGAAGACGGAGCTAGTGCTACAGTTATATGCTGGTTTTATATTGCATAGAAAGAGGAGAAATACACGTTCTAGCAGAAACAGAAATGTTTGGACAGATGATATTTGATTGGGTACAAAGTCTGCTGGCACAAAGTTAGTCTACACATTTTAACAACATTGAACCAATGAGTTTTACTGTATCAGTGCTTTTCTAACGTGGCCATGGTATTTTTGGTCTGATACTGGGAGCACTAGAGACTGTGTGCACCAGAAAATAGGAATTCACACTGATCTGAAAACATTGGCCGGGTATTACAGTCAATATGTAGGAATATGAAAAAGAGAGTCACTGATCTGCTACTCAAAACAAGGGAGAAGATATGTTAATGCAATCAAAGCAATAATGGTATAGAAAGAGTAGCAAAAGTCAAAACTCAGTTTTCCTATTATAGACTGAGGACAGTATTAAAGTGGCTGCTACCCTATCAATCTATACGATTTAGATCTTTGCTGCAGGCTACACAAAACCTATCTGATACCTATCAGTCTTGATGACAAGACAGCAGCTAAGGGGGATGCTGAAGCATTTCTGAATATTTTCTTTAATTTTGTTAAACTCCACTTTTACTTCACTTCTGCTTTCAGCTCAGTGCTGAAAGACAGCCTGGTTTCTGGTTTTTGGGAGCATGCTGGGCAGAGTGGAAATTTTGGTAAGTGAGCTTTCAGAGGAAAAGCACCGAACAATTTTTTACTACTGTGTGGCTGATACATGAATTTGGCCTTGATAGCAGGCTAGAGCCGAGGTTTAACTAGGTAGATAATAGTGTGGTGGTTCAGGAAATCCCTGTTTCATCTAACAGCTCACTGAGGCTGAAAGCACAGAAAGTTTTCAGCAGCCTGCCAGGAAACTATCAATATTTTTTGCTGGGTTAATGTTCTGCTTATTTTCCAAGGGGAACTGCCCTGCTGAGGGGTCAGACAAGCACTCTAACTCATGCAAAACCAACAGTGGAAACAGCTTGAGGAGAAACAAGGCCAGACTTTTCTCTCTTGGAGAGCTCTCAGACTTAACTCTCCCATTCTGCTAAACTGCATTCTTAGTCCTTGCGGCAGGTACCCCACTGCTGAGTCTCCATCAGCTGCAGAATCTTAGTTTTGCAGTTATAACCTATCATCTTACTCCTCCTTTTCTGTGTTCCCTGATAAACCTAACTCTCTGCAGGTTGACCTGTGTGTGGGGGCAGTGTTTGCGGGACGGATGGACGGACCTTCCTCTGGGCTTGCCCACCGTGCTTGGCTCCTCTTCAGAAAGAGCTGTGTGTAATAAGTGCTACGCTATTCCTGGATGCCTCTAGGCCCTTCTTACAGGCTTGTCCCGCTCCATTTATCCAGCTCTGCAGAGACAGGAAAGAGTAATAAACTCCTAGTAGCTGCCTGTTGTTTGTGTGCATGTTAGGGGAAAAAAAAGATAATCAAATGGTTTATTAAAAAGCACAAGAGTGACATTTAGCACAAGAGCAGGTCTCAGCCACTCCTGGCATTAAGACAAACAGGGCTTTAGTGTCAAAAACTAAATTTGGAAAAGGAATGGGAGAATCAGTCAGAACAGGTACATGTGTACAAACCAGCTGGGACCCTCTGAGGTGGAGATCACCTCATATAACCTCTTGAGCCAAGCAGAGCTGGGATTCCATGAAGTCTTGCCTTTGCTTGCAGATAGAAGTGGGACCTACGCATCAGATAAGTAGTTCACACATTTTTTTTTTATTTTTTTATTTTTAATGTTTAAGCATACTTCATTTTGGTTATAAATTGGTCCTTTTGACATACTGCCAAAAAAAAAAAAAAAAAGGTTCATTTGAATACTCAAAAATGATGAGGAAAATGCTACAGCCATTTAAAAATGTATTCCAGAGATTTACCAGTATAAGTCCAAACTTTTTGGATGGGAAAAGATAATGGACTATTTCATATAATATATATGTAATATCTTTTGAAATTAAAAAGTACTGGAAATGTGATTAAATGTGTCTAGTTTTAATGGAGAAAATATGTACAGAAGAAATTAATCTGATTTGTTGCACTCTGATTTTTTCCTTTGAATGCTGTCCTAACCTGGAATAAGCTTTATCTCCTCTGGGCTTGAAGACCACCTTGGCTGACTAGACCTTCAGGTACCTCAGAGAACTCCTTAAACATCCTGACTTTTTATTTTGAATGGGTTCTTAAAGCCCATAGTTTTTGCTTTGCCTGAACCCCCCTTATGTTTGTAACTGTGGTAGAAGGACCAGATCGGATAAAACCAGGCTGTCCAAGACTACAATACACAGCAGAGATGGAAACTTGAGCCACCATAAGACAATCAGTGGGAAATAAATGTTTCCTAACCTCCCAGCCTGCTACCTGCATATCTGCTTATTATTGCAAGATTTTCAAGGAGAGGCCTCTTGAGATGCAATGGACAATAACAAGCCGACCTGTAAGTCCAAAGTGCCTGCAGAACAGCCCACATCTGCTTCCCCCGCTCTGCAGAGTGGAGAAGATCATGTGGTTCTTCAGTCCCAGATCATTGCAGAGAGAAAATGCAGATGATAAAGTAGGCAATTATAATAGCTCCACTCACATTTCTATTAATTTAAACCTCTCTACAGCATATGGAAGATAAAGGAAAAAGACATACATTGTTTAGAATTCAAAAAATCTTATTAACCTTCCATAACTGTCTGACAATACTCAAAGGCCCAGCTACACAAAAGACTCAAATATTAGATGTAGTCTCCGATTTCTACCCACCATCCAAATAATCACTAATGAAGAATCAAATTGTACTGAATTTGACTTTCTTTGTAGAACTTCACTAATTAATCTGCAGCTAAATAAATATATAAATAAGACCTTGACATTCAATTTCAATTTAATGCAAATAGCAGATAGGAAACTCAGTTTCTCATGCTGCAAACTTTCTGAATAAAGAACAAAATGTCTTGGTAAAGCATTAAGAGTTTGGGGAAAAAAAAATCCTTCCAGAGTAACGTTCAGTGATTCTGATAATAGGTGATGGTTTTGAGTTACAAACAGAAGGTGAATTAGGAATGATTTTTTATGTTTCTCATTCTTTGCTATTAGGAGGTAGTATGTTCAAAAAATGCAAAAAGAGATTTTTCTTCATGTAAGTCATAGTTATATTGCTGGATCCTTTGCTGATGAAAATATTCATAGGTAGAAAAACTGACCAGGCAAATTCATGAAGAAAAATATGTTGAGCCAAGTTCAGTGCAAAGACACCAACTCTGGCTCCAGAAGACTTTGAACTCTAAATTGTCTGAGGATGCTAGATCACCCCAGAGAAATACCTCTTCAGGCTTGTTCTGTTTCCAGAATCATGGTGTGTTGGCTACGGCCTGTAGTGGGGCCAGGATATTGGACAATGCAATCCTTTGGTTTGACCACTTCTATGACAAATACAAACTAAATACTGCCCCACTGAAGACGGCATTATGTTTAGCACAGAGTTCACCATCCTTTTTCTGGTCTCTACTACAGCACAAGTATTGTCACAGAATCACAGAATGGCTGAGGTTGGAAGGGACCTCTGGAGGCCACCTTCTCCAACCCCTGCTCAAGCAGGGACACCCAGAACAGGGTGCCCAGGACCATGTCCAGGCGGCTCTTGAAGGACTCCACAACCCATCTGGGCAAACATGTATTACAACATGTATCTCCTTCATATTCAACAGCAAGGATCTTGGAATAATTAATACATACAAATTTGGGGTTTCATTTAGAAATGAAAAGTAGGCCTATTTTAATTTTTTTCAGAATAAAAAGCAAACACCTGGATGAAAAAAAAATAGTTTTTGTTGCCAGCAAAACAGATTTCTTCCAGGTGATTCACACTGATATTATAAATGTCTTTGCACCACTTACAGGTCTTTGGAGATTTATCTAGAAAAAAAGTTGGAATAAATGAATGGCCCAGTATGTTTCTTGAAGTCCTTTCTTCTCCTCAAGCCAGAGAACATACAGGTAGAAGACACCAAAAATAAACAGTTTGGGAAGCAAGGGATGCATCAGTTTTGCAAAGTACTAAGGTATTAATTGAGACAAATTAAACAGATTTAAGAGAAAATATGTTTAGTATTTCTGATATATGTGTAAGAGATTCTTACAACCAGAATGTTTAAACTAACCTTTATGACTAATCACATGTGATAGACTTGGCCTAAACATTAGTCTTTTCATCAAAATATGGTTTGGCCAAAAAGGCAAATCCATCAAGACCATCAAAAGTCTTGTTGCTGATCAAAAAACCTTGTGGCATCAAAAGGCTAATTTCAGTAAGTGCAAAGGACTGACTGAGTTCTGAGAGCAGTGATTTAGCAGATCACTTGGGAAGCGTGAGAAGTAAAGAGTTCAGAGTGAGTTTCTGAAGGGAACTTTATGTCATTCCTTATATTTTTACAAGAATACATAAAACATAGCAAAATCCTCATGCTTATGGCCTGGATCTTTTTGTCACCAGTTTCCCTGTCCTTAGATAAAATAGACACAACGTGTTTATCACCGTGCATGAAATATTTATCTACTTTCTAAACACACAGGTACTATGTTTTGTTTGTGTTTGCTAGCTGGTTAGGGAAAACAAGCTGATACATAGTGGTGGAGTATGACAAAAGAATAGTATTTCAGTAACAGTGAAATTTTAGTGGTTTGTACTGATGTAGAACTGGTCATTTAGAGACATTTCAGCTGACACCAGAAACGAATTATTTCACTTGGAAAATAAATTCAGTATCAGACACCAAGAAGGTTCTTCTGGAAGAAGCTTCACATATGTTAGTAAATTTTAGTTTGATTTAGTGTTAAATACAGCCAGATTTATTTTGAACTTGGTCTTCCAGTCACAAAGGACAAAAACACATTTAATGTTATGTTAGTTAAAATGCCTTTAAACGTGGAAACTGCAAAGCAATATGCATATGCCTACCAGCATAAACAAAGACAGCTTCATCACTGAGGAATGATGAGAATACCATGAGAGAAGTACCGAAAGTGGGGACACAGCATGAAAATTACTGACAATATGTATGTAGTTAATTTTAATTGCCCCTCTTACACCACCATTGGTCAAACATCAGTGAAGAGGGAGTTGGAATTCAACCCATTTTGTACAAATTATTACTTGAGGGGTCCATATTTTTGGATATTTTATAGTGATTATTTTGCACGTGCTGCTTAAAAGCCTACCCAGCCTCAATTCAGGGTCCTTGGAGATTTCTGCTATAAGATTCCACCATGGAAAATATATAAAGCTCAGAAATCTCTAAAAACATTTTCCTGTAGCTTTTCTATATGGAGTGATGTCTCAAATTTTCTAGGTCTGATATTTTGGGATCTCCTAGAATTAAAAGTAAGCATTAGTTCTGCTCTACTTTTGGGAATATCTTTGTTTCATGGGGGTAAAGCTCCTTTTTTCTCTTTCAGTGCTTGAAAACTTTGGACTTGAGCCTTTCTAGTCAGATTCCTGATGTTTTGCATGGTAATCATTTTCTGGATTACATTTTTTTTTTCTGATTTTTTTATTGCTCACATACCCTGCATGTTAGATTAGTGGATAGAATTCAGCCATGCAAAGAAGCATGTCTGTTCTGCAACTGTATTTAGCATATAGACCTTGAAATAGAGTTTATCGGGGGAGTGAAGAGGCAAATCCTTCTTTCCCTTCACTCAGCACATTCCAATGACCCATGCACACTGCCACTTCTGCAAGGTATATGGTAACAGCAGTGAGGTGATATCAAAACCCTTTTGCTCTCACTGTGTTTTCTTCCTTTTTGTGATCTATATCATTTATACAGGTTGTGAAACTGCTGCCTGAAACAGTTTGATACCATGGGGAAAACCTCAGAATTCTGTCATTTTGAAGACTAAATTGGCAGTAATGGATTTTACCCCTTGGTTCCTGCATCATCGTTAGTACCGTGGGGTTGATCTCTACTAGTCCTTTCACCCTGATACATCAAATCAGGTTGCACCTCTAAGATGCCCCAATTAGCTGCATTGGAAACGGGCCACAGATAATTCCTATAAATTTGTGCTAACTAAAATCTAGAAGGAAGAACAGATTCCTAATATATGCCTGACAGTCTACAATACCACAAGTACATTCTTTCCTTTTGGGCCAAAGTTTATATTAGCTAAATTAATAATAGGCTCATGTACTTGGACACAACAAGGAAAAGCTAATAATCATCAAAGTAATCTGCTGGTGCACTACATTTTTTAACTGTCCTTGTATGCGTTCATATGTGGCGTGATCAACACATTCCTGTAAGTGCCTTGAATACTTTATGTCACCCAGAGAACTGGAAATGGTTAAGAAGTATAAATATGTTTTATGTATTAGTATACCATATAATTATTTTGCCTTCATTTACAGGTAAAGAAACTGAAGTGAAGAGAGATGAAGCAACCTGTCACAAGGCCATACAAATCCTCTTTTAAGTTTAGGAATTTGTAGCAAAATTAACAATAACAAAACTACAAAAAAATTGAGGAGAATTTTAGAATTTAAATTACCTCATCATAATATAAAGCAAATACCTAAAATAATGTAAATGAAATACACATTCCTTTTATTATTATAACATTATTATAAATTCCACTTATTATCATGGGATCTTAGGCTATTTACCTATACAATATCTGCTTTATAGACATCCAAAATTTGGTGAGATGTGTCCCACACTAGATGTTTTATCTTTACTATTCAAGTTTCAGTGCTGGTTTTACCCAGCTGGGCAGCTGAGCTCTACCACATCTGCTCTCTCCTTTCCCCTCCTCAAAGGGAAAGGGGGAGAAAATCGAATGAAAAGGGCTCAAGGGTTGAGATAAGTACAGGGAGATGCCGTCCTTCCCAAACTGAGCCTGTGGGGGCTGCCCAGAGGCTGCAGCTCTTCAAGAACTGAGCCCACATGGCTCTGTACCACAGGGTCCATCCCCCAGGAGCAAACTGCTCCAGCACGGGTCCCCCACGGGCGGCAGCTCCCCCCAGACCCCCTGCTCCTGCGTGGGCTCCTCTCCACGGGCTGCAGCTCCGGCCCGGGGCCTGCTCCTGCGGGGGCTCTCCATGGGCCGCAGCCTCCTCCAGGCCACATCCACCTGCTCCACCGGGGGCTCCTCCACGGGCTGCAGCGTGGAGATCTGCTCCGTGTGGGACCCGTGGGCTGCAGGGGGACAGCCTGCTCCACCAGGGGCCTCTCCACGGGCCGCAGGGGAACTTGTGCTGCGTGCCTGGAGCACCTCCTGCCCTCCTGCTGCACTCACCTTGGGGGCTGCAGGGATGCTTCTGACTCCTCACTCTCCCAGCTGCTGTTGTGCAGCAGGTGTTTTTTGTTTGTTTGTTTGTTTTCTTTCTCCCTTTCTCTCTCACAGAGGTGCAAACAACTTTGCTTACTGGCTTGGCTCTGGCCAGTGGAAGATCCCTTTGGAGCTGTATGAAACTGGCCCTTATCTAACATGCCCCCCGCTACCAAAACCTTGCCATATAAACCCAGTACAGTTTCTTATGTTTGACTGTTGATGAATTACATCTTTATTTATTCTTTTATGTATAGTCTAAACACACAGATCTTGACTCATGGCTGAAAAATTCTGGAAAAAATTCCTGTCAACAGCAAAACAATACATATCACATGATTTATATAGCAGATATGATAAATGAATAAACACGAATGAATGAAACTCCAAGTGGAATAAATCTGTCCTTACTTCAGATGTGCAAACCTGAACAGTCACCCTAGGCTTCCTTCAGAGGAAATGCTGAAAAGCTTGCGAGTGCAGTCATTTCACTTAAAACAGGTGACCAAGATAGTTCAATTGAACCACTTTCTGGAGGTGCCAATTTCTCTCCGTTGCTACAAAGTGGCCACCTCAGACACAGACATATGATGCAAGAAGAGTGATTTTAACCTTGCATTTAAACATGCATTACTTCACCAGACCAAGCCCAAGCAGTCCTTGAATCCAGCAAAGATGCCATGTGCTGCCCGCCATTATGGCACTGTTTTACATTCAGCTTCAGTGAAACATTTTCCTATTTCTTACAAGTGACAGAAATAAAAACAACCCTGAATGAGTTGTTGATTGAGTTGCCCAAGACATCTATCACAAAAATGAACTTGTCTATGCATTTTTTTCAGCTGTACTGATCAGTTTACATCAATTTTATACAAACCATCTTTTCGATGGCTAGAAAAATGCTCTCACTTTTAAATGCAAGCTGTGTCGCATATATACTTGTAAGTACTGACAAATCAGAGGAGACAGATTCCTGCAGTATCAGTTGTTCTTTAATCTTTATTTTGTTTCTAGACAAGATTTTGAAATACAAACAATATTAAGAGGTAGGTAGCCTTTCCTTCTAATGAACAGTATATTTTTTGCAAACAGAAAGAAAAGCTCGATGATATCATATATGTAAGCAAATAGATGACATGGAGTGTTTTTCGCTTTCTGTAAGAAAATTACTGAAGATGTAAAGTAGAATGATGTAAACTAAAATATCCATTTTTCACTGAAAGAGTACATAGATATGTTGACTTCAGAATGAAATTACTATGGAAACAACAAACAAAGAGGATATCTTAGAGAGTGCCAAGCTGAAATTCATGCCTGGACTCATTTCAAGTCTTTTCCTTGCTGAGGGCTACAGCTGAAGGTTTTCAGGCTGAACTCTATAGGAATTCTCTTCCAGTATGTCATTTTAATTCCTCAGCTTCCTCACCCTCCATTATGATTGCAAGGCATAAATAACTTTTTTTTTTTTTTAAGGTTAATAATGTTGAATAATTATGTTGAATAATCCTTAATTTGGAGTATTTATTTGCTAAAATCACTTTCATTTAAAAAAATTACCAAATATTGCTAGCACTGTAGAAGTACACATCTTAGTAAGTTACTGCAGGGTTTTATAATCAGTGGAGAGATAAGGACAATTTTAATTGTAATCTGTATGACCTTTTCAGACAATTTCATGACGATCTGTATTGCATGCTATAAGAACCTGTTTCTTTCTATTTACTGTAAAGGAAGTCTGTAGCACATTTACATTTGCATATATGTATGTGTGGGTACCATTAAACATTACCATATGTACTATGTCACTTATAGTAGGTACATATACAAGATAATCTGTAATGCACAAATTGTTTCCCTGCAGAAAAACTGTGCCTGTTTTTTTAAAAAAGAATTGTTAAAGATGAAGAAAAAATCCTGAAAAACTTGGAAAATAATTAGTATTTTGATAAATCAATAAAATGCAATCATCCAGAGGGTTTGTTTCTTTTATTGATCAGCTTGTGTGGTATGTTTAAAGACCAAAACATTTTTCCAGTTACTGAAAACCCATATTTAAAAAAGTATTTTTGGCAAAAATAAAAATATGTCTCAGTGGTTTCAAATTTAAATTTAGTAAAAATTACATTGGGAGAGGTAATATTTGGAGAAAGTATTAAAGCTTTTAAGATATGGAATATGTCGCTCATAAAAATTGTGTAAATGAAAAAAAAGGTAATTTTCATTAAATATTACAGTGTGTAAAGCAATGTCTGAATTAAATGTCTGAAAATTATCTTTAAAAAAACAAGGATGAATCAGGATTTTTGAGACTGATTTTGCAGTTTCTGTGTAGTTCTTGGGAATGTAGGAAATAGAACAATAACTGCATTACCACTTTTTTATGCCTGGAATCATTAATTTTTAATTATTTATCTATTTTATTGTTTATACTTTTATTTTTATTTTTTTGCATCAGTTTGCTTAGTACTATTTCACATTTTCACATATTGTGCTGGGATAGAGGAGAGACATTTGAGCACAATTAAAATGGGGGAAGGAAAAAAAGACTCATTTAAAAATACATCAATATAGAGAAGGCCGAGGATCCTCTTTCTTGGAGGATAAGTATAATTAATAGTTATTGTTATCTTCAGTAGCATCCCATCACCACCCCCCCCCCCCCCCCCCACCTCACCCTCCCTCCGGGGAAAAAAAAAATCACTGTAGTTCAAAAGAAAAAGAAATAAAATTATTTTTCTCACAAAAATCCCAAACCTTTCATTACATTTCGGGCTGAGCACAATTCATCTAAAAGTTCTAATTGTTTTGTTACATTTCAGTTTATTGAAAGGTTGCCTGCAATGCCATTTGAAAATGAAAAAGCCATGTATTTTATTAAAAATACTCAACATGAATCTTGATCTGTCTTAATTTCCTCTTATGTTTTTCACTGTTATTCAAACTGAAATTGTGTTTGGTATGGAGTGACCAAATCTATATTTATCAAAGAAAAAAATGACTTTCTTTCTTTTAAAGATCTGTTCAGAGATCTGAAGACACACAATCTGGCTTCAGAACAAACAAACACACAAGCAAATTCATGTGCAAAATATTTCATAAATTGCTAAAATTCAAATTAAAACAGCTTTATTTTGACATTTTCTTGCAATGTTTGTTTTTAGAATTTAAGGGGCTTGTGTGGCCTCTTGAAAAACAAGAGTGATATCTGACAGATGCAATTTATTTTGGAAGTTAAGATGCATGAATTTAGATACCTGCGTACAGGTAACTCCATGGAGGTGTCATGGGTAAGGTAAGGATTTAGTTCCTTGAATGTAGATGTTTGAGCAGTTTTAGATAGAGAGGGTTAGAAGAATATGCCACCAGGCAGGTTGGCACCTTCTGCAAAAGGCAGCTGGAAACCTGGTGAAATAGCCTAAGGACTCTCAAATGGCTCCAGGTGCCATTTTTCTGAACAACTGAATGTGTCTGTAGGAATCTACTCGTAGGATCCGTCTCTTCATGGGTGCCACCAGACACACTGACTAGGAGAGATTCAACCACTGAAGTGTAGGCACCCAGCGCCTTTCTAGTCTTGAGGGTATCCCAGTGGTGTCCCATCACATCCTTCCCTCACCTCCCATGCTGTTTTGCCAGCCCAGTGCAGTCTCAAACACACCATTGTTTTCTATATATTAGCAGATACCTATCTGCAAACAATTGCCCTACATATCCACAGCAGAAGTGGAAGACGCTTAGACACCCAGCTCTTGTGTTGATATGTACATGAGAGAGTCATGATATGAAACAGAATCTTATTGACTCATTCACTTTTTTTTTTTTTCCTTCTTCACTTTAGTCACAAAAACAAATGGTGTTTATAAATTGTGAAGAATAAACTCAGTACTTGAAAAGCATTTGGAAGTATGTTGTAGTAGTGACATAAGTAGAACACCATGTTTACACGTACATTGAACATGTTAGCTGCATGAAGGATTGGCTCAGAGTAGAGCTTGAAATCCTTTAAGGAAGTGATGCATATTTACTTATGTGTGTGGCTTTGAAGCACTGTTGTGAGCAATAAGTATCACCGTTTGTGAACTCACCTTTCCCTCTCCTTTGCCACATCCTCAATGCTTTTAGCTTGTGCTCCACAGGAGGACTCCCTTGGGCAAAATGAATCTGCACTCAGCTAGATCCAACAGTGTTATGTGTAAGGCATAACACATTTAAACCTGTGCTATGTCTTCAGAGCCCCACAAAATAGAATTAACACATTGGGAACCCAGGCCGTTATTCTTATTTTGACAATATTCTTATTATTGTATCCTACTAATCTGATTTTCAAAGATTTATACATTAATTTTTCATACATTAATCCCTGCAACTATGCTTGGAAAGTCCATGCTATAAATATCACATGGCTAATGCACATGCCAGTGGCAGACAAAATTTACAAGAAACAGACAAACCTTAGAATAATAATTTCATTATATCACCCTTATAAATCTTCCCAGCTTTTCTGACACTTTAATTACAAAGTGACACTTCCAGTCTTATAGTACTATGGCCTGTGTAATAGATCATTTCACTTAATACATGTTATGACTCTGGCTACTGTAGAGGAGACATTTTACAATCCATCTCCCTTACTAAGGCACAAAGTCAACAAAAAAAGTTAAATATTATAACTATGAAATTCAATATGAAACCGGAGCAGTTCTGCATTCATCACAACACACATACATGAAAAACATGCCCATTGTCATGAAATCTCCTGTGCTTGTGCATGACATTCTTTCAGTGGGCGGGTGCTGGCCAGAATGTGCTGTCAGACGCCAGGTCCACGTCTCCCCTTTTTTCTCTCTTAATATATATATATATTAACAATAAGGGTGGCAAGAGGTGGGCATCTTTGTATTGTCTTTCACATACTCCGGTTTCACAGTATCCCATACAAGCTTCTCTGTGGAATACAGGTATGGGTTGAACAGCTCAGGGGTGAGAATTAGGTGGTCGCTTCTGGAGCTGTTTTACTTGAAAAGTGATAGTTCCTGAAAGCTGCATGTAAATGACAGATGCTTCAGCATAACCCTGCTGAGTGCATTTCAAACAAGGGATTAGGAAGAAAATCTGACTCGGGAATAAAAAGTATTGTGTGACTTGTTTTCAGTCTTAACACAATTTTAACATAATTACATTAAGGCAGTTTGAAAACTGCAAGAAAAGCAGGGGGTTAGGACAGTTTGCTGTAAACAGTGACATCAGAGTGTCAAAATGGAAATGAACAAATACTGTTAATTACAGGAGTAACTGCAGTCCTAGCATGGGATTTCTGGAGTCTGCTTTACTTAGACACATATGGAAATACACACTAATTCTAATAAAGGCTGCAGAGGCAGACAGCTTAGCCGTGATCCATTATATACATCTATACCTCTTCAAATCTACCTACAGAGCTCTAGTTATTTACCTTGTAGCTTTTCATAAAAAGTCATCACTGTCCAAGTAAAAATATCCTCTTTGATCTTTACTTTGTGATAACTTCACTTTCACTATAAACCCGGCACTGAAGCAGCAGGAAAAGCTGCACAGCTTTTCTGAAGAGAGTTGTTTGCAAAAATAGGAGCAAAATCATTTTGGAGGGAGGTCAAGCTGATTTCCATGGACAGAGACTTTCAAAGTGGTGGCTTAGATGCCAGAAATGTTCTGCTTTCTTATCACTTGATCCTTGTTTCGGCTCCATCTTGCTACATTCTCTGTGCTCATTTCAGCTTTGTTGTTATCATCAAGCTTCAAAGGCATTTGACTGTCAGAAATATGAATGTTGCAATTAACACTGATTTGTGTGCATTCTCTTTTGCGAAGATGAAACCGTTTTGCAGATGTCTCAGGACATGGAATTTTTAGATGCTCACTTTAACCTCAGCATACCAAGCAATAGCTTATAAGCTGTGAAATATTATCGGGCTGGAATAGAGCTATCCATTATTTTGCTCAAAAAGAGAAGTGGCCCTCCCCACATTGGATCATTTATTCTTGCTATTAATTCTATTAGCACATGTCTAGGTTATAGCATTAACATTGTTTGACACAAAGCGGTATCCAAAATTAATGATCAACAAGGCAGTCATGACTTTAATTGCTGGGTGGCTGATTTTTTCATTGTTTTTAATTTGTGAAATTTGAAATGAAAAAGAACATTATGGCCTCTGGCCATCAGCTTTACTTTTTGCTTCTCTACTTACTTCCCATATTGAAAAGTTCATATTTTCTACTGATGAACCCATAAGGTTCTGCACATAAAGGAACCCATCACGAAATCAGCTCCATATGGACAGACCATATGTGCACACTGAGTCCCACTGAAGTAAACTATGGTAAGTATTTTTTATTTCTGCTATAGCAACATGCATTTATCCCTAACCATATATCCTGTTGTGCCAGGCACTGTATAGACAAAAAGAAAAAGTTCATCTTCCTGTTAGCAGAAGGCCCATCACAATGCAGATAGAGTGAACTCTGCAAATCATAATGGTGGCAGACTATGTTGTTAAATGGTACCTATCTTTATTATTCTATCATATTCAATAAAAAGATCATCCATTTTAATGTGCAGCTCTCTAGAAGGGGTCACTCGATTTTCTTTCTGGGTACAAATCCTAAAGTGATCTTTCCTGCTGTCTATGAGGTACCACATATGTGTGTTAAGGTTAGAATGAGACATAGTTTTGCATGGTGGGCTTTTCTACGGAGAGAGGCCACTGTGAAATAAGGAATATTGTGAATGAGTAGTGCATTAATAATCTTGCAGGAGCTCACTCCTTTCTGAAAGAGGAATTAATCACCGTTTTGTTATTATGCACTAAACATGTTCATGTGGACATACAGTGTAAAATAACTATTTCCGTATAAATTTATGCCTAATATTGCTTTGCAGACTTTCCCCCTGTAGAAAAACCTGATCCACAGAACCAAGGTAAGAGCAGGCTTGTCTCTGTTAAGAATATTATAGAGATGGCTCTTCAGGCAGAGAAAAACAAAAAAAACGGAAAGGTAAATGTACATAGTTTATGATTGGCAGATCTGCACATGACTTCACAATCAAGTTCTTTCCAAGTAGATCACAGTTATATTGCAAGCTGTTTGCATGAAATGATACATTAGCTAAAAATCTAGAAACTAAAGATTAAAAATAAGATGCTAACACTTTGGAGTTATGATAATGCCTCATTACGCTATTTATCTGGGGCTTTTGGTGGATATTGTTTAAAATCTTTAAATTAAGTTTGGAAGGCTTTCAGGAGGAGATGCTCTTGCTTAATCCAGAGTTACTGGCTTTATTTACAGAATTTCCGGCTGAGATTCTCTGACCTGTGCTATACAAGCAGTCAGGTTAGATGATTGTAATGGTCCCTTCTGGCCTTAAAATCTATCAATTTATTAGGCAACCCGCTGTAAAGCTGTGATGCAGAGGCAATTTACATCAAGATCTGAAGAGCACTTAAATTAATTGTTTCATTAAAATCCATTTGAATGCTTTTACATCTTGATGCAAGCTGCTTCTGGGTGCTTCACAGATTTTATTAGGAGATCTTCAGCCCAAAGAGCCTATTATGATTGCCTGGCCTGACTTCTGCATTATGCAGGCCGTAACACAGTGTTCTTGGGGAATGCATGCGGTGAGGAGCCCTGACATAACGTCTAGTACCCGTGGGTGGTTCTCTGGCTACCGCTAGGAGGTGCTTCCCAACAGCTCCGCTCATTACTCTTGTTGGTATCATGAGGAATGAGTTCAGTACTGTGTGGGAGCGCATTTCAGATCTTTCGTACACCTACAGCTTTATGCCAAAAATAAGATGCAATCATTTGTTTCCTAGGTGATAACTGCATGGAGCATGCGTGGCCCTTGCTGTCTCTAAACTGGTGAAGTATGTTATCAGCTTTCTTGTAGTGCTTTTGAGGCAACATATCAAACAGCTTTTATTGCAAAACAAATGGCTTGCTGATTTTGTACACGTGGAAAAAATGTATTGAGGTCTGAATCTCAGTACTTATTCTGGGTAAAAGATTTTTTTTTCTGTTTGTTTATTTATTTATTTCTGTGATAAATATAGGGAAGAGGCCGAAAGAAAACACTTACTAGGTATCTAAAGGTTAAAAGACCTTTTAGATGTTCTTTCTGCAACCATAACTGTAAGAAGGTGCAGAGGTTCCAACCTTGTGTTCTCATGCAGACAGTGGCAGCTCATCAGAGGAGGATATCTGTGTATGTCTCCTATCTCTAGAGCATCTGAATGTCAAAAATTCATCAAGATATTTGCTTTACAATACTATCCTTTGGAGTAGACAGTAAATGGTAGTATAACAAATGTAAACAGACTTTTACTATTCTGCTAGATTTTTTTGAGATCATTCTTTTATTTCCAGTATATCCATTGTCTGTAAGTTTTGAATATATTCAAAGTTTCTGAACTCTTTTGGAGTGCTGTATTTAATTTATTAACTTTTATTTCATTATTGTTTGCAATTGTTATCTATTTAGGATTTATTACAAAATGTACCTTTTTAATGTAAAATCAATTAAAAAAATAATTATGTAAATAGCATGTTCTTATGGGGAAAAACAAGCAAACACCAAAACAAACAAACAAACAAACAAGCAAATAAAACACAACCAAACAAAAAAATTAAGAAGAAATCCTTTAAAATCATCTTGACTGAACTAGGAGGTTTAGAAGAAGAGTTCTAGATGAATTCCTTCTATGGTGTTATGGACATTAAGTTATGAAGTAAAGAAAAAAAGATGACACACCAAAAATCACATAGAAATACTGTTAGAAACCAACCCTAGATCTACCATGTCCCATTATAGTGTTTTATAAATAATATCAATTCCTCCATACAAATTTAGCTTTGGATGGTAAGCACTTGACAGCAGCTCAGTGCTTTTAGGAAAGATATTGTGAGTCTGCCAGATTGGGCTCAGCATTCTGTCTCCATTAAAAGGAACCCCAATATAAAAATGTCTTTTTTTTTTTTTTTTTTCAGAAATTCTTGAGTTCTTTTACAGTGTGTCCATTGAAAGGGAGGATAATCAGGGATGACTCCTGCTGTATGTTATATTTCAATTAAGGCAAAAAGTTAAGTAAAATTAATAAAATCTTTTTTTTTTTTTTTTCTTGACAATCCTAAACAACATGATCAAACTAATGGGATTACAATTGAAGGACATTTTTACAGTCTTAGCTTTGGAAGATGAAGTTTGCTGGTTTGATTTATTAATTTTGTAATCCTAATTATAAAGAAGAAGCTAATTCCAAAAATCAAAGGTTCATGCTTTCTTGTCTAACTGGTCTCTAGGCTTAGATGAAGGTTGGAGTAATCTCTATGCTATTCCGTTGACTGGTAAAGTGATGTTAAATTCCCAGTTCCATAAATTGAAGATGTACTAACTGCTTCTGCCTCGTGGTGACCATGGCGACTTCTATCTGCATGTGCCACATTTGATGTGTATGTGTGTGTGTGTATGTGTGTTTGCGTTTGTATGTGTGTGTGTATGGGGGGAGATTCTTCTGCTTACTCTCTAAGGGTCTACTTGAGCATTTTTCATTTCATACTTTGGAAACTGATAGCAGCATTGTCTGTGTCCTGTCCCCCCCCCCCCCCCCCCTCCCCTCCTCCCAAAAATAATGACAAGATTGAAAGATTGACTTTTCAATGTCCCTACGAAAATCACAGAAATGATATGAAAGTGAGGAAAAGGAGAGCTCTAAAATATGTAGAGCTAACTACTTCCCATCTTGTTTTTCCACTTGTATCAAAATCTTGATTATTTTAACAGGTTCAGGAGAAGGTCACACAGCAAGATGATAATCTGCAGGCTTTGGAATAGTAGCAAACCCATAAAACTTAATTTACATGGACAGTTGTGATATTAAAACCCCGGAGGACTGCAGTTTATAGGGCTGCAACCGAGCAAAGTTCTGTGTCTTCTAGCTTATGATTTTTGAAAAGGGAATGTAGTTTGTTTAATTATATCTTGACATTGCATCTTGGCACGAACAGAGTTATAGAAAAAATAATGAATCTATATTACAGAATCCCGAAGTGAGGTGAGATAAATACTGCCTATCGGTCCAAGTGATCTGGTAGCAGGCTTAGGTACTATGCTGAATTGTAAGGACAAAGCCCTGAACATTTGGATGGCTAAAGTGATTTTCCTAATGTTATTTTAAAACTCTCTCATATGTTGTAGAAATAATCTTAGAATAATTTGCTTCTGGCTACAGGACTAATTTGTTTTCAGTCAACACAAGCAACAAACTTGTTACCGTTGGAAAGAATTTCTTGAATAGTATTACAAAGATAATGTGGCAATGTATATTCTCTGTCTTCTTTAAATTAGAACATCATTACCAAATTGATTGTACTATCTTCAGTGGCTTCACAGTCTTCTTCCACACTTAACTCTTGTTCTTTAGATTTATTTCTTGACTGAGATTGTTAATGGGTATTTCTGGAGAATTCACAGGTCTCCTCTTGCTACTGAAAGAATAATGCCAGTAGTGTCAATCTCAGAGACAGGCTGCAAGCTTTTACATCCTTGGTTTCCAAACTGTTAAATGCCATGTAAGCAAATTCATGGTGCTATATTTGGAAACGTAAGTAGTACCAGTATTCCTAAAAAGCCTAGAAAACTGAGGCTGTTTAATGGAAAACTATAAGCATCACCTTAGAATGAAGCTGTCTGCTCAAACATGGTCTTAACAAGCTAATTGACCATATTATGAGAGTTGTGTTTTACTCCCTACACTGTGATTAATAGACCAGTGGACAAAGTAAGGTTCTGAGGCCACTTTGTATATGGAACTTTGACTTGCTGACTGACTGAAATTTGTGGGTTTTTTTTTTATTTTTCTGTACAGCATAAGGTTATATCTCTGCTTAAAACAGTTCTGTTGTTGTTGTTTTTTTTTGTTGTTCTTTTGTTTGTTTGTTTGTTTTGTTTTTCCAGCAACATATTCATAGCTGTTATGGCAATTTAGACATTGCATGTAACCAAATGGCTATTTCTTATGTCATGTCCTCCAGCCACAAGAGATGATGCTGTTTCTCTCTGTCATATCTGGTCCTTTATTTTACTTTGTTTTCATTTATTCAGTGGGTACTGACACGACCAATGAAGAAAACATCTGCCTGTATGGGAATAAGTATTTTTCTGTCCTAGCACAGGCTTTGGATAATATAAAATGTAATCTAGGCATGTGTTTTTCTTACTCCAGCTTCCCATCAGGTAAATAGGGTATGGCAGATTTTGACTACATCCTTTTTAAATTTATTTTCTTAACAAGAAACTACCTCCTTTAAGAAAAGTGTAGGAAACAGGGAGTGCACAGTTCCTCTACAGTAAGGATATTTGCTTTATGCAACTACGTATACATGGCCCATAAATAAGGGTCCAGTAAATGTACATGATAAGCATCTTTGTTGACTTGACATAATGAGTCATTTCTTTTCCCATTACCCTCATCAGCATGCTTTCATTGGCATGATAAAAACACCTAGCCTTTTCTAGGTAGCTACTAGAAAACTTTGTGAATTTACTGTAGCTTTCTTATATTAGAGTAATAGATCTGTACTGGTATTTTTAGATGGAAAAGAGAGACTATTTCTTTCTACCAAAGCACAGGGTGAGCAAGAAGGGTTTCAGTGAACCTTTACTCTTTCTTTACACTTTTTAAAATTCTGCTGTCCTCGGAGATGATCCAAATGCCCATCCATCAACCTTTCTCTAGAGTCAAAATTCTAACCAAATCATTTTTTTTTTTTTTTTATGTCTTTCTTTTTTCATCATATTTAAGTCTGAAATTCTCTCTCAGAACTTTTTGGGGACACAGTGGGACTTCTCATATGGTTTCAGAATTCATATAGGGAATCTCAGTGGGTCTGTATTATGATAAGCACTTCTATCAGCTTAATGCTGTGGGAGTAGCTGCATTAGAAATATGAACAATTGGGTAGGTTGGTCAAATGAACACTGGAGTGCTCTTGAATACACTAGGTCTCTGAGCTACTTTACTCCACAGCCTAATGTTTAAACACAGAAAAAGTGGAAAAGTGAACATTTGAACTTCATATTCAGCTAGTGGCCCATGCTGGGGAAAAAGCAAACAGTTGTTCTGCTCATTCCTCCTCCCCCTAAACAGAATTTTATACCTGTGTATTGACAATTACCTATATATCGGGATTACATTGGAAAGATTTTGGTAGCAGGGGGGCTGCAGGGGTGGTCTCTGTGAGCAGAGCTCAGGAACTGCCCCATGTCAGATCAGAGCCAGCTCCAGACAGCTCCAAAAGGGACCCACTGCTGGCCTGAGCCGAACCATGAGCAATGCTGGCTGGACCTCTAGGAGAGCAGAGTTAATGAAGGGAAAACCTGCTGTGCTACAGCAGCTGGGAGAGAGTAGTGAGAACTGAGAGAAGCAGCCCTGCAGCCCCCAAGGTGAGTGCAGCAGGAGGGCAGGAGGTGCTCCAGGCACGCAACACAAGTTCCCCTGCAGCCTGTGGAGAAGCCCCTGGTGGAGCAGGCTGTCCCCCTGCAGCCCACGGGTCCCACACGGAGCAGATCTCCACGCTGCAGCCCGTGGAGGAGCCCCCGGTGGAGCAGGTGGATGTGGCCTGGAGGAGGCTGCGGCCCATGGAGAGCCCCCGCAGGAGCAGGCCCCGGGCCGGAGCTGCAGCCCGTGGAGAGGAGCCCACGCAGGAGCAGGGGGTCTGGGGGGAGCTGCCGCCTGTAGGGGACCCGTGCTGGAGCAGTTTGCTCCTGGGGGATGGACCCCGTGGTACGGAGCCGTGTGGGAGCAGTTCCTGAAGAGCTGCAGCCTGTGGGCAGCCCCCCAGGCTCAGTTCGGGAAGGACGGCATCCCGTGGGAGGGACCCCACGGGGAGCAGGGGCAGAGAGTGACCACAATGGACCAGTGGAGGTGAGGCGTCGTGGACTGACCACAGCCCGCATTCCCTGTTCCCCTGTGCCGCTTGGGGGGAGGAGGTGGAAGAGGGTGGATGGGGGGAAGGTGGTTTTATGTTGCTTTTAATTCTCACTGATCTAGTCTGCTAGTGATAGGCAATAAATTACGTTAACGTCCCTTATGCTGAGTCTGTTTTGCCCATGGCGATAATTGTTGAGTGTTCTCCCTGTCCTTATCTCAACCCTTAAGACCTTTTTCATCATATTTTTGTCAGATGTTCTTTTGAAGAGTAAAGTGAGAGAACAGTGTGGTGGAGTTTAGCTAGTCATCAGTGTGAAACCACCACAGCTTAACAGGGTAATTTTTAAATGCTGTTTTTCTTGTTTAATGAAAAGCATTTAATGTGTTCCTGTCACCTAACTGTACCAGTTCATAACGTAAGTAGCTGCTCCTCAGCTAGTTAGTCTTGCTTCCACAAATCAGTCAATTTTAAGGTAAATTTATCTGAAACCTGCACAGGAATGAGACTAATTGCATCACCCAAATACCAGTTCTCCATTGATTATGAAGGGAGCATGGGCAACCAGAGTTGAATATCACATTACTGTAGTACATGTTTGATGAGGAGAATCCCACTATGTACCCATGAGCAATCCCTAAGCTTATCAAACATTACTGGAAAATAATTTTTATTCATCAGTAATGAGATTATCCAGCCAGTACACTACCATGGCTTAACTGTTCTGACCTTCAGTGAAGAAGACAGAAGAGATATTGGGGAAACACTAATTATAAATGACTGTCCTACTGGTTTTTTAATTTATTTTAACAAAGCTGCTTTAGACATAAAATATCATATAGCAACCAACATCCAAGCTGCTTTTCCTTTCGTTGCATTTCCTTTTAGTTGGCATTGGTATTCAAAGAAAAAAAGGATGGCTACTGTGAGCACCACCCACTTTGACAGAACAAGCTTTTGGGCTGTTTGTATAGACAGATTTACCTAAAGGGAAAAAGAGATCAATATGTAAGTGATCAGAAATACATTTGGTATTTAACTATAGTTTAAAGTCATGTAATTACTCGTTTACTTTTCCAACCTCTTCCGTTTCTGGAATGAACCTGCTTCACAATCTCAAGAGCTTGCTCACTGCTTGAAGTCATGCCAATAAAAAAATTGAGGTGAACCTGCTTCTTCACTGGGCCATGCAAAAACTTAATTTGAGCAGAAACTATAAATTTATGAACAACCTACATTCTCTTTGTTGGTGTCAGAGAAGTAGTCATCTTCAAAATACGAAGACTTTTTGTCCACTCTGTGTTCCTATGGTAACTACAATAATTGTTTACCTGGAAAAGCAGTATTGGGGATTTGTAATTTTAAGCTGCGTACCAAACATATGATTTTTTTTGGTTACTGATGGGTTTACTTCTCTCTCTCTCTCTTTTTTTTTTTTTTTTTTTTTTTAATCTCCTTTGATGCACTACAGGAAGGAGAAAGGCTGAAATTATTTTGTGTCTATGTCTCTTGTATCTTTTGCAAGTTATCCTTCCCAGCTGATGTTTTGCACAGAAAGAGCTACGAGGAAGGAGGCAGAGCTGGCTCCAAGTCACCTTCTGCGGTAGGTGGACTGCCAAGCAGCCACGTGCTGATTCTAGTCTGTGTTTCTGCTGGAGCAAGACTGTTTTGTGCTACGTATTTCCCAGTCTTTTGCCAACCTCCTTTGTTCATGGAGGGAACGGGAATCAAACCACAGTGTCAGCGGGAGGAATTAGCTGGCCAAGAATAGCTAGAAACAACAGTGCTTCAGCTGAAATTCACCAGTGGAGTGACTAGTATGTATCACTGCAGTGATGTTTTGCCACTTTCATTTGGAGGACAGTTTTGTTCATGTGAAATTCATCATATTTTTATTCTGTTATGTTTGTTTCTGTGCAGGGTAGTCCCGAGGGTGTCTCTTCAACCAAAGGGTGGTTCTCAACAATGGAAATAAAATTCGTCTGTAAAAACATTCTGTATGTCTGATATTAATATGTCATATTTGAGCAAATTTTGGGTACTGTGATAAACAAAGTTCCCGTGGAAGAACCAGTTTCAGAGCCTGCACCTCCTCTGCTCTGTTTTCATATGAATCAATTACAATGGCAAAGATCTGATCTCATTATGAGTAGTTTTGGTGGCTTTGCAAGATCAAAAATCCTGTACTCGTCATCTCTCTGCTGTTCAGCAGAAGATGCCAGTCTGGAGTGCAGATGTAAACGGTGGTGAGTTCAAAACCCTGCAGGAACCTACCAGTTGAGTTTCACTCACTCAATACTCTACTCTCACTGCAGAGCAATGATAGCATATCGCATGGCAGCATAATTGGAGGTTTCACATTCCTCCAACCTTATTAGAAGCACTCCCCCACTCAGATCTGAACTCACTGAGTAGAAATAGGAAAACCAGTTTCAGATTTTGAATGACACAATTTTTTTAATTTTTATTTTATTATTATTATTTTTTTAATGGAGAGTCACCTTCATTTCTGCAAATTTCAGTATTGAAGTCTATCTACACCCCAAACTCCCATTTTAATGTTTCCATTCTGATTGCCTTTAACTAAGATCCTCATACATCAGTTTTAAGTCTTTTTTTTCAAGGGCACTGGAATCCTTTGGTGGAAAACAATGATGGGAATTGCCTCTGAGATGGTAGCTAGACATAAAATGCATACATATTTAACATAAAGATATGGGAAATAATAGAGAAAAGCAGAAGAAATCACATAAATGTCATCACTTAAAAATTAATTTTACAAAATTGAACATGTTTATAGCAAAATAACGTCATAGAGACCTTGAATAATAGGAATAATAGCTGTATTCATGAAGGTAAAATGTAAGTCAAATTTCCTCAGTTGGAGTTACTGACCCTGAATTAATATGAATCAGAGATCTCTATCGCTGTGAAAGTTCTACTCATTTTGGCAAAAGCTGCCACTTTAGACATGAAATGGAAAGAGCAAAGAAGAAATTAAAGGGAGGACATCTAGAACAATTCCACAGAATAAATTCAAAAAATTGTGTTAGATTTATATTCAGATGTCCTGCAAACTAGTTTAATTCTCCTAAATAATGATTTGTAGGCAAATCTGGGGGCATCTTTTAGTTGCATTTGACACATCCCATTACTCACTGAAATCTCTGTAGACATGTAAAAGTTTGTGCTTCTCTTTTACACTATTCTTGCATGCATCCTTCTCAGAGGTCTGTATTCTGGTCTTACTCTCCCATGCCCTGTTTTCTAATAATGGACACAAGAGGCAGACCAAAAAAGGACATTACAGACACCTCCAGTCTGCAAGCATAAGGATACTTACCCAAGGACTGCGTAACGCTGAAGGAGTTTCACAGCCAGGCTCAGTCTGGGATTTCTGAGTCTTCTCAGATACTAATAGCTGGGCCATTTCCTTGCGCAGAACTAGAACAGTCTTGGCAGCATTGGGCATTTCAGTTCCTCATTTACACCTACGCACAGCCAAGAGCCAAAAATTACTCATAGATTCCTTAAATGCACACCAGCATAACACAGATATCCTTATGAGGAATAGGTACCCCTCAGAATCTGTGAAGAGAAGCAGGCCCATCTTAATGCCTCTTTCTTCATCACCCTAAAAGAAATGTTAAAGGTAGGTCAAGTGAATTGCACACTACAAAAACCTATTTCCCCATATTTAGTCTAAAGAGAACACAGAGTTTATTTGCAAATCTCTACCAAATAGACATATAAAGCCAGATCATCACTTTCCTTGAGGTTTGAAGGGCAACACCAAATAAGGATTCTGAGAGTAGCACCCTTATTGTGCACTGGCAGACTACTGTTTTCTTTTACAATGTGTTGTATAGCATAATTTGCACTTTTAAACTCTCCTTTTACATTGTAGACTTGCCATTCATATACTTTCCTGGGAACCAATAATAATTATCTTGATTTTAATTATGTCAGAAACTATACGTGTGCTAGATCGATAGATTCCCACCTTGCTCCATCTTCACCTCCTTTTCTAGTAGGGAGTAAATAGTGTTGTTTTGATTAGGTTATACATATATAAATAAAAACATATTCTTATTATGCTTATGCTTGTATTACAGACAACTTTGTAAAAAAGCAACATCTGGCTCATCTTCACAATCTCACATTCTTGTCCACACTCTTTGTGCCACCAGTGTCCCACAGGTTTATTAATTCTGGAACTGAAGAGAATTCAAATTAGTAGTCCTTCAGCCTCATTGCTTTTAGTCCTAGAGTGGTTAGAATGCTCTTTGAAGATACTGATCATACCTGGAGACTTCATACTTTTTTTACCCCTATGATTTTCTGTATGGACGAGCTCCTCAGAGTGCAGTTTCAGAGCATGTGCAGATTTGCCTAATGTGTTAGTGTCTATAGATGCTACTGCTGCAGAAATAATCAATGTTACTAGTAGTGGGCTCACAAAATGTAGTCATTACTTCTCCTCATCCTGGTACTGATATGCTTATTTTTTACTGATGATGTTACAAAGTGGCACAGGAAGCTTTCATTTTATTTACTTTTAAAATAGTGTCAGAATAAGAGGGAAAAAAATCCTGGTAGGGAAAAACTAATCTACAATCAGTCGAAAAGACAGTGACTACTTTTATGGGTTCTGCAAGATGGTTGATAATGAAGGGAAGGGAGGATGGGAAGGAAAAGAGCAAAGGGAAAAAAACTTGTATATTTGTATTTATAGGGAACCATTTAAAAGGTCAGTGTGAAGCATTAAGAATATAAGTGCCATAGCCACCCCCATCCATTCTGTTTGCCTCTTTTAATCCTTGATCCAGCTGCTCCAAACATCTGGCACAGTGAACTCTGACTCTGGGCTCTGACTCACGGGGAGTCCTTGGGGATATGTGTGTGGGAGCTGCTTTGCATCCAGTGTCGCTGCATCCATGTGAATCTGTGTGTTCTGCTCGTGTGGGGATCCTCTCCTTCACCTGCTGTGGCCACCCACCATCGTCCCAGCCAGATGGGTGTCTCCATTAGCAATGAGAGGTGGCTGCTTTCTGACTCCTTCATCACACACACGGTCCCTGGGAGACCAAGAACTGCTGTGACAGTCCAGCTGAGCAACAGCATCTCCCTTTTCTGCAGATCCCCAACACTGCTTCTTTCCAGGAATGCTGTGCACTGGAATTCCACTTTGCTCCCCTTCCCCTTCTACAGACCCATCCTTCCCCTCCTTTTTCTGATCTGTGCCTTCTTTATAGATATCTGCCCCTTCTCTATAGGTATCTGGCCCGTATTTTAATCTGTCTCCAGCCTGAAACTGCTGAGTTTCCATTACTTTCACAGCTTATGCTCTTTTGGGTGGGAAGACGATATCTGAGAACAGCATGGGTGTGGGGGTGAGGAAGAAGGATGCTCCTTCTTCATCACCTGACCAGGGCACTAGCAGGAATGGGAAGCCCTTTTAACTAGTGAGCTCTCCCCTCGCATCTAACGTACCCCCATACCTTCAAGAGGCAATCCCCCAAAGTCCCTGGGAGCTGAGCAGGGGGAACAAACGGCTGGAGCCACACACACACATGCTCACACTGCCCTCTGCTTTAAGGACTGGCTGCTGCCAGGGTGTCAGTGGCAGCAGGAGCCAGGAAAGCTGGGGGAAAATATGAAGCAGGTGCTGGCTGATGGGCTCCCAGCCAGTCCCAGGCTGGGATTGAAGGAGGATGTGAAGGAGAAAGAGGCCAGGCACCGCACCTGGTAAGCATAAATGGGATTCCTATCCTTCACCCCTTGGGATGAAATGACCAGTCAAGCTGGGAATCTGGTGTTAGAGAGACAGCAGTAAAGAGATCACAGAAGATTAGGAGCATAGATGGAGCCATAGCAAGACGATCCCTCTTCCCCTGCTCCCCAACAACTTTATCAAAGTTACCCCAGCTGGGCAGAGGTGCAGCTTGGATGTGTCAGTGCAGTCACCCTGAGGGAGCCATGTCAAGTAGCAGCCAGGATTTAGGTCATTCAGTATTCATTAAAAAAAAAAAAAAAAAAAAAAAGATTATATTTTAAGCAGCAACCCAAAGAGGGGGAAACCAGCAGGGAGTGCCAAGCTGTGGTGCAGCGGCAGAGAATGGCTGTTAATTCTCGAAAATGGATGCACGAGCTAATCCTCCCCTGCAAATACAGCCTCATAAATGGTCGGACCCAGCAGCCTTTTAAATGCCAGATCAGCTCTTACTTAAATGGCATTTTGCTTTATTATTTATTTATTTTACTTTTATTTATATATTTACTAAGAATAACTTTGAATTAAGAGATGATCTCTGTCCAGCGTTGTGTTGTGATGGTCTGTTGCCGTTTGCCGCTGCTGCTGCTGCTGGAGTGCTGGGAGGTGATGAGTTTGTCAGGGCTCAGGCCACCTAGGACCCCTCCCACACCCACACCCATACCCACACACCCCAAATCCCTCCAAAACCATCGTGCCCGACCCTGTGCTGGGGGTCCCTGCTCACCCCGGGCAGCGTGGTGCAGCCGGTGGGAGAGGAGCGGGACGGCTGAGTGTGAATGAGAGCAGGAGCCGGGGAGTGTAGGGCTAAGACGTGAGGAGGAGGAGAGAGGGAGGGAGGAAGCTTTGGGAGGATGCAGGGATGCTGGAAGGGAAGGTAAAACCTCAGCCGGCTCCGGGAGGGAAGGGCTAACCGAGGAAAGGTGCATGTGTGGGGAGCTCGTAGTTAAGCAGGGCAGGGAGGTGCTGAGGGTTTTTTTGGGGGGAGGTGGGGAAGCAGAAGGGATGGAGGGCGCCGAGCTCAGGGGCAGAAGGTAGGCGACGAGGAAACCCACCCATGCGGCTGCAGGAACGGTCCCAGGGATGCTGGCTGCGGAGGCAGGGGGCCGGCAGGGAACGGCAGAGCCCGGGGGTCCAGGGAGCCCGAGGGGGCTCCGGGGGGGGGGGGGGGGGGCGGGGGGGGGGCTCCGGGGTGTGGAATAGGAGCTGGACAAGATGGGTGCAAGTGGCTTCTGCTGTGGGGACGAGCGGGGGCAGTCCGGGGATGGGGAGAGGAGCGGGGGGCGCATCCCTCCGGCAGGGCTGGCAGCCCCGGCTGCCTTTGGCCGGGGCACCGCTCCTCGTCTCGCCGAGCCCGGTGCTGTCGCCTTGCAGCCAAGGCAAGGGAGGGAGAGGGCAGCTTGCCCTTCCAGTGGCAGGTAGCTCTTCCTTTGTGCTTGGTAGCCCTGGACGTGGCTGGGTGTGGAGGGGGTCGCTGCTCTCGCAACCCCCGCTCTCCCCTTGCCAAGGAGCAGAAGGCAGATCCCAGGACTGGCAGGCTGCTGGCTTTCCTAGAGGGATCTGTGCCACTTGGTGGCACTAAAAAGTTGCTCTGGAGCCCGGCTCTCTCCCTGCGAGCCCCCTGCCCCCCTCCGCCCCCCCAGCCCCGCAGGTGCAGGAGCCACCGTGTAGCGCGGTCCCCGAGGGGAGGCAAAACTTTGGCGGAGTGAATTCCCTAAAACCCCGCCGAGACTGCAGGGGTGAGCTCTTCCCCTCGACTCGGTTTAAAAAAAACCCTCCCGAAGAAGGTCTCGCCCTTTTTTTTTTTTTTTCTTTTTTTTTTTTTTTTTTTTTTTTTCTGGTAATGGTGTTCGGAGCCGAAAGCCTGGCAGGAAAGGAGGGGTGCGGCAGGGAGGTGTCCGCTTTATGGGGGGACTTTGCAACCTTCCGAGCACCTGGAGAGATCTCCCTGCGGGGCAAAAGGCAGGACTAACCTCTTATAAATGCAGAGGTTGCTGCCGTCTAGAAGTAAAGAGGGGATGAGGTGTTTAAGCCGGTGGGTCAAGACGCAGCAAGTATTTCGGCTGACCAAGGCTGTGGTGGCAGAGAGCAAAGCCCCATCTGTTGTTTCATTGTTTGTTTGTTTATTCCTCCTCCTCCTCACGCCTCTCGCTCCCCCTCCTCCCCCCTTAAATCCAGGGGCCATTCACGCCTCTTGCAAATGAGATTTGGGCGATGCTGAGCGAGCAGCGTGTTGCATGGCGTGTGTGTGTGTGCATGCATGCGCGGGGGAAGGATTCGCGGTGCTCAGCGTTTGCCTGTGATCAGAAGAAAACAGGATGTGCCCATAGCTGGAGGAGTGACAATGCTAGCCGAGTGGGGCTCACCTGCTGGTGATCTTTGCAGAGGCATTTGAGGATTATTCAGCTCCAGCAGATCTGTTGCGAGGAATGCTATCTCTGCCGTGGCTGAAAATAGGAGGTGCCTACCTCTACCCGTCTTGATTGCTGCCACCGAAAGGACTGCTTTGCCGCCACCGTAGGAAGGAACGATTGCTCCCACCGACAAGGTAATGCAGCGGGGTGGAGAAGGGATTTGTGAACCCTCGGTTGCGGACAGAAACCCTGTGGATGCAGGAGGAACTCTTTCCCCTCCCTCCCTCCTTCCTGCTATTGCTCCGTGCCCTGGTTGCCGGAGGACAAGCAAGGCTATTGAGGGGCAAGCAAAGCAGCCTGTGGGGCACACCTCCAGAGGCTGCTGAGGCACCTGGAGGTTGGGGCACTGGAGGGCAGTGGGCACTGACCCTTCCCGAGGAGTGCGGTGTATGTGGGGCAGAAGGAGATGGGGGTGCTGCAATACCTGGGCTTGGTGATGCATGTGGTATATCCCTTCCATTCACCGGTGGGGATTTGCCTTGCCAGAAGGGGAGAATGGAAATGGGGTGTATTTGTTTTTCGTAGACAGCCAGGCTGAGCCCATCCGTGGACTTTTCTGTGTGACCTTGGGACAAATCACTTTGGCTCTGCTCGGCAACTCCCGTCTGCTCCTCATTTAATAATGGGAGCTAATGCCTCTGTGTGCAAAAATGATTCATTAAGGACTGAGTGTGACACCACTGGGGAGACAGAGACCTAAGAACCGGTATGCATGCACACATATACGTGTGCATGCCCAGCCACACAGTTGTAGCAGCGCAGGTAGCTATTCCGGGAGTTAACCTTGTCCAATAGTTTCCTCTCCGACCCAGCTCTGAGCACCCAATGCATTTATAACAAAAAGTGGTTCTGCAAAACAACAGTGACCACCGTGGCATTTTTTAACCACTGGTTGATTTTCAGATTATTTTTTTTAACCCCTTTCCCAAAAAAAAAACCTCCGGCGAGGTGAGCGCTGGTGCTGGTGCTGCTCAGCACCATGGACAGAGCCGGGGCAGGCGCCCGCCTCGCCGGGTGCCCGCAGCCCGCAGCAGCGCTGCCCCGCACCCCGGGGCTCCTTCTCTCCCGTCGTGCCACTGCCATTCGACCTCCCTCCCCCTCGACCAGGGCTTTCTGGTAGGCAGGGGTGGCTGGGAGTTGAGGGGCGACCGAGCGTTTTGTTTCTGCTAGTCCTAAGGACAAAGCGGGAGGACCAGCTTGAAAGCAGTGTCAGAGGACTGCTTTGAAAATACATCACTTTAAGCAATCCTAAAATGAGAAAGTGTATAATGAACTTAACTGCTGGGTTCTTTTCATTCTCTATATCTTTATTATTATTATCATCACAGTATTCCTAAACATCTCTATCACACACTAACATTTTGCGCATTCTCAAAGACTTTAACTACATGCTAATATTTATGCTATGTGATCAGGGACGCCAGCGTTAATCACTATTTCAACTGATCAGAGAATATTTATTGTGTCTCTGTATAGGTTCTTTGTTGTTTTATTTGCCAGCCAGTGTATCGTTGTCTTTTTGTTTGTTTGTTTTATATAGTGGTAGTACTGGAATGCCGCTCCAGTGATACTCTTGTTGTGACTTGCTAGAAGACAGATGTTCTTATGTTTTTTGGAATTGCTATTGCTTTTCCTTGATCACTTCCTCCAGATCATAGAGTTTTGCTAATTATTATAATGTCTAGGATTACAGCTGAAATCACACCAGAGCTATTAGTTTCTGTGTCATATGGTATAGCAGTAAGAAGTAGTATATTTAGCAGAATTGCAGGGATCATTGCAAGTTTTGCTGTGATGTTAAGCACCTACACATTAGAAAAAAAAAATGTTTCATTAACCAGAAATTGTGTGTGCATGTGAGAATATGGGGAAGAACTTCCTGGGATTGCTAAGGATCTTGCTGATAATTATAGCCTTCTATGTTTATTATCTATGAAGGCATGCATGAGATCTGCCCACTAGTCTGCTATTTTCTGTGGCTGCTCTGACCAAATGGTTAGAAATCTTCTGTGCTGCTTAGTTTCCTTCTATATCTAAGTGGAATTGCTGAAAACTGTTTCATAGTCTCTCCTGTTGTATAAGGCTGTTTCTTTTGTCAAAGGGCTTGATCCAAAACCTGCTGGAATTCATGGAGCTGATTTTATTATTTATTTTTTTTTTTAGTGAATGGAAAAGTTGAGTGGCAGTTGCAGTCTCAAAACATACCAGTGTGTTCATATTCATGTTTTGCAACTAAAGACTATTAGAGTGCATCAGGTTTTGTGTGAACAAATAAAATTACCTCTGAGTAATGTGTATGGGACCTTCTGCAATTTGAACCTTTCTATAGCATAGGGAACAAGGTTGTCAGAATAGTTTGAACCCAATGCTTAGTGTTTGCAATGCCAATAGTCAGAAGAATTGAGCAAAAGCTTAGCATCCTAAATGTACACTGTTTGCTCACATTGTCCCCTGTTGAGAAGAGCTGAGAGGTCTTTCTACTTATATAATCACTTTTCTAAGGTTGTTCCATCTTCTGTCTCCCAAAGATCTTCACTGCAAGAAAAGTGGCAGGGCTGACCCTGGACCAGTAATTCAGTAGCAGCCTGCTTTGTCTTCTATGATGATGAAACCTGGTTTAGTTCCTTGGGACAGATTGATTTGATTCATATCTATGCCTATATTGACATTTATTATCTCATATCTGATGGCACAGAATTAATTGCATTGTGTGCTGTAAATGAATGCCTGGAAAGCCTTTCATTGTCAGGTACATGGTTGTAGGCTATATATACATAGCCTATAAGTAAATCTGTCACTGCAAATCAATGGATTTTGGGACCATAATTTTTTGTGATTTTTCTGATTGGGAAAATCCTTTAAAGAGACGTTAAACTTAGGTATTTTTTAATAGATGATTAATCAGCAGCATTCTTCATGTGTTTAGCATGGAGCATATTTCCAAGTGCTTTCCTGGGTCGGGCCCTGAGTTCTCATTTCATCACAGCACTGTTCTGTGGTTCAATAATCTGGAATTTTATTTTTATTATTTATATCTACCTGAAGATTTAGAGACTCTGAACTACAGATTATAAGCTTACAAAAATGTAATCAATAAGAAACCTGAAAGTATTGCTCTTTTGCTCCTTCTGTTTTTCTTGATACAAAATACCTGAAGTCAAAACCTCCCTTTGCTGAGTTTGTATTTTACCTATAGAAACCACACAGCCAAAAGAATTCACTGTAAAAAAGACAGGTCCTTCACTCTGGGGTCACTAGTGGGCGCTGCTATAATAATGTAAGTCACAGGAAAGGGTTTCATTCTTAAGGTTTAAACAGTTACGCCTGCTGTAGTAGAAGACCTTATGAAAAGTCAGATGTGCCCCATGTATAAACTTTCAGGCACGTACATAGTGGAAATTAGCCCTCTGTGAACTGCTGTGGGATTTTTTATCAAGTTTTAATTAACACAGTTAGATATTAGGGCTCTTTTATTTGTTTTGGTCTGTTCAGACTGTAATTATAAATGGACTTGCATTTGAGGTTGAAGTAAATCATTTTAAGAATTAGATGATCTTTCATTGAATATTACAGATGCTCATTTTCTACTTGGTTAAACCTCAACATGAATTAGCTGGAAGTCTGCCCTAAAGGAACAGCGGAGAATTTCTCCTGACAGAGGCTGGCGTAAAGTTTTTCCTGCCAGGGAGAGCAAAGGTTAGAGGAATGTGTTGAATGCTTCATCATATCTGTGTCTTCAGTCACCTGAGTAGCCCTTAAATTTTCAGCTAGAGCAAGAGTACACAAAGACCAGATAGGCAGAATTATGTTTTCACCTTAACATTTCCATAGTTGTTCCAAGTGTGAAGCTAGTGCAGCAAAGTGCTGAGACTCAAGTGTCTGTCAGCTATTGTTATAGCATGTGACTTCAAGAATAGTTTATAGCTAGATCCATAGCTGAAATGTGATAGGAATCTTGATACACCAGTAATTAAGTGCCTGATTCCATTTTGTCTGTCCTTCAGTAAATTAATAGTAACTCCCTTGATGCTGAATAGTGTGAAAAATAAGTTTGACCCTAAATGCTGTGCATGTTGATTTGCTTGTCCACCAATTAAAACAAGTAAATGCAGGTAAATCATTAATTGGGAAACAATTTCTACTACTTTATGCATGTGTTTAAGAGTTCTCTGTCTATGATGCTATTGACACCACTGTTCTCAATCTGAAGTCTATAGCATGCGAAACTCCCTTTAAGGTTTAAGGAAACTCCTTTTAACTCCCTAATATTTAACATAGGAATTATATTTAAGCTTCCGAAGTTTTTACTTCATTTTGTTTTAGTAATCATACTGCTTGTAATAATAAGCTTCCAGGAGGAGGAAAGAATGGAAATCAAAATGTGGAATGACTTGTATGTGATTCTCTGGGAATAAGATAGCAGTACAATTGTACATTTGAACAGATAGATCCCTTGGCCATCCTCTTTTCAGGGAGGAATGGAGGAGTTCTCCAGGAAATGTAATTTGTGTGCTTAGTCTATTAACTCACTGCTCAGCCATCTTTTGTCCTAGAATGCAATACGTTACCTAACTACCCTTGTGGCACCTCTGGCATATCCAGTCATATCTAGGGAAGAATGACAGGCAATGGGCACAAACTGAAATACAGGAAATTCTGTTTAAATATAAGAAGAAAACAAACAAACAAACAAAAAAACCCTCCTTATTTTCAGTGTGCTCAGACTCTGGCTGCCCAGAAAAACTGGGGAGCCTCCAACCTTGGAGGTATTCAAAACCTGAATGGGCATGACTCTGATTAACCTGCTTCATCTGAACTTGCTTTCATGAGGTTAGATGGACCAGATGACCTCCAGAGGTTCCTTCCCACCTCAGCCATTCTGTGATTTTTAGGATTATGAGAGCAAGAGTAAGACCACAGAACCAGATCTCTATTATACAAATGCAAATCCATAGTAATTTAGTAGGCTCACTTAACCATGTCTGTATCAATTCCAGGTTGTTTCACCGCAACATGAAAGCCCACAGAAGACATTGACTTCAGATACTTTGGAGTCCTAAGCCTAATACTTTGTAACATAAGTAGTTTGCTTGGTTCAATTAGTAACAACATTGAAAATCTCAAGTAAATTGAATTTCAGTGTAGTACAGCAGGGTATGAGAAGACAGTTCATTAATACTGGAGCAACTCCAGTCAGCATCTGGCCCCTTCTTTTCCCTTAGATGCCATGGAGTGGAAGGATTTTTTTGCTTTTCAGACTTGCTCTTGGGCCCTAGGAACCCCTTAGCCCTGATATCTGCTGTTATTGTTGAACTAGAATTATAAAGGAGACCTTCAGCTTTACTTCATTCTTTATCCTGTAGTTTTATAGTGGACAGAGAAGAGCAAACAGCTATTCTTTGGAGTGAAGATGATAAAAATGTCCCTGCCCTCTCTTTCCCATATACCCTGTATAAAAATTGTTTAACCTAAAGATATAAGTCCAAGGACAGTATTAGTAAACCTGACCAGAATCCTTGGAATGTGTGCTGTAGAATTAAAATGGTGGATGAGGGCTGGATTCTTTTTGAGTCATAAGCTCACTCCACCCCACCCAGTCTCTCTCTATTTGTGCATATGCAGCTGCATAGGCAGCTAGGTTATAAAAAGACATCTAATTGTATATCCGGTTACAGTCTGAGGCAGGGCTAACTTTTGATCTCAATATAGTCGTGCTCTGTACATGTAGCTTTAATTTGAAGAGCTCAGAAAATTAAGCATCCATGTTTTAAATAGCAGAGTACTACGTCTGTTAAAATGCTAATAAGTTAATAAATATTTAAAAGATTTTAACAAAGTGATAAAACATTAAATTACTTGGAGGTATAGGAATTTAATAGCTATGATATTGTACAAAGATAAGCCCTGTCATTCATCCTTTAGACCGTTTACAAATTATGCAGTGTTGTCTTCAGAACCACAGAACAAACAACTGGAATACATAAGCAGTAGTTACATTCTGTAATTAGAGACTAATTAACCTGAATTGAACTGCTGTTATTCCACAGTGGCAAGGGGTTGCAGTATTGATAAGCCAGCTCTTCACAAACAAACAAACAAAAAAAAACGTTGAAGCATTCTACAGTTTTCTTAACCCTATTTCATTATTATCACTTTTTATTGCTAGAAATTAATATTACATGAACTTATTAATATTGCAATTAATATTACAAGACCATTTCTATGCAATGTTTTTAAAGATTTGGATTTCATTTAGGAATACTCACTGAAACTATTGCATGATGCCCTCTGTGTAAAAATTTTATAATCTATAGATGTCAAGGTAAAATAACAACTAAACAAGGCTAACCTCAATCAGGAAAATGTTTTTAGATTTCACTTTCTCATCTTCAGATTCAGGAAGATTTTCATTGTGGTACTGTATTGAATGATCTAGCTGCAAGTAGTAAATTCAAGATTAAACTCCTGCCAGATTTTGAACCTTGGAAGAAGCAGCAGCAGATTTCCCATGGCAAAGGGTTTCTTTCATTTTGCAACATCTGAGCACTGTCAGAGTTATGTTAATGGATTATAAATGACTAGTGGATCTGAAATGTATCAAAACTCCTATATTCTTTTTTATTACATTAGAAAGATTTATGTGAGTAAAACTGAGATCAGGCTCTGTCCCAGGATTTTGCAGCTTTTTTTTTTTTTTTCCCCCAATAATGAGACTGGGCATGCAGTTCACTAACTAGCTCAGCATCTTCCAAGATTTAAGAGTGTGCTCAACCTTCTGTACTGCCAATGGATCCACTGGATCCACTCGTAGGAGTAGAGCAACAGACAATACTTTAATGTGGTCAGTGATCAAGACCTGGTCAAACTATTGTTTAAGCACTACATTTAAAATGAGAAGCAGACTATTGTAAATCCACTGCTACGTACAGAACATTTTCAAGTACATTTTCAAGTTCTATTAATCACAATTTTTTGCTGATTTAAAATCAGTGAAAAAGATTTTACTCTGATTTGCTGTTTTAGAATTGGAAAGGATCTGTTGTTCCTCTGCTGAAATATTCACTGCAGAAACAAACAGAAATATTAATGAAGACATCAGTTTTCTTAATCTTAACTTATTTTAAAAGATCATTGGTTTCATGTTGAGGCTGACAAAAAACAACAGCAACAACAGCAAAAAAACACATTTTCAGATTGGAAGAGACATCTTCTTCTTTTCTTAACATATTTCAGGAAAGGCTTTATTTAACAGTAGAAGTTTCCTAGTGCTGTAGTTGATAACATGGCCCAAGGTACATTAGTGTGACGTATGCATTTGTGGGATAATAAACACCTGTAAATAAAGAGGGCTGTTTTCAAAGACATGCGTTAGGCGTGGTAGCATTTTTTCTTTGGAATGTAATACTTGTCTGTCTTTTGTGCTTGTGAAAATGTTTCACAAACGAGTTTTTAAACAAGAGTGTCAAAGAGAGAGACACTGATTTATAACAGCAGAAGTACAAGCCTAAGACTGTAAAACACTGAAGTATAACAAAGTTTTTCAGCTTGAAAATGGTGGAAAGAAATGTATTACAGTCATTGAGAGCTGCAGGAATAAGTACAACTTTAGAACAGATTACAAAGCTGACTTTATTGCTAATTTTAAAGCTCTTTCTCTTATTTATTCATTTTTGAAGGTTATGAGGATTATGATCACATGCACAGCTCTGCATAGCTGTCCACCTGAAGATGATGGTGACTCCTTAGAGAATACATGCAAACTCCTGGTTAATCATCAGCATTCTGCTCCTTTTATCTAAAAGATTTAACTGCTTTTCACCAGCTCTCCGGTTTTGTTCCACCATGTTGTCTCTACCAGCCTAAACCATTTCCTAAAATGATCCTTTTGCTGTTCCTTGCAATCCTGTTATTGAAGGAAGATGTCTGTGGAAACGTCGGGCTTTTGGTTTCTGCACAGGCCAATGAAAGAAGGGTGGTTGCACACATGCCTGGTGATATTATCATTGGAGCTCTGTTCTCTGTCCACCATCAACCAACAGTTGACAAGGTTCATGAAAGGAAATGTGGAGAGGTAAGAGAGCAGTATGGCATTCAGAGAGTGGAGGCAATGCTACATACCCTTGACAGAATTAATTTGGACCCCACACTTTTGCCAAATATCACACTAGGATGTGAAATAAGGGACTCTTGCTGGCATTCTGCTGTGGCTCTGGAGCAGAGCATTGAGTTTATAAGGGACTCTCTTATTTCATCAGAAGAAGAGGAAGGGATGGTGCGATGTGTGGATGGATCTTCATCATCTTTCCGCTCCAAGAAACCTATCGTTGGTGTCATTGGCCCTGGCTCTAGCTCAGTTGCTATCCAGGTACAGAACTTGTTGCAGCTTTTCAATATACCTCAGATTGCTTATTCTGCTACAAGCATGGACCTAAGTGACAAAACTCTGTTCAAGTATTTTATGAGAGTTGTGCCATCTGATGCACAGCAAGCACGGGCTATGGTGGACATTGTCAAGCGCTATAACTGGACCTATGTTTCTGCTGTACATACTGAAGGTAAGAGGTGGTTGTTGTCATTATTTTATTATTATTATTATTATTATTTTAATATATGAATGCCTTTGAACTACTCTGATGTGATCAAATAGCTAGATGATGACAGTTTGATATTTTATTTTTTTCCCCAAGACTGTTGTCAACCACATAGACTTTTATTTCATTTAATAGTGATTTCACATTCCCTAGGGTGAAGTAGCATCCCATTGATAACCACTGAAAACAGTTTGAAATACAGGACTGTGTGGTCTATAAGGCCACTTGTTATTAAACATGCTTACTCTGGAGTTTTGTAAGTGACCTTAACTTAATGTAGTTGGCATTTATTTATTTTTCTTAATCTATCAATCAGTATACTTATGTGGAATAATCATTTTAACTACACTGGTATCAATGTGTAATGAGAAAGTGTCTGGTCTTTCTAGTGCAGAAGAGAGCTAAATCACCATTTGAAACTGTAGCTGAACCAGAATATTTCCTGATTAGTATCTGAGCCACAGAAGCACAAATAACAGAAGACCTGAGGTTCTGGCAAATATCTGAATGCAAGTTGTCCCGGCTTCTTGAGATCAGTACTATTTCTGTCCTTTTTGTAGTACCCTATGGAGTATTGCAGCCACTTAGCCACTTCTTGCTCTGCATCTGGTCATTGGTTTTGGAAGCGAGCAAGGGAAGTCTCCTTGCATCTTCTTCACACACCATCAGGAGTCCAGAAAATCAGAACTATGTGCTATATTGCTTCCCTCTTTTTATTAATTTGAGATAGAGCTTAAGCTTTTTGCCTAGTGCTCAGAAGAGTATGAGGGAAAAGAAATGGAAAAGATTGCCTGAATTCATTATCCTTGTATTGACAGACTTGAGTGGTTTCATCTTGCTGTAAGTGACTAGAATTTCATACTGCCTTAAGAGCAAGTTTCACCAGTCCCTCTCTAATGGCACCACAATGTAATGCGTTTTCTGGAATTACATTCTGTGATGAATTTTAGGATCTCACCTCTGTTCAAACAGATGAACCTGAAATGGAAGATGCAGAATATGATCTGGAGAATGTAAAATGTTATTAAGAGATTGAGTAGTGGTGACAGCATTGCTGAACAGCAGCAGATGCTGCTGGCTGTATTACAACCAATAGAAAGCAGATTGTCCTTCCCACACACAGAGTATGCTTCTCTGGCAGACTTTATATTCAAAGGCCTTTTTGGGGTGATGCTGGTCTGATGCAAGTATGTAGAGATCATTTTCCTCCTAAAAATATGTAGAGAGATAATTCTATATATATATACACACACATACATGTTAAAGTTTAGAAGTTTAGATGTAGATTTTTGTAACCATCCTTCCATCATGATAAGACTGGTAAATAACTTCACTCTCTTTTCTATGAGGATGCATGAATATATTAGCAGTTTAATATAATAATGTACAAATCACCATACACCATATCATGTAATGAAAATACTCTGTGCCAGCTGATGCCTTTGGCATGGCTTAGTGTGCAGCCTTCATTGCACAAATGTGTTTGAATAACATCATGGTCAAAAATGTGGCCAGTGATGTGCTGCATTAGTTTAAGTTTGAATATTCTGAGTACTTTGATGACTCATCTAATTTTTGTTATGAACAACTTTTACACTTCTGTTTATTGAGCAGGGATGCTTATGTATTCAGTTTGGGAACTGTCAAGCTCGTATTGAGGTCTGAGTGCACAGAGTGAGAATACTTTTGCCGCTTCACATGGACACTACTTGGAGCAGATGGTAACATATGGCATGTTAATCTCATGGCAAAGGAACTTCGCACTGTGCATTGGAAAGAAGGGAGTAAGGACACAAGAATAAAAGCTGGAGATAGCTGCTATAAGACAAAGGTAATAAATGTCAGGGGAGCTGGATGTGAATAAAAACAGATGAATGATATATTTCGTCAGTAAAATGTGCCTACTTCTGCCTATATTGAAGTGGACAAGATAGGTGGTACCATTAACTTAATACCTGAGACCTCATACCATTCATACCATATTTACGAGAGTATAATTCTGGACTTCAGTGAATGAACATTAAACTCAGATTCTGTGAACCTTATGATCTATTTGCATGGTCTGGTCATGATGATGAATATGTTCTTCAGTCAAATAACACCATACAAATGTTTTCTAACTGTAGAACAGATGGTATTTATAATAGGATAGACAAATACAAACTGAACAAGGTATTTATCTGAAACTTGGTGATGTCTGATGTTCTGGACACTTTCCAAACATTATGGAAGATGTTGTCCCTTACAGAAATAGAAAGATTAAAAAAAAAAAAAAAAACCACGCAAAGAACAACAACTAAAAACCACCACCAATAAGAAGGGGATCCTTTTTAGCCCATTTATGTGCTGTCTACATCTGGGGAGACTCGTGCATGGACAGGATAGTAGAGAGGAAAATTTGGGCCTGTGTCTGAATTTTGGGTGGTTATGGTTGGCATGCAGATGTACCATGCAGCTCGAGCACCTTGGAGCTTTGTCTCAGATTTTTCTTGCTTAACCACTTAGCACCACAAAACTAAGTGGAAATTGTTGCAGAAACTGGGGAGAATCTGGCTGTCTGCCACAAGGCACAAAGGACTGTTTGTTCACCTCATGTCACATGTGAAAACATTCCCTGGTCTTTCCCATAGATCAGAGAAACGTATACAATTTTATCTTCTCCCATCATTGAGGTGCGAAGACCTCTTTGAAAGCCCATTTGAAGTCAATATGCTCCCTTTGACTAGAGTAACATTTGGATCAGGCCTTCCTAGTCAGAAACAAGTTTAGTCCCTGCAAGTCAGAGCATAAAATTTGCCTGGAGGTGAATGAATTAATAATTTAAAAGATACTTTTCATTTTCATTTCAAACCATTTGTTTTGCCTCTCTGAATGGAGTAAAGAGGTAATATATGCTGGAAAAACACAACCACACAAAAGTACAATTGAAACACAATAGACCAAATTTATTGGGGGTGGCAAGGGATAAATTTCACTCCAGTATGTAAAAAGTGTGATTTACTTTTGAACACAGCCTTAAGAAATAAGCCACTCTGTTAACATTTTCTTTAGAGAGGTATCAGGTAAGCATGGGATCAAACTCGTCCTCAAAGTGCTTTCTTTTTAATAATGTTTTCCTCCATTTAAATTTATCATAAATGCATATAAAGAGGTGATTCACCTTCATTTTCTTAGGACATACCCTGGCAAGTGTAACAAAAACAGGACTTTATTTTCCTTTAGATAAGTTTTATTTCTCACATTTCCTTTCATATTTGTTCAATTGTGCTTGGTTACAAGACTATTTTTGCCTACATCTCTTGCTACCAAGTAAAGAGCAAAATGAAAATTAGTCATAGTCTGTGAGAATAGAATGAAGAAATGAATGAAAGAACTGCAACAAGTTGACCTTAAACTTGCTGCTTGGAATAAATTGTGCTTATATGATGTGGAGATTTTCCTTTAGAATCTAGATTTTTTTCCTTTATATTCAAACTATATAATATTCAGAGACTTTGCTTTTCACACAATATCATGACTCAAAATTAGATTAATTGGATTTTTAATCATTGGTGATATTATTTATGCCTTATATGCTTATATTTATGCCTATATATAAAAACACATAGAAAAGATATACCAAAAATCATTGTTACTCCATGCAAAAAATTTCAATTTCAATGAAAATTTATTTCTGAAAACCTGTTTCTGAAAGTGGAAGAATCTCTAGTCTAAAGACTGGAGAATGTTTTACTGTGGCAATGTTTCATTTCTGTCCTTGGGCAAAAAAAAAATATTTTATTTTTATTTTTGAAATTAATTTTATTTTCTATTTTTTGGTACTTTGACACTGTTTGAAACATAAATGTTGAGATCAGGTTGATCACAATTTGATATGCTCACAAGCATTAATCTCGTAGCAAAAATAAAAAAAAAAATGTTTCATTACCCGAAAGAAAATATAGGAAATCAAAAATACAGCTCCAGTCATATTCTGTTGAGGTATTTACTTGCTTTTGATTGAATATCATCATTTATAATGATGTTGCTTTTTGTTGCTCAATTTCATGTATTTCTCCTAGTATCAAAATTGTGAAAATTGAACAATTGCTATTAATCAGCAGGAAGTATTGAGATAAAAAACTCAAGTAGTATAAAGTTAATTTTTACTTTTTTTTCTACAGTGACTGACTAACCTGAAAGTACTTTAATATTGCAGGCAGTCTGTCAGACGTATCCATGGTGAAATATATTGATAGATAGAAAAATACAAAATGAGTGCTATACTCTGGAATGTAACATGGATGAAGATTGTGAGGAGAAATATCATGAGAGAGAAAAGGGAAGGTGGTCAAAGAGGTGTACCATGGAGGTAAAAAATATCACTTTGAAAGGAATGGTATAGGGTGGATGTAGCTAAAACCAGGATATTTGGATCAGCAAAAGGTCACATTACTTCTTTTGTTTAGGTGCCCAGTGTTTTAACGTCACTGTTTCATAGAATAGAATCATAGAACGGCTTGGGTTGGAAGGAAACAAGATCATCATCTAGTTCCAACCCCCCTGCCATGGACAGGGATGCCATCCACCAGACCAAGTTGTCCAGGATCCCATCCAGCCTGGCCTTGAACACCTCCAGGAATGGAGCATCCATAACTTCTCTGGGCAACATGTTCCATGGCCTCATCACCTTTTGCGTAAAGAATTTTCACCTAACATCTAATCTAAATCTAATTTTAGTTTAAAACTTTAGTTTAAAGTCCCTGGGTATGAAAAGAATTTACAAAACACTAGAATTTAATTTCATACATAATCAAGGAAAAGAGGTATGTCCAACTCTTGCCAGTATTTTTGTGTATCAAAAACTTATTGTTGTATATTAGTAGTGCAGGAATTAAATCAACATTGTTTCAAAATCAGAATGTTTCTGTGTAATTAAGGAGCATTGATCCATATGTGTAGGACCACTTCCTGTATTTACAAGAGATAGCTTGCAATTCCTCTGAAAGTTAAGAAAGACAAAAGGGCTGTGCTGGATCTTTTAAACTTTGTTGTCTAGGGTGGTTCTGACTAGCTGATTCTTGAATCATCCAGGACGCAGTGATCTTGGAGGTAAACCAAAAATTGTAGACTTTGCTTTAATGCAATTTGGAAGCTACTGGATGGAGGATAACATTACATCCATCTTACTAAAATGTGATTGCAGGCTCCTGATGATGTGGAAACATACCATGCTGTAATACATAGTATTATAAGTATACATATAGTACGTGTGTACATTGGAGAAGTGATTGGGAAGGTTATTAAGAGAATAGTTACAATCTACCTTGGCAACAGATTTTTGAAACAATGCCTTTCATAAATCATATGCTTGTTTTTAAACTAACATGATTTAACTCATCATTCTAAATATGCTGACTGGTGAAAACCACAGTAAAGATTTCCTTCAATTGATGGTTATATTTTTATCTTATTTATTTATTTTTTCTGGAACTGTCTGGCAGCATTTATGACTGGCCAGATACCTGATCCAGGCGGTATATGTGGAAGCCTCCATATAATATCCATTACATTGTCAAATGGCAGATAAACGATGTATCTGGAAAGGCTATTGGTGGGAGAGGAATATGTACTGGATAAGTTGCAAAGATAATAACTAGGGTAGTTGGTAAATCAGCTCACTGAATGAATCCCACAGCCAAAATCAAACCTAACTGCTAGGAACAGTGGAAAGATGAGAAAAATTATCTGTTCCTCCGTCTGTTGTGATCTAGTCAAATGTTTCTCATCTGCCATAACCTAGGGTTTGATTTTTTAAAAACATTTTTCCCCTGAGATAAATTTTTACAAAATTCCTAGGTGGTGTTAGACACGTAAAGAGGAATATTTCCCTAGTAAGATGAATAGAGATATGAAAAGAAAGGTGCAAAACTGTAGTGAGAGAACTTTGATCAAGATATGTGAAATTACATTATCACAATGCTCCAACATATAACTTCTTGATTTTCATTTGTTCTCAATGGTTCTCTTTGCAGTTTTTGTTCTAATCTTTCTTTTGGCTAAAACAAGGAACTTTAGTTTTAGTTTTCCAGTCAATTCTGTAAAGTGGTCCTTCCTGATGTTAAGTTATTCTTATAGATCATTTTCTAAATCTTACTAGCTTTGTTAAGATCCTTTTTAAAGACCATATACTGCTTTTTTGACCCTTTTTAGTGAAATTGTTACCTCATTTACTTCTTCAGCCTGCAGTCATGTGGGAACTATTTTTCCGTAGATCAGCATACAAGCTGCTGATACAGACCTTATCAGCAAACCAATGCAGTGGTTGCCTATAAACATGTATGGTTTATTTTTCCCTTTTACAGTTATCTGCCCCCATCTTGTCATAACCCATCTTCTGCCCATCTGGCTTACTATCTCACCTTCCTTGGTAGTTTTTTTGTTTTGTTTTGTTTTTGTTTTTGTTATTTTCCCCTCTTTATTTTTCTGGTCACTTAACTCCTTGCTCACCACCTCCCATTCCTACCCCTTCCCGTGGTTATGTCTAAATATTTTTCCTCTTACCTCTCAACAGTCAAAATAAGATTGCCAAACCATTTTAGGTGGATAATTCCATGAATAAGATATGACACACAGATTTGGCTATTTCTAAAACTTCTGCCTTATGTGATCACAACTACCTTTCAAAGCAGATTGCGCCCTGGCTAAAATAAAGGCTATCAAAAATGAGTACTTTTTTTTAAAAAGTTAATTCACCTGGTGAATCTAGTTTTTGTCCAGATGTCTTTTAAAGTTCACATTTAAAGTCCAGATTCTCATTTAAAAAATAACATTTAGACTAGATATATTCTTCAGCAGTTCTACATTTGTTTTTTCCTAATTACATTTTCTTAATTAATGAGTATCACAGCTGATGAATTTGCAGATTTGTCATTAAGTTGAAAACAGGATATTTTTTTCATTTGCAGGTGAAGCCTTAAAAGGGAAATATAAATTGAAATTATTCCTCTGCTTCATCTTCATCAATTTCAAGTTTTCATACCCAACTTAGTTCTCAATTACACTGAAATAGGGTTATTCATCAAATATCTGTTGTACCTGAAGAGCTCAAACCCATGTCCCCTCCACATTTCTCTCCACCTGGTTGCCTCAGAGACAACCTTTGCAGGTGCTTCTCATTTGCTTTTATGAGTAGAACAGAAGTTAAGGATGCATTTCATAGGTCTGCAGTTCTTCCTTTTTCATTCTCTTTCATCTTTACCACACAAAAATATGCAATCTAAAACCTGCTCATGTCAACAGAAGCTTTCAGAAAGTTTAGGCTAAGTGCCCAAAAGGAGAATGTGAGAGTGTATACTATCTTTCCAATATAAGCTTCTCATATGTCTCCAGTCATGGTTATATATATAAAGTTTTGTTGTTGTTGTTGTTTTGTTTGTTTGTTTGCTTTTTTGTTTGTTTGTTTGTTTTTCCTTCCAAAACTGCCATGGGATGTGAAGTTACCTTGCTTATTTTCATGCATATAGACAAAGGCAATTTGTCTGACCTATTTCTTTCCCTTACGGGAAAGTATGATGACTAGCTCAAATTCAGGAGTCTAAATAAATGCTGAAGTTGGATCAGATGCTCTCTTTCTCTTTTCTCTTTTCTTTCTCTCGTTTTGCATCTTTCCCAAGAGAGCCCACTGCATAGGGTTATTTAGACACTTAACTTCTTTCTTGGCACCTCCACGCTTACTGAAGTCAACAGGGAATGTAGATGCTTTAAGTCTCACTGGATATGGGGCTGAAGGTTTTGTTCACTCAGATAGAAATTCTGTGGAGGGATAGATTTTGACTGCTAATATTTGAATCTAAAGTGCACAAATTCAAAGGCATTTATGCAAAAGCATAAATGCCAACATGTCTAAGTAGCTCAAAAGGAAGCATCTGGTAGAGCATGCATTCAGGGTTCTCAACCTTATGGATTTTGAATAAAAATCTGATTTATTCAATGAGTGGAACAGGCTGGGAATGAAGGTTCTTTTTGTAAGCTATGTAAGATGCAACCAAGGAGTACAATATTTATAGTTATAACAACCTACTGATATACAGTTTTATTGAAAAAGTGAAGGTTACATGACCTATAGACTTACCAATTTATCTTTTCCTCCTCTGTTTCCCATTTTTATGTTTCTTAATGGTGTGCCCTTCCTCCCCCTCCCTCTGTCTCTGGCCTCTCGCCTGTTAACTAGAACTGTCTGAATCATCCCAGCTAACATTGTCCTTTTCTTTCCCTGCTCCCAAGCTGACTTTATTACAGCTCTATGCATTATTCATGTGTATTCAGTGAACAGTTTATGCAGACAGCTTCTGCTATGTGAGCTGTTCACAGGCTGCTCAGGCAGGGCTAGAAGGTGCCTTTAGGCACCACCCTGTGGGAGGAGTGACACACAAATGGTGCTGACCCTGGAGGTGGTGTGCTGAGAAGCCTCTGAGTCATGCATGGTTGCTTATGACCGTGTCAGGGCAATGCTGAAGCCTCTCCGTCCACATGAAGTGGCATGTGCATCACATTAAGTTACACTATGAGAGGGAAGACTATTGCCTCCTCAGCTTTGTGCTGTGAATCTGCCTTTGCTGTTTGGTTAGTTCATGTTCCTGTGGGCTGGAAACATAGTACTGTCACTTATTTCAGCCACATTCGACTGCTCCAGTCAGGAGTGGGAGTGAAAATAAATCACCAGAACTTATAGCACTAGAAAACATGGCCTGAGTGTATTGGGTGTAGGAAGCAGGACAGTGCAGTGGCTACTGGAGCAGGGAGTTTGGGATGGTTTACATGGAAGTAAGATACCCATTTCTGTGCTCCCCTAGACTATGCACGTGGCCCTGATGAAGTTGCAGAGACTGTGCCAATGTCACATGATGGAGAGAATGGTTCAGGTACTCCAAGGTTGCACTGGGCTGCACCATTGCACCATTACAGTGTTGTGCTCAAGCTGATCCATCCACTGGGAAGAATAGCATAAGATATGACGCTGAGGAGACGAACATATCAGCTATTGCTGCAGCACAACCAGCTAGATCAGAGCTATTCTGGGCATGCTTGCAGCCCCTTCTGTAACTTGCTGTGGGCCTGTCTGCAACCATCTGCAAGGGGGCCTGTTTAATGACTTTGTAATGGTTTGGTATTTTGTAGGTTGAGAATTGGCACACATGGGTGTCCTGGAAGCATTTGCTCCAAACACCCACATTTGAAATGTGTAATGGAGGTGTTGTGAGTATCGATACTCCAGAAGAGAGTAAGGAACATTTAGATACTACTGATAATGTAGGCCAGACAAAGCCTTGGACATGCAGTTTGCGTACATGTTCTGTCACCAACCACAGAGGTTTGTGCCCTTAGAGAAGATAACAAGTATAAATTTCCTCTGAAACATTATTGAGAAAAAGTACATTGATTGACATAACTCCCCTAGGAAGGCAGACAGACAATGGACACCAAAATCTGAAAAACTGAAAGCTTAAAAGCTAATTCCTATTTCTCTTTTACATACAAGCTTTTCACTGATTTTGTTTTTTCTACTTTTGAACAGTTGGTAGAGTGGGTGTTACATCCAACACCTCCGTGTGACAAATCTCAGCCTACAAAATACTGACACGTTACATTTCATTAACCATATGGGACCTAATTATGCTGCCAGCTAAAATACAGGTGCAAGTTCCAAAGGAAATGTTTGCTATATGTGCACGGGCCCTATAGAACCTATATTTTTGCCTACAGAAAACAGGGCATTCATGTGACATTTGCAACATTCATGGCCTAACTGAGATATGTAGAGACTAACCTTTAACATATAACTGAAATAAAAAGTGAATTTATACTCACAAGGTGGAAGTTTTATTGTGGGGTATTGTGGCATCATCATATTTATATGGATAAATGAAAAAAAAAATGCCAAGGTCTTCCCAGAAAGTAGCATTTCAGCCTTTTGCAGTGGACCAATCATGTCCATAAAGAAAACTGGCCAAAGGTAGCCAATCCTTATAATGGTGGAGTGTTGCAGTCCTGTATCTACAGGCAATCTGAAAAGAAGTGTCCCAGATTTGGCAGTGCTCTCCCTGCTCTGTCTGTCTTGCTGGGATGTTCTTTCAAAGACATGAGCACTATATAATTTCATTTGCGGCAATTTCATAACAGATTATTTTATCAGGAGGGCTGTAGAAGGGCATGAGTGAACTCTGTGCAAGTTGGGTATGAAAGTCAAGAAGATTCTTAGAAAGAGGAGAAGAAGCAGACATCAAAAGTCTAGGTGAAGGAGAAAGGACAGAACAAGGTATAGAGAAACAAATTGCAGAAATAGCAGTGGTGATCAAGAAGAACTCTTTCACTGATACAATTTCTGTATCTGAGTATTTAACACACCTCAAATTCTATTAAGAAAATAACATCAAAAGACCCCAAAACACTCCACAAATTAGATATTTTACCAGTAGGTAATGAGAGGACTAAAAACTGGAGTACGTCGCTGGAAGTCAACCATGGCACCTATCTTGGCTCCCACACCTCTGCTCTCTCTTATACTGGGCTGTCTTTCATGGAGGATAGTCATAACCCTTTGCCATCTGGAAGGTGCCACATCAGGTCCTTTCCTTATTATGTGAATTCTGTGGGGAACACTAGTCATAAAATCGTAGACTCATAAAATGTTTTGGATTGGAATGGACCTTAAAAATCATCTAGTTCCAACCCACCTGCCATAGGCAGGGATGCCACTCCCTAGCCCAGGTTGTGCAAAGCCCCATCGAACCTGGCCTTGAACAGTTCCAGGGATGGGGCATCCACAACTTTCTCTGCACAACCTGTTCCAGTGCATCACCAACCTCATAGTGAAAAAAAACCTTCCTTATATCTAATCTAAATCTAATATCTTTCAGTTTAAAACGTTGTCCTATCACTACATGCCTTTCTAAAAAGTCCCTCTTCAGCTTTCTTGTAGCCCCCCTTTAGGTTATGAAAGGCTACAACAGATCCATGTCTTTCTTATGTTGGGGGGCCCAGAGCTGAATGCAGGGCTCTGGGTGGGGTCTCATGAGAGCAGAGCAGAGGGGGAGAATCCCCTCCCTCACCCTGTTGTCCACACTACTTTTGATGCAGCCCAGGATAAATTTGGTTTTCTGGGCTGCAAGCTCACACTGCCAGCTCGTGTCGAGCTTATCACCCACCAACACCCCCAGGCCCTTCTCCTCAGGGCTGCTCTCAATCCATTCTCCACCCAGCGTGTATTTGTGATTGGGATTGCCGTGGTCCACGTGCAGGACTTTGCACTTGGCCTTGTTGAAATATATGTTGTCCTCACAGGCCCACTTCTCAAGCCTGCCCAGGTCCCTCTGGATGGCATCCCTCCCCTCCAGCATGTCAACCGTACCACACACAGCTTGGTGTCATTGGCAACCATTCTGAGGGTGCACTCAATCCCGCTGTTCATTTCACCAACAAAGATGTCAGCACTGGAGAAGAGTGCCACTCTTCTTCACATACCAACGCTTAAGGAATGCCACTTGCCTGGCACAGAGTTGTTGACCACAACTCTTTGAGTGTGACCATCCAGCCAATGTCCTGAAGCTGCTCTTCAGATCAGTAGCAAGAATGTGGCAAAGTGTTCTTATGGGACTAAATGTTTCTGCAGATGTAGCTAAATTTCCAGTAAAAGCAAATTATTGTATACAGCAATAACTTAAAATCATTTATAAGCTGTTGATCTGTCCTAAATATGTCAAGTAGAAATGACTGAATTTTGCTTTATAAAATGGCTCTTGAAATCAATCATGTTAATAGCTTCTCATAAGATGATGGTTTCTCTCTAGCTAGATGAATCTGTCATTTTGCTATGATCATGGTAGAGGTGCTACTAACTTCTTCACATAAGCAAGAAATGAATAATGCTTCACAATTTTGTAAAGAAGTTTGTGAAAAAAAAGTAACGAACTGACAACATTTGAGAGTTTTTTTTTTCTGTGTGCGTTTGCTCCCTGTATTACTGTGAAAAAAAACATTTATATAACATTTTTCTTCATTTTTCTCTGTTAAAAAAAAAAAAGAATAAACATATAGAAAAAGGGGAATATATAAATGAAAATTTATTTCCCAAATAGAAAGAATGGATGTTTTTGCATTATCATTTTCTGCTGGTAGAATTTGTTAGTCTTATCACCAACACACCATACTTCTGGATGGCTATTGGTTTTACTTACAAAAATGAAGGCTTCAGATGGCCAATTTTTTTTTTTTTTTGCTGTCCTCTAAAAATAGTGATGGTAACCTTTGCAGTGAAACTATTTTGCTAACTTGCATGGGAGTGTGAGAAGATGCTCTGATTTCAAAGATCAGCATTTTTTTTCCTTAATATTTTCCATTTACGGACTTTGCTTTAACTGCTGTAATCTGCAAACTACTATGTTATTGTAAAATCCATGGTGAGGTCTTTAGCTTAGTAAAGTTTGCATAAGGTTACCAAGTGACATTTTCTGATAGGAAGGATTTTGTAATAAGATATTGCTACCTTCTTTCCAATCGCACATTGCTTTAAGATTATGAATAATTTTCAAGTAATTAATAAAGTCTTTTATCATTCACTTATAAATTACATATTATTTGGGTGCCCAACCTTTGTAATAAAAAGACAGTACTGAAACACCCAGACCTGCAGTTGAGCAGTCTCCTGAGAAGTTCAGGATTTCAGTATTAAGAAGAGATATCTGTCCTATCTGTGGATAAGAACAGTTGTGGAAATTGCACCCCTAGTTAAACCATTGCTTGACCTGAACTACGTAGCCTTGATTCAGTGCTTTTGTTCTTGTTTGAGATCCTATCACACACTTTTGCTGAGTGCCACTAAGTGTTAACTTGCATTGCCAGTTTGTTCAACAGGAACATGAGGATTTCTCTCTCAAGCCAAGAATTAATGTTGTTGCTGTTGTTGTTTTTCCTACCAGTGTGAATATCTTTGTGCTTTCACTGTGTTTCTACTGTCTGCTTATTTGAACTTCTGGCTTTTTTTCTCTCTTGTTATGCATTTGAATAGTACCTAGCATAAAGGTACCCTGACCTTAGCTGGTACCCATATATGTCATTATACGTAATTTATGAAAACCATTTTCCATTTCCAAATAGTAGCACATGCAGTCTGGATTTACTTTACTCTTGCAGCCTGAGTCCTTTTCTTTCATTGTTTAAGCTGTTTTATTTCTTTAGTCCAGAGAGTGCAATGGAATTAGACAAAAAGAAATGGCAGTTTCAATCCATCATATACACTTCAGGGTTCTGGTTCAGTAAGTGTTCTGAACCTTTTTGCTATTTCTTATCTGTACAGTTCAAGTGGTTAAGAAGCATCATATCAAAAAGCATTCTTCGCTGATAGACAATACTTTCAATGCACGATGGACAAGTCTTTACTATTATCTGCTAGAATAAGAACAATGATGATGAAGAAACTGGCTGTTGCTTTAATTAGATCTTTCCTCAAGGACTCATTCTGTGTGGCAGTCAGTTTATTCATTTTCTTCCTTGCAATGTTTTTCTCTGAGCAAAGCTCCCTGACTGTTCAGTCTTGACTGAAGTAGAAATAGTGATATTACTGTAAGGTCTGTAAAACCAGTACCTTGAAATAAACTTTCTGTTGGAGGTCAGTGATGGCTAGCAAAATGCTTCTTCTATATATTTGTGTTGTTAATATGCAAAATGTAATATGAGAGCAGAAAATATATAATATGGTAGCTGAGTGGTGCAGTCAATACAACAGAAGGAAGGGGTGCCATCCAAAGGGACCTGGACAAGCTTGAGAAGTGGGCCCATGTGAACCTAACGAGGTTCAACAAGTCTAAATGCAAGGTGCTGCAGCTGGGCCGGGGCAATCCCAGACATGAGTATAGGCTGGGAGAAGAACTCCTTGAGAACAGCCCTGAAGAGAAGGACTTGGGGGTTCTGGTGAATGAAAACCTTGACAAAAGCCAGCAGTGCACGCTTGCAGTCCAGAAGGCCAACTGCATCCAGGGCTGTATCAACAGAGGAGCGGCCAGCAGGGAGAGGGAGGTGATTGTCCCCCTCTGCTCTGCTCTCGTGACACCCCACCTGGAGCCCTGTGTCCAGGTCTGAGGCCCCCATCACAAGAAGGATGTTGATCTGTTAGAATGGGTCCAGAGGAGGGCCACGAAGATGATGAAGGGGCTGGAGCACCTGTCCTATGAAGAAAGGCTGGGGATGTTCGGCCTGGAAAAAAGAAAGCTCAGTGCCTCGCGTTGCAGCCTTTCAGTACTTAAAGGGGGCTAAAATGGAGAGCAACTTTTTACCTGGGCAGGTAGTGATAGGATATGGGGGGACAGTTTTAAACTAAAAGAGGGGAATTTAGATTAGAGGTTAGGTGAAAATTCTTTACTCAGATAATGGTGAGACAGGAACAGGTTGCCTATAGAAGCTGCGGATGCCCCATCCCTGGAGCCATTCAAGACCAGGCTGGATGAGGCCCTGAGCAACCTGATCTAGTGGGTGACGTCCCTGCCCATGGCAGGGAGTTGGAACTAGATGATCTTTAAGGGCCCTTCTAACCTGAGCCATTCTATGAAAATTATATTTGAAAATTTTAAGCACTCACAGTTTTAGACACTATTCCAAAACATATTTTTTTTCAGTTCTGGTGTGAAGACTTTATATTTTTTTATGTTTCTACGGGTAATTCTAGTCTTTTTGAAATAAATAATCTGAAGCTGTTTGACAAATTTACACCATTAAATGATAAAGGCAAAGGGCTGAGTTTAAGCACTACATTTCCTAACTATTAGTTTCATTCTTGTTTCTCTTTTGGATCATTGCAATAATCCTTTTATAAAGGAAATCTGTAATAAATAGGACCAGACCTAAGCAGTGGATGCAAACTGATCTATGCTATGTGTCCGTGTCATGTCCCTTGTCCTTATAGTGAGCTTTACCATAGTAAATATGCAATTCTGAATTTACAGTTGCTATACCTGAAAAATGTTTGTTTGTTCTTGAAAAGCTGATACAATCTGATCATGTGCGACCTGCCTATTTTAAATAGATCATGATTCATACTCTTTCCAGCTGTGTCTGAGAATTATTTGGGACAGTCTTATTTGGTCCAGGCAAAAAGGATTCCTGGGACTACTCTAACAATTAAATTCCACAGAGAATCATGTTTCAGAGCTATGGAATATTCTTCTGTATTGCTTAATATCCTAGCATCAATGTTATCTTTGTTTTCTGAAAAATATCTTTCTTAACCTGCAGGCACGTATTGAAGAAAGCAGTTCTGAATACAGGCACAAACAAATGGATGTTCACTCCACCTGAATGTTTTCATAGTCTTCTTTGCTTTCCAAGGATCCTAATTTCTTTGCAGCTCTCTACAGCTTGTTGAGATATTTAATAGCTGAAAATGTATTATTATTAAATGTGTTTTGTCTTATTGGAGTGAATAATGAGACACTAAAAAGAGCTAGCTGTGAACTCATTCAGTTTTAATTAAATGAATATATTTTGTGTAAACATTACCGTTTATTGAAGGAGGGATAATTTCAAAAGAACAGATATTTGAGAAATTTAAAAAAAGGTAATAGATTATATAAATTACACTACTCATGATCAGACAGTCAAATATAAAACAGAATGGGCACTCTTTTAAGGCAAAGATATCTTTCTAATTCAAAGTTTACATCTCAGTTAATGGCATTGAATGGGATCTGTTGGGAATGGATTTTCCAATTGTGAATGGAAGGAAGAGCTCTAAAATCCCTCAGAAAGTTTATTTAGGTAATGTATTATGCCTGTCTAAAACAGTAATAAAGTGAAAATTGTAAAAATCTTGCAAAGTAAAATAGATAGGTAAATCTACCACTGAGATGTGCGAAGTTATGAAGAACAAGAACAGATAGAGTCAACATTAAAAGTAATTCATTTTTGTTGCCAAACCAAAATAAGCATTTCTTGGCGTAGAAGTGGCTCTAGGTGGCACAGCTGGCTCTATTTCATTTTTTCTTCAAGATGCTAACTAAACTGTCCCAGAGATACTGTACACTCAATGGAGAGTGAGATCTCCAAGTAGTGATTCAACCCTTCATTTTATTTAACCTTTTCATTCCTCTTCATTCATTTAACCGCTTCATTGATGAAGCATGGGACGTCACTGGCTTTCCAGGCCACAAGCATATAGAGCCAGCTTGTGTTGAGCTTTTCATCCACTGCTACCCTCACGTCCTTCTTGATAGGGCTGCTCTCTATCCACTTATCACCCACTCATCACCCAGCCTGTATTCATGCTTGGGATTGCCCTAGCTTAGGTGCAGGACCTTGCACTTGGCCTTGTTTAACCATGTGTTTTTCACACAGGCCCACCTCTTGAGCCTGTCCGGGTTCTTCTGGATGGCACACCTTCCCTCCAGCATGCACCACACAGCTTGGTGTCATCTGCAAATTTGCTGAGGGTGCACTCAATTCCTCTGTCCATGTTGCCAACAAAGATGCTTAATAGTATTGGTCCCAGTAAAAATCCTTGAAAAATACCACTCTACCACTTGTCACTGGTCTCCACCTGGACACCAAACTGTTGGTTGTGACTGTCCAGTCATTTCCTTGTCCGCAAAGCAGTCCATCCATCAAATCCATGTCTCTCCATTTTGGAGACAAAGATGTCTTGTGGGATAGTGTAAAATGATTTTCACAAACCCAGGGAGCAAGGCAGCAGATCTTTTCCAGGGGGAACGTTGCACCTTCTTTTTGAGATCCTTTAAAGAAATCATTGCTTAGGGGATGGCAGTGTATTATTGGAGAACAGCAAATACAGTGGTTTAATATGTGTTTGTATGGTTGGAAATAGGTGGCATGAAAAAAGAAGGTATAAGACTGCATAAGATTCTTCACAAAAGTCTTCAGTGATCAACACTGGTACTGGTTTTATGTAATGCTTTTGTAACTGGTATAAGTACAATAAGTTTAATCTATGTGGGTTTCTAATAATAGAAAATTATTAAAGTTATTAACCAGTAGAAAGGAGAAAAACAGTACTTGTACAGGAATAATTAGATGTTTTTGGAGACTAGAGTAAAAGAATTTGTACTTAAAATTTTCCCTGTTTTTAGGTATTTAACGGAATAATCCAATCTTGTGTCACAGTCATTCAAGACTTCTTCTATAAGTTAGTAAGAAAATCTGACAGAGATGTGGAAAAGGCAAATGTGATCTTGGACGGGTATTTCCAGGAAAAATAGAGAACTGTTAGTCCTGCTGTACAGGATCCTGTAAATCACATTCTGATTATTGCACACAGTCATTTTTTGGGGAAGAGAGAATCAAATAAGGAACAGCTGTGGTGAAGGGTTATTAGTGAAACCTGAAGCCTATCATGAAACGAGCCTAAAAGAATTGGCTTTATTTAGTGGAGCAAAAGGAAGCCTGAGTAATATTGCTGTTTTTAAATACAACTCACTGGATAGTAATGATGACTAAAAGAAAAAATGTTAATAAATAAGTGTACACTGAGTATTAGAAGGATTTCCAGCTCTCAGGGTAGTGTGGCTCTAGAATAGCTTTACAATGGGTAAACTTTGTGTGTAGATTGAGCTGGATTTGAGATCAAATTTAATAAGTTTATGAAAGATTGTTCACGTGTCACTGTGGGTTGCTGGAGTCACCGTGGGAGGTCATTTAGTGAGTTTACACTAGTAATGCATGTGCAATCTTTAGCAGTATGTGCATATGCATTTTAGAAGAAACAAGTGAATTGAAACACATCTGAAAGCATATGCCCATCGTCTTCGAAAATAACAGCAAGGAGAAGAAAATGATTATGGGAACATTGGTGTGTTTAATCTTGATGAAGACAGTAAGACGTAATGAATTTTCTGGCTAGTTTAATTTCACTCCACAGAAAAAAAAATATTGGCATTAATGAACTTGGAAATGAGCTGAGCTACATGGCTGAAAATAGAGGAAAAACAGCAATTTATAAACTGGATGCACTATGCCCTGATGAGTGGAACAGAGGGTATACAGCTTGATGTTAAAATCTATGTCATCATTCAAATAAACCAATTGTTATGCCATGTTCAAGACAGATAAGAGGGCAAGAAAAAATGACCTATTGTTCAATAAAATAGAAGTAATTCCTGTGGCTACATTCTCCTGTCCCCTTTTCTTCTAGAATTCACTATGCAATAAAAAGAAAGGAAGAATTGAATGGAATGCAATTTTGTACATAGAGAAAATCTGCAACTTCTAAGGGAATCACTTAACATGTATTTTTGGCTGCCTAGTATGTCAATAACAAATTAGAGAAAAAACTAAATAATAAAATTTTCTCGGTATAGGAATAGATTATAATTTGGGACTGACCACACAAGAAACCAACCCACCAAAACCCCACACCTGAGATATTTCTCAGTGTATTGCTAAATGTTAGGTCAGAGACTGGATGTTTTGCTATCATCAGTTTATAAAATCCACAGTAACGATTGCTTCAGAAGCTGGAATTTCATTGTCCAAGGGGAGTGCTTTCCTCAAAGTTGTATTCCTGTTCTTGCCTGGACTGACCGTATGCTTGAGAAATTTATACAAAAGGAAAATCTTTGATTGGAGTGACTGAAGGAGATCTTTACCACCATGCCTTATAGTTGCCACTGCAAGGAGATCTGAACTCTCTGCTTCAGCTCAGGCACAGAGGGAAATGGAAACTCACTTCTCACATGGGCATTATTATGCCAAAATCACATGAGAAAAGATTGACCCTGTTCAAGTGAGCAACCCCAGGTAAAAGCTTAATTTGGCTTAAGTTGTGACTTAAGCAGAGATTCAGTCTAAGAAGAGATTCAGTCTAGCTACATCAGGCATCTTCACCTTTGTGCAGGGCAGATCTTCTGCAGTATTTTATACTGTCTATTTGGCATAATGGTCAAAGCAGAATGTTGATTTTGGGGGCTCTGGCTGTGCTCTTCCTTGCACTGCAGAAGTCTGGATGGTTAATTGTATGCTGGTGCAAGTTGGTAGCTAGATACCTGAATCCTTTTTGGTTTGTTGTCTTACCCAGAAGGGAACACAAAAGTTACCAGGTGGAGCTCCACATATACATTACTGTTGCTACTTTTTTACCATGAGGATGGTAAACCTTGCAGCAGGTTCTTCAGAGGGTTTGTGAAGTCTTCGTCCAGGGTGGAGTTCAAAACTTGACTGGACAAGACCCTGAGCAACCTGATCTAAGTTGCCCCTCTTTGAAGCAGGGATTAGACCAGGTGACCTCCAGAAGCTGCTTCCAATTACTACCATTCTGTTCTCTGGATTAATTATGGTTTGGGTGAAAAACAAGGATAGGCCACAGTGAATTTTGTCCCATGTTATTCTTATCTCTCTCTTATCCTAATGTAATATTTCAGATATAATACTCTCTCAGCAGTCCTGTGAAACAGAGACTGTGATCCTCGTTATTGCAGGAGGGGACAGTGGTCACTGTATATTTCTAAATCATATTGGTGAAGCAGGACTTCTGAATCCCAACCTAAGTCTGGATCAGCCCTTGTTTCAGGCAGTGGGATATAGCTATGACCAACAGAAACCAGAAACAGGTGAAGTCCTGATCTCACTGGTGACATTGTGAGATGAGAATGGCCATGCCTTTCTGAACAGTGCCGAAGACGGGCAGGGATGCAAGTCCCCCGTTTCCCACTGAACTGTGTCTGAACGTATTGGTGCAGAGTACAAATATTCTGCAGCATATCTAGAAAGCTCTTCTCAAAATGTACTCTGGGAAACTTGATGTAGGTGGAAGAAAATGAAGTCGATGTTCCTTGTTCCTTTTCAAGAAAGAGAACGCACTCCTTTAGAGCTGAGAATGTGACTATAAACAGTGCTGAATTTTGTGGGCCTGTGGTATCTTTCTGAGGTATCAAACAATAGTTTTAAAAGCTAAAATGAAATTCAAGATGGGAGGTAGACAGATTGGCTGTGGGATGATACTTGATGCTGATATGTTGCTAACTTTTTTTTTTTTTTTAATTAACCTTTGATTTTCTTCTGTAATACTGGAAATAGTTAAAGAGCACAAATACCTCTACTTCTAACCATTAATTTTAAATAGATCTGTGTTACTGTAATCTGACTTCTGTAGTGTGTTTACAGACACCATGATCAAAATGATGCAGAGTAGGATTGTTCCATCCTGACACACTCAGGAAAAACAAAACAAAACAAAACAAAACAGAGCTTTTATAGGCATTGCTGCAACATGAAAGAATTTCATATCAGGACTAATGCATGTCCCTTTGGAAGTCTGTATAGTGCAAGTGTCTGCCCACCCATGTGCATGTGTAATCTAACTCTCTAGCTGTGTAGAATGACTGTGTGATCAGTTGAGGTCTGTATTCTTAGCAGAAAGACAATGTTATCATTAAGTAGTTGTACCAGGAGTTGTACTGAAGATTTCTGCCACCTTCATGTACGTTGCAATGATTCAGTGCTGGTGATTTGATTTTTTTTTTCTTTCCCCTGACAAATGCAGTTAGACAGCAAGCAATATTTCAATGTGTCAAGAGAACTAAAATGGATTCTAGCTTGAATAACCACTATTCACAGAAAAAAAAAAAGAAAAAAAAAAAGAAAAAAAAGCATTTCTATTTACCTATGACGAGCAGATTTAAATAATCTGATAGCTGTGAAGTAACTGACTTGTATAAGAAGTGGGGCACATACTTATTATTGGTCTGACATATTCACATATTTATATCCTTAAATAAACATCCACATATTTATTGTGTAAAAAATTATGTGTCTGTCTCAAATCTCAAAGAAATTACATGGAGCTATTTATTCTACCCAAACGCAAATCTGCAAGAGAGAGTAAATGTATGGAAGGAATAGGAAGTGAAGAGGGAGTAATTATGTATGTTCTGTCTCCTTTTCCTCTCCTTCATGTGTTCTACTGTCCAGTTATATGGATGTGAGGACAGCATTTATCTTTCCTAGGTTATTGATTACCTGTGTGAATGGAAGAATAAGGCCATTTTTTCACCCCAGCCAAGAGCAGACCCTGTGCTCATACAATCAATGTAGAGAATATGCTAAGGTTTGTTTTCTGAGTATTGCTGAGTACATGAGGCTGCATTACCTGTTTGCCCTAAGGAGGATTCTGTGTTGTGAATTTTTGCATTGTTCCATAGATTTAAACGTCACAGGAAATTTTTCTGCTCAGACACAGGGACCTTCTACATAACATAGGTCACAGAATTTTGTCCAGTAAAACAAGCATGGGAAGAAATCATTCTATCCTGTAATGCAAATGTTTTCAATCCCAAGAACTTGTGACTAAACCAGTGTATATCTTATTGAAAGACATTTGGTCTAAATGTAGGGCCTCCAGGAGATGATTAATCAGCTACATCCTTTAATTATGTTGCAACAGTTAATTACTCTTGCTGTTAAAAGTTGTCTTGCTTCCAATCTGAATGTGTCTGTCTCCATGGAGACATTCTTCTATGGAAAGAATAGGGCACTGTGACCTCTCTCCTCATAGAGTTTTCTATTTGTTGCCTTTCTTGGTAGATTGTTTCTCTTAGTCTCAGGCTACAGTTGTCCAATCTGATGGGTGCTTCTTGTAAATAAAGATCTCCTCTAATCACTGCAAAAGACGTGCTTCGGATTTACATGAGTACAAGGGATATCAAAATCAGGATCTTGCAGTTTGCATGCTGTTCTTTATTGCTAGAAGAAATCCTAGTCTGTAAAATGTACTTGAGTTTGGCCTCTCCTGAACCAACTTAGTGAAGGTTTCCAGTTTTGATTTCCATTCAACTTGGCTATTAGCCTCAGGGAAGGGGGAACTATTCTTGTCAATGCCATAGATTTCACCTTCATAAAAGACATCTTGAAAGAAGATATTAATCTTTCTCAAGGAGGGGCTTGCTTATTACTGATATTGATCTGATTTTATTATGTTGTGATGTCAGGGAGCAGTTACTCAGAAGTCAGTACTAATGGTTTTAGGAACCTGCTGAAAACAGAGCCTGACCCCTTTATTTTATTTTATTTTATTTTGTTTGTTTATTTATGTATTTATTTTCTGCAGTTGATTTCTTCACTTTCTTAAGCCTTGCCCTTGAAATCTGGGATTCTGAGGCAAAGTCAGGGCAGTCCATGACATGCTCGTGTCTTCTCTTTCCTTGTCTGTGGCTCCTAAACTTACACTCACACTCTTTGATCACAAGTCAGTTACTTTATGTGATCCAGGATTTGGGAGTTTTAACATATGCTTGTTTCTAGCTAAGCTTGACCAAAACAATTAGATTTGGCTATGCATATTTTTTCTTCTTGATAACACCTGTTTTAAACACCAGAATAATGAAAAAGTAATCAGAGCTCTAAAAATCTAATTTTACTGACCTGGGATACACTAGATAGCACTGCTTAGTGGCAGATGTTCAGGACCAATATATTTAGCATTTACTTTTACTTAAACACTTTCTAGTCTCATCTCAAGAAGCAGAAGACCTTAAACCAGCAGCATACAGGATTATTACAGGATTCTGTGCTGAAAAAGTCATGGAGATGTTTTCATTAATTATGCTCTTCAGCTTCATCCCATTTTGTCCCATACTTTCTCTCCATGGTGATGAGAAGTTTGATATTGACTCACATGTGCAATATCCAAATAATTTGTGAATTGGAGAGGGAGGAGTGTCTAGGCTGACTTCCACACCCATACTGACAGAACATCTGAATTCACTAATGATTTCAAAGGCACTGAGTAAAATATTACTCCTTGTCAAGACTGAATGTGCCAGTCTGCAAATTGGTCAACTTTTTACAACAGTAGTTAAAAATACCATTCCTAATGAGATGCCTAGAGAAATAGGAATAGCCTCAAAACACATAAATGAAGGCCAATTTGTCCCAGGATGTTAGTCAGATAGTGCCTCACAACTGGTCTTTCAGGAAAATCCCATGGTTGGATAATCTGTACCCTTATTTGTGTTCTTCTAAATGTTAGAAATTGTCTGTTCCCAAAGTGTACTCAGGCACAGCATGAACACAAGGAGTGGAGTGGAAAGGTACAGAGAACAATACTTGTCCTGAAGTATGCCCTGGAGGAATTGGGGCAACCCCAAAGTCCTTTCAATCAGTTCATCAGATTTGATTTAATAGCTTCAGTTTTCTGTAAAGTATGATAATTCTGACTGTTCTCTGTACATATATTCAACCTTAAGCATAAAGTTGGGAAATTCTTCATCTCTAAAATACTTTAGCATGGAAATTTTTTCCAGGACTTCTCTGCCCTCACATAAGGCTGCAGGAAAGCATGAACATAAGAAAGTCAGGAGGACTTATAGCATATCACAAGTTGGTTTGTGTGAGACCTCAGCCCTCAGCAGTGGTGGAGGTGAGTGGTGAACCTAAGGAGGAGTTTGGTCTTAGTGAAATTTTCCCCGCTGCCCACTGAAAATAGAAGCTCTAGGACTCTGGGGAGTGTCTGCATGGCAAGGTGGAGTCATCAAAGGCTTTTCTGTTTGTTTATTTGTCTCTTTTTTTCTTTGTAACGTTGAGACTGAAATCAGTCTTGCAAGCCCTTGAACTAAAGAGTCAGGATTTCCCCTTTTGTTGTTGTTTTTTTGTTTTGTTTTGTTGTTGTTGTTATTGTTCACTTAACTCCTCTATCTCGATAGACCTAGTTTTGTACTCAACCAAATGTGAGCTGGTTCCTCCATGTAGGCAAGAGGCAGCATGTGGAGTGTTATGTGCAGGTGCTGCTAAACGTAGCACAAAATGGCTGAGTTCTGCCTCCATTTCCCTTTCCCTTGGTAGATGCAGTGATTTGGGTAACTTTCCTCTACCCCGACATTGAATAGCTTTATTTATTTATTTAGTTATTTATTTATTTTTATTTTATTTTAAATTTTCATTTCAGTCATTCTAATCACTGAATAGACTTATTTATTCATTTTCATTTTCTTTTATTTATTTATTGATTTATTTATTTGTTTTCATTCATTTATTTATTTAGTCATTTTCACTTAATATCTTTGTGATTTCCATTGATTTTTTTTAATTATTTTTTATTTTTTTCTGATGTGGCTCAAACTGGCCAAAAGATTTTGTTAGGAGAGGACTGATATATAACACATTATGTCTTCTGCAGAAAGCAAGCTATGATCATTAGGAAGTCTTTGTGGGAACAGAATAAAGAGTAAAAATCATATATCTTTTCAGGAAAAAAATGAGATTTTAAATTTCAAAGATGTGTGTTGAAAGTGGTACGCCAGGTGGGAAAAACAGGCTTAAGCTCTTCTGCTGTTTCATTTCATTTGACAGCAGTACAGTCCTTAAGTCTTAATTGTGTTTCATTTTTATGGTCATCTAGCATCATCTTTTGGGATGACAAATATAGACAAATATTTGTGTTCATAATTTCTGCAGCAAGTCATAAATTTTGTTATCAGATAAAGCAAAATTACTTATAAGGCAATGATCATTTATGTGGCTTTTTATATCTCAGAAACACATACATATTAATGAAAAGGCAGTTTAATGCCAAAAGATTATTTTGTTTCTTAAACAGAAACAAACACATCACTAGGGAAATTATTGAAGTATAATTACATTTCATTTAAGCACTTCAGAAATTAAGAACATAAAATCTTTTATATTTTTTTTAATGAAACATTAAAACGGTCTTGCTGACTTTTTATTTGCACCTTAAGTAAATAATAAATTTAAATATGTACATATATATATTCTTCAGAGATGCCGGGTCACTTCCTGGCCCATAGAAAAGACCTTTCAGGAGGGGAGAGAAATAATAACATGTAATGTCAATCACACAAGAAGATATAATGAAATCTATCATCATTTAATAACTATGAACTTCTGATAACACCATTCATCATCTTCTAGAAGACAGATTCTAAAATCTGCAAAAGAAGTTTTGTCTAGTTGAATTTCAGAAATATGTGTCAGTTTAAGGACTTCTTGGAACTACAGTAAAATAGAAAACTTCAGCCTGTAAAAGAGCCCTGGACATCTTGCAGTCCAACCTCCCGGTGAAAGCTGGCCCTTTGATTAGATTACCTTAAAGATGATCTTTAAGGTCCCTTCCAATCCAAACTGTTCTTTGATTCTATGATTCTATGACCTAGGACCACTCAAACTAATTTTCAGAGAGGAACATTTCACCACTCCATGGGGCTACCTATATGAACCTTTATTTTAGTTTCATGGTAAAGAATATTTTTCCTGTGTCTGGATGGAATTTCCCTGAAGCAGCTTGCACCCCTGCTCCCTTGTCTTGTCACTGTGTATTGCTGTGATAAGAGCACTGTCATCTTCTTTCCAATAACCTTTTAAGTGCTGGAAGACAGTGATTAGATCTTTCTGACCTTTATCTTTTCTAGGCTGAATAAACCCAGTTCTTTCAACCTTTCTTTTTATATCAGTTTCTCCAACTTCTGAGCACCTTGGTGGCCCTCCACTGCATAGTCTCCAATTTTTCATGGTCTTCAAAATTTCCAATTTTAAACAAAGGAAGAAACAAAACTTCGTACTGCCAACAACTTTTTTTCTGACTCTGAAGTCATCCATAAGCACCTGTTTTGGAAACAAAAATGTCTTTTACATTTCACGTATAGAGGGACAGGATTGATTCACTTTTCTTCCCTTTTCTCCCTTTCGTCCTTCCTTCCTTTTTCTACTTGTAGGTTATGAGGTCTATATTGATTTGTATTTTATATCATACTTCACAGTGACTAGATATAGAAAATACTAACAAATGAGACCCAAGAACAACTGTATTTTAATTTTATTTCTACTCATTTATGTTTAGAAGCAATTCCATTTCATTTAAAAAAAATGGTGACATTTTCAGTGCAACTTGTTAAAGTTTATTGCATTAATATTTATTGCATTTTTTTTTCATGAGAGCAAATGCATATATGTTTGAGATATTTTCAGATTTATTCAGAGCTCAAATATATTTTTGGGAAAAGAAATGGTGTCATATTAGCCTGACCTTCTGTGGAGTGTTTTTAGTGAGAGCTGAAATTGTTTGGCAGCTTCTGATTTGTAATCCATAAGAATTAGTTGAATAAAATATTCCTTGTTTTATGAATGAAAAATTTATTTTCCTGGATCATGGTTTGTCTATTTCAGAACACAGTTTATAAATGTTATTAGTACTAAACATAGCAGAATGTAAAGGAAATGAAGCTGTTGTGAACAAAAGCAACCTGCTTGCCTTTTTGGAATTCACTTGTGCTTTGCAGTATCCCTGCTGTTTTCAAAACACAAAATCTAATTACATTCTTTTAATTTTTAGGTGAAAGACAAGCCCTGTCCCATATGTTTAATTTTCCAGTAGGTATTAAATATTGACTTCAAGTACTTTCCCTGTGCATGCCTGTTGCTGGAACTCGCTTTCACTTCTATAATTAGGAATTGTAACTTCATGTCCCTTGATTTTGTTAAATGATTATCAGTGCATTTGTTTTTTGCAGAAGCAGAACAGATGAATTACTTGTTGTTTCATTTCCTAGTTATTTAAATACTATAGCAACATAGACATGAAGAACAGATAAATATCCACTCATAAGTGTGATGAATTTGTTAGAATTTATGGAGTTACTGAATGCTGTGTTACAAAGTCATGGTCTCAACTGACCATCAATAAAGTTCACTGGTTTGGATGTCTTTCATTATTCACGTGCTGTAATGTGTTATGCTGTGTAAACCAACATTATGCCAGAGCTTTCTAGTACCATTGCCTGCTCAACCAGTGTGTTCCTGAGGACAGAAAATGAACTCCAGATCGTCATCATCTGACCAAGCAGAAACTTTGATGGTTGTCATGACTCTCATGCAGAGTATGCAGTTCTCTTTCCACTTGGCCCACCGCTCTCAGGATGAATTGATATCCCCATGTGTTTCTTGTGTTTTTCAAATAAAGTCTTCAAACCCAGTGTGTGGTCTATTCTGTTACCTGTTTAAAACTTTCATGACAGCAGTCACTAGAATGGACATATTTGAGAGTACTTCTAAAATCTGCTTCTTTTTGTTATTCTTGTACAGAGTTCATCATTAACATATTCAGCAGCTCTCCTCAGACTCATACCGTTTAAGTGCTCTGAGATCCTTAGAAACAAAATAAGCTGTATAAACATGATAGTTTGGTGGTGATAGGTTGGTGATATTTTGGTGGTAGCACTCACCAGCAGGCTGGTGTCACCATTGGTGGGGCCTGGCAGTGCAGGGGGAAAGGCAGCAGGAAAAAAGGGGAGAGCAGTACCACACTCATGGCAATGCCAGCTCTGTTTGGAATAAGACTGAAACATTTCAGAATAATATTTATTTATGTATTTATTTGTTTGTTTGTTTATTTATTTATTTATCTTTAATTAAAGAGAAATGTAAGACCTGCTAGTTACGCCAAGGAGGAAGCTTCTTGCAGGGCATGGGGAGGCCTGAGCACTGTTGGACTTTCCTTTTTGGGGGTCGCCAGGGACCCTGGGTGAGTGGTCCCTGCCTCAGCTCTGTTGTTTTTTTCTCAGGTGGGCAACTGAGCTTCCCCACAGCTGCTCTCTCACTCCCCCTCCTCAAAGGGAAATGGGGAGTAAATAGTATGCAAAGGGCTGAAGGGTTGAGATAAGGATGGGGAGATTGCTCAACAATTATTGTGATGGGCAAAGCAGACTCAGAGTAGGGAGACAGTAATATTTATTGCCTATTACTAACAAGCTAGAGAACTGAGAAAAAAAGGAAATACAAACAAACAAACAAACAAAAAACACCTTCCCACCCTCTTCCACCTCCTCCCCCCAAGTGGTGCAGGGGAACGGGGAATGGGAGCTGCAGTCAGTTGATAGACCTTCATCTCCACCACTCCTTCTCAGTCATTCTCATCCCTGTGCCGTGGGGTCCCTCCTGCAGGTTGCTGTCCTTGATGCTTCTGTGAGAGCATATTTAAGGAAAAAAAATAAAAATAAAAATAAAAATAAAAAAAATGCTTTGCAGGCACCAAGGTCAGCAAAGAAGGAGGGCGAGAGGTGCTCCAGGCACCGCAGCAGAAGTCCCCTGCAGCCTGTGGTGAGGACCATGGTGAAGAAGGCTGTCCCCCTGAAGCCCATGGAATACCACGGTGGAGCAGGGTTTCACACTGCAGCCCGTGGAGAGGAGCCCACGCAGGAGCTGGTGACCTGGCAGGAGCTGCTGCCCATGGGGGACCCAGGCTGGAGCAGTTTGCTCCTGAGAGATGGAACCCGTGGTATGGACCCATATCCAGAGCAGTTCTTGAAGAGCTGCTGCCTGTGGGCAGCCCGCAAAGGCTCAGTTCAGGAAGGACAGCACCCCATGGGAGGGACCGTATGTGGAGCAGGGGCAGAGAGTAACCATGAAGGAGTGGCAAAGTGCTGTATACTGACTGCAGCCCCCATTCCCCATTCCCCTGCACTGCTTGGGGGAGAGGAGGTGAAAGAGGGTGGATGGGGTGAAGGCGTTTTTTTTTGTTGTTTTTTTTTTCTTTGTTTCTCAGTTCTCTATCTTGTTAGTAATAGGCAACACATATCATTATATTCTTACTGAGTCTGTTTTGCCTGTTACGATAATTGTTGAGTGATCTCCCCATCCTTATCTCAACCCTTGAGCCCTGTGTGTCGTATTTTCTCCCCCTTCCCCTTTGAGGAGGGGGAGTAAGAGAGCAGCCATGGTGGAACTTGGCTGCCCACCTGAGTAAAATTACCACAAGCCCCCTGCTACAAAAACCTTGCCATGTAAACCCATTATACCAGCGAGGGTCCTGTTGCTGCTGCCTGCTCTGGCTCCTCAGGGGTCTCTCTTGCCCCCTCCTGCCCTGGCAAATTGTCTTGCTGCCTCCACAGTCAGCGCCTTCCCTGGCTCCTCACGGGGCTCCTCTTGCCCCCTCAGGATGGGCACAGTGGGGGGCTGGCTGTGTCCCACATGAAGGACGGTTCCTGATGTGTTGGGGAGCTCCTCTGTGCTGGGACCTGTAGTGCTGCTGGAGGGTCCAGGACTGGAGCTGAGAGTCATCTGTGAGGAGGTGGTAATGCCGAGGATGGCTGTGGGGCTGTCCTCCTGCCCCCTGGTAGTGTAGGCATCTCAGAGGCCCAGCAACCTCCAAGCCTGCTTGCCACACTGCTGAACAACGGTGTTGATCACCCTGCGTCAGCATCACCATGCTGTCCTCCAGGCCAGGTTGCAGCTGCTGGATCAGGACTTCGCTGTCCATCCCAAAGAGGCATAGGGCTTGCAGGATGAGGTTTTTGGCTGCCATTGCCAGCCACTACGCTGTCCCAAAGATGACTGCCAGCTCTTGGCATAGCCAGGGCAGCAAGGGGTCAAGGATCTCCCTGCCTGAAAAGTGCTGCCCAGACATCGTGTGGCAGACCAGCCACTGGTGGAGCACTGGATTCTCTCTCCACAGCCCCCTTCTCATCTGGCAATAGCAGAGAGGGTGAAGTGGATGCCACAAGTCTGTGGGAGCTGTGGCAGCAAGGGGGTTGGGAGCAGTGCCTTCCTGGAAGTAGGCTGGTAGTGGTATTACTGGGGGGCAGATGATGAACCTCCAGATCACTGTCATCTGCCCATACAGGAACATTGATGGTTGTCATGAGTCTCCTGCAGAGCAGACAGTTCTCTTTCTGCTTGGACCACCTCAGCATGAATCTGAGACAGAATTGGTGATGGCATATTGTGTAGGAAACATCCTTTCTGTCATCCTGGCAGATTGGACATAGCCATGTCACCTCTGCTGCCAAGATCGGACATAGCCATGTCACCTCTGCTGCCAAGATCTTCACAGTGCAGTGGGCTGGGAAGAACCGAGGGTGATGAGCTGCACCCCTCACCAGTGGCGCACTGGTGAATGTTGTGAATGCACTGTGAGAGGAAGAGGAGACACGGTCATTTGTTGTCCCAAGGACGGGAAGAAGAAATGTCTAGGTCCTTCAGCAGGAAACCCTCCTAGCACAATACGCAGGCCATCTCATGCTCCCCACTCACACAGCTCCCTGATCCCCAGCACCCACCACAGCCACCCCAGGGCATATGTCCCTGCACAACTCACCTTTGCTGCAGCGAGTGCACCCCACGGAGCCCCATCTGCCTGAATTGGGCAGGGCCAGGGAAAGACCAAGTGATGGCTGTGGAGACAGGTTGTGAGAGCTGCTGCCAGCAGTCCCAAGAGCACAAGTCAGCACCTAAACCATCAGAGGGTGGTGAGGCACTGAAACAGCTTGCCCAGAGAAGCTGTGGATTTCCTATCCCTGGAGGTGCTCAAGAACAGGTTAGATGAGGCCTTGGCCAACCTGATCTAGTGGGTGGTGTCCCTGCCTATGGCAGGGGGGGTGGAACTAGGTGATTTTAAGGTCCCTTCTAATTCGAGCCATTCTATGATTCTACAATTCTTTCAGCCTCTAATTCTCTCTAGAAAGAGCTTGGACACTGCTTGTGAAAAGACTGCTTTTAAGGAGAGAGTGAAAAGTCATTGTTGTTTTAATGCTGTTATTGAAACTGAGCACAGAGGTTTAAACCAAATCTCTGTCTTTCCTGCCTTTCTCTGCATTGCACATCTGACATGTCTGCTACAGTACCAGGCAGCATCTCTGCAGACAGGTATAAAGTGGCAGATGCCACATCCTTCTAAACCCCAATTTCCACATTCCAGGGCTCAAAAGCAATTACAGTACTTGAGATAAAGAATTATGGTGTTGATGTGTCACAGTAGACACATCTACACATTTGAATAGATTAGAAACCTTATCCAAAGATCACTGACAGGCTCCTTTGAACCCATGGGGCTTTGGTTTTGGCCCCTGTCTCTGACAATGCTGTAATCAGTCACTGTCATGTTGTGCTGAAGTACAAACCTCATACAACATTCTAGGAGATTATAGGAATTTCTCCTAAAATAAAAAACACTTCCCATTTAAGAACAGATTGTTTTAGGTAGTCCTGTAGCCTGGCTCTGTACTGTGTGAAACAATCGTTTTGCCTTCTTGCCTCTGGAGTACATAGCTTTTGATGTGTTCACCATTATTTACTGAAGCGGTGGAGTGATATTTGATGACGTTGGGATAATGGCAAAAAGAGAATCACAAAGATTAAAGATGACCTTTTAAAAGACTCTATGAGTGAGATATGTCCCCATGGGTAAGTGCTAAAAGGGACTGAGAGCTGTCAACATCCTGTAAAATCCCTGGGAATGAAGAGAGCAAAGCTTTCTTCTTTACAGTAAGTGCTCAGCATTGGCAAAGACTTTGTCTAAGGCAGAATTTCCCCATCATTTATGCACATACCTTTTGGCTTCTGTTGTGTAGACATGATATGTCTACAAAAAAGTAAAGTGAAAAGATGAAAAAAAAAAAAAAACACAACCTTTTTTTTTTCCTAATATTCCAGAAATTTCAGTTGGGTGGAAACTGTTTGTGAAAATTCAGACACCCATACATTTCTCAAGCAGAGGAAACTGCATTTGTCCATCATTCTGTTTGAAGAAATTCTGTACCTTGAAATCAGCATGGTGGTTTGCTTCTGACTGTGCTGTGATACTCTACATCAGACTTCTGACTTAAATAAGGTCAGAAAAAAGGTGCCCTGTGCCAAAACTTGACATATGAATACAAGACTCCTGTCAGCACAGATGCCAGTCCCAGCTGCATAGCTCAGCTGTTCTTGCTGATGGATGCCAAGTGGTGTAGTGGAACAACATATAAATTAAGATCCTGTGTATATGAATTAAGTACTGATGAATAGAGCCATTCCTATGAAGATCCTACTTTCTTCTAGATGACTTGCCCATTTACATTTAAATAGTGCTTATAGTTTAGCTGAGGTTTTGAAATCTTTTCTGTTTAAGAAATTGTCCCCACTTTCCTGGATGATGTGATGTATCTTGTTTAGCTCGACCTTTAGAGTAGTCATTCCACCCAACTATTTGCCAGGCTCTTCCCATGCTCAGCCCCTGACACAGGCTCTCCCGTGGCTCCCAGCTGGGTACTGGAGGAGCTGGCACTGACTTCCACTGCATGTGCTGAAAAATTGCCTGAATGTTTGCCTCTAGGGCAGGTATCAATTAACAGTGCTGCAAGCTAACACAAGAGAGTCAATAGGACATTCCTCATTACTTGCTGCTATGCATTATTGATGCAGAATATCATCAGGATGATGTTAACATAATTCTGTCCTGTTCCAGCTTGCTGGTACCAGCCGGTGTAATATCAGCAGTGACTGTTTGCTGTATCAGTCAGTACTTGTTTCTTCTTTTTTTTGTCTAAGTTTAATGGCTAATTCTGCTTACGAATGCTCATACTTTGTTCACTAGAGAATCACTCTGATATTCAGCAGTCACTCAAATGCCTGTCGCTGAGCATGTGTCAAACTGTTAAGTACTGGGTACTGCTGGATATTTCCAGCTAGAGGAAAATGCCTTTATTTCATTGTGGGGCTGTTAGGAAAACTTCTACTCCATTCAGAGAGCCTCAAACATGTTCCTCGCCCTGAGGTTGCTATACATGAGATTTATACGTACTTTTTAATGGTTCAGTTGCATAATTAGAATTTAAAATAGCAAAACCGAAATTGAAAGACTGAAAAGGGGAAAGAAAAGGGGTCTGAAAAGCCTGGAAAACTTCCACTGAAACAGGATCACTTCAGCTGAAATCTCCAGCAGCAGAGATGGATGGTGAGTACAACACTGCCATCTCTTGAATACCCTTTGCAATATCTGTTTTTTCACCAATTTATTTTGCTCAGTTAGGGCTGCAGCTCCACTGCATGCATCCCAGCATGCAGAGCACTGTAGCCCAGCTCTCAGAGGCTAAATAATCTACTTGAAGTCCAGACACTCTGAGAGAGGAAAACAAACAGTGAAAACACAGCCAGAAAATAGTGGGAAGCTGACGGTAGTCTGGTTGCACTGTTATGTGGAAGAAGGTTTATTTGTCAAGTCCTTTTTCTTAGATTTGAAGTTTGAGATGGTTCAAGGATAAGGAGATCATTAGATCACCTAATTTGGATGCCTGCCTATTGCAGCATACCCGGTTTCTTTTGTACTGGGCCTTGAAACTTGTTATCACCTAAAGATGAGCTTCTAGAAAGGTGTCAGAGATGGAACTGAAAAATGAACAGATTGAGAATCTCTTGGTGGTTCGAGTTACCCTCATTCTTAGAAATGCATGTGTAATCTGCATTTGGAATATGTTCAACTACAATTCACAGCTACTACCTCCTTATGCCTTTCATTGTTAAAGTCAAAGTACCTGGTATTTTAGTTTCTGTGAAAGTATGTCACATAATGGACATGTTCTCAATCTACCTTTTCAAACTGAACATGTGCTTCAGAGGAAAAAGAAAAGAAAGGATACAAATCTACAATACATTTGCAGCCACATTACCACATAGCCTCTGACATAGTTTTCACTTCCCTGTTTAAGGTAGATATTCTTCAAAAGACACTTTCTGTCCTCTGTTTTGTGCTCTGATCATAGTAAAATAATTAGTATGGTGATACTTAAAATACTGGTAGATGAATTTAGCAATCTCTGCAATATGTGCTTCAGTTTGATAGATCAAAGCAACTCCTTATGCATTCTGCAGATTCAGAAAGAGACTCTGAAAATATTATTTGAATCTTTAACAGCTGGAAACTATGTTTTTAAAATAAAATCAAATAAAACAAAATTTACAAACCCTTAGACTTTTGTAAATGACTGAGAATCTGGCTGGAACACTTACCCTGGGCTAGTCCCTCACTTTCACACAAGGCAAGAACTTTAGCTTAGGGAAATGATGTTCTTGTTAGTGTAAAATTAATATTAACATTTTATTTTTTACTCCAAATGAACGAACTAAATCTTACAGACTTCTCTAACCTTAATCTGTCCCCATGTAAATAGATTAAGGTTGTATATAAAAGAGAAATCACAAACAGTAACAGTCAGTTTATCTATTTACTTCATTCTAGTTTATTTTGTTTGAGAGGCCTGGGGAAAAAAAATCAAACTACATTTCTCAGTGAATTGAATTGCTACTCTTTAATTCTCAAATTTCTTTTGTCTCCCAAATCTCATAACTCATGATTTTCAGCATCCTAACATCTCAGTTCGTACTGCTTTAAAGCTTGATCTGGTACAGTTTTATTTCTAATCTTTAATTATGAAATGACAATTACTTTCTCCATTGTACCGATTGCAAAGATGTGCTGAACATTTCCATACCATCATTCAATGAGAAAACAAACAAACAAAAATCTTTAGTCCAGATTTTTCCCATGTTTCTGCATTGCTTCTACTAGTTGGTTCAGAATGCAGAAATGGGATGTTTTTCCCCTTTGTGCAGATTTATTTCATACTGTATTCTCACAAGACACCCAGTCCTCCTAGCCAGACTCACCAAATATGTTGTTATCAATATGTTTTTAAAAAAATAATTAAAAAATCCCAACACCTCTAAATAGTCAATTTCTTAAGCAGCTATTCAAAACAACAACAACAAAAAAAAAATCTTTAAGTAGCACAAAATTCTGTATTATTTCCTTACTCGTCTACAGTGCAGCTGAAAGGATGTTGAAGACATGATAAGGCACAGTTCTATTACTTGGCAAGGTGAATAGTCATTACAGTGTCAAATTGTTCATGTTCTGATATTCAGCCTGAGGAAATGTAGTTCAGCTGAAATTGCTTGTCAGATCTCTTGATACTGCTTGCCAAATTAGGGTTCACTTGGAGCAATGATTCAATTTTGGGGGCACAGGTGAATGTGACTGCACTGACTTCTGTGGGGAGCCTGAGTTAAGTTTACAGTTAATCAGAACCTTGATTTACATTGATTGAAGGATATTCTTAAACGTCCTAGAGGGCTTTGATCTGTCCTCTGTCCTCTCTGGACACTGCTACTACCTCTCTTCACTAACATCAGGGGAAGATCTCCAGGGTCCCCTGAAAGGTAGTCAGGTATGCATGGTGTTGCTTGAATAACTAGTTTATTGTTCTTCTCAAGATTGTGTTGATCAGAAACTGGGACATTTGGTAGGTCCTCCCAATCAGTCTCATTCACTTTGTTTTGCTTTGCCTTTCATTCACTTTTTCCACATCCTAAAAAAAACCCACAAGCTGTCCTATTTTATTTTTCCCCGTTGTCTCACATTCTGCTGAGTTTACATCCTTATTTCATTCTCATCTTTTTTTTTTTTTTTCCATAGCTCTTTAGTCAGAATGAAAAAACCAAAAAACAAACAAAAAAACCAACAGTTGCTTCTGTACTTATTAAAGGTCTTATTCAGACAGGAGAAAATGAGAGTCTTGGATTTCTTTTGTAAGCTGTCAAGCTGATCTTGACTGAAATATCTATTCAGATGACTTTGGTAAACCAGCTTGACAAGTTGTATGGAACTGAGAACAGTACAGAACAAATACCAGTGAGTTTCTTGGCCTTATCCCCAGACTGTTCTCATTCTGAATTGGCCTTTCCCTTTTTCTCCAAGATTCAGCAGATGTTTAGCACAGCAGGACAGATGTGGGGATACAAGAGAGCTTGGCTGCCAGTAGTTATTCAGTTAAAAAAAAAAAAAAAAAAGTCCATGGCAAGAGATGCTATATCATTTCTAATCAGAACAAGTCATGTCTCCTGCCTGATGTGGTATCAAAAGATGGAAAAAAAACCAATAATATGTATATATATATGGCTACAAAGTCAGCTTTAAGTTCTGTTGAGTATTCTACTTGTTTTTCAGTTTCAATACATAAAGGTTATATTAATAAAACACTCTTGCAATTAAGACACATCCAAAGCATTTGAATCCATAAGAGCAGACACAGACTAGATCCAAAGGTGAAAAACTGCATGTTTGTTACCACATTATATCACACAAAAGCTGTACTGTACCAAAGGGAAAGCGCACATGGGCCACAGATCCCTCAGCTACTCTTTATTACCACACCACAGCTGCATTTTTTCTGTACTCTCCAGATATACAACTACTTGATATTAGTCAAGTACTTCTGTGTAGTTCATCCTCATTTGGCAGAATATTTGCTGAACATTTGGCATGTCAAAGAGAATGGAAAAATATACTCTCCCAAGGTTTCTTCTGGTAGTTTTGCCAAGTGGGGATTCAATGAATGAAGGAAATGTCCATCTTTTGGCCACAGGTCATATCCTGAGGCCTCTCCAGCTTCCTTTATTAAGTTCCTACTCTGGAAACTCTCATTAATTTAAGGAGAGCTTGACTAAGTCAGTTGAAAAGGTATTAAGTCAGTGTCTGATAAGTTCACATTCAAACATTGTACTACATCAGTGGGTGCTTATAACCTGTTTCAGTCCTTCATACACATGCTGAATATTTTATACTGCTTCTTACAAAAGGTGTCCTATATTATGTTGCTCTGTGTTCTCTGGCGCTGATATCCCTGCCTTGTACATGATAAAGAGAAATATCAGAATGTAGAACTTAATATGATAGTGTGAAAAAAGTAATTTCACTGCAGGGAAACCGAATTGTTCCTGAACATAACCTGTGATATTGAAGTTTCCAAAGTAACAAAGGAAAGATATTAAATAAATACAGTGTGATGGGTATTTTTTTTATTGAACAACTAAACCATCATTTTAATTAGGTTCAGAAGATTAATTGAGCTAAACTCATCAAAAATCATGAGTGATTCTGGGATGGCTGCAAGAGAGGAGAAGGATTGGAAACTGTCTGGGTGGAAAGGGTGGTAAAAGCAAGAACTTTTTTTTTCTCCAAAGCCTCAAACAAGTTCTTGGATACTATGGTACAAAACTTTGAAATGAACGATCAGTTGCAATGGGAGTTAATGTGTTTTTCTTGAAAAATCAAGCCCCAGTTAAAGAATCCTCACTTCGGACCTCTACGTTATGAAACACACTTCAGGTTATTGATGTAACTGAAACTGATAGATAAGGAGGGATTCACTAGGCAAGATGTATGTCTACAGCATCAGTGTCTTCCTCTGAGAGGATCATGGGTGGATGTCTCTGCTCTCAGTAGAGATTCAAAGGCATTTGAAGGCATTTCTATAATGAGATTTATTTAATCCTAAAGTAGATGTCTCAAAGACGTCGATAAATTTTTGCACCAGAAACATGTAATATTTTTCCCACTTAAAGGCAGTCTGGAGGTGACAATCTTGGCTATAGTTATATCATAGTTATGGAAAGCCCGGTCACTGTGTACATGCATGTTAATCATTCAGATGATTTCTTGAGAAAACGTAAACAACAGTAGAAAAGTTGTCATTGAAAGGCCTGTTCCTCCTCATTGAAGAGATTTGTTCAAGTCTAGAATTCATTTTGAGTTGCAAATTTAATTTTCCTTGCCTGTTAGTCTTAGTTGACTTTCTTGGCTCCACAGTGAAACCTCACAAGTGACAAATAGAAGGGAAAAATCAATTCCCTTGGCTGGATGGGTATGCTTTTACTTGTGCAGCCCAGGATGTGATTAACCTCTATCATTGCAAAAGTACACTGTTGATAGATGTTTAATTTAATTTCGTGAAGAGTCCATGAGTGTGAGTCCATGGCATTAGTCTTGCTTTCCTTGCTTTACCTTCTGTCACCCCCTTGTCAGCGACATGGACAGTGGGATCAAGTGCGCCCTCGGCAAGTTTGCCGATGACACCAAGCTGTGTGGTGCAGGAAGGGATGCCATCCAGAGGGACCTGGACAGGCCTGAGAGGTGGGCCTGTGTGCACATCATGAGGTTCAACAAGGCCAAGTGCAAGGTCCTGCATCCAGGCCAGGGCAATCCCAAGCACAAATACAGGCTGGGAGTAGAAGGGATTGAGAGCAGCCATGAGAAGGACTAGGGGGTGCTGGTAGATGAGAGGCTTGACATGAGCTGGCAATGTGCACTTGTAGCCCAGAAAACCAACCATATCCTGGGCTGCATCAAAAGCAACTTGGCCAGAAGGGCAATGGAGGGGATTCTCCTGCTCTGCTCTGCTCTTGTGAGACTCCACCTGGAGCCCTGCATCCAGCTCTGGGGCCCCACACATGAGAAAGACATGGACCTGTTAGAGTGGGTACAGAGGAGGGCCATAAAGATGATCAGAGGGCTGGAGCACCTCTCCTGTGAAGACAGGCTGAGGGAGTTGGGGTTGTTCAGCCTGGAGGAGAGAAGGCTCCAGGGAGACCTTACAGCGTTCTTCCAGTACCTAAAGGAGACCTACAAGGAAAGCTATAGAAACATAAAGAAATGTTTCTATATCCAAGTAGGACTTAGGTCAAGCCTCAATGGATGCTTTGGAAGTAAAGAAGACAGTTTAATTGAAAGCTGACTGACATTTGCAAAATAAAACTTCATTTTTTATTTTTTTTTAGGATTTTCTCTCTAAAGTAAACACAGGTACAGTTCCTACTGAATTTCAAAGATGTTAATTTCCTTGATCCTTCATACCCCTTTATAAATTTCCAGACTCTATCTGCATTTTGCAAATTTTTGCGATTTCAAATGTTGTTCCATTACTCTTTTTAGTCTTGACCCAAAAGGGAAATATGAGTCCAACTGAGTCCAACTCCTGGCTTGACACAGGACCATCCAAAAATCAGACCTTATGTCTGAGAGCATTGTCCAAATGTTTACTGAACTCTGGTAGGCTTGGAGCCATGACCACTGCCTGGGAAGCCTGTCCCAGTGCCCAACCACCCTCTCAGTGAAGAACCTTTTCCTAACATCCAACCTGAAACTTCCTTGTCGCAGTTCCATGTCATTCCCTCGGGTTCTATCGCTGTCACCTGAGAAAAGAGATCAGCGCCTGCCCCTCCATGGGCAAAAATAATTTCCAATTCTTTTGTTTTCTTTATCCTTTTTTTTTTTTTTTTTCCAGTTAGCTGAAATGTGTTTCATGTGCTGCATAGGTGAAAACATACAGCTGTTATGACACTTTGAGAATCCCTGAGACTGAGACTGTGAAATTTATGTAGTTTACAGTCTATCATCACAATTTGTCTAATATATATATATACATTTTAAGATTGTATTCTGAATGAATTATAGTATGATGGTAAAATTAACTTTGCTTATTTGCTATATGTACTTAATGTGTACTTAATCTTAATTCCATGGATTATACATGCATAATTCTTAAGAAAGGCTTTATGTTTTTAATTAAAAAAAAAAAACAAAAAAACATTTCATGTAATTTTGGCTGCATTTCCTATTTCTGCATTAGCAATTTACTCCTCAATTTCTAATTTACATGAGGAAACATTTTTTTTTTCCCTTTGGCCTCCAGAAGACATCTTGTTTGCCTGTGTATAGCAGTTGGACTTGCAGCATATGGAATGACTGAGAATTGAGATGTATATGTGCAGTGGGGATCATATTGAAAATCTGCAGGAAATGAGCTGTAAGCACTCTTTTTCTCAGCCTCACTGCTAGCCCATATTCCCAGCCTTGTCAATCAGCTTGGCTCTCTCCTACACCAGGATGGTATGCAGTGATTTTAATTCTCTGGTTGGGCTTGGACATATGTCTTTGTAAGGATGCTCTGTCAGTCTGATCTTTTCAACAGCCACATTGATTATCTCCTATAAATGCATTTTCTCCAGTTCTTCCACAACTTAATAATAAATTAATTAACTTGTAAAAAGTGATTTATTTTGTTTGAATCCACTGCACTAAAATACAGTTGTATCATGCATTACTAATACTCCTTCTCAGACCCTTTTCAACGCATTATAGAGAAAAGCGCTATGTCTGTCAAGACAGCTGGATCCATCTTCACTCCCAGTCTCTCTGGCAACAGTCTTGTTACTAAATAAAACAACACAAGAAGAACCAGAGACCCATTGGTGTTACATCTCTACATCGAAGATCCTATTATACAGGAGGCCATATGCATCTGTCTACTGGAAATAGTTTTTGGTTGTGCTAGCTCCTGAGCCATGGCCACATATTATTTAGTACAGGATTAGTTGACATGGACAGAAACTTGGTAGGGACAAAGATAATGATTAAGTGGGATGGATGAATGCTGTTTGAGTTAGTGTTCACAGCCAAGCCCTGAATCTGCCTGGTTAGAAATATATTTAATATTTTATTTATTTATTTATTTCCCTTTCTCTGAAGGAATCCCATATTTTTCCTCTTCTGTAATGGACCTATGGCACTCTGTCTCTAGGTTCATGCAATACCATACAGCTCTTGGTAAAAGTGCAGTGCCAAACTAAGCTGTCTAAACTGTATCTGGACTTAATCTTAGGAAATGACTCTGGCATTATTCTGTTATGAGTGGATTTTCTAGCTCTGCTCTCCATGAGCTCAGAGATCTCTGTATTATGCCTTGTTGTCTGGTTCAAAGCTGCCCGGTGTAATCAGTTACTCAATGGTATTTTTGGGTTTGGAACCTGCAGTTCTTTCCTTCATGAACCATTTTGTTGAATAACTAAGGCTTAAAGACCCCTCTGAAGACAAAGTTCAGTTCAAATTCATCAATTAAAATAGAGCATTCCAGAGAGAGAGAGAGAAAAAAACCCCAGCAAAACAAACAACAAAACAAACAAACAAACAAACAAACATGATCATAGAATCATAGAATGGTTTCTGTTGAAAGGAACCCAAGATTGCCAAGGAACCTAAAGATCAAATAATTCCATCTCCCCTGCCATAGGCAGGGACACCTCCCACCAATCCAGGTTGCTCAAAACCCCATCCAACCTGGCCTTGAACACTTCCATTGATGGGGAATCCACAGCTTCTATGGGCAACCTGTTCCAGTGCCTCACCACCCTGTGAGTGAAGAATTTCCACCTAATACGTAATCTAAATCTATCGTCTTTTTAGTTAAAAGCCATTCCCCCTTGTCCTATCACTACACTCCCTGATAAAGAGTCCCTCCCCAGCTTTCCTGTAGGCCCCGTTAGGTACTGGAAGGCCACTGTAAGGTCTCACCAGAGCATTCTATACTGTAGGCTGAACAACCCCAACTCCCTCAGCCTGTCTTCATAACAGAGGTGCTACAGCCCTCTCATCATTCTTGTGGCCCTCCTCTGGACTGGTTCTAATACTTCAATACTTCAACTCATTCTAATACTACGATACTTCTTGTGCTGGTGGCCCCAGAGCTGAATTCAGGGCTCCAGGTTGGGTCCCATAAGAGCAGAGCAGAGCAGGAGAATCCCCTCCCTCACCCTGCTGGCCACACTTCTTTTGATGCAGCCCAGGATACGGCTGGCTTTCTGGGCTACGAGCTCACATTGCCAGCTCATGTCAATTTTCTCATCAACCAGTACCCCCAGGTCCTTCTTCTCAGGGTTGCTCTCAATCCCTTCTACTCCCAGCCTGTATTTGTGCTTGGGATTGCCCTGGCCTGGATGCAGGACCTTGCACTTGGCCTTGTTGAACCTCATGATGTGCACACAGGCCCACCTCTCAGGCCTGTCCAGGTCCCTCTGGATGGCATCCCTTCCCTCCAGCATGTTGACTGCACCACACAGCTTGGTGCCATAATGATCTATGGGCCAAGCAAAGAGATTTTTCTGGCCATCTTCAAATGTCCAGGATATCTGCCTGAAATGCTTCTCACTTTTAGTCTAGACATCATTTCTCTTTTATTTTTTTGGCTTTGCTAGTTATGAGACAAATTTGGCAAGCTACTTTGAAGGTCAAGTCAACCTCCTCAGGGCTTTTGGTTCTGCAGTTCTGAAACACCTCATGTTCACAGCAGTTCCCCAAGATCATAACTTTATCTTCCAACTTGTCCCCCAGCAGTCTTGATTTAATTGCAAATAGTTAGTAAATAACCCAGTGTTTAATGCAATATAGACACATTGTTAACACCAATAAATGGGGAAAAGTATCTGGGAAAACTGTATAAAGCTACCCTTTTAGATTTGAGACAAATTGCTCACAAACCTTCTGGATCTGTGGCACCGAGTTGCGCATTATCCCTTCCCCCCTCATTACAGACTTTCCAGCACCATCAAGAAAATGGGGGGTTATGTTCCCATAACATAATTCTACATCTTTCATGCAGGGAAGTATTCTCACTCCTACTCAGACTAACAAGAATCCTGAAGAAATGTTAATTAAATACTCTTTCTCAGTGCACATGCGCACTAAGTAGCTGTTAAAACCACATAACAGTGCTTTAACAGCTGAATAATACTTCCTTTTTTTCTATTTGTTTTGGATGAGTGAAAAAATGATGGGATATTTCCTAACCCACTGTTAACACAGAGAGGTTAACTCTTTTGTATATAAGTATTCGCACTAGAGGTCTGCGTTATGGATATTTACCATGGATTTCTGTATGTTAGCATAAAGAATTTACCATCCTCTTTTCCAACCACAATTAAAGTAACAGACACAGAGTAAAGTACATCCAGGTATGAGATGCTTTTGAGAGAAGAACTGTATGAAAATTGGTTAATGGTTTGGACACTAACTTGGAAATTATCTTAAATGTTGATGTACAAGCACATTACTGGCCTGGTAAACTTAAACTTTAATTTTCTGGTCATAAAGAAGGTTGTAACAATGCTACAGGTAGCAAAACATTGTGATGTGCAAATGGAGCATGTTTGTCTTTGATCACTGACAGATTTTTTTTAAATAAAGTTACTGATATGTAACTCTTATGCTTTTCATAAATTATTCTCTGCTTGAGTGAAGGATGACAAAAGGAATTCACATGTTTGAAAAGCAGTTTGTATGCTACTAGGGCTGCTTCACTGTGAAAAGGCAACGTTTGAATCTACCAGAATAGGCATATGTCCTCACGTTGGTAATGAGCCAAAACAGACAGTAATTAGTATTTTTAGATTTTCATTTATACATATACTTATTAAACATTGAATATTCTAAAATACTAATATGATCTGTGATAATGCCAGTTACCTAGATCTCTTCAACCACAAGAGAGAAGTACTTTCAGAAAACTCAGTATAAACACATTGTCACCATCAGGCAAGCAAATTACACATCATTAACACCACTTCAATCTTTTTCTTTCTAGATTTGTACAGTATGCAATCAATTTTCTTAATATTTTTATTATTTTTTTCCCCTCATCTTTTTATCCACAGTCGTATTTAATCAAAGTTGCAAGGCCAGGGGAAAAAATAACTATGTAAAATGCAAATGTTGAGTTAAATGGGAAAAAGTACCTGCAAGAAAAGGGAGGCATCTTATTTTTATCCAATCAGAAAATGCTTTGATGTCAAAACTCTTTAAAGTTTAAATATTTAGTATAGGCAACCCATTGAAACAGGTTTGTCTTCAGTGTAAACAAGTTCAGGTTCATGAAAATCAATAGGCATTGGTGTGTCTGCTTAACACTGATATAGCAACATAAGAATTTGAGGTAAAAAAACTGGCTTCTTTTTTTCTTATGGAGTCAGATTTTTAGAAAGGAAAACTCAAATCCTGTCTAACCTGTATGGCAGGTGTACGGTGTTAGCCTAGAATAATAGCAATTCTGACTGTGGGAAGAATTATCTTTTTCTAGGATGAAACGAAATTTTTATGCCAGTCCAATTTATAACTAACATACGAACAGACTTTTGTAAAGACTTCAAGTTGTAATGGATTTATTACTTTCTTCCTAAGCTTGTTGAATTTGCCCTTAGTGTAAAGAGCATACATGTTATTTCCAATTTAAATTTTGGAAATAACACTGTGAGACATCAGCAACTGTTTGGCATGTGACGGCTAGCATAGTGACAGGCAATGACCGCTAGCATCATGGTTTCTCCTTGGTATACGGTTTCTCCTTGGTCATCTCTTGCTTATAGCTTTTGTATCCCAGTACAGAAACTTTCCCCTTGTGTAATTTATACAACTTGGAGGCTTCAATTAGAATTCTTAAAAATGCCTAGGTTTACAAAACCTTTTTGGTTTTCATATCTTTCTAATTCTATTTTCAAATGTGATCAAGATGGGAGTTATCTTTTTATGCAAGGAAATTTCCATTGATGAGTTAAGGGAATAAAGATAGTACTAATTGGTTGCATAATATTAAAATATCTGGAATGTACATGAAGGCTTAGGTTGTTAATTAAGATAAATTGTGAAAATAGTCATGCAGACTATAATTTCCATGTAGACTTTAAAAGCAAGAAAATTATCTTGAAGGAGAAATATATGTTAATAAATTCATCCAAGAATCTGATTCCACTCTAAGAGTTCCAAATCATCTGTTAGTGGCAAGTACAATTTAGGCTCTCAAGCTTCCTTCCAAATCCAGTATCTTGTCTCTATATTTTTGTTGCGTTAGAGGGTAAGGAAGTTTGGCAGGACCTAAACTCCCTTGTGTTCCAGCTTGTCCTCAGATATCAGATGGGCTGGGGGCGGCTGGGCTTAGATTCTGAGTGATGCCCAGTTTGGCACTAAGTCCAGTCACATTCAGTATATTAAATTATCACAATCACAGATGCATAAATAGTTCAATGTATTTTCAGTCTAATAAATGACTGGTGTAGTTTACTGAAGCAACAGGAGTACAAGTTCTTTTGGATTGCTTGTGATAAATACAGTCTGCAAAACACATGCAAATACCAAGAATATGACAAACACAACGAACTAACTACACATGTGATATCTTATGAAGCAACTCTGCAGAGAATGATACGTTTCCCAGGGAAGCACTCGGTATAACTGAGAGTTCAAATCTCACCCAAGAGGCATCCCTATGGGGCGGAAAGAGAGGTTCAGCCTGTTGACTGGTCCCAGCAGTCAGCAATGTCCTTCTAACTTGTCTGAAATTGTGTTTTCCCCTGACATTTTCCTTCTCTTGAGACACTTTTCTACTGTTTTCTTACTTTTAGGTGGAGCTTGAGTGACTCTAGTTAGATGTGTCTTCGTTGTGACTGGTATAAATTTTTTCTTGCTTTTGTTTAAAGGTATAAGATACGTATGAGATAAAGGATAACAAGAAGGGTTTCTTTAAGTATGTAAACAGTAAAAGAAAGACTAGAGATAATGTGGGTCCCCTGCTGAATGAGGGGGGTGTCCTGGTAACGGGGGACGCTGAGAAGGCAGAGATACTGAACGCCTTCTTTGCTTCAGTCTTTGCTTCAAAGACTCCCCCCCCGGGACTGCTGGACCCTGGAGGGAGGAGAAAGAGTCTGGGAAGTGGAGATCTCCCCTCTGGTTGACAAGGGAATGGTTCAGGAGCGTCTGAGTGGGCTCAGTGCACACAAATCCATGGGCCCCGTTGAGATGCATCCACATGTGCTGAGGGAGTTAGTGGAGGTGATCGCTGAGCCGCTCTCTATCATCTTTGAAAGGTCCTGGAGAACAGGAGAGGTGCCTGAAGACTGGAGGATAGCCAATGTCATTCCAGTCTTCAAGAAGGGCAAGAATGAGGATCTGGGAAACTACAGGCCAGTCAGTCTCACCTCTGTCCCTGGAAAGGTGTTGGAACAGCTTGTTCTGGATGTCATCTCCAAGCAAGTGGAAGAGAAGAAGGTTATGAGGAGTAGACAGCATGGATTCACCAAAGAGAAATCATCTTTGACCAACCTCGTAGTCTTCTATGATGGCATCACCAGCTGGGTAGGTGGGGAGAGAGCAGTGGATGTCATCTATCTAGACTTTAGCAAGGCTTTTGATACTGTCTCCCATGACATCCTGATAGCAAAGCTGAGAAAGTGTGGGATAGATGAGTGGACAGTTAGGTCGATTGAGAACTGGCTGACTGGCCGAGCTCAGAGTGTGGTGATCAGCGGCACAGAGTCTGGCTGGAGACCTGTGACTAGAGATGTTCCCCAGGGGTCAGTGCTGGGTCCGGTCTTGTTCAACATCTTCATCGACGACCTTGAAGAGGGAATAGTGTCTGCCCTCAGCAAGTACCTGACGATACAAAGCTGGGAGGAGTGGCCGACATGCCAGAAGGCTGTGCTGCCATTCAGCGAGACCTGGACCAGCTGGAGACATGGGAAGGAGATAACGAAATGAGGTTTAACAAGAGCAAGTGTAGAGTCCTGCACCTGGGAGGGAACAACCACATGTATCAGTACAGGCTGGGGGATGACCTGCTGGAGAGGAGCTCCGAGGAGAAGGACCTGGAGGTCCTGGTGGATGACAGGTTGACTGTGAGCCAGCAGTGTGGCCTGGTGGTGAAGAAGGCCAATGGGATCCTGGCATTCATAAAAAGCAGCGTGGCCAGCAGGTCGAGGGAGGTGATCCTCCTCCTCTACTCTGCCCTGGTCAGGCCTCACCTGGAGTACTCTGTTCAGTTCTGGGCTCCCCAGTACAAAAAAGACAGGGATCTCCTGGAAAGAGTCCAGTGGAGGGCAACAAAGATGATACAGGACCTGGAGCATCTTCCCTATGAGGAAAGGCTGAGAAACCTGGGTCTGTTCAGCCTGGAGAAGACTGAGAGGGGATCTTATCAATGTGTATAAATACATGAGGTGTGGGAGACAGAGGGATTTGGCCAACCTCTTCTCAGTGGTTTGTGGGGACAGGACAAGGGGCAATGGCCACAAGATGGAGCACAGGAAGTTCCGCACCAACATGCGAAAGAACTTCACGGTGAGGGTGACGGAGCGCTGGAACAGGCTGCCCAGCAAGGTTGTGGAGTCTTCCTCTCTGGAGACATTCAAGGCCCGTCTGGACGCCTACCTGGGCTACCTGCTCTAGAAAACCTGCTTTGGCAGGGGGGTTGGACCTGATGATCTCTTGAGGTCCCTTCCAACCCCTACAATTCTGTGATTTTGTGATTCTTTATAGGCTCAGAGAACTTCAGAGCACATGCTCGGTGAGGGGTGTTCACACCTTGGAGGTGGGTAGCCTTTGGGATGGAGGTGTGTTTTGGCATTATAATGAGATTATAATGAGCAAAGTTCACCCAGAGTACATGTTATTGGTTAGACTCAGGGCTGACCTATCAGTTCCATAGTACCATCTACATTACATAGTACCAAATCTATCAGTTCCATAGTACCGTCAAGTTCCCCATCCCTGCAGTGACAGCACAGAGCCTGGCCTTAGTGTCTTCACTCTGCTCCACCCTCTGTTCTATATCTCTTAGAGTCAGCACACCAAGCTCCCCTGGTGTTACCAATACATTAGGTTGCAGTCTATGTTGCCAAGGAAACTAACATGGAACAGATTTCTTGCATATCTGCCACATCTCACTCTGGAATTTTCATCAGTGATGAACCTTCTCTTAAAATGTAGACAAACACTTAGCCTCACTAAGTCACTTCTGGCAATTATTCCATAATTTTCTACACAGAGAGTGATGGGCACTTATAGAGGGCACTTATCATGAATAATAATTATATTAAAACTCTGGATATCCTGTTAAGAATCTACCACTCTCCCAGCCTATATTTGAAAACCCAAATCACACATATATCACAAAATCACAAAATAGTTGAGGTTGGAAGGGACCTCTGAAGATCATCTAGTCCAAACCCCCTGCCAAGCAGGATCACCTAGAGCACATTGCTGCAGGATGGCATCCAAGCAAACATGGGTCATTTAAAACTCACTTTTACTTGCATCTTACTTATGAGTGAAAGGTACTCAGTTCAGAAGCAGAGTTATCAGACTGGTTGCTAGGAACTGTCAGTAGTTATTATCATTGTCTTCATGGGTTTTATAAACAAGTACTGAAAAATAGATAATCTATGACAAAACAGGATCAGAAAAATCCATGTGTGATTAAGTCTAGTCCCCTGCATTTTTCCTGACTCCCTATTGTTTGCTTTCTTTTAACTGATTTATCTCACTTCAGTTTCTCTAGGAATAGAGATTTAACTACCCCCCTTGGAAATCTATTCCACTGACAAGTTGTTATCACTAGGAAACACTTGGATGCTTATCCAAGTGCAAAGCCTTCCCTAAGATTCATAGCTCACCAATATGTTGTAGTGACTGCTGACAAGATAAAATTGTACAAAGCCCACTGTGATTAGGGAACTGTAGCACAAAATTGTGTTAGGGTAAGAAATGAATCATTCATGCCTAGTTAAGTCTTGCATAGTTTCGTATAGATCTCATACTATTCTAAACGCACTTAAAGAATGCCTACTGGCTGACACGTATCCACTCTTCTAACTAGTATGCAGTTACACAGCTATTTCATCTGAAATTCTCCAAGTGGTTCAGAAATTAAGCCTTACTGCGTCCTTGTAAGACAGAAAGAAAGGATAATACTCCTAATGCACAGATACAGTAATGTTTCACACTGGTAAGGGTATAAGCAAAAAGAGAGTTCAGGTAAGGGTGTAAGGTTGTAACCTAAAGGAGATTTCAGGTAAGGATGATTTCATTGGACTAGTGAGGTTCCTGAGATCACTGTCTATGCAATCCTCTCTCACCACTAGAAGATTGTGAGGCTTCCCTTTTGGAGTCAATGGTCCTCTGGTTCAGTTTCAGACGTATTTTTGTGCTCTGTTAGGTCAGCTTTTATCTCTGGGCCTATCTTCTCCCTGTTGCTGTTCCTTGTCTTCTGAGTGAGGCCAGATCTCTCCAGCCTCCTCCCACACAAACGTTGTGTCTTCAGGGTTGTTCTATCTCTCCCATCTCCAGTATCATACAGCCTTTTCATATCCAGTATCTCCAGCAAGCCCTTGTACCATCCCAGCACCCTCATTTCTGTCACAACCAGTTCACTCAAGCACTGTGTCAGTATCTCAGTCCCCATTTAGCATGTTTCACAGCCTCCACCTCCTTGTATCATCCCATCTTTCTCATCTCTAGTACCCACCATCTTTGCTCATTCACCGATCTCCATAGCCCAGTTATTCTCCTACCCATAGATCCCCACAATCTCAACACTATTCCACACAAGCAGTCACCAGTGACCGTCTTGGCAACTCCTTATCTCCTTTAACTGCACTCTGAGCTTTATCCAGCCATAGCAACACTCCAGCCATTCCGCTTTTCCATAATAGTTGCAAGCCAGTCAAATCCAAGTCCTTCCTAATAACTGTATCCACTCTCTTTCTTCACCTTCTTCACTGCTAAAACAAAATTCTCAGTACCATTTCTGTCACTTCATCCAGCTTTTTCCACTCTCAGGAAGGTTCATGGAAACCTCACTCAATAGTAAGTGACACAAAACTCATAATTATTGCCTCTCTGAAATCTAAAGCTCATTGACTATGTGACATAGCAAATGCATCACATTAAAAATGTTTTTATAGTTCTCTGTTTTGAGAGATGAAGAAAATCGCTGATTTTCTCAGCTACACAATATTCAAAAAGACATACTAAGAAATTCATTGGTTATTACAGAGAAAAATTAGTCTCCTGGGTTACAGTTTAAGAGTGCTGGAAAACATATAGTAGCAAATTAGTGGACTTTTTTTTTTTTTTTTCAGGTAAAACAACATTTTATGTTCAGCTGAAACCTAAGGGAGACTCTTTCACCATTATGATATGTTTGCCACATTTTTAGTATGTTGTTTCTAAACATCATCTTTTGGTTACTGAAGGCAAGATACTACAGAGAATAGATGGATGCTTGGTCTTAATCAGTATACATGAATTACTATATATTTTTAAATGCTTGAAAATATTTCAAAACGAATAGTCATTGCACAACCCCTTGAAATTTGAAGATGTACCTTTTAGATCTTTAGATCTGCATCTTTAAATTACCAATTAGATGGTTACTGTTTGTCTATCCACTTGAAAGAAAGGCCAAAATGAGATGAAAATCTGAATGCTGTCTTTTTTTAGATCAGTACATTCCATTTCTCCAAGTAACTAAAAGGGAAAATGGACTTTATGAACTAGATTGCTAGGCACTGATTGCAATAAATACTTGACTAAGGAATGAATTGAATTTAGATGAGGGGGTTTTGGTCCATAATTGAGGAGCTGTACAGTGAGCTTGTCTCTCAAAAGGAAAGTGTTTTGTGTGACAGTCTGTGGGTGGTCCACGGTGTACTGATTAAATTTATGCAGAAACCTTAATGTGGAACAGAAAGAAGAAACTGTCATTGTGTTTTACCATAAAAGATTGTGTTAATGGAAGAAGCAGAACTCTCATATGCTGGCAATATAGGCATATTCTTCAGCCAAACTCCCAGTGAACTTGGTAGCAACTTTGCTAAGTGACAGCTGAGAAATGCAGCTGCGTGCTGACTCGCTGACAAACGTGTACTTATGAAATAAGGAAATAATCACTGTGGCAACTTTTGTCTTATCTCCTGAGGGTTCATTTGTGCACAAGGATAAAAATGCCATAAAAATTATACTTCAATTGATGCATCTGTGCATTCCTATTTTCCCCATCTCTGATCATATGAGAGGAATGAAATGGAGGATCGTGGGGCCCCAAATCCTCTTTTCTTCAAGACATCACAAATGCACTATTCACAGCCAGCAGGTCCTATGACAAGCTTTAGAGTCTATGAGTGCTTATTCCTGTTTTTGTTGAAAACAATGGACAGCCTTCTTTTGACTTTGGTGATGCAATGATAACTCTGAGAGCCTTGTCATACGGAAAGCTAGAAACCTAAGGAACAGCAGGGAACAGAAGAAGGAAGAAGAGTAATTTTGGGTTCAAAACCTAAACTCTTTTGCTAAGCCTCAATATAACTATTTATGGGATTATTGTATGGGTAGAAAGAATATATTCTTTTCTTTGATAGCAGTTTTTGAATCACTGACACTGGTAATCTGGATGTGACCATAATCATTACTCTTCACTGCTTGCTGTGTAGATTTTCTTTCTACTTGAGGTTTTGTATATCTAGAGACACAAACATACCTGTCAGCTAGCTAACCTTCAGCTGCCTTTCTGCTGGCCATCCTTTTGGCCTGTTCATGATCTCTGTGTGGCTCTGTGATAAAACAGGAGAATGGGGACACCACACTTTGTAGTGATCTTTGTGTATGGCTCCCTTTCACTGAAGCTAGGGTGGGTGCCAGATGCAGCTGGCAGTGGCCCTGCACAGTCACCGCTTGTGTGACTGAAAGATATTTTCATGTTAGTTTCCCTTCTTGGCTGAAAGTGTGGCTTGGAAGAAAGAGGAGAAAAAGTAATGGGTATCAAAGATAGGATTCAAATAGGGTTCTGGTTGCTGTTAAGGCACCTGAGGGCATGCAATGCACCTTCACAGGGCACACACACATTTCAAGATCTACAGGAGACATGCCACGCTAGCATACTGAAAACAAAGTAGGATACCATCTTCTGCTTAACATTGTTTTATGGGAACATATCTGATAAGCAGAGCCCCAGACTCAATAGTGGTCTAATTATTGATCTAATTAAAGTATTAACAGTCTTGTGTGTATGTATGTGTGTGTGTGTTTGTGTGTTTGTGGTGGCAGGGACTTCTTCCCTGCCTTCTCTCCAGAGTTATGTCTGATCCAGGTTGTTCTAATATGTTTTTAACACAATCTTCTTACTAGCTCTTTCCTCACTGGATTGCAGTTCCACATTGTATCTCTTTATGAGCCCTGAAACTGGTTTTACCTGACTCAGAAGGCTGCACTCCCTCTAGGACCCGTAACTGCCTACTGTGTTCACTTTTTTATTCTAGGGTCATAGTTCCTTCTACACAGGAAAGCTGGTTGTTTCTACCATTAATTGACACTGGTGGCTGCACCACACAATTTTACAAAGCTAAGCTAAAACTGAAACAAATCCAAACAATTGTCAACTGACTGCTGTAGTACTACTATCACAGCTAAGATAAGCTAAAACCAGCTCAAGCCAAGCCAAGATCCCACATTGTCAGGCCAATAAAAAGATTGTGACTACTGACCTGTAATAACAAATTTATATTTAGAGGGCTGGAACTTCACAGCTACCAAAAAAAAAACCCCACTATGTATCTGTGTTCAGACGGCTGATTCTTATCTAGCTGGGAAATTAGCCCACTGACATGATCATGAAAAGGATGTGAATATGCCTTATTCATGATAGACAATCCTGTTTTGCTTTATAGTCCAGAAAACCATAGGGAATACAATAATATATTAGGGAGAAGAGAGAAATGTTTGGATTAGTGTGTTTTCTTTAAAAAATTTCACACACCCCAGTCTGTCAGTATGATATTACCCAGCTTGAATACATATAGATAAAAAGGACTTGTCAAAATCAGGCATAAATGGTAGAACAGCAAGGAATACACAGTATTCTTTTAAACAAATATCTGGGGAGCTGGCTGATCATAATACTGCTTGCTGATGATGGTTGAGAAAAGGAAGAGCACTGGTCAAGGGAGTGAGCAGGAAGGCAAAGGTGTCAAATCCTGCCCAGCAGCTGAGGAGCAGTCTGTCAAGAGCTGTAGCTCACTAGAAGCAAATGGGAGATTCCAAGGTTGAATCAGGTCCCTAGAAGATTAGAAAGTCAAATATTAGTGAAATATTAGACTCGGTTGTTCTCCTGGGTGCTATATTGCTTTTAATATTATGAACCTGATTTTGTTCTGGAGAAACAGCTGCTATCACTTCAACCGCCCCCCCCCCCCCCCCCCCCCCCCAGGTTTCAGAAAGGAAATTTTGTGGGTGACTGCCCATGCTGGTTGACACACATAACACCTGACTGATTGACCAATGTCTTTGCTTAAGTTGGAGGTTTGCTGTAGAGTGGCCGAATTGTGGGAGTTTGTGAATAAGGAACAGCAGGCCTGCAGAGAAGCAGTGTCAGAAAATGCAGACGTAATTAAAGGCTGAAGTAAAACCATGTTGTGAATGTATGGGTCTGGGTCTCCCACCGTATCTTTGACTTCCACTCTGCAGATACCACCAATATCTCCACACAATTTAATTCTTTCTTCCCTTTATCTGAGAGACATTTGGCTGATGTTCATGTTTAATAAATCCTTATTAATATCAAGTATCTATGGCTTGAAAAGTTAAAAATGATAAAGAGAAAAAAACAGCATGGAATTATATAAAGAATCAGGTTTATTTATTCTCTTGCACTATAGAAACATAACTTCCCATTTTGAGACTGCCAGAAGTTTTCTGCTTTAATTGAAAGCAAGCTTAGGAAAACAGACTTGTCTTCAATAATACTGCCATATCCTTATGGACTCGTATAACACTTCTTCAAACATTTCAAATTAAATGATGATAACTATGAAAACTCTTCTGTCTGCATTGGAAAGGAATAACATTGTATGGAGGATTTCAGATGTTTAATTTCTAAGTAATGAGCACTGGAAAAATGTTTTAGTTTAGGATATAAAAACCTTGACAGTTGATATGTTCAAATATTTTTAACTTTTAATCTTTAACTTTTAATCTTAATCTTTAACTTTTTAACTTTGTAATTTAGAAAAAAAAAATGTATCATACCTGAAGATCCCAAATGCTGCTAAAAATAACCAAACCAAAACAACAAAAAAAAACCATCATTGTTCTTCAGGCATAAAATAATTTACTGCTGCTTCAAGACAACTCAGCACATAAGTATCTGACTCAGAAGAATTCAAATATTGGACCTTCCCAGTGCCACATGCCCATGCCCTTTTCAGACCCAATAGTTCACCAGTTGTTTGGAAATAGTAAAAGAAATAAGTATGAATATAAAAACATTTTATTGGCGATGTTCTGAAAGCTTCATTTAGTCACTCTGAAGGTAAAGCATAGATTCCTTAGACTTCACATATTTTATGGTGAAAATTGTTTCTTTAGATTCTTACATCATTCTGGAAATTATTTTATCTGAACACATCCTTCATTCCTTGTCTATTCACTGTACTGCTCCATCAGTCTTTGAAAGTTCAAGTCCTGACAGCCAAAAAAATTGTCATATCTAATTTTCTTGATCCCTGAATGGCATTCCACTTCCTTCAAACAATCACTAATAAACATAAAACCTACTAGTATTTATGATAGTGAAAACAAATGAATGTTCTTAGCAGCCCTATGTACAACCCTACTACGTGTCTTGGAATTGTAAAAGATTTAGGAACCTCTGTACCAAGGGGCTATATGATAAAGTAATAGTCTGTGCACCCTTTTCTTCCCCCACAAGTAATCTAAGCCTTTCAGCCCAGTCATTTCAAACCTGCCAGACTCCTCCAAATTATATAAGACTGATCTAACCAATATCCATTTACTTTCTTGTTGGTTTATGAGCCTTTTAGGAACACTTTGGCTATGTTTTCATGTTCTCCTTCTCAACCAGTTTAAGAACTTTTATGTTTCAAAAGAGACTGTATTTCTCCTTATAAACCATATGAATTCAGGACATGGGACTTTAAGAAGAAGAAAATCAGTTGTGATTTGCACTAAATTCTGAGATTTTTTAGCACTGTAATTCAGACAGACATTTATTTTTACCCTGTTAGCTCCACATCTGTGGCATTGGTAGACTGAGGTACATAAGCTAACCTGCTGTTTTAACTACATTAAGAGAAAACATATTGTTGACATTGGCCTCAATCTGTAGAAAGGAATAGGTTTATGTATGACATTCTGTCAAGACATAGTTAAAAATGTGATTAGTATCAGGTAATAATAAGAGAGGGGTAGTGTGAAAAAAAGTTACGTATGCTGCCAAATCTATTTGCACCTATTTAGAAGTGGTACTGCATTAAGTGACTTAGAAACAGGCACAAAATTTAAAGCTGAGCCTTCAGCTTTCCTTGGAAATAAACAAGGAGGTGTTTGAAGTGGAAAAGTACCTTCAGAACACAAAGTGGAGAAGAAAAAATTGTGAGTGGCATTCATCCTGTTTTCCCTTATGAAAGACTTCTTAAAATAATAGAGAGATTGTTTCTCTTAGTAGCAGCAAGAGAAATGAATGCAAAGCAAATGACTCTAAATATAATGTGCAAATATTGTTTGTATATTTTTATCTTTTTAGAGAAGTTTGGAGTTGTTTAAAAAGCTTTTCTACCAATGATGTATCACAACCCCTCTGTTTAGCTGATCCCAAGAACTGATCTGCCTAAGAATCCCTAACAAATCTTAATACCACATTAAGAAATACTGAATATGATTCACATTAGCATTCTGATCAGATTAATTTTGAAGATAGAAATTTTCACAATTAATTTATGAGGAAATTATCATGCCTTTCTTGGAGTGTGTACGTATTAACCAGTCCTCCTTCAGTCTGTATGCTCCTTGAAATAAATTTTATCAAGAATCAAAAGCTGAGTTAAGAGGAAGTAAAGATGCATTCATGGCATTCAGTATTTCTTACAAATAAGAGTAGAACTCATAAATTTGGTCACTGCTATGAGATTCTATTACTATAGAAATCAGACATCATTTAAGCTTCTGTTATCTGTTACTGATGAGTTAGTGAGTAGTGTCCTAAGATTTCTATTGAATTGGAATTGGAATAACCAAAAGTGGTGGTTTTTTTTGTTTGTTTGTTTGTTTTTCAGGCTGTAGTCTTCTACTTTGTGAAAGACAAAGTCCAGATATTTTCTTAGGTCTTTAGAAGGACCATAAGCCTTTCTTGTGTCCCTGTTTGTGTAACTCATGTATTTGCATAGTCATTCAGTACCTACAGAACTTGTTGCAGTTTTCAGTGTTTTCTTCACAATCTTTGTCTTTGTGGAACACTGTACTTCAGTGTAATGAACGATCATGTGGGCTATAAAAGCATGATTCAGTACTCTTTGAACCTTAGACTGTATATTTATATGACTATATAAGATCTCTCTATATATATCATTGTATCTAGAATTTATAACTAGATGATTACCCTGTTATGACATATTTATCATAAAATGTCCACATTTCTCTCATAGTACTTGGCTATTGTGAGAATGTCTTGTGGCTCGTCTTGTGAAACATGCCTGCCCAGAACACTGATGCTTAAAAAAACCACATCAGGGAATACAGTTACAGTTAAATGGCACACGCAACAGTAGGGTCATATTTAATTCCATGCCTGTTGTGGTTTAACACTAATAGGCAAGTAAGTACCACCCCATCTCTCTCTTACTCCTTTTCCTCAGCATGACAAGATAGAGAATGGAGGAGCAAATGAGAAAAATGAATTCCACAAAAAATGTAAAAAGCAGGAAAATTAAAAAATTCTGATTGTTTGGAAAGATATTTTGACAATGATGGTGATCAAGCACCAGCACAGGTTGCACAGAAATATTGTGGAATCTCTTCTCTCGAAGATATTTATAGCTTGACCAAACAAGGCCCTGTAGATCCAGCTCTGACTGGAGCATTCAACCATGTGATGTTTAGAGGTCTCTTCCAGACTTAACTAGGACTGCTACTACTGGTGGAAAAAAAGCTAAGGCTTGTCTCACCACCGTTTTACTTGGTCCCAAAGACTAAAGACATGGGTTGAGACACTTTAGATGTCCCCCAACACCACAGATACAGTGCAGAGGGCTGTGACTGTGATGACCTTGTAGCAAATGAAACAATCTGCTGCCTTACCCAATAACTTTTAAAACAAGATGGTTTGTGCAATGGGGGCAACTAACAAGAGTAAGTCAGTGTGGAAAAATGTGTATGAATAGTTTCTCTTCTAAAAGCTGAGTCACACCATGAAAGTGTTTATTTTATGACTGTGCAGGATGTTAATTTTTCTGTCTTTATCAAGGCCCTGCACTTTCTGTATCCTGCTGATGTACGCTGATCTGATCTGCCCTCCAGCGCATCTGCCCTTTTCTGTACTTACATGGTATAAGTCTTTTGGTGACATTTACTTCATTGAATTTATGGTGCTACACACTGTGGGATGTGTACAAAGCTGCTTTTGAAACTGTGTGCTTATCTCTTATACAGAATGCTACCTCTCATTTGATATGTTATTTTCAGAACCTAATGAAGTTTTAATTAAAATAATTTGAGTTCATAATCATGGATTCTGATCCTCAAAAAGGAAGGAAAGTGATGATAACAATTTAAATGCAGTTATTAAATTTAGTATATATACTGAATGCATGAACTTTTCTTAATACAAAAACCAGCTATGTTCTGACCAATGAAAAGCAATGTTTATTAAAAACTCTTGTAAGGGAACTGAAAAAAGAATATTAATATTTGTTGTTTCTGAGAACATGAAAGGAGAGGTTACCATTCTTATGGAGCCCTTGAAGACTAACCAAGTATAGAGTTTGATCTATTTGCTTGCTGAAGGTTTAAATAGGCTCATGTTATGGTGACATTAAACCGATATTGATAACTCACTGTAACCCTCATTCAGGAAAACATTATGCACTTCTCAGTTCCATTATAGGTAAAGAAATGCATGTGGCAATTAAGTGTTTTGGAGAATTGGGATCTAATAATATAATTACTGTAAAATACAGTGTCCTGATTCAGCTGAGAGTTTAAGAACAGGATTTTCTAGTTGTTTGTTTATTTGTTTTGTTTTTCTTTTTATGTTAGCACAGAATAATAAAATAATAATAATAATAATAATAATAATAATAATCTCCTTATTTTATGTCTACTTCTCAGAAGAAAAGAGATGAAAATATGATCAGAGAACATTGTTTCAGCTAGAAAGGGTCTTTCTTCCAAATGAAGTTACCATTGCTGGATCTAGAGGTCTGAGACCTTGATAAATATTTTAGGATTAAAAGAAGAAAATTTACCATGCAGACTATGATCTTTATTATTAGCATCCTGCTGTCTGACCTAAATCAGGAATTGAGGAGAAAGTTGATTGCCAACAGACCTGAAAATTTCCTGGATTAAATGTGCCATGCCATGTGGAATTAAACGTGTATAATTTGTATAAATACCTGTAAATCAAAATCAATTCAAAAGGTTGTTTGTAACTAGGTTTAACATATTTTAGAGATAAAAGCTTGACTATTTTGCTCTTTTTGGTCTTGGATTCTATAATTCTTCCTTTAATACTTTGCAACATTCCCAAGTATATTAAATAGAAGAAACTTGGTTATGATAAATACATGATGTATTATATACTGAAGCTACTGGCCCCATACAAAATAAATATGGCCTGTACTTTCCTACATTAAAGTATAACTCCCTTATGTCTTTGTTACTATAGGCAGTGGTATTATGAAAAATAAAGGGAATTAGAGACTCAAATAATTACTAAAATGATAATGTAAAGAAAAATGACATATAAAAACAATATTTACTGCTTTAAATAAGATCCATTCCATGAACAAGGATTTCTGGACTACATTACCCTACTGATAGAAAACTGCTGACAAAAACTTAGAAACTAAGATGCATGAAAATGCTGATTTCACCTTTAAGTGATAACATTGAATTATTTAAACATAATTGCCTATCAGATGATGTGCAGAGTAGGTCTGATTTTTCTGCACGTCTGAATATTTTAAATCATTAATCGTATCCCACTCAATCTCACTTGCAGCTGACTCCACTTCTCAGATTTGTGGGGATTTGTGGGATTTGTTGGTCTGTGCTGTATTATATCACGCATACTCACTTCTGCTGTGATGCATGTAGGATGGTATCCTTTGATAAAGATAGCAGGTGGCTGGGTCTGAAGTCCTTTAAGACCTATGTGGCTGTGGTTTGATGATGTGGGAGTGTACATATCCCTGTGTACATAAAAATTCCCTGTTCCACATTCTCATAAAAAAGGCTTTGCTTGCTTCCAGTGTGCTGACTTCAGGCTTTGAGATTTCAGCCTGATTTTATTTACTTTATTATTATTATTATTATTATTATTATTAATTTTCAGATTATCACACTGGATTCTTTACCAAATTCTTTTCACCAAAGATGGTGAAATATGCCTTGGCAATAGTGGGAAGCCAATAGGGCTATTTAACCGCTAAACCTCTATGTCTAGAGGAGTGGTCTCTACTCATTAGTACTTTTGAATTAAGGCGAGGAGTGGTCTCTACTCATTAGTACTTTTGAATTAAGGCTTCCTGCCCAGGTCAGTCAGATTCTGGAATCCACGAAGGTAATTATATTCAGTGGCCAACATTGTGCTAATGGCAAGGTCAGAGGACTGTTAGAATAATTTCTGGTGTCAGTGACCTCTGAGTTCTCCTTGTTCTGTACCTCAGTCTCACACCCATGGGGTGGTGGGGGAGGTGCTCCCTGCATCTTCCTCTTTGTAAACCATCTGCTTCAAAGGTTACACAAGAGATTTAAAGTCGCTGGAGTACTTCCTTTTCTGTTAATTTAGGATTTGGTAGAAACTAGGATTTGTAATACTCCTTGCTCAGGTATTCAACCATGAATGTTTTTGCAACCAGGAAGGCCGAATAGTAGTGGATAGTTATTGGTGAGCAGCTATTGCGATCCTGCAACCGTCCAACAGAGACAGAAAATGAATTTCTGTGTATGCACAGAAACTCTAGTGGAAATGTTATGATTCTGTTTCTCTGTTTAGTAACCCAGAAGAGGTAAAGAGGAAATCTTATCGGAGTAAAATTCAAATGTAATGATGTTATCTGAGTCCAGCAACAATTCACATAAAACCTTTGTGTGCTTGATAGATTTTCCATTTAATTAGTTTACTAGTCATTTCTTATAAATTAAAATGTAAAGAAGGAAAGAACTTGAAAGAAAGAACATTCAATTTGTCAAGAAAAACATGTAGCTGCAGAGAGAAGTAAAGGATTACCGTTAGCATAAAAATGTGAAGAAGAAGAAAAAAAATAAGTTTAAGCTTGGATTTTTCAATCTTTTATGAATAGGGTTCAGTAAGATTTCATTATACTCCTTTCTACACTCTTAAGTTCAGTAAACATATATGTCACTGCAATAATTTCAATAAGAAACATGTCTGTTCTGGGTTCTGCCCATGTAGAAATAAAAATGGGTGTGTGTGTGGGATTTAAAAAGTGATCTTCATGAAATTACTGCACTGAAGAAATTCTTTGCATGCCTGGGAGCACAAGAGACTTTACATGTTAACTCCTTTTCCTAATGATTCACAGGTGAAAACCTGACTGTAGTACTCATTTTCCCTCTAGGAAAACTTATTTAATAATAGATGTTTTAATGCTTGTAAGAAATAAATACAGATTTAAAATGTGCTACTAGAAGTCACAGGGAACTTATTTTAATTGAGAGATATTCTGGTAGATTTCTACTGTGATCCACTACTTACTCTGAAAGAATCCTTGGTTTTCTCATGTGTAAGAAAAGTAGTGACCAAGACTGTTAGCAAGCTTGGAGAATTATAAGAATTATGCTGTTCTCTCCAAATTAGAGAATTCACCATAATATTAAAAGTCACATATGACAATAGCTTTTATTATTATTATTATTATTATTATTATTATTATTATTATTATTATTATTATTTATTATTATTATTATTATTCCCACCCAGCCATTCTATGATTCTATGATTCTATGATTGATTCTATGATATTATATTTTATATATTTATATGTTATGTTATGGATAATAAGCCATGTCCAATGCAGTCAGGAGCAGGAAGTGTTCCACAAAAATGAGTCACAGGACATGGAGTGGGGTTCAGGAGGATCTAGGGACCCTGTGGAAGAACTGTTTTAGCAATCAAGATGCCCAAGGTATCACCACAAGCTGCTGTGAACAACCCAGCTCCCATGCTTCATGCTAAGCACTGAAGCAGACTAGTTTCAGGAAATTGCAGCTTCTCAAGAGACAGTGAGGAGAAACCTCCAGTGTCAGGCAAAATCAAAGGGTAAGAGGGAAGAGGGTACTGTTGCTTTTGTACAAAAGGTGGTTCAAACAGCCTATCTACACAGAGGGACACAAGCATTATCATGGAGTAAAAATAACCTGAATAACCTTATTTGTTACATATAGCTGAATTTGTTTTCTAATCTACTGCAAAGCTCTCGTGTTTTTTTTTTTATTATTTTTTTTTATTATTATTATTTCTTCTGATTTTTATTTATTATTGTTTTCCCATACAGTGTTTTGGGTTGGAGTTATTTATTTTATTTTTTATTTTTATTTTTTCCTGATATAAATGGCAGCAAAATCCTTTAATTTAAGACACTTCTTCTTCAGCATTTTACAACAAAGTTTTGTTTTGTTTTGTTTTTTTAATAAGAGCAAAAAAAAAAAAAAGAAAAGAAAAAGAAAAATACGTTTAGCCACTGTATGGAATAGAATAAATTGTTCCTTGAATGATCACAATATTGATTTTTAACATTATGCACCATCAAGGGGAGAATAAGGAAAAGAGGATATTCAGATATTCAAGAATACTTGTCCTAATATTCCACAGGATACATAGGCAGTGGCATCTTCAAATGGAGGATCATATTTAGTAAGTAAAAAACTGATTGGAGATTGATAAATGATCATTTCCATTTGGGCAAAGAAGAATAACAATATGTTTACTCACAAAGAAATACCATGTCATTTGAGAAAAGTATATACATCTGGGTTTAGAAATGCAGATTAAAACTGGAATTTGTCAAAATATGTAAAAATTTGGGGGTGCAAAGAGAGAATTATGGAGGTACTCACAAGCCAGATATGTTTGTATAACATCTTCATGTTGATAGAAAAAGCTATGCTTTAGAAATGTTAAATGCTTTCTATGCTATAGAAAAAGCTAACTGATCTACTCCAGAATACAGTCATAATTGGTGTGGATTATATAATGCCTGACATTTATTTATTTTTTCTTCAGCAAAAGATTATTAGTTTTTGTTTCACTCTCTCTCTTTTTATTCAGTGTTTGTTTTCCTATTATTGATTGTCAGGAAGCAATAAAAGTTCAGTTTATATTCTTGGGTTATACTTTTATTTATTTTTTTCTGATGTACTTGGTATTTGTGATCCAAACTATCTGTGTCACAAAGAAGATAACATGAATTCATAATGATTTCCAATCACTGTGTATTTGTGATTGACATTATAAATGAAACATTAAAATATTAACTATAATTTACAATGTCTGCACAACCTTTAACCTTTTTGGAAGAGAACAATAAAGTAAAACTGTAAAAAGCTCATTACGTAAGGCTTGCCTTTAAATGTGACTGTATAGTTTTGTTTGAACCTGTTAAAGCTGCTACTCTGCAGCTAGCAATCCACTTCAGGACAAAGGGTAAAGTACTCCTATATACTCATAAGCACTCACAGCTTACAATACTAAGAAGAATAGCAAAAGACACTAAGAAAAAAAAAATATATATATATAGCCTTTCTGCAGTAACCTGATCACAAACCAAATCAAATTATATTGGTTTAATTAAAACTTTCATTATCACAAAATATTTTATTTGATTTTGACCTTTATGTAGCTTTTGTTTTCAGTGATTATAAAACTTATCTTAATATTACAATTTTCAAAATAAATTTAATTTTCAAGAGGTTGATGTTTTCCAATGATGAAATGTTTAGTTAGATAATTCACAACCAACTTATTTAGTGCAACAGTTCTGAGGTACTCACTGACCCTTGTAGGCACTATGCAACCTACAAATCTCTCAGAGTAGGTCCTAGGAAAAATGATTTGGTATGCAGTTCAAGATGTATTGAAATTCATTTGTAGATGTCACTACAATAATATATATGATTCAGAGTACTGCCTTTTTCTTTCCATCCATTTGCATTTAGTTTTGTTTTCTGTTGATTGTTATGGGAAAATGTGAAGAGAAATATGTCAGATTGAACAATGGAATTTAGAATCAACTCAACATTGTTTAATCTTCATTGGCAGCTTTTACACACAACTGAAACATGTTATTCAAATATAATGGAAGTAAGCATATAAATGATGGTAAAAAACTGGTATTTTCCTTATTGTTTCAATAGATCTTGAAGGAACGCATACACCTGTTTCATCACTTTCCCAGTTAACATAATCCAATTTTCTTCAACAGCTGCCACAGTCTCTTCTGCTGTTTGAAAAAGGGGACATGCTTTAATTAGTAAGATGCTTCTCTAGGACTTTGTTAAAAGAAAATTTGGGTTGCAGATCTTGTAGGTTAAATGTAAATGGCAAATCCAAGCCCCTGTGAAAATGAGTTGCCAAACATGTCTCAATTATTCCTTTCAAAGCTAAACCTGTGTAAGAATGTAATTAATTTTAATGATTTTTAAGAGAACTTGTCAGAGAGTTAATAACGTTATAATTCATAAATAGTGATGTAGAATGTAGAATGGCCTTAGAAGTCTCACCAGAATGTTTCTGGTGAGATCTAGAAATTCATGCACACATGACTGTGTTGGACACTAGCCCGCTTACTTTTAAAAGACTCAGTTTAGATAATAAGACTAGGTAGCTACATTTCTTCGTACAATGTTCAGGGAAACAAAGGCTTTTCCAAACAGGGTTTGCAGATCAAGAAAATGAGATGCAAACCAGCAAAAGAGAAGGTGTCAGGAAGGAACATTCTGGAAGATCTAGTTTTGTTTCAGAAGTTGTAATCAGCCTTTAATTGTGGAATAGGTGATTCTGAAAGCTGCAATTCAGTGTGAAGCCACTCTAGAACTTTGGGCAACATTTCTTTCAGAATGCGGTAGGGTGCAGGTTTGTCACTTTTATTTTCTGGAGGTCCAGTAAAAAGGAATGTTGTACAGAACATGAAATGGTTCAAAGTGGTCTGACCTGAGAGGACTCTAATTTCCCATATAGCAGGAAGCTATCCTAAGCTACCTGCTGCAAAATGCATTGCACTGTCTATATGTCTCACTAAAGCTGAGCTGATGAGCAGCTGGGAAAGTGTAAAATCTTGAGAATAGAAAGAGGACACTTCTTTCTTCAGAATAGCGTTTAAGATATTTTCTGTTTCTCATGCAAATTCTCTTTTTCCTCCAATGATTGTACAGTTGAAGTTTTTTAGATAGTCCTAACAGCAAGGTAAAGAAATGTACTTTAACCAATAGTCAGGAGAAATTAGTAATTTTGCTTTTCCTCTGTCCAGCCTAAGGACTGTCATATTCTTGGCTATAAGGCAAGTTTGTTTAGACATAAACTAGTTCCTCCTCACATTCAAGCTTTCATTAACATTTGTCACATCTTCAGAGAAGGTTTAATTTGCACTTTCCACAAAGGGAGAGCCAAAACACATTTTTTATATACATTTATTTTTAATACATTATATGTATATATATTATTTATTTTATTTTATTTTATTTAGTTTCAGCTAATACCAAGGTCCATAGAGTAGCAGAAACTAATTCAAAAGTCTTTTTACATGTTAGTATTATTTATTTATTTATTTTCAGGTTCTGTATTCTCTTAGGCAATGAGCTGTGTCATACAGCTATTTGGAGGCGGGTTTGTTTGTTTTTTCCTAAACAGCACATGTTGAGCCTATTGCCCTCTGGGCTCTGAACACTTATTCATACTAATAATCAAATACCCTGGATCATCACTTTTTCTTTTTTTTTCTGAGAATAATATAATGAAAGCCAGTAGAATTTATTTTTATACATATCGTCTTTCCTGTCCTTTAGAGAAACTTTTTTTCTGTTGAAACCTAGGCACACCCTGTTTCAATCACATCTTCTCAAATATAAAATTAATGACTCTTTTGTGTATCCCAGGAAATACAAGTAAGAATTTTACACTTTTGCCTTCACAAAGTGTGCAGAGAAGTTTAAAATAGTGGTTACTCTAAGTCGTCACGTTCTAAATAAGGTCATGCCAGAAAACTTTTTCTGTCTCTTCCTTTATTTTGGGGATTTAACTATTTATCCTGTAAAGGAGTTTATTTGTAATTGGGCAATTTTGAACAGACAGTCTGAAGGATGGACAACCTTCCAATAATCTTTGAGGTGCTAGGAATTCACCCAGCAAGTACTCCAAATTTGCTACCAGTAACAATCTAAGATCAGTCACATCAACAGTCTTCTCTTGGGCTTCGGTCTCAAAAACTTTATCCCTGGAGTTAAGACTAACAAGTACTTAGGCATAAAAGAACTCAGACACCTCCCTTGCTCTCAGATCTGGCACTAGGTTTTGTAACTGCCTTGTCTCCATGTAGCTGACCCTTATGTAAGCCCATCCAATCCCTTCTCTAGTTGTAGGACAAAGGATTTTGTGACCAATTTTTTAACTGGGGAGATTATAGCAGCTACTTAATTCTGTTTACATATCCCCTTGCCTTCCAGGACCTGGAAGATGGGAGATGATTTCTCAACTTTAAAATACTAAAAACATTCTTTGACCCTCATTGTTGATACAGCACAAGGTCAATTTTCCTTATGTTTGCTGTCTTCTTTTCCTTAAGGTATTTATTACCACATTATTTTTTTTTTCATAAAATAAAGGCTTTATGGGCATTAATGTTTACCAATTGCCAAATACTTGACATCACCAATACACTTGTGCTTATTCCTTGTTACTCACAGATAAATTACTTGAGAACTGGATTAAGCTGACATTCATCTAAAAGACAAAAGAACAGAAGTGTCAACTGAAAGAAAAGTTAACAAACCCATCTGTACTTCAGCAGTTTTCTCCATCATATTTATTTCATAGAAATGACTTTTTGATCCATTTTTAAAAAAATATGTTGCCAGGTGTCCCAGATTTGACATTGATTGCTTATTTCATATTGCAGCTTTTCTATTTGGAAAGACGTTCTGACCAAATTAATTTAGTACTTGCCTCTCTTTCTGCTTAAGTTCATTTCCCTTGTTCTTGGATTTGGCATGTGTTCAACTCACCTTGTAACAATTACCATTCACTTTGCAGTTTTGTATATTAAAACATACAAAGCAAAACCACTGATCTATTAGCTTGTTTTCAACTTCATGGTTCTCCTTTACGTTGACTCTGCCATCTATTCTCTTAACAGCTACCAACGGTTTGCAAGGTCTGGAACTGTCTAGTAATGATGTTGCATCTGATAGATAGTAGTTGTAACCTTGCAGCTGACAGCAACAGCAGTTTATTCTGGGGAAGTAATGTAGGCTGTTTGAGCAAGAAGACATTTAATGTCAGGCTCTGTGCTGTATTCAGCTGTCAGCAGCACCGATGTAACAACTAAACAAACTCCATGCCGGTAAAACAGATTATTATGAGTGTGGTCACTGGTAACACATCTGCCACACATTTGATATATATATTTTTTTTAATTTAAACTTTTTAAAGAGTTTAGTTTCATATGTAGCTTGCAAATAATATTAACATTGTTTAGATTTAGCATAGTGAAGTCAGTGTCTTGAAAATCATATTCAGTGTGAAGTGTTTTGATTAGAATAAAATCAAGGGAATTTTTCCCATATGTACAGCTTTGCCGTATGCATCAACCCTCCCTCCCTGATCTAGGGGCAGCAACAAAACCTCTACTGTGCAAATCATTGGTCTGAGAGGTTTCTTTGAATGCCATCAGGGAGACCTCATGGCTTATGTTTCATCAGCTCCCTTGCTGTCTCATCTTCCATGCCTTCCAGAATGATTGGGCTAGATCCATTTAAATTATCTTAATTTTGATTTTTCACTGCTGCCTTTCATCGGAAAGTTTATAAGGCGGAATCAAAGCTCATGAATCCTAATATTCAGCACTTCTGCCCAAATGTGTGGCAAACTTGGTGCTTTTCCAATAACCCATTTATTCAGAGGAGACTTTTCTGCTTCTCCTAGCAATGTTCTGCCTCTTCAGAAGAGAGTGATCTGAACTTCCCTACTGCCCCATCACAAGCAATGGTGTGAGGTCATATTACGCAGGTCTGTTGCATAAAACATCATTATGCTTTCAAACACAGACCACATTTAGCCGCAGTAATCAGAACTGATTGATTATTTTAGGCACATGTTCTGAATGTAATAATATATTTGATTAAAATTTTCTTTTTATCAAACCAGTACTTGGCTTTCAAACTCCCACACTAATATATGAAAATGTATCTTGTTTACAGATTTTTCCCTATGATTTTAATAAGATCACACTATTATTGTTCAGTCTAGGAAAATGTGAAGACCTCTCACAAAAGTGGAAAAAAATTCCTGTCAAGAGCTGCCATCTGCCATTTAAGTATTTTATTGTTTTTAATTACAGAAATGTTCACTTAAATGACATGAAGTAGCCCAAAATTTATTTGGTTTATTTAAAAGCTGCATACTGTGCTCTCTGATATCCTAAAACTCAGGACTGGTGGTAATGGCAGTGTATGTAATACCAATCTTTATTAGACTCTTTGTAATTTCCCAAGTAAAACTCTTAAAACAACCAGCTAAGTTATAATGTATCAAATTAATTCATTTTGGAAATCAAAAAGGGCTATCAGATGTGCTGTAAGGGAACACTCTGCAAACCTGATTGCCTTTTATGGATTGAAGTTTTGCTTTCATCACTGAATCTGTTGTAATATGTGTTTGTGGTTTTTTATTATCAGATTCATCTGGTGAATTGGCAGATGTGGAGGAAAATGAAACCTTTTCTAAACTTCTAATTAGCTTTGCTTTACTTAGTCTAGTTCTTTTGTTTATATGTAAACAGCACTTTTTTTTTTTTGAGTTGATCATTCCTTTCAAATACAACAAAGAAACAAATAATGGCTTCATTTAAACTACCTGATACATTAATTTCTATGCACTCACTATTACCATATTTCCATATAGCTTTCTATCCAAAATGAGGCAAAGACATAGAGCCTTAACTAACACTGGAATAATCCATTTCAAAAGGATAGATATATGTGTCTTACACAGGGGTTATCGGAGCTTATAGGTAGCATATCACATTCCCATATCAAAGATTTCAGAAAGAACTGTAATTTCCACAACATATAACTATTCTTGATAGAAATGTTATTTCAAGAACTCTGATCTGCCTAATCTGTTCTAATTAGTCAAAGTATTTCTGGAATTGTCAGCACTGAAGTACTTAGAAATTAGTAATACACTACGGATTTTCTCTATGCAATTTTAGTGAAATGATTCACACCAGCAGACAAGATATGAGAAAACACTTTAAAAAGGATAATTCACCAACATATCTTTCTTATTCTTATAAGACATTCAAGTAGAAATTGCAATTTCTTCAAGGAGTTTTATTTTTCTATCTCACTCAGTATAATTTCCATGATTCTTTTGTTTATGTCACTGCACAGACTGATTGAAAACTATTTGCTGTGAACACTCACCACTGAAAATTGAAGATGTATCACTTAGTTGTGTTTAGTTTGTGATTGGGGAAGATGGATTAAAGTACCTTTACTCTCCTCCCTCTCCTATTGAGAGGTGCAGAATTTGTTCCCAAAGCACACGATACTACCAGAGGTGCTAAAACTTTACTTCTTCTCTTATTCAGGCTGGGACTGTCTTCTCCCACAAGAGTTGTAGATAAGTGAAAAGAATGCAAGGACTGTGAAGTGAAAGGACTGCGGTGGTTTAACACTGGTTGGTAGCTAAGCATCACCATGCAGCAGTATAGGCTTGGGGAAGATTGGCTGGCAAAGGACCTGAGGGTGCTGGTCGACATCTGGCTGAACATGAGCTGTGTGCCCAGGTTGGCAAGAAGACCAATGGCATCCTGGCTTGTATCAGAAATAGTGTGGCCAGGAGGACTAGAGAGGTGATTGTTCCTCTGTACTTGGCAACAGTGAGACTGCACCTTGAATATTGCATTGAGTTTTGGGCACCCTACTACAGGACAGATAATTGAATTGTTCAAGCTGTGCAGACAAAAGCAAATAAGCTGGTGAAGAATAATTTAAAGAATTCTTCATGAAAACATAGAATCAAAGAATGATAAAGGGCTCCCTTTCTTAATCTTGCAGTAGAATTCATTCCTATTAAGAGTAGTAGCAGGAATAGGCTATTGTTTGATTTATTAGCAATATTCAGTTTATTTTGCTCTAGTCAGGCAAAAGTAGATGTAATCTATTTAGCCATAACAATAGAATGGCTTGGATTGGAAGGGACCTTAAAGATCATATAGTTCCAACACCATGGGCAGGGATGTCACCCCCGATATTACCCTCGTAATCGTGTTTGGTTTTTGTTTGTTTTGTTTTGTTTTGTTTTTATTTTCTTTGTTATTTAATTTTTTTTCCAAGTTAACTGAAAAGAGTTTTGACAGACTAAGGATGACAATACGATTTTATGGCCATTTCATTCACTTCTTGGTGAGTGCAAAATTAAGTCCTGTACAGAATGGCTGACTTTTTCCTTCTATCTTTCTTCCTTTCTTTTGATTAATTAATTCCTTCAGTTTGATGGACCTACACATTCTATTTCAGGCCATAGGGGCAATATCCAGAAGATCAGAGAGGAGGATTGCTATGAGATTGAGTTGAATGTAATGCCTTTTGAAAATTGTTTGTTTATTTCCTTGTTTCCATTAAAAAAAAAAAAGAAAAAAAAAGAAAAAAAAAAGAAAAAAAAGAAAAAAAATGCAATCTTAAGACAAAATCCATAAGGCTTTTTTTTTTTTTTTTTTTTTTCATATATCTTTACCTGTTTTACAGAATTCCAGTGGCATGTCTATAGTAGTAGAGCAAAATGACATGTAATTTCTCTTCAGAATATGGTAAGATGTGTCATATTCTTCACAACTACTATTCTTACAATATTTCAAGATGTTTTGGTCTTTGTGTATGATGTGAATGTCATTTCAAAATCTGATATGCAATGATGTGTTATTATGTTCTACTACTACTTACACACTGTGAAATAACATGAAGAAATGACAGCATAAATCCATGCCAGAAAAACAGCTTAACCCTCAAATTTCATTCAAAATATCTTTTCAAAGTAACTTGTAACTTGTAACAAAGTATCTTTTCAAAGTAGACCTTCCCACTCCACTCTGTGCTGGTGCGGCCTCACCTCGAGTACTGTGTGCAGTTCTGGGCACCACACTACAAAAAGGACATTAAACTGTTGGAGAGTGTCCAGAGGAGGGCAATGAAGATGGTGAAGGGCCTACAGGGGAAGACATATGAGGAGCTGCTGAGGTCACTGGGCCTGTTCAGCCTGGAGATGAGGAGGCTGAGGGGGAACCTCATCACGGTTTACAACTTCCTCGCGAGGGGGAGTGGAGAGGCAGGTGACCTATTCTCCGTAAACACCAGTGATAGGACCCGCGGTAATGGTGTTAAGCTGAGGCAGGGGAAGTTTAGGCTGGACATCAGGAAGAGGTTCTTCACCAAGAGGGTGGTCGCACACTGGAACAGGCTCCCCAGTGAAGTAGTCACTGCACCAAGCCTGTCTGAATTTAAGAAGAGATTGGACTGTGCACTTAGTCACATGGTCTGAACTTTTGGGCAGACCTGTGCGGTGCCAGGAGTTGGACTTGATGATCCTTATGGGTCCCTTCCAACTCGGGATATTCTATGATTCTATGATTCTACAAACTTATTTTGAAATGTTTTCAAAATTTTCATTTTACAGTAAGTTCTGACTTCCTGTTTCCATTTCAGTCTGAAAGTGTTTATTTTTGGTTTTAGTTGTCAGCCTAAATGTTGACCATCTCTGCCTATTACAGTCTTTGGATTTCACAGGTAGTTCCTTTACTGAAGCAATGTTCCACATTTCCAGATATTTTTTGCTTTGATTTAATACAATACAACCACTCCAGAGTCTGGTCATTTGCCATTGAAATTTTTCAACAAACATTAAAAAGGTCAAGATTCTAATAACATAGTATGAACAGTTTAATAATTGATGCTTTAAATTTTCACTATTATTCTTATTTATTTGTATATTTCTGGCAGTGTATGTACACTCAAATTCTTGTGAGTTTTGCACGAAATTAAAGGAAGTGATATAAACCCTACGGAGACTAGTAAGAGAGCTTCTGAAAGCAGGAGGGTGATAAGCAAATATTTAAAAGGTCTATACCATCTGGAACTGACTTTTTCTCTCAGGGTTTGATTTCCTTTGCTGTGCTAAGACAATCACAAGGAAATGGGAGGAAAAAGATACATCAATTTTTCTTTCATAACATTTCAGAAAGAATGTAACTAAAACCAATGCAAGATGAAGTGTGAAAGTAATAATCTGATTATCTTTGAAATGAACATTTGGTTCTGTAGTTTTACGGTGTATGTATTGATTGTTGCAGCTGCAGAAATGCTTAGTATAGCTGTAAGCTAGCTCTTTTTTTTCCTTTCTTTTTTTTTTTTTTTCCTTTTAATCAATGTTTTTCTGATGTTCTTACTTCTGAACTCCTAGCTGGACCATAATTATGTACGTTTCACACGTTACACCTTTCATCAAAGACAATCTATATAATTACTATTTCCAAGCAGAAAATGAGTAGGGATCATGTGATGGTTTTGTTCTCTTTTCAGTTTATGGTGTTCTGTATTTTTTGAAATTATTCACTGGAAATAAGAAAACATAGGGAAAGTGTTTACAAATCACTCCACCACAACCATCACTTTTCGGATTCATTCCTTACCACTGGTACCCACTGGTTTTTGTTCTGAATGTCATTCTGCGTATTTTAGGGCAAAGAGTCTTTTTGGACTAGCTCATATAGCTTGCTCTTTTTAACAGTCTGTGAATTTCTCCAAGTCCCCTCATGTATCGTCTAAGCTGTGCTTAATTTTGTGAGTTGAAGACATCCATATCAGCTGTTCTCCTGGCAGCTTGTTCACTAAGATGATCAGCCTAATTATATAGAAACTCTTACTTCCAGTTCCAAGTTTCTAGTATATTTAGACATTTAACACATGATGTTTTCCCTCCCTTAAAACATCATGGCCTAGCAGCCAGCACATGGGCTTGATCAAGATGGAAATCTGCTCCAATGTGGTCTGCTGTTACATTGACCTACATTATAGATAAAAGTCTCTTCACTTCTGTGGACATCTTCCTAACATCCCAACATCATAGTAACATCAGCCATGCTGTTACACATCTTAATCAAGTCACCTTGTTCTTCTTTCTGACAAACTAAAGAGATGAAAATTCATTAATCTGGAATACACTGTCAAAGGCCATAAAAAATGTCTTGTTCTGTGGCTTTTTAACCTACTGTTTCACCAAAAATGAGAATACTGAGATATTTCATCATGTATGAAATGTTGATTGTCCATCTAACCTCTTAGAATATTGAAGAGACAGGGTGTATGAATGCTGTGGTTGTTGTTGCTGTAACAGGGAAGTTTCCCCTTATTGGTATTTACCTTTTTTTCCTAAAGGTGATCACACACTAGATCTATCCATCATTCTCCAGTTTTTCCTGCACAGTAGCTTTTGAGAAAGTTTTATTTTGCACCTCATCTGCAACGACTCACATCTTATGATTTTTATTGCCCCAGAAAAACACACTTATCCTGGCAGTTTTGGAAGCTGGGAAGCTTCATATCTGGGGAATAAACCTTAATGTGCTGTGAAGATTAAATTAAAACTTCAAGTTGTTCACTGGAATGGACTGGAAATGAGCAAAATTAGGCCAGTCACAGTTCAAGGCTTTCAAAATCACCCTGAACACAGATGACACTCTACATATATCTCCAGCTAACTAGGTTCTCTTTCAAGTCACTTGCAAGTCACCTTTAAACCCATAAAGTCAAGAAATTTCCAAATTAAAACTTAAGTTCCATCCTTAAATCATCATTAAAATGTCAACATATTGTTAGGGGTAAAATGGTTATCCTGCTGGTGAAGACATTTGCAGTATTGATGTATAATAAGGCCAGGTACGGACAGCACGTCAGCCATAAATCCTAATTTACTTGCTTCTCTGTGTCTGAGTCAAGCCACAGTATGGGCATTTATTTCAGTTTGAGTGCCTCATTATCTGCCACAGGCACATAGTGTCAGTGCAGATGGGGGAGGGTGGGGAGGCTCAAAAACAATGTTAAGTAGAGCATGAGCATTTTGAAGAATGCCTTTTGTTTGATAGTTGTAGAGTCATGCAGTTTCTCCCTCTTGAGAGAGCTTGAGAAAATCCTTTCTGTCTTGAACTGGGACACTTTTGCACCACATATTTGTACCACAAGTCATGACTGGCTGACACACCTCTACCACCACAATCCTAATCTGAAACCTTGCAGCAAGTGTTCTCTGGGCAGCTTCTTTCATCCTTATAGCATAGGTGAAAATTTGCCTTCTCAACTAGAGCAAATGAAGTCAGGGAAAGCCTGATGCAGACTCATAGGTGGTAATCTGCTGAGATTTTCTCCGCAAGTCAAACACACAACAGAGAGTTGATGTACATCAAGCATAGCATTGCTAGCTGAGGTCACTGGATTTGTTCAGCAGAGAGCAGAGGAAGCTGAGGGGAGGCTTCATGGCGGCCTGCAGCTCCCTCGCGAGGGGAGTGGAGGGGCAGGCGTTGAGCTCTGCTCTCTGGGGACAGCGACAGGACCCGAGGGAACAAGCTCCCCAGGTCAGTGGTCACAGCACCAACCCTGACCGCATTCAAGAAGCGTTTGGACAATGCTCTCAGACATAGGGTCTGATTTTAGGGTGGTCCTGTGTGGAGCCAGGGTTTGGACTCGATGATCCTTGTGGGTTCATTCCAACTCAGGATGTTCTATGATTCCATTAAGTTTGTCTGGTTGCATTAGCCTTATGATTACGTGTATCCCTCCTAGAATATGTCACCTCTGAGTGTGGGATAGAAGAAACCATTTACAGGAATGACATGATAGCTATTTAATTTTTCAGGCTTTTACCTGGAGGAGTCATTGTGTATACAAATGGCAAGCCAAATGCAGAGGTGACATTTTTTGTGGATGACCTCTTCAAGAAAACTTTCTCTTTAAAGACAGCCCAACATACTGCTACCAGATAATGACTGTGAGTTCCTGCACCTAAAATTGGTGTCTGGCTCCCCAAGAGGAATATAAGTTTTTGATTTCCTTTGCCATTCACGGGATTAGAATATTAACAAACAAACAAACAACAACAATAACAAAAAAAGCCAGAAAAGCAATAAATCTGTACAGTAATTATGAGAAAATAAAACTTCAAGAAGTTTTATGGTAATTTTATTGACCGAAATTGTTTGAGTCCCTTCCCGCAGCCTTCTCCAGACAATCTTTTTACGGTATCATCCATCACTCTGGATCTCCATGTACACAAAATGTCATTCTAAGAACTCCAATTCAAAGATTCATTTAGTTTTGGGACCATCTCATTTGAATACTTTTTCATAACAATAACTCCTGTCAGAGGGTTGACTACGGAAACAAGAAAAAATGTTCTTATGCTTTTGTTAGACCATATTCTGGTCTTAAATGTATCAGAATGACACCATTACAGCACCCAGAATTTTCCAGTGGAATGTAAAGTGCTTGTTCTTCTGACTATTCCTGTAACCCATGTGAAGATTAACAGTCTAAGAGTAGTTAGGCATTGGAAAGGGGTTGTCCAGGGAAGTGGTGGCATCATCACCCCTGGGGGTGTTCAAGGAAAGGTTGGACCTGGTGCTTAGGGACATGGTTTAGTGGGTGACATTGGTGATAGGGTGATGGCTGGACCAGATGATCTTGGAGGTCTTATCCAACCCTAATGATTCTATGATTCTATGTTTATTCAGTTGTTCAGTTTGTTATAATTGAAAGAAATAAAAATCTCTGTATAATATAAGTTTGAATTCTGTATTTAAATTTATATTTAGAACCACAGTTCACCCCTTTATTAAGGTGACACCTCTGTTAAACAGAATCTACTACAGATGCTTACCTAGTTGATGCTAGACAGGGACTTCTGTGAAACTAAAACAGAATTCAGAAATTACTTTAAAAGCCTTTTTTTAACAACAATCCCTTTGTGAGAAACTTAGATAAGGGTATGTACATGGTAGACATTTGAAGTCAAACAAAATAATCCTACTTTGCATGTCCATTTGAATCTCTTACTCTGTGTTAAGTAATCGGACAGTGAACAAATCACAAAAGTTACTCTTTATTTGAGGGAAGTAAACAGACTGATCTCTTCCTCTTTTTTTTTGTTATAAAAGATGTCTTTTAAATATTTATATGGTTCTTTTCTGAGTGATCATGAACTCATCATTCCTCTTGTTTTATACAAAATCAATCTAACAGTAGCAGCTGTATCAAAGCAAAACACAGAGATAAGGTGACTCTTTATTCTGCTTTGATCTACCTTAGTTTATATGCAGCCTTTTGAACATATCTACACCCAACAACCTATGTTCAGTTAATGAATTATTTTAAGATTCAAATCCTTTTCAGGAGTCTTTTACTGTCTGAATATAGATTTCCATTGTACAAATATAGCCTTCCACTTCGCTTCCTAGATATATAACTTCCCATTTGGCTATATGCAAACACTTCACTAGTTTATGCCCAACCATCTGAATCATCCAAGACGTTCCACAACTTTTGTCTATTTTTGTTAATATTTTGCAGTTCATCTGTCTTCAGGCTGTTTTTGGAATTGCTTAACACATCTTAATTTTTTTTCCAGGCTTTTAATAAGAATGTTAAATGCCAGAAGGTCCAGGATGACTCTCTGCAGGATCTGGCTACATTACATTAATTAATTCCCCCTTTACACAATTTAAAATCTATCAGTCAATTCTTAATTTAATGTTTAGTTTCTGTAAAATACTCTTTTTCAGGTCTCTTAATTAAAATACTGTGCATTAGTAGGTCAAAATGAATCTTATCAACATTATTAACCTTATTAAAACAAAATTCTAATTTAATAATTAAAATAATATTGGTTTGATAACACCAGTTTTTCATATCCTATTAATTATTTCCCTTTTTAGTTCTTCTTAGTTGGTTAAACTGTGTATTTTCTTTGGTTAAGATTTAAATCAAACAGATACGTCTATGCTCCCATGCTAATATTGACCCAGACAAGTGATGCTGGTTTAAAAACAGACGAAATAGGAAAGGCTGAAATGTTCCTCTGTTGCAATAGGCAGAGTGAGCTGTCCTTTCCACTTAGAAAATAAAAGATTTGCTACTGAAAACAAAATGAATGTTTATAATATTTTTTCTGCTATTGTTATGATCCTAGGAGCTCTTCCAATTATTTCCATGTAATACCAAGAGTTTTAAAGAATTATTTTAATCAGAAATTCAATATCTCAAATTTTTAATGTTCTCACATTCAGTTTGATTTCATTCATTGTGTACGTTTGTTTATTTTGGGGGCCAAGAAAATTTATAAAACTATTTTCTATTTGTCATTTGTTAACCTTGTTTCAAAGTAAACTGCACTTCTTTGAAGGATGTTAAGATCTTGGCTTTTAAAATTCCTTCTTGTTATCTTGGTATTAAAAGGGATTATTTCACGCTTGCTTGAATCGCCCTACTTCTTACTATTTTGCATGTCATGGATGTAATATTTATCAAAAGGTAACCTACTTTAAATACATATCCTAATTGCTCACTTTCTGTAAGAAACTGAATCACAGCACAGAGATATCCCATCCTAACTCAGAGATTCATTGATATATTTCTTGCAGCTCTAAATTTAACATCTTTTATCAGCTTTTGAGCTTTTATAAGTTCTAATTTTAAACATCTTGGAAATATTCAGGTGTCCAAATAATTCCATGCTACACCTCTATATGCCTGAGAAAAGCTGATCATAATATCCTTTCTGTGTCTAAGTAAGGGAAAAATTGTAATGTCATCATTGTTCTCAATTCAAACAAAGATAGAAGACTAGCATTTCAAATACTTTCTGAATTGATTTTTATTTATTTATTTACTCAACCTATTTTTGTTTGTTTGTTTGACATCCCAATGCTCAATTCTTCTCCAGGATAAGAGGAAATTATGAAAGTGGAATACTATCTATGACAGAAATTCTTGCTTTTGCTCAGCTCTTACTTTTTATTTGTATATTATAGTTAGAGTACTTCATTGCCTACTACAATATACGTACTTTCAAGTTATTAGTAATTCTCCAAGTTATTAATTTCATTTTTAAGGAAACTTTTAAAATGTTTCACCAGAATGCAAATTGCTGGACTTTAGTGGATTGTGTATATTAGTTAAAATCAAAATCCTGTAGCAGAGTTTAATTCCAGATTAAGACATTGAAATATCATAGAACCATAGAATATCCCGAGTTGGAAGGGACCCAAAAGGATCATCGAATTCAGCTCCTGGTTCCACACAGGTCTACCAAAAATTCAGACCATATGACTAAGAGCATAGTCCAAACGCTTCTTAATATCCCCCAGTATGCCTACATGCATGGGTTCACGTGAACTGAACAAATTCCAATGATAGCCATTAGAGATTTATTCAATGGGGTCTAGAAACTATTCATCTCACCAGAAAGTAGACACTAGGTTTTGTAAAGTTGTCCTGACTGATCTCCAGGTACCAGTCCCAAAGGGCATGTATATTCTATTATGTCCCAGATCATATTTGCCAGCCCTATGTCTAAGTCCCAGCATTCCTAGTGTCTTAAATGCTGCCAGTCATGGCAGTATCATCTGTGATCAACTGAATTAAGCCCTTACACAGTGACCGGCTGAAGCACCTGAGCACACCTGTATGCAATTCAGTCTCTAAGATCACCTCCTTGTCCTGCATGTGCCTTGACATTGCTTCCAGGAGGACCCATTCCATGATCTTTCCAGGCACAAAAGGTGAGGATCACCAGTCTGTATTTCCCCAAGTCCTCCTTTCTACTCTTTTTAAAAAGGGAGCAATGTTTCCCTTTTTCCAGTCACTGGGGACTTCACCTGACTTCCATGCCTTCTCAAATAAGATAGAGAGAGGCTTTGCAACTCCACCAGCCAGTTCCTTCAGGACCCAGGCATGCATGTCATCAGGCCCCATAGACCTTTACCTGTTCAGCTTCACCAGGTGGTCTCGAACCTGCTCTTTGGTTACAGTGGGAGGGACTTTGCTCCCCCAGCCTCCATCTATGGGTTCAGGTAGACAAGAGATGTGGAAAGCCTGACTGACAGTGAAGACTGAAGCAAAGAACTCACTGAGTACCTCAGCTTTCTCCACGTCTGTTGTTACCAGTTCACCCTTCCCATTTATCAGAGTGGTACACTCTCCTTGGCCTTTCTTTTCTGTCCAATGTACCCATAGAATCCCTTTGTGTCACTTTTTGCATCTCTTGCCAAGCTCAGTTCTGTCCGTGCCTTGGATTTCCTGATCTCATCCCTGCATTTCCAAAGAGCATTCCTGTATTCTTACCAAGCCAAATGTCCCTGCTTCCACTGCCTGTGCATTTCCTTCCTGTGCCTCATTTTGACCAACAGATCCTTGCTCAGCCAACCTGGCTTTCTGCACTCCCTGCTTGCTTTCTTACTCAGGGGAATAGAGAGTCCTTGTACTCTAAGGAAAACATCCTTAAAGAGTCTCCAGCTCTGTTTAAATCCTTTGTCCCTGAGGACAGGGGATCTCATCTACTAGGTCTTTAAATAGCTGGAAGTTCAGGGTTCTAACTTTGCTCTTTGCAAGACCTGTATTCATCTAGATCACAAACTCAACCAGGGGGTGGTCACTGCAGCCCAGACTGCCTCCAGTCTTAGCCTTTTTTAATGAGTTCATCTGCATTGGTGAGCACCAGGTCAAGTAAAGCTTCTCCCCTGGTTGGTTTGTCTAACACCTGGATTAGGAAGTTATCCTCAACACACTCTAGAAGTCTCCTGAATTGCTTACAGCCTGCTGTGTAGCTTTTCCAGCAGACATCTAGGTGGCTGAAGTCCCCCATCAGGATGAGAATGCGATGCTTCTTGTAGCTGAAACAGGAAGGCCTCATCAGAAGACTCCCCTTGATCAGGTAGGCTCTAGTAGACGCCAACCACAAGGTGTCCTTTATTGGTCTAGTCCACGACTTTTACTGACAGGCTCTCACCTGTCCATGGCTGTTTCTCAGAGGCATCTCTTCACAATCAATCCATTCCCTAATATAGAGAGCAACACCCTCTCCCTTCTCTCCTGTCTATTTCTTCTGAAAAGGTTGTAGTCCTCTATTCCAGTGTTCCAGTTATGTGATCTGACCCACCACATTTCTGTGATAGCAATCGGGTCATGTTTGTCTAATTGCACCATTGTTTCCAACTCCTCCTACTTGTTTCCTATGCTGTTTGCATTGGTGTAGAGGCACTTCAGCTAGGCTATCGGTCGCATCACCTTTAAAGAGGAACCCTTCCTAATCGCTCTGGGACAGAATGTCTTTCTTAAGACATTTGATTGGTGAAGCAGCATCTGACATCAATGTTCCTCCACATGAGACAAAAAGTCATTTGTAAACAAACTTTGTGATGACATTAGTGATGACATTTGAGAGATGAAATCTGGAAACCTGTCCTGGTGAAACCAAAACAGAATAAATGATTCCCAGTGAGTCAGAAAAGAATTCAGAGCTCTAAAGAAATGAGTCAGAAACTAAATATAATGAGTAGGCTAAAGGCATGAAAAATAACTTTAGCAGCAGAAGAAAGGAACTGCAGGAAACTCAACCTAATTCAGTCAGTGGTTAAAGTGATCAAAATACATGAACCAGTTCATTTGTATTAAATATGGCATGTGATTTTTTGATCACTTTGAGGAATGTAGAATTGAATAATCTGTTTGCTAGCAGTAGGAATTAAGATTCTCATGAGAATAGCAAGAATAGTAAGTGAGGGAAGGGGAAGCAAAGAAACAGAAGTCTGGATAAGGAATAAATGCTACCAAGAAGTGATAAAATTTGCATTGTACCCACACCAAACAGAGTTTGCAGCTGCAGTCCTCTGAATGAAGTCATTAGGTAATTTGTTTGGAAGGCTTGGAGAACCATGCCATTGCTTTTGCCATTATGAGTGCTGCCCAGTGTTCTGCTTACTATGGTATGGATACTTTTAATTACATCAACTGTTCTTGTAAATGTGGCATTAGTAATAAAATTTCTTTTTTCTTTACTGAGTACTTTGACTAGAGTTATGTGCTACTCACAGCAATTTGAAAGCTACACAAGAGCATTTACGGCTACTTGCCCCTGGTATAGTCATCAACAGCTGTGAAATCTTCACATAAAATGGAAGTTAATTCTAACTAGAAAACATTTTTTTGATACTCTTCACTCTGCTTTAAATTATACTGTCACACTGGGGAGTTTTGCACCCTTAGAACAGAGTCACAGATGAGGTTATATAGGACACCTTGCCAAGAATTCCCATCTGACTGCATTCTTTGCCTCTTCTCCTTCTGCTATTATGAGGGTCTACACAGAAATATTCTTACAGGTAATAAAATATTTACTTATGCTGGTTGTGTGAGTGTGGAAATATAGCTTATTCTATTTCCTAGATCTACAATGAGATCTACAAAGAAGCTGTACAAAAAATACAGAGGTTTATGTCAAAGAAGTAGATAGTGATGCCTGGCCTGTTGTGGGTACTTTGATTTGTGTGAAGAAGATGCAGGGGAGAGTATGAACTCATCAGCTGAAGTGAGTAATATACCAGATAGTGGAAAATAAGCTATATTTGGGACAGTCAGATGAACACCATTGCAACAATCATATAAAAGCAGATTTCTGTTGTGTCCAAAGGAGAGGTTCTAAATAATTCAGTGTTATTGTTTCCATTCTTGCCATAGATTGTAGCAATGCATGCAAAAGGAGAAAAAACTTTCATTAGACTTTTTGCTAATTCTGTTCTGTGGTTAAAAATAACAGTTAAATTTCTCAAATTTGCATACTGCATTTTTTTTATTATTTTTTTCTCTGAGTATAATATCTTCAACTTCCCTCACATCCTTCTATTGCAAAATATTGAAAGGTAGATCAGAACATTCTCAGTGGAAGACAATTTAAAATTGATGAAGGATGCTTTTCTTCCCTATGTAACATGCTGAGAAGAAAAGATCATCTACCCCTCTTTCTTATCCTACAAATTACTCCTACATGGAAGCAGGGCCAGAGTTGTGTCTTGACATAAACAGGAACACAAGCACTAATAAGAGCTCTGTCATTCCTGAGAAAAAATGTTATACATATTCTTAGTGAAATAAATAAATAAATAAATCTGAAACAACAAGAACAAGACATTTAAATGGTATTGAGAATCTTGGAAAACTTATCAAGCACTAACATGGTCAGATCATTTACTTTGAGCAGTAAGTTAGGCATTATAAAGTCTAGTATTGTAGATATCTATTCCCATGTAATTATTCAGAGCACTTAGACTTAGAATTAATAGTTCTTCACACATTACTATCTTTCAACAGTCCTTAAGGGTCTATTCGGAGATACTGCATGCATATTGAGAAACTACCTGACTCAGTCAGTAGGGAATGCTGTGTCTAGGAGTGTCTGCAGTCTTTATGATTGGCAACTGTCAGATGGAAAAGAAAAAGAAAAGGAAGGCCTACTGACCAAGGAACAGGCTGTCCAGGGATTGCCAAGTTGCTGTTCTATGCATCTCCTAAAAGTGCCTCTCTAGAGAAAGGAACAGATTCAGAATCACTTGGGTTTCCTTGATCCTTTGCACATCCACTGCACATGTCTCAGAAGAGAGGAGGAGAATGTTTCCAACTGTAATAGTGTTACCTGATAACTAGGGTTACACCCTTGAACAGCAGTAGCTGCATGTTCATAGAATCATAGAATGGTTTAGGTTGGAAGGGACCTTAAAGACCACCTAACTCCATCCCCCTGCCATGGACAGCAAACACCTCCCACCAGACCAGGTTGCTCAAAGCCCCATCTAGCCTCATCCTGAACACTGTCAGAGATTTTAAATCCAGATCTACCACTTTGGAGACAAGCGTTTCAGGTGAGACACAGATATAGAAAGAATGAACACTGCTACCACCAACACTGAATTAACTCTGCTTTGCTCTCTGTGAACGTTCAGCTTCATCTGCTGTATGTGGAGACAAAATAATGCTCAGATGAATGAGTTTTCAAAATCAATATGCAAATAAACAATATTTATTTTAAACTAGTAAACCAACTTCACCTGTAATTTATTTTAAATTTTCCAGCTAGCCAGGTGGATTAGTAATTATTGTCTAAAACTCATCTCACATATCCAGTTCCTATCCATTGCATTTCCATATTTGATAGACTCTTGAAACACAGGATATGTATTTGTACCCACTGCAAGATACATTAAAAACATGGGGAGAAATAAGTGTTTTACACAGGATATTCTTCCACTAGTGCTATATGTCTCCTTTAAAATTAGAGAGATTTTGCCTTCAAAGTGCTGCTTTTCTTCACTCTGTCATGAAGAGAGTCTAGATGACAGTCTGCACTTGATCACTTCGATTTCATTTGTTGATTTATTTTATCTCATGGAATTTCCTTTCAGCACCACATTTCTGTTTCTAAGTCTTAAGATGACTAACATTCCCAAGATCATGGTGCCAAAAAATATAGACTGTTCAGCAACAAGTTTTCAGGGTAAGTGTAAAGCAAGCACATGAAGACTGATGATCATCCTGTTTAAGAAGCTTCACAGCTTAAAAGTAATTATTTTTTAAGAGATAGTTAAATGAGTTAAATTATTAAGATACCTCCTGGGTTTATTGTGCCTTCCATCACTGATTCCTTAGAGCTAACATTAGTGATAATAATAGATAATGGCAATAATATGTAGCAATTAAAGGTGACCTCTTTTCTGAAGATCAAACATAAATTAAGCTTCCCAATCTTCTTGTGAAGTCATATATCCATTTACAACAGTGGCCAATATATTTTATGCTCCTATTACCATTTTCTACAGTCTTACTTTCCCTACTTCTGAATTATGATCCCTTTTTATATCTACATTTAAATTACGTTGTAAGCTTGTGAGAGTGTAATTACCTCTTCCTTTAGATTTTTTCATTGGCAAGTACTGCATTGCAGGACACTGCCATAATATTAATGATCCTGGGGCCTGATCAAATTATCACAAAATTGTCAGCAATGGGGTACGAATGGGGACCAGTTAAGATTTTAGCTAGTCTACCCAGATTTTAAAAGATTTTTCAGGAATTTTTCATACAAACTACAGTTAGATCCTCCTGAATGTAATGGTTCTAGAGTGGGAAGTCATTCTCTGTCATCCTTCTGATTTCCTTTCAGTATGTGGTGATGGATTGATGTAATGATACATTAGATCACAAAATACCTTATTGAAATGACATGTTTCTGGAGGGATCTTCATTATTATGTAGTTCAAAACCATGATGTTGCATATAACTGCTGAAAAAAGATGAAGTAGATTTGTTCACTGAACAGGGCTTTTTTTTATTTATTATTATTATTATTATTATTATTAATTAGAATATTATTAAAATATAAATCTTATCTCAAGACATTTTCTTTCACCCAGATAGACAATACTGTTTTTCCACTTTGTTCCTCCTCTCAGCTATCTTGAATGTATTCCAAGTGTTAAGACTTCTGGCATGAATGACAAAAAAGGATGTTGCAATGGGTATTTTAAGAGCCCTGGGAATCTAAACCTTCCTGATTTGTGTTATTTTGATATGAAATGACTATAAGATACTATTGTTCTAATTGGGAAGTACATATTCTACTAAGAATCAAAGAGAAAGAAATACTGCTTATCTACAGCAAATGTGAACTAGATCACCTCTCTGTGTCAATAACAAAATACCATTCCATACTACATGAACCATAAACCTTGACTTGAAAATTTTTATGTTGAAGGATATTTCACATTCAAATTCAAGTTTAAATGGTAAATTATGGTCTTCACTTCTGTAATAGCTCCAACCAAAGTTAATTATAGGGGAGTTTTTTGCTTTGTTCTTCTCCAGTCTCTTATTTGAATGTGGTTACTGTCTCCTGTACTATCATACCCGTGACTTCAAAACACTGTACACAGCGATGAAACTGAACCTGCTAAATATGTATTGGTGACCTTTCGGTACTGTTCCATCAGAAAGCTCATCAATGAGGCTGAAAATTTAAGGCTTACAAATACAAAGGTCAGACATCACTTAGGTTTGAAGGGGACTTAGGTCAAGAATTAATAACATATTCATTAACAGGTCCATGTTTCAAGAAACCACATTTTCACTGAACTAGCTGTCCAAAAGATGCACTATTCATAAATGAAAAGAGATATGAGTAGAAGAAAAGGCTGTATCTCAAACAAATCAACATCTACACTCCCGATAAAGAGTCCCTCCCCAGCTTTCCTGTAAGAGAAAGTTCCTCCCCAGCTTTTCCCCTACCTTTAGGTATTGGAAGGCCACTATAAGGTTTCCCCAGAGCCTTCTCTTCTCCAGGCTGAATAACCCCACCTCCCTCAGCCTGTCTTCATAGGAGAGGTGCTTCAGCCCTTTCATCATCTTCATGGTCCTCCTTGTACTACTGGTTTTCAGAGCTGGCACTATGGTGATTACTAGACTTGTCATGCTGAATGTATGAATAGGGAGGTTTATGAGCAGTACATCTAAGGAGGAAAATTTAGAAATCAAACTTAGCTGCAAACAGTCCTCCATTCTCATTCACCAGTCTTCATTTTGGTTAATAATCATTTGAGAGCATTCTGTGTTAGTTTCGTCTATTTTCCTATCAGTTTATGTTTACCTAAACAGTTTACCTAAAATATGGTTTTGTTGCCTTTATTCTGTATTGACTCTGATATATTCTTTGCATACACATATATTACAAATAAAAGAAATTAAGTTCCAAATTATGAACCACACAGTAGTGTTCCCTTTACTCTTGGATATAAACTGTGAGCAGTCAGAATTAATAATATTCTGCTCACTGTTGTTATTTGAGAAAGAAAAGTCTTTAATTATTCCCAATAATTTAGTTTCATCAAATGAGCTTTATACTTAAATTGTGTATTTTGGATTGCAGCAACTGATATTTTCATACCTTGGCAAAGAATGACTACAAATACATTAAATGGGTAGTTGAATAATGATATGATTCAACTGATACATTGCAGATGGTTATTTGTGACCTGTGTGAGCTGTGATTATTTGTCTGTTGCAATTGAGTTTTCTTGGTGATTACTGTTTATTAACTATAATACAATGTTGCCCAGCTCTTGCATAGAGATATGGGTTTGCTGTGCTATGGGTCACATGAAGAAATATACTATAAGGTAAATTGGAGTGAGTATCTAACAAGCAATAGAAAAGAAAGAAGAGGATAAGAACAGGAGACCGTAACATCATGTAGCTAAGAGATTATTTTAGGTCTCCTGGAAACAGTTTTTAATAAATATTATGTTATTTAGGATGAGGATAAAAGTTGGGTGATAAGCTGAAGACATTGTAGCAGAAAAGCTCCAACTGTACAAGATGATTAAGCACTTGGGTAGTTCAGTGATGTTAATGAAACTAATAATTCACATTTAAAAAAAAAAAAAGTCATTTTAAAGGATTTAAAAAAAAAGATTTTCATTCTAAAAGACAATCAAGTGTTGGCTTTTGAATTAGTTTCTAAAAGATACAACTTAAAAATAATTGATTTTTGATTAAAATAATTCAGATTTATATGTTCTATTCTGTGGTAAAATAGTATTCTTTTGCACCTTTATATTTTGGAATGAACTTTGAAATTCCTTTTTTTTTTTTTTTTTTTAAGTAAAAAAAAAAAGCCAGAATGAATGCTTGAATGCTCTGATGCACTTAAAATGTTCCATTTTCAAAAATTTCTAAACGTAATCTTGAAATCATCTTTTTCTCATGTGGCGTTTTCTGCTAAGTCTAATAAAGACTACTGGGTTCTCAGCACTGAGTGTGCAACAGTAAGTTTTGAACATTTGATTTCAGGCATGGAAATCATAGTCAATTTTTTCACCATTAAGACACGGATTGACAAATATGCACCTCTCTGGTGATGACAGGGGAAGTATTCACACTGCTTTCGATCCTGCAGCTTCTTCCTCACATGTTCAACTTTCAAATATATTTAGTAGTGGGTTAAATATAACCGGATGGCCTTGAAAAGTCTTGGCCACAAATAGCAGCAGCATCTTGACCAGGGCATAAAAAAAAAAAAAAAATTGTAATAAATGAGAGAAATACCTGGCTGGTATTCTCACTATGAGTGTGGTCAAATATTTATGGAAAGAACACGGAATGCTCTCATTCACACGCTTTCTCAGCTTATCGCTAAGTTCAGCATAGGACCTCTTTGGCAGCTATGCCCATGTCTTTTTGGGGGGATCCAGTCATTTTCTTCCACTAATTTAGCTGATTTGTTTATTCCATATTGAATTACACGAATGCTTTTGGACTCTACAACATTCTATATTGAAATTCTACTCTATCACATTTCTGTTGATAAAAAGAGAGATGTGCTTTCTTAGAGTGTAATACTCACACTTCTGCATTTCTCTTTCTTTCATTTTATGCAATAGGAAGATGTACACTATATTTACATCATCTACAAAACTGTCTTATATTTGCAGCTGATAATCTCAGGAAATGTAAATGGTGAAATGTGTTTCCAATAAACCCTGTCAAAATCAGAATTGATGTTTACTGAACCCAGAGAAAAACAGCACTGATATTAAATTGTAGAATAATCTTTTTTCCACTCAGAGAAGGATATTAAATATTTTAAGATGAGAAGATTCTAAGATTAAATAAAACTATGATACAAAAAAACTCTATTCATTCCTTTCTATCATGATGCATTTGATTGACATAATGTGCATTTAGTAATAGAATATGGTCTATAAATTGCATCTTCAAAGTATTTTTGTATGAAAGTCCATTTTTGAACTCATTATACATTATTGACATGAATGAAAGGAGACAGTGACTCACTAACAACAAACAAACAAACAAACATGCAAAACAACATCAACAAAACCCATTTTGTTCCAGAAGATGTATGAAGTCCATGTACTCCATTTGATGTGTTTTTTTATGTTTTACTACAATGCTTCAGTTTCAATATCCCCAAAACAATTATGGGTTCTCAATACAATAGTTCTATTGTCATTTAACCCTAGCAGGCCACAAAACCACCCACTCACTCTCCCCAGGTGGGATGGAGGAGAGAATCAGAAAGGTAAAAGTGTGAGAACTCCTTCATTGAGATAAGGCAGTTTACTACGTAAGGCAAAAAGTGCATGTGCAAGCAAACAAACCAAGGAATTAATTTGCTACTTCCCATTGGCAGGCGGGTCTTCAGCTACCTCCAGGAAAGTAGGGCTCATCACACGTAATGGTTCCTCGGGAAGACAAATGCCATCACTCCAAATATGTCACCCCCCTCATCTCTTCCCCCTCTCCCACCCCTTCTTTACCCCAGCTTTTATTGCTGAGCATGACACCATGGGACATCCCTTTGGCCAGTCTGGGTCAGCCATGTCAACTTCCTAAATATTGAAGAATGAATCTTCATCTAGACCTGTTGACTCTCAGTTCATGAAGTGGCTTGTTGCCAAAAGACAAAGCTTGCTGTGGAAGCCAGCCATATTTATTATGCCAAGACCGGATGGATGCATGGTATTTTTCATCAGTAAGCTTAAGATAATTGACACAATGCAGAACGAGACAATAAGAATCAGGAAGTTTTCATGTTAATCTTGCATTGCCTGAGAAGTTGTTAGACCCATTATTTTCCCCATCTGTGTTTTCCCACCCCTCCTTTGTACTGTCTCTATGGTCAAGATGAGAAAGGAAAATAAATAACATTTTTGTTGTTGAAGTGTCATTAGCTCTATAATGCTGGGGAAAGAAAGTGGCGAGAAGGTGTGACTGGGAGCAGTGTGAGAGGGTATGACTGCGGGCCAGCATTAGAGTGGATTGACATAATAATAAAACTGCTGCTTTCTCCCCTTTCTATACTTCAGTTCCTTGCACATAAATTATTTCTTGTCCAAGCAGACACCTTCTCGGGGGGAGATAATCCATAAATATCTTTCTAACTATGTACAAACAAAGCCTTTGAAAAAGTCTTAAGGGAATGATTAAAGAATGTAGATAATAACAGGACTGTGCATTGTGAAACTTGAAAACATGCTTAGCTATAAATACAGTTACCAGATCTTCTGCTATTGATTCAGAATAATCTTTAGAAAAACAAACCTCTATTCTAAGCATGCTATTTATCATAGCGTCATGCATACTTATCACAAAAATTTCTTTTAAGGTTATAGTACATGCTCAATAGCTTCCAGCACCAATTCTAGTCTATTACTATGGTTTCCTCTGTGGAAAATTGCTTAGAGACCAATGACTTGCAATACCTTTAATCTCCCTCTCTCACTTTCTTTTTTTCTGGAGACTCATAGGAATTATGGATAATATTTAATCTCATGCTTTCTTATATGCAGATTATAAATTTCACCCCCCCCCCCCCAAAAAAAAAAAGGTACCTGGGGGATTATTCACACCAGATAACTATGTAAACTGGCTAGAGTGCCTCTTCATTTCATGTACAATCAGTCAGAAGAGACTGTCACAAAGAGTCTGATGGAGGAGCCAGTCCTTTTCTACCAACTACTGAGGCTAAAGTTGATGCCTGAAGTCAAGCGATATTAGTCCAACTTATCCTTAGATATTATATAGTACTTTCAGACTGTGATCTCTGTTCAGCTTTTTATGCACTCTATATATATCAAACCATACATATTCTATGTGTATCAAACATTTATCAGAAAATTTGACCATTTAGTTACATTAAACCCTCTTTTGAGAGAATACTTTTTATGTAAATATTTATATATTCTGTGCATAAGAAATCCAAAGCTATAAAGACCGTCAGAAAGCACTATTCTTTTTTCTTTTTCATTTCTTCCTTCCTTCCTTCCTTCCTCTCTCTCCCTTCCTTCCTTCCTTCCATCTTTTTTTTTTTTGTAATGGTTCTTAAAACAAAAAAGTTATGTTTTACTATTTTAAGGATTTTTAACTGTATCTTGCACTTTGGATTTAGTACATTATGGACTTCAAAATATTGTGCATAAAAAAGTCAGTTTAAAAGTTCCAAAACATTTTACTCAATAATTAATGCACAAAAAAGAAACAGTATTTTCTTCTGTTAACAGTGAATCAAAATTTCACCTCTTTGATGTCTTATGAGCTCAGTGTTGCAGTATTTTTATTTGAAGGAGCTGAGGCAATAAATAACAAATAATGGAGACACTGCAGTCCAAAACCAGTCACACTATTTTCTTTTGTATTAGTGGCTGCCATTGCAGCATTTTTTGTTTACTAAGTTTCACAGGGAGAAAAAGATATCTTGGGACAAAGCAGTATACTAGCTTATTTCATGTATCTATAGAACAGAGATTGCTACAGCTAACTGGTATGTGAATATGCTGGGAAATTTTTACTACCTACCAGTCCTTTTTATATGTATACAAATATATATATGTAGTATATATATATATATGTGTACTTAAATATATATATATATATAAGTACATAGTGCATGTTACCAACTTACTGTTGTTTCCTTGGACTTGGTTTTTACCACGTAGAAAAGGCAAAAAAAAAAAAAAGCCATTTTAAAACTAATCACAATAAATCTCATTCATCTGATTTAACTTCTTTACCTTATATATTGGGTTTATATGGCAGGATTTTGGTAGTGTGGGGCTTGAGTTGTGGCCTCTGTGAGAAGAATCGAGAAGCTGCCCACGTTAAACAAGGGCCAGTTTCAGCCGGCTCCAAAAGGGATGGATGTGCCCCTGGCCAGAGCTGAGCCAATAAGCGATGTTGTTTGTACTTTTGTGAGAGCAGATTTAAAGAAGGGGAAAACAAACAAACAACAACAACAACAACAAAATGGCTGTACTACAGCAGCTGGAAGAGAGAGGTAAGAAAAGAGAGAGAAGCAACCCTGCAGCCAGCAAGGTCAGTGCAGAAGGAGGGCAGGAGGTGCTCCAGCACAAGTTCCCCTGAGGCCCGTGGAGGGGCCCCTGGTGGAGCAGGCTGTCCCCCTGCAGCCCACGGGTCCCACACGGAGCAGATCTCCACGCTGCAGCCCGTGGAGGAGCCCCCGGTGGAGCAGGTGGATGTGGCCTGGAGGAGGCTGCGGCCCATGGAGAGCCCCCGCAGGAGCAGGCCCCGGGCCGGAGCTGCAGCCCGTGGAGAGGAGCCCACGCAGGAGCAGGGGGTCTGGGGGGAGCTGCCGCCCGTGGGGGACCCGTGCTGGAGCAGCTTGCTCCTGGGGGATGGACCCCAGAGCAGTTTGCTCCTGACGGATGGACCCCACGGTACGGAGCCATGTGGGAGCAGTTCTTGAAGAGCTGCAGCCTGTGGGCAGCCCCCCAGGCTCAGTTCGGGAAGGACGGCATCCCGTGGGAGGGACCCCACGGGGAGCAGGGGCAGAGAGGGACCGTGAAGGAGCGGTGGAGACGAAGCGTCAGGGACTGACCGCAGCCCCCATTCCCTATTCTCCTGCGCCGCTGAAGGAGGAGAATGTGGAAGAGGGTGGATTGCAGTGAGGTGTTTTTAGTTTCTGTTCCTTGTTTCTCACTTCTCTTGCTTGTTAGTAATAGGCAATAAAGTTCTCTAATCTCCCTACACTGGATCTGTTTTACCTGTGACAATAATTGTTGAATGATCTCTCTCCCCTTATCTCAACCTGTGAGCCCTTTTCATCGTATTTTCTCCACCTTTCCCTTTGAGGAGGAGGAGTGAGAGAGCGGTTGTGGCGGAGCTCAGCTGCCCAGCTGAGTAAAACCACTATACCTGATGATAAAAGTATGCCAGAGTGGATTTTCTCAGAAAATACTCCAGACTGATGTGTTTGAAATAGAGCTGTTAGTAAGTCCAAATTTCTGTCCCATGAGAAAATTTGGGGTAAATATTGGAAAAAAAAAATAATGTCCTTTCCAGATACATATTTTCACAGGAAATAAATTTAAAGAAATTAAGAACAGATGTAAATTTTGCCTTTCCAGCTGTCAGTATTGCAGGATCTTGTCCGACTTGTTTACTTTGGTGTAGACTGCTAAAAGAAGATGGAAAATATGAGGAAATTGAAAATTTTAAGTGTGACATTTAAAAATCTCCCTGATAGAAAATGCTACTTAGAAATCTATATTTTTTATGAAGATTAGGTCTACATTATGTCCTGATAAATAAGATAGTGCTTTGGCTTAGTGTATTGGCTCCCTACAGAGAAAAGAATATGTAGATCAGAGGAAACAAAACCAGATCATTTAATTTGTTTAAGTTGTTTAAAAATTAATTGGTTATTTAATTGTCAGTGTCTGAAGTATCTCACATGAAATCAGGTGACTTTTTATGTTTCATCCAAAGAATCTGTGACCCATCTGTTAATGTGATTGAGATCTGTTGAGCCCTTCCCAGTGTCTGGCTTCACTCACTGTAGACCTTCCTACACAAATCTTGGCAGATATGATCCAGACAATCTGATTTGATTCTTTACTTTCTGAATTAAGTGAATGAAGTTGGAAGAGGTTTAAAATCAGAACAAATGAAAAGAATGAGTTTCATTTTAAGGAAGAAAATGAGGATATTGAAGTCAGTTCATATCATAGTATATGTCCCCAGACTGTTCACTGTTGGCAGCCACAGGGACAAGATCATAGTTTTGGGATGTCCACAGAGGCTATTTCTACCTGGAAGTATCTCCCAGATTTTTTTTATTATTTATTTATGTATTTATTTATTTATTTATGGCCAGTACATATAAAAGAGGAGAAATACTTCATACTCCACTTCTGTCATGTAGATACTATACCAGCCAGCATCCAAAGTCCTATGTGTGGGACAAGAAGAAATATATAGCTGTCAAGAGAAAGGTGGTTGGTACGTGTTTTTCCATTCCCTCATCTTAATGTCAACTTTTAGAGTGTTTTTGTTGTTGTTGTTGTTTTAATATGTTGACAACACTATTCATATGCTTATCTATGCTTCTCCAGTTAGGTATTGCTGTTTCCTTTAGCTTAGGGACTTCTGAAATGCTTTTGAGTTCTTCTAGATGTCATCCAGCCTATCTCATATACCATTATCATGATGTTCTCTTCAACAATTTTTAACCCATTATAAAGGCTTATATTTCCAGTCAAACCCCATGGCCATCTGTATGTCCTTTCTGACACAGCCATCTGTTTCAGTTTCTGATCAATTACCTTTGTCACTCTGAGGAGCGTATAAATCACATAGCATCTAAGTTATGTATTTAGTGATCTGAAAACACTCCTACCCCAAATAGACCTCAAAATTTCCTCTGTGGTAAATGGATCTTTAAACTTTCCTTTCATGGAGCTTTAAAACTCCGAATCTCTCAATAAACAGTTTTTGAAACATATATTGTAATATAAAAGAAAAGTAAACTTATTAAGAAAGTTATACAAAATACTTGAGCCTTTTCTGTGTTTGCCTTTGAATACATATCTGAGAATGCACTTTGCCAGCAGTCAAGAGGTTCAGTTAATTTGATAACTTACTATGACTCTTAATGGAGTGAAACTGTATTTAGTTGTGCTTTTTATGAATTAAAAGCTTAGTAGAAATCCACTTTAAATTTTGAGCTCTGATTAACCTTCTTGTCTGTTGGAAAATGTCTATCTTGCTGTAAAGAATATTAAAAACTAATCAAAATGTATTTATAGAAGTCTCCTTTTTAAGGATTTTTGTAAATATGTGGCCATTTCGGGTCAGTTATTTGTGGTATCATATCATTCTTTCCTTTAATGTGTTTTGACATCTGTCATTTCATGCAACTTGTCACAAATTCTGAGAAGCTGTACCAATTATATCCCAAATTATTTATACCTCTCCACCAAAATAAATAAATAAATAAAGTGCCAGAAACACATTTTTGTATTATTTTACGTATGTGATTCAGTGAAGATACAAGCTCACATGGTTTGAGCTGAGCTCATAAGTAGAATCAACATAGCACATGATAGGTATATTTTTTTATTTATTTATTTACAGTTATTTGTTTGTTTAGTATTCTAGCAGCAGTTCTAGAATCTATTCAAATCTCACCAAACATGTCCTTGTTACCTAGCCAGTCAGTTACCAAGAGGTTGGTAACACTTTTTCCCTTTTGGGGAGTATCAGGTGAGTGAATGTCACAAACCATCATAAAGAGCAGATGAGACAGAGGCTGTGTTGTTAGCAATGAGGTTCCAGGAAAGGAGAGGTGTTTTCTTCCATGAATAAATGCTTTTATTTCACAGTAAAAGTATGAAACATGCACGTACAGGGAAAATTTGACAGGCAATACTGTATTCTTGTTGCTCCAGCAATCAAGTAATTATTGAGCTTTGGGTGTGTCACAGCATTGAAGAAGTTTAAGAACAATGGAGTGCGCTTGAAGATGTCTATGAAGTACTTCTCCCAGGTGTGACAGAGAACACAAAATTGCCTACTTAAAAGTGTAACAAGCAGGTGAAAGATCTTGATATCACAGGCTGATCAGAAGTGAAACTGATATTTCGGGATACAGTGAGAAATGAGAGTAGGTGAGGAAAAGCTGCTCACAGCCTTGGAAGGGAAAACAGCTGGAACTGAAAAGCAGTTTGGCACACAGCCAGTGGAAAGACGCACTTAAGTCTTTAATTGTAAAAACAAATAATCCATCTGACTTTACTGAAGTTATCTATAATTAAACATATCCATATATATTTTGTTAATTTGGAGCTACAAGAAGGAGGTGCCTCGAGTACCCAGGGTTGTTGGGGGAAAAATCATAATAAAATAAAATCATGATGGTTCTTGTTACTTTTAAATCAACCTTTATTTGTTAGAATTAGTTACTGAACATCTATTAGTGTTTGGAACATACACTTCTAAATTCTGCAGCAGAATGTGTTCTTTTGCATTTATAAAAGGCCAGCTGTCCTTACACAATCTCTCTGCATGTTATATGCAGGAAAGGACTTTTACTGGAAAATGTCAACCCTTCTCAGTCTCTGTGATGCCATAGAGGAAAAGATACATTTAGCTACAATAGATACGTGTCTGCATTAATAACCAGCATCTTTGCTGAGGAGACTCCCTTGAGGATGCTATGTCCACATCAATGAAATGCCCTCAGACTAAGAAGTATTATCTTGGCAGCTGTTCTGAAGTGAAACTCACAACATCTGAGATGGTGATGCCTGCCAATACGTATTAACAAATAATAGAATAAAGGGATATGCAACTCTCAAATAGCAGACAAGTTTAATAGACCCACTAATTCTCATTCAATATGAAGGCTGTAAGTCTATCCTAAATTTACTTTGTGATCTATTATTCTAGAGCTTTTGATGCTAAGGAGGCTAGAGATTAGTAAAGACTATGGGGACTGGTTAATCTAGACTTTTTTATTCTAATATTGATTGTCTCTTTCATTAAATAGTTTTATGTGACCTTGAACAAACTATTTTTCCTGGTCTCCTATGTGTCTGAAACAGTTTTAATCCAGATGTACATTACAGGGTTTTAAAGGCATAGTGAATAGTTAAAATGCTTTCATAACTTCAAATGCAAGGCATCATATTTGTTTTTACAGATATATGTAAACATGCTGTCTGGAAATATTCATGTATTTTTAGACAGTATTGAATTGTAGATTGAATTGAATTGTAGAATTGAAAAGAAAGAGATTTTGTGATTCTTTAGCTTTTTTTTTTTTTGTTGTTGGACTGGACAAGCTGACTGTCTCATGGTATAGAAGAGGTCTCAGGGCACAATCAGTGGATCACTCAACGTTAATATACAATGATCTCATAGATTCCCAATAGTCACCATACAACAATGTAGCAAATGCTGGTTTAAACAGATTTCCAAAATGAAATGAATGCAGAGAGCATGAAAGATGCACATGTATCATGAAGTTACCTGCTTTCCTGTACATAATTATGTGTGTATACTTATACACATAACTTTTTGCCCAAAGCAGTGTTCAGGCTTTGGACAAAAAATTGCAATTTCACCTTGCATAAGTCTGACAATGATACTTGAAGTGAAACTTGAAAACTTAAGCTTGAAACTTAATTTTGCCTAATATTATTACACAGAAAATCTGATCTCAGTGTCTTGATCTGCAAAGATAGTGCAACTTGAATCACATCATGCAAGACAACTTGAAACAAAAGTGTAAACTGGTAGGAAGGGTGTCAAATGTTGACAATTTAGTCTGAAGTATCTAATGTCAGATTTCTGCAAAATGATGAATTACTTTGGAAGGCCCAAAGCATGCTTAAACGTGACCAGTCCTTTTATGCTTTTCTCCCCATGTTTGTACTTCCCTCCTCCACATCCATCACCATTTTTCTTTACCCTTTCACTCTTTCCATATAAACAACAACCCCATTATTGTTCTGTTTGTTTTTTGTTTGTTTGTTTGTTTGTTTTTCATTGATCTGCTTTTGCTACATCTGTAGCCAAATTTAATACCACTAATGCAGTATCCTCAGCCTTAACTGGTGTTCCTGAGGTGGTTCTACCAGACCCCAGAATTCATCTCCAGGTGGGGCTTGGCAGTTTCTCATACAAATCCCCCCTTAACCACCTTGAAGCCTGGTCATCCCTCACAGCACTATGCATGACTTTTGTTTGCTTTTCAGATTGTTTTATGTCATGTCTGCCAATTTTTCATGTCACGTCTCATGGTCTGTTCAGTTAGATAAACTTCAGGCTAGTCACTGATCTGCACACCACAACTGAGCAAAAAATGTAGAATGTAAGGGAAAGTAAGTATTCTGGTTCCAACTTCTGTTCTTGGTGTATACTGAAACTCTGGTGAATTACGTGAAGAACAGAGAATCAAGGGAAATATATAATGAAAAAGATTTATCTAGATGACATGTTGAAACAATGGCAATTTGAATTACTGCAAATGAATGAATTCCAGATATGTGATGAACTGTTAGACATTGATCCAAGTGGTATATTAACTGATCATAATTTACCATTTTTCAACATAACTAATGCTTTTGTAATGAAAAAAGTAAACAAATTAGAGCATTAAGTAATATAAAAAATTGTCTGTATTCCTCTGTAAGATTGAGTGGCTGTGTTTAAGTTAGGTACCTATGGGCTAATTACATTCTATGATTATTGCCAAATATTAAAAATGTTTATCAGTCAGATAAGTAAAGATTTCAATTTCCATCAAAGTTCTCAGGTTTCTAGATAATTTTTTTTTTTTTTTCTTAAAACTAGGATCTGTTCTGAGGGAAAAATTTAAAAGAGGCTAAGGATGGTTGCCCTGTTGTCACTTCACAGCTATGACTTGGTCTCTCAAAAATGTTTAGCAAGATTCTTACTATTAACATGATACAACAGAGGCTTGACTGTTCCAAAACCACTGTTTGTTTTTGTTGATAATTATGAAAGGAAGGTATATCAGTAGGTTGAGTCTTGTGTGTAAATGAGGCCAAATCTCAGGACAAAAACTAGCATCAAGAGTTCTGTCTACAGGGACACTTTCAAATATTATTACTGGGCAGGTAATGGTTTACTCATCCTAAAGCAAATATTGAGCTAGACAGGGCATGCTGAAGTGTGTATTTTCAGCACTTCTTGTTAGACTAGCCCTTAAGCTGTTCTTCAGGCATTTTTCCCCGTGTTTTACTGCAAAGCTTCTTAGATTCATGTGTTGTATAGTGGACTGATTGATTAATTATTTAAGGCTTATTATAAATGATTATCTGGCAGGGCCCTTGAGCACCAGCTGTGTCTCACCTGAATAACAAGATATGATCTGAAACCATACTGTTGTCCTTTGCCTTTTGTGGTGTTGTGTGACTAGAATAAGCACGTAACCCTCCATTTTTACCTAACTATAACTTCTCTGATGTATATCAATGACCAGACCTGTATTTCCACACAAAGCCATAGGTCTGCACAGTTAGAGAGGAAAGGGTTTCTTGCTTGACCATGAAGAGAAAGAACAATGTCTTTTTTATTTAAAAAAAAAAAAAGAAAAAAAAAGTCCTTTAATATGTTTCTGTTGACAAAGGCCCATTTGTGTGTCGTGTTTTTGTTACCATAGGTGTCCTTAACTTCTGAATGAAGGCCTTAAGAATATGAATTTTGAGATACGTTGAGTAGAGGTTTCGCACCAGCAGGTAGCCAAGCTCCACAACACTGCTTTCTCACTCTTCCTCCTCAATAGAACATACAATGAAAATACAATGAAAAAGGTCTCAAGGGTTGAGACCACCCTCTTCCACCTCCTCCCCCGAGTGGCTCGGGGGATGGGGAATGGGGGCTTGCGGTCAGTCCATGACGCTTCATCTCTGCCGCCCCCTCACGGTCACTCTCTGCCCGTGCTCCATGTGGGGTCTCTCCCACGGGATGCCGTCCTTCCCGAACTGATCCTGCGGGGGCTGCCACAGCAACTCTTCAAGAACTGCTCCCACATGTACCACGGGGTCCATCCATCAGGAGCAAACTGCTCCAGCACGGGTCCCCCACGGGCGGCAGCTCCCCCCAGACCCCCTGCTCCTGCGTGGGCTCCTCTCCACGGGCTGCAGCTCCGGCCCGGGGCCTGCTCCTGCGGGGGCTCTCCATGGGCCGCAGCCTCCTCCAGGCCACATCCACCTGCTCCACCGGGGGCTCCTCCACGGGCTGCAGCGTGGAGATCTGCTCCATGTGGGACCCATGGGCTGCAGGGGGACAGCCTGCTCTACCCGGAGCCCCTCCACGGGCCTCAGGGGAACTTGTGCTGGAGCACCTCCTGCCCTCCTTCTGCACTGACCTTGCTGGCTGCAGGGTTGCTGCTCTCATAGAATCATTAAGGTTGGAAAAAACCTTCAAGATCATCTGGTCCAACCATCAGCCTATTAACAATGTCACCCACTAAACCATGCTCCTAAGCTCCAGGTCCAACCTTTCCTTGAAAACCCCCAGGGACAGTGATGCCATCACTTCATTCTTACCTTTCTCTTCATGTAGTGCATCATTTTTTTCCCATTTCCTTAACTCTGCTCTCCCAGATGCTGAACTGGTGTCACCCATGGCTCAGCTCTGGCCAGTGGCAGGTCCCTTTTGGAGCTGGCTGGAACTGTCTCTTTACTAACATGGGACAGCTTCTAGACTCTTCTCAGACAGGCCATCACTGCAGCTTCCCCCCTCCCCACCTTCTTCTCTCTCCCCCCCCCCCCCCCCGGTTCCAAAACCTTGCCATGTAAACCCAATACCTTGTTCAAACATAATACATCATACCTGCTAAAAATGCAAAATATCATGCTGCATTGGCTTTGATGTTGCATTTATGTAGCATGTGTGCATGATCATTCTCAAAGATTTCTCTGCTTTTCAGCAAAACACTGACAGAGAACTAATCAGAGCAAATATTTGGGAAGCAATGGACTAGGACAGTTTCTGTGCTCTGTCAACAGCTTAAAGAAAGAGTTTAGAGAATTTATTTAATCATATTGTGTCTCAGGTTCCAAAGAAGTGAGCATGAGGAAAAATTAACATTCATATTTAAATAGCATTTAGAGATCCTTGGGTGACTCATTCAATATAAGTGAAAGTTATTACTACTAATTATTATCAATTTGGGGAAATAGATTTAGTATTGTTTTCTTCATGGTTTAATTAGTTCAGTTCCCTTGTTTCTGGGTGTTATTTTTTTTTCCTCTGTCAGTTTGCGTTATTCTTAGTTCATTTCAAAAAAAAAAAAATCTAATTTTATACTTATAATTTTACTCTGCATTATTTAATTTCATTTTAGAGGTCTGTTGGTACTCACAGCAGTATCAGTATGGACCAAAGGTTGCTGAGGAATATGAAATGGCATTGGACCAAAATCCCATTAGCTTTTCAACATGAATAAAGATGGAAGCTCTCATGGGACTGCTTGTGTTTATAGTCTACTCAGAATTAAATTCAACTTTTTAATAGCCCACAGAAATGATAGTCTGTATTGCCTCAACTCCATTCCTCTATATGGTATAAACTCTGGAAGCTGCATTATTTAGTTGGAGAAGTGCTCACCGTTGCCAGAGTTAACACAGAAGTGACAAGTGCAGCTTGATGTTCAGATCTGTGGAAGAAGGGGAGAGCAAGAGACGTGATGCTTCTAATAGACATGTGAAGCCTTCCTACATAAGAGATGGGAAGAGCAAGACACTGTATGCTGTTTTCAGAGGTGGCATTCATCTAACCAAATATTTATAACATAAATTTCTAAAGCTGTACGAGATGATTCCTCTCTCAGAAAGTTACAAAGGTATAGATTTCTGGTATTCCAGGAAACCAGAGAGCCTGGATGTCTGAAGGCAATTCTTTTCTCACCCAGCCACTTAATGAAGTTATTAGCCTCAGGAAACATATTTTGGATGTACTCTTTTCCTTTTATGAAGAGTACTACCCCCAACACTACACTTAACAAGTAAAAGTTTCAGTATCCACGACCAGCTTCTATCACTTTTTCATTACCTCTCTTCTGTGTATTTAAACTCTTTGACAGGCAGTGCTCATGTAGAATACAGTAAGTTTAGTGACTGCCTTGAGAACCTCAAGTTGTCCATAGCAGTACTGGGAACTAAGCAACAACCAGACACAGTCTATACCTATGTGCAGTTTGGGGTACCACAGTATAGGATATAAAACTGTCAGAGAGTGTCCAAAGGAGGGCAACAAAGATGGTAAAGGGTCTAGAGGGGAAAACGTATGAGGAGTGGCTGAAATCACTTGGATTGTTCAGCCTGGAGAAGAGGAGACTGAGGGGAGACCTCATGGTGATCTACAACTTCCTCATGAGGGTGAGTGGAGAGGCAGGTGCTGATCTCTTCTCTCTAATGACCAGTAATGGGACACAAGGGAACAGCTTGAAGCTGTGATGGGAGGTTCAGGCTGGATATCAGGAAGAGGTTCTTTATTGAGCGGGTGGTTGTGCACTGGAACAGGCTCCCCAGGGAAGAGATCACGGCACCAAGCCTGCCAACGTTCAAGAAGCATTTGGACAATGCTCTTAGACACATGATCTGATTTTTATTTTTTATTTTTTTTGTTTTGGCAGTCCTTTGGGGCGACAGGAGTTGGACTCAATGATCCTTGAGGGTCCCTTCGAACTCTGATATTCTAAGATTCTATTCTATGATTCCTCCATGGTCTGATGGAGTTATTTTTATAACAAACCAGGAGAGCTGTTTCTTCTTCCAAAGAGAAAGACTTCTTGTTACCACAAAACTTTCCCTCGTGGAGTTGATGGAGAGCTTTGAACTTCCAGGTTTACCTTTTCCTATGGCAGTTATTGTTTGATCACATGGAACAGGAGTTCTCCAGGCAGACTAAGTTTATCACTAATATTAGGTATAAGTTGGTGTCCAAAGGCTGCCAGAGGCCCAAAATCTCTCCTTGTCTAGAACCTTTTACTGTTTCTGCTTTAGATATTGATGATTTAATATGGGAATAGTAAGGCATTGGAACAGGTTGCTCGGAGAAACTGTGGATGCCCCATCCGTGGAATTGTTTAAGGCCAAATTGGATGGGGCTTTGAACAGCCCGATCTAGTGGGAGCTGTCCCTGTCCATGGCAGGGGGTTGGAACTGGGTAATGTTTAAGGTCCTTTCCAATTCAAACTATTCTATAATTCTATGATTAGCCATCTGAATGCAACAGCTCCACTGGTTCATATTTGCAGATGACCATGGAAACTAAGAGTTAAATCTGAAAGCAAGTCAAGAGTAGAACCTTTTAAAGACTGCTGCTATCTGCTGTTTTAGATAATGCCATCATTGCACTTCGCCTGTTTATATCAGAATATCCTTCTTTCAGAGTACAAGTGTGAAAGGAAAACAGGGTAGAAGTAAAAACACATATTACTTTTAAGATTCTTACTTCTATAAGTTTTGACACTTTGGAAGAGGGCAAGATGGTTAAACAAGTGAACCATTCTAACACTGAGATGTTTTCTGTCTCTCTTCATTGAACTTAGCATTTAAAGAAGTTTAAAGAAAGGAAATCATTCCATACTGAGGTCTGTTATGGTTAAATAGGAAAGAAGAATCTGAATTTGTTGGTTTTTCCCATAATTTTAAAAGAAGAAGCAATCAAAAGTCAGAAATGAACATTGGCTTACAATAAATAATGAGATATGTAGTCTGGCCTTTTAACCTTAAGATATTTAGGGTTGTAACAATGTTCTTTTGATAATTCATCAACTTCACAATATTGTAAAAGAACATTATGCCTCAGGCAACATTTCTTGCTTATTTTGAATAGATTTATTTATCTTCCTTAAAATTCTACGCTGTTCGCTTGTTATTTCCCTACTACTCAGTTGCTGAGTATTGCATGGTTATTTTGAGCAGTAGCTCAGAATATTGAAGATACTTTGCCATCTTCCCACTAGTGTTAGTCCAGATTCTGCGGCTTAGAGGAAGATGAGGATTCAGCATGTCATGTTCAAGCAGTGTATCACCCAGCCTTTCAGTGACATGGCCAACAAGACATTCTAGCAGACACCCTGAAGATTATTACAGGAAAAACTGGTTAGAGGCACAATTCTAAATTGTAGAATTTGCTAGTAAATATATTATATTATTAAACCTTAGAGAAACCTTAGAGAAAACAATAACTCACTATTATTTTGTTCTCAGAGAGCATTCTGAAGTATTGGCTTTAGCCAAATGCGAGAAATTCTGTGGAAACATAAAATCCATTGCTGTTATGAAAGATGACATCAAGCTGATTACAGAAGATCCTTTTCTTTTTGAAACCTTTCCATGCTGGAAATCATCTTGGAAATTTCATGGGAGAGTTTAAATATATAATCTTTCCAAAAGGAAGGAGGAGGTAGAAGGAGTTAGGACTTTGGTTTTAGAATAGGATGTTGTCACATTAGGTATTGCTGGCAAAATGGGGATAACACAAATCTTTAGTGGATACCCAAATAAGTTTATAAAGCATGTACTGCACTGGTGAAAAAGAAAGAACAAAAGTAGAACTGCATTTTTTTTCCTTTATACACTAGGGGAAAAAATAAAAATAAAAATAAAATCATAGCTCCATTTTGTGTGCAGAGCTTCTATCAGGATTTATTGCCTTAAACTACTTATACTGAGAGGAAATCAACATAGCACCATTAAGATTTGTACAGGAGCCATACACAAAACAAAAAAAAAAAAAAAGGGAGGAGAGGCTATTAATACTGCTATAAATTGCCCTGATAAACTGGTAAATATGCACAAGATCCCTCACACATAAACACACATACAGACACACCAGATAATTTGAAGGCAAGCAAGCATTGTTACAGAAGTTTTCCACCTGCCAGCCTCATTAATATTATTCTTACTTATGAACCTAATTTATGCAGTTTATTGCAGCCTTCAGTTAAAATTACCCACATTATTCATGTACTTTTCAGAATTACAAATCATTTCACATGCTATGGGGACAGGGATGTATGCAAAGCAGCTCTTTCTATATATACTGAAAAAGCCCAGTGCAAATCTTCTCAAATGTATTTATTAGAGAATTAAAAGTTTGCTTATAACAAATTGGAAATTTGCAGTGCAGAAATATTATGCATAACCTTGTAAATCAGATTAACTGGTGTTCCTTCTTTCATACAATAAATTCCACTGGGAGCATCTGTTCAAAGCAGTGCCTGATGACCTGGCACCAGATCAGAAAGCTTGCTGTTTTCTGCAATAATTTTGGAATTTGGTATAAGTGCGAGCATCATTACTTAAATTCACATCTATTTTACACTGTGATTAACGTGCTGTGATACCTACTCATTGTGGTCCATTAGTCTTTGTACCATTTGAGCAGTCAGATATGGTGTGTTCAGCAGCCTGGTCTGCTCAGTTTGAAATGCTAATACATTTCATAACATCAGCATTCAGTGTTGTTGTAGTCTTTTTTAAGCAAACACACCATTACAGTTAATGAGGCAATTAGGAAAGCAAAGAGGTCTGGAAAATACAGAGAAGTTTGTTGCAAGCACCCACCTACTTTTTAACTTGCATTTCTTTGAATTTGACAAGAGAAATGCTTATTTGTTATGAAGACAATGTAAAAGCTACTGGAGAAATTTCTGTTTAAGACTGAGGATGAATAACTCTACAGGCAAGCTGCAAAAGAAGGCAATAAAGTCTTCATGTCCTCAAATAAGAATGGAAAATGAGCTTTAGATGTAAATGACTCAAGAGAATAATAATGGCGAAATTTTCTTTGGCACTCCAGGTATGGAAGTGTTCTCTTTCTTTGTCCTTATGGTGAAGGTTTGTTTAAACTGTGTAACATAATAGTCTAGAATTGGGCTTGTAAAGAAGAGTTGGTTGAAGGAAGCAAGGTTTAACTGTGGCTTAGGATCTGAATAAATGGATGTAAAGAGCTATGAAAGCAACAGGCACCTAAATCATACTGAAATAAGGGGAGAAATTTTGAATAATCTACTTAAAATGAGAAAATACCTAGTTTGGAAGGGTCTTCAGCTTACAATAGTGAAGGATTAGTGAACAGTGAAAGATTTTTACAAGTTTCACATAGCATGGAATTCCAGTAGATGAAAATAACCTAAGATAATGATTTTTTTGAGGGGAAAATCTGATCTGATATACTTCCTAACAAACATGAGCACAGATAAGCAATATACTTATCAAATAATGTGGACTTCTCAATTGATGTCCTGTCTTTGCACTTTGAGTCAGACAATGTGACCATTGACCTAATCTTCATTTCGTTTTTATATCTAAATAAATTCTCATTGTATCCTCAAAGAACAGTTTACACTGGGTAAAAAATAACAGTGAAATTTATTGGAGTTGTGCAGGGGGAATGGAGTCTATTTATCTTTCAAATTTTGATAAATTGTCATTACATTGAAGTAAAAGGGAAAAAAAAAAGTTAGAAAACCCATTATACCTAGAACAAATTGTTTGCAAAGGATGCCAATTCACTAAAAAAATGTTAGGACAAAGTCTGTATGCCACTGATTAGTCTTAAATCACTTCTAGCTTTAAGATTTGATTAAACAAGTTATCAAAATTTGATAAATAAGGGTTTTGGTTGTAGCTTTAATAGTGAATGTGATACCAGATACTCCATAGTAAATAAATCAAACCTTCAGAGCTGATCCTGAGACATCCGAATGCAGATAACAGAAGTAGTCTATCACCTATGGTTTACAAAATATCCTTAGGAAAGCTTATTTTTATTTTCCCCTAACATGCAATCAAGCAGTAGAAGAAAGCAAACTCACGGAAACACGGGAGGAGAAGTTTACCAAAATAAGCAGAGATTTTCCAAATATCCTTGTTCTTTCACTGGAACCTGGCAATCTAAAATTTCCTAAACACTGTTTCAGATTTGTTCTCTTGCTCAGTTTCCTAGCCTTGACTGGGTGACTAAATCATTTCTTTGATGAAACTCTCACTAGTGCTGGAAAATTATTTTAAGGGTGAAGAACCACCTCTCTTTCTTGTCCAAAACCACATTGTAAATTTGGTCCAAAAATACATCACAAATCAATTAGTTTTCCCCTGTGGGGAGAGGAAGGGAGGGTTTTCTTGGAATTAGATTAATAAATAAGAAAGGCAAAGGTATTCCCATTTTGGTCAGTGGTTCTGTGTTCAGGGTATTCAGCTGGCAAGCAGCAGATGTGGGCTTCAGTCCCCTTCTCTCTTCCCAGGGAAATGTGAACCTAACCAACATTACCTAGGACAATTCCTTGATTGCCCTGTGAGAAATTCTGGGTTGTGGAGTACTTAAACTCACCTACTGATGGTCTTTCATTTTGTGAAGATCATTGCCCTATCTGATTCTGGAGGAATAGCTGTAAGCTAAAGACTGATTCCCCTCATGTGTTGAAAAACAGTTTTATAAAAATCAGTTTCACACATATTGCATGTTTTTCAGTATCTTTGGATATCTGAAAATAAACTAACCAACTAAACCAAATTATACACTCTACAGCTCTGGGCACCTCATTTAGAAAAAAAAAATGTGCAAGACAGATAAGTAGGCTTGTTTCACTGACTAGAGATGGAAGATAAACTGTGCCTCCGAGGATGACGGTTAAGATCCCAGCTAAAATGCTTAATATCTCAACTAACCAGTGTTACAGGGGACAATTTATCTATCTTTACTTGTCTGACACTGCAAGTCCTTTTATTTCTTGTGACTTCATTTCAATTCTCATTCCTTGTCTGCCTTGTCTAATTAGAATTAACTATATTAGAAAAGGGACTCTTAACCTCTTTGTATCATGCTAAACCTTCCCTCTATTCAGCTGTATCTGGATTACTGTGCCCAGTCCTGGCCCCCCCAGTGCAAGAGAAACTGGGGCATAATGGAAACATTCCAATGGAGCTCCAAGAAGATGATCAAGGGACAGGAACACCCCTCCTATGAGGATAGGTTGAGAGAGCTGGGACTGTTCAGCCTAGAAGAGGAGGCTCAAGGAGGATCTTGTCTATGTCTATAAACACCTGAAATGAAGGTGCAAAGATGACAGAACCTTGTTCTTTTCAGTGCTGCCCAGTGCCAGGCAATGCCCAGAAACTGGAATAAAGTAGGTTACCTCTGAACATCAGGAAACACTTCTTTACCATGTGGGTGACAGAGTAATGGAGCTGTTTGCCCCGAGAGGTTGTGGAGTCTATCTCCTTGCAGATTTTCAAAAGATGCCTGGACATGGTCCTAGGCAACCTGCTGTAAATGGCCTTGCTTGAGCTGGGGAGGTTGGACTAGATGACCTCCAGAGGTCCCTTCCAGCCTCAACCATTCTGTGATTCTGTGATTAACAGAGTGTTGCCAAATCTTAGCTGGGATCTTCCAGCAATATTTAATAGCCGTCGCATTCATGATAATAGTAGTTAAAGGTATACAGATGAAAGATATAAATATTTAACACAACATTGTTTTATCAGTAAAGTAGCAAAAAGTTATCTCTCCACTCAATTATCTTTTTGTCTTTTCTCTGTTACATATCTGTGCCATTCTTGTACTTTTCAAAAATTTCCTTTGATTTTCACCTCATAACAACACAGTGCACCATGGTCAGACTTTTCAGAAAGTAGATTGCTGCTGTGGTGTGGCTTGATTTGTGTGATCTCCATGCGTATCTGAAATTAATACAATGACATATAGACGATGAAAAGGATTTTGCTCTGACATACCCAGTCAGCCCTGAGTCTTGTGCCTGCTATGGAGTGCAGGTGACATATTTAGAGATGAAATACTGAAGAACACTAATTTTTTGTACTCTGTGGTTTAAAAAAAAAAGTTTCAGAGATTAAAGCTATTTTTGTTTTGCTTTGCTCTATTATTTGCTGTTTACCCAAGGAATTATTATAAAGGGCATTTCATAATGAAACACTTCATTACTGACAAACACTTTTACCAAATTCAGTGTCAGTTCCTTAAGCAGGTCTATAAGGTTTGCAAGAGCATTGTGAGATAGTGGTTCAGAAAGGGTAGAAATGACAATGAAACTCCAAGAGAGCTTTATATATGGATAGATAATAAATAAATAAATAAATAAATAAAACTTTTCATAGTTCACTTTGTTTTCTGCTTTTTCTTTCTGTGTGTTCCTGTCTCGGTTTCAGTTGGGATAGCGTTACTTTATTAGAGTTAATTTATTTAAAGTAAATGTATAGTCTATAGTAATGTATAGTCTATAGTCCAAATTAAATTAAATCTGGGCAGGTTTAGATTTCATATTCCCTCATAAAAACATACAGTGAAAGTCTCCTGCCACAGCCTTTTAGACCTAATTGTGATGTTTGTGTATATCTCTAAAAGGGAGATAACATTAGATAACTTTATAGACTTTTTAAAAATATATGTTTGCTCTAGAGTTAAGATAAAAACTAGCATTAGGAATGGCCAGGAATCAAAATTTTAATATTCTGAGTTCTTAAAATTCTATCTCAGAAGGAACAAGTAATGTCTAGAAAATTCTTCATGAATAGTTATTTTCTAAAAATAAAATAAAATAAAATAAAATAAAACCTACAGATTATTAAAATATTTTCTGTAAACATCACAGAAATGTTTAATTTTTATGGGGTCATTTCAATTGTTTTGGTTAATTTGTACTTTATTATAACGTATCTGATTTCAGCTGTATGGAAAAGTATTTAGTACTTTACAATACAATATAAATTTACCTGCGATAAGTGTCATATATTATAGTGCACAATTAACTCCATGTTCTGTTATTTAGGTCTAAAGGGAATAAGCCAAATCAAGACAAGATGACATTTCTGATGTGCTAAAATAAACTTTTCCCTTGAAAAATGAAGTAAAAGTTAGTACATTCTAAAAGTTTATCCATCTATCCATTAAAAAAAAAAAAAAAAAAGGTTTAATTTTGCCTTTAATTAGGCTTGCCTTTAATTAGGCTTTTTAAAGGCAGTTTCCAAATAGTTTTATGTAGTGCATACTTTGAATAAATTTTTCCTTCACTTTTCCCATTTTCTTGTTTAAAGTACTATTAGCAGAGATGGTATTATTCTTACTCCAGGTCTAGGAGTGCTGATTACTACTCCTGGAGTGGAATCTTAGCATGCTAGCTACTGCAAAAACCTTAAACAGAGGCCTAGCCCTTAATTCAGATCTTTTTAAACTACTGCCAAGTATTTTTAGGATTTATTTCAGGTAAGGAAATTTACTTTTTACCTTGAAAATTGTCTTTTTCTTGCTAAAAGCCACCACAATTGCTTTCCAAATGAATTATGTATTTAAAGTATTTATTTGCATATGTACCTTATTGTTCTAGGAAACAGATGGTAATTCACTTTCTAATTTTTCATTCTTACACTTAACATGTCAACTGCCATGACAACTGCTGTCATGCTGTTAGTGAACATCTCATGCTCTATCGTTGACAAAAGCCTACATGTGTAAAGATGAAAGTTATGTTGACACAATCAGTTCAGAAAATGTTCCGGAGTGATTACTGGATCACAAAATTCAGCATTGCTGATCAACTATGGGGAGAAGAAAAACAAAATATAACTTTTAAAAAATGGGCAACCACAACCAAAAAAGTTTAAGAGAACTTCCCATATTGAATTTTGACATGGTAAATAGACCACCTACAGTGGAAGACTCAGGTTCACACTCTGTTGTCAGAGGGAACTGAAACTGTATTTTCAACACCTTTGTAAGGATTCTACAAGAGAATACAAGAGAATATTAGTGGCAGTTTGGGGAATGAAGATCCAAAAAAATAATAATTTTTTTTTTCCCCATCATGAAAACATTCAGAATAACAAACATTCTTGCAAGCAGTTTAGGATGACAGAAATATATATATATATGTATATATATATCCCAACGTCTAAGCCAGCAATTAAAAGCAAGAAAAAAAATCAGAAACATGCCTTTTGTATGTTTACTTTTTCATATCTCATTGCAAAATTGCCTTGTTTTCTTTCTGCTTTCTCTATTTCACCGTTGTTACCATCTTTCCACCCCATACAGAATATTTTTTAGCCTGTGTTGTGGTTTAACCCGGTCAGCAGCTAAGCACCACACAGCTGTTTGCTCACTCTCCCCCCTCCCTCTCTGGGATGGAGGAGTTAATCAGAAAAAAATGAAAGCCTGTGGGTTGAGATAAAGACAGTTTATTAGGATGGAAAAGAAAGGAAAATAATAATAATAATGATAAAAGTACTGCTAATAATACTGTGTACAAAACAAGTGATGCACAATGCAATTGCTCACCACCCGCTGACCAATGCCCAGCCTACCCTCTAGCAGCTGGTCCCCCCACCCCGGCCAGCCACCCCTATATATTGTACTTAGCATGATGTCAGATGGTATGGAATACCCCTTTAGCCAGCTGGGGTCAACTGTCCTGATTCTGTCCCCTCCCAGCTCCTGCTGCACCTCCAGACTGCCCGCTGGCAGGACAGAGCGAGGAGCTGAAAAGCGCTTGGCTTAGTGTAAGCACTGCTCTGCAACAATTAAAACATCAGCATGGTATCAACATTATTCTCATCCAAAATCCCAAACACAGTACCCTACCAGCTACTAGGAAGAAAATTAACTCTATCCTAGCCAAAACCAGGACACTAAGTATGCTGAGGTGAACCTCTTTCTTTTCCCAGATATCTAGCCAAGTATCTTTAGAAAGCTTTGCAATATTTCTGTATCCTGACTGGCATCCCCAGTGTTCAATATCATTTACAACTTTTATTAACATTGTTTACTCCCTTTTCAGATCATTAATGAAGAAGCTAAACATGATAGATGACAGTGTTTAACACATCAGATGAGACCATCATTTTCTCTGCACTTGAGCATCTCACAGTCAAAAAAACGTTTCAAGGCCTCTTATCATTTCACCATTTACTTTTTGGTCAAAAGGCTTCTATTTTGTCTCATTGCAGGAAACCCCAGCATTCCAGAATAACTGTGTGTATATATATATATATATATATAATTTCCATTGGACAAAAGTTGCCTGTAAACGTTTTGGTAATAGTTTTCCCTCCAGCACCTAAGCAGACAATGGCAGTATGTAACAGTAGTGCCCAAAGAACATTTCCTTTCGTGTCAATGACATCCTTGAAATCATGCCAACTAAAGGGTACTTGATAGGGAAATATAGCCAAATAAGCAGAGACTGATCTTCCTGAATGCTCTGAACATTCATTAGTCTGCTATGCCAAGTGCCAATGCTGATTCTGCAAATGTTAAAACTCGCAATGTAATAGTCAAATAGACTATAGGATCAGTTCCACTTTTCTCCATCACTGACACCACCATAGGCATTCAGGTTAAAGAGAATCATAGAATCCTAGAATCACAGAATCATCATAGAATCATAGGATCATAGAATCATAGAACGGTTTGGTTGGAAGGGACCTTAAAGGTCATCTATCTAGTTCCAAATCAACCAGCCTTATAAACAGGTATGTGTGTGGGAAGCCAGGAGAACATCTGTGAGTATCAAATGTGCTTGCCACCAATGTAGCCAAAAACAGTCTTAGTTTCCATATGCACTAAGATCTTATAACAACACAGCTCTAGCTCTTGGCTGAATTGCTAGATATACCTATTAAAACCACTGCTGCAGCTAATCAATAAAGAATAAAAAATAAAACAATATTCATAGATTTATAGGGTGGCTTCAGTTGGAAAGGACCTTAAGGATTATCTAGTTCCAACTCACCTGCCATGGACAGGGACACTTCCCACTAGACCAGGTTGCTCAAAGCCCCTTCCAACCTGGCCTTGAACATTTCCAAGGATAGGGCATCCATAGCTTCTCTGGGCAACCTGTTCCACTATTTAACCACCTTCATTGTAAAGAATTTCTTACTCATATCTCATCTAAGTTTATCCTCCGGTAGTTTAAAACCATTACCTCTTGTCCTATCCCTACACTTTCATATAAAGAGTCCCTTGCCATCTCCCTTGTAGGCCCCCCTTTAAATACTGGAAGTCCATGACAGAGTCTCCCTGGAACCTTCCACTTTCCAGGCTGAACAACACCAACTGTCAATCTGTCTTCATCAGAGAGGTGCTCTAGACCTCTGATCATTTCTGTAACCCTATTCTTGACCCACTCTAACAAGTCCGTGTCCTTCTTATGTTGGGGGCCCCAGAGCTGTACACAGTACTCCGGGTGGGGTCTCAGGAGAGCAGAGTAGAGGGGGAGAATCACCTCCATTGACCTGCTGACTGCATTTATTTTGATGCAGCCCAGGATATGTTTGGCTTTCTGGACTGCAAGCACATGTTGATGGCTCATGTCAAGCTTTTTCTTCGCTAAAATCCTTCTTTGCCAGGCTGTTTTCTATACATTTATCATCCAGTCCTTACTGATGTTTGGGATTTCTCCAAACTATGTGCAGGGCCTTACACTTGTCCTAGTGGAACTTCATGAAGTTCTCATGCGCCCGACTCTCAAGCTTGTCAAGGTCGCCCTGGATGGCATCTCTTCCCTCCAACATGTCAACAGTACCACTTGGTGGCACTGTTCATGTCACCAATGAAGGTATCAGTGTCAGTCCCAATATGGACCCCTAAGGGACATTACTTGTCACTGGATTTGAGTTCTTGATCACAACTTTTTAGATGTAGACATGCAGCCAATCCTTATCTACTGAATAGTTCATCCATCAAATCCATATCTTTCCAGTTTAGAGACAAGAACATTGTGTGGGACTGTATCAAAGTTTTTATATATGTCAAGGTGATGTCAAGATGGCAGTAGTTGCTCATGCTTTGTCCACCAACTCTGTCACTCTGCAGTGGAAGGATACCAAGTTAGTCAGGCATGGTGTGTCATTTTTAAGCCATGTTGTTCTTTATGAATCATTCACATGCCCCAAGAACCTTCATATCACCCCCTTCAAAATCTGTTGACAAGCACTCCTGGGAAATGCAAGCAGTCACAGATCTGCCTTCCAGTCACCACTGTAAGTATTCATGGGTTCCTGATAGACCTGATTGCTCAGAGAGTTTAGATTGGGACAGTCAATCTGCTCTTGTCCCAAACGAACATGCTGAATATGAATGGTTGCACAAGCAGTTGCAGTGAAATTTAGCTGTTAGGAATGGCTTTGCCATCATCTACAGTTACTGCAGGAAATATTTTGTGTTATTATTAAAACAGATGTTATACAAAGTGACTTGCAGGAATAAATATGATGTAGTTATTTATACAATTAAGCAAATGTGAGCTTTTATGAGTGTCCTGGTTTCAGCTGAGATAATTTTCCTAATAGTGGTATGATGCTCTGTTTTGGATTTAGGAGAAAAATTATGTTGATAACACACCAATGTTTCAGTGGTTGCAGAGCAGTGCTTACACAGAGACAAGGACTTTTCAGCTTCTCATGCTGTCCTGCCTGAGAAGTACCTGGGGGTGCACAAGGACCTGGGAGGGAACACCACCAGGAGCTGACCCAGACTAGAAAAAGGGATATCCCGTACTATGTGGTATCATGCTGAAAAATAAACTGGGGAGAGTTGGCCTAGGGTACAGTTGCTGCTCCAGGACTGGTTGGGCATTGGTCAGCGTGTGGTGAGCAATTGCATGATGCATAATTTGTTTTGCACATTCTTTATTATTAGGAACAATTATTGTTATTACTATATTATAATAAATAATTATTGTTATTAATATTATTGTTATTGTATGTTCCTTTTATTCCCTATTAAACTCTTTATCTCAGTCCATGTGTTTTACCTTTTTTTGATTCTCTCCCCCAATCCACTGAGCAGGGAGTGAGCAAAGGGCTGTGTGGTGCTTTGCTGCCTGCCAGGTTAAACCACAACGAGGGAAAATCATCAGGTGTCATTCATTCTGTTCAATGTAAATATGTGACACTCATTACTGTAGTTATGTGAGTTTCTCTCAGTCTATGATATGATTATTCTCACAGCACCACTGATAAGGATGTGTTTACCTCCATTGAGCATGACTATGAGAAGATAGGGCAGAAAAAGGGGCACTTAAACATACAAAAGACATTATTGAAGGTCTTCAAAGTCTATCTAATCCCTGAATTGTGCTTCCTTTTGCTGGGTGACTTCGAGTAGTGCTCATCTACTGCAGCAGCAAAGTATAGCATTGAACGTATTTCAGAAAAGACCTGTTACAAACCATGGATGAATAACTGATATTAAGTGAAGGTATGCTCCAAGTTGTGAACTTAGGCAAGTGGGATGTTGTTCACTTGTAGAAAGGGCCAGAAACATGATAGTTAACTGTCTAAGCCTGAATTGGCTATAGGTCCAAATATTAGAATCCCAGCTAGGTGCATTCCTTGAGAATTCACTATGCCCACAATGAAGGATGCAGGATCATACACCAAAGCCCTCCCTTTCCTTTCTGACATAGTATTTATCTTCTGAAAGGAACAACCCCCAGTCTAATACCATCAGTCTCTCATGTCTTCATTTCCATCTGAAAACCAAATAAAAAATAAAGAGTACAACCCTAAAGCAATACTGCAAATGAAAGAAAAGCCAGCATATCCCTGGAGTCCACTACAAGCTGTGCTTTCATTAATGATTTCATTTTGAAATGAAATGATGAAATGATATGGGAAATATCTAAGGGAAGTGTTTTAGACTTAGATGGATAGAAAGTGCTTTTTCACAAACAAAACACATAAAATTATTAATCTCTTTTGTCTGAAAATAAGGAGAGCAGTCAGAGATGGCAACAACACATTTCTGCAAAAGCTGTCAAGCTTAAATTTCTTTATCAGACATTAGTATCACAGTGGACTTCCAACATCTGTCAGTGGACAAGGCCACAAAGCTACAGGTGTATCAGTTAGCAGAATGGATCAAAGGTGCTCAGACTAAGGAAAAGTCTTTGGTCTGAAGTATTCAATCTGTACACAAAAGATTGTTCCAGACTGTCCCTTCTACTCAGTTTACAGAGGCATTTAAAATAAGCCTTTCTTTTAAAGTTATGAAGTCATAATTTAAAAATAAATAGAAGTGAGCTTCATCAAACTGTGGAAGCAGGTCATACATAATTTCCTTGAGACATGAATATATTATATATAGGCAAAATGTATAGACAAAAGAAGATGAGAAAGAGGAGAAAAACTTTGGTTTCTTCTCAGATTCTTCTCAGCTCTCTTAGATAAGAAAGTAATAAACAGATATATTTAATTTAATTCAGTATGATTATGTTTTCTGTATATTGCATTGTTCACTAGACTGGTTTAAAAAGCTTTCAATGAAAAATTCCAGTCAGAAAATACCTAACAGCTAAAACTAACAAAACTCAAAAGGTCCATTAATTTCTTTAAACATTTGAATTGAATTTATTTTTAAACATCAAAATATTTCAGTTAATGACGTTTGAAGCAAAAATAAGCCCTTTTCTTAATTCAGAATGCATATGTTTTACGTTATGTTACAGAAAGTGAAAGGAGGTTTATAGTAAAATGATAAAATGGTCAATACCTAAATTAAATATTATGAGATCATTTAAACAAATTACTTCAATCAGACTGAATTGAATCTTAAGAGGATTAGAAGCAGGGTTTTTTGGTTGGCCAATATTTTTAAGATTATGAAAACATTTCTTGTCTCCAGATGTAAAAATATAAAAATTTCAGAACTGTTCACAGAAAAGAAAATTAAGTTTATAACCAGTATGATGTCATGGTAACTAATGCTTCTTTATATTGACAACACTTGAATTATGTCTTCATCTATCAAGCTACCAGTTGTACAAGGTACCCTTATTTTTCTGAGTTTTATGAACATTGAGCAATAGACAACTTGTTCAAAAAGCTAACAGTTTGAATATAAAAGATGACCATCCAAATACATTTATATATCAGTTCTCTGTGATCATATGTATAGCTAAGGACAGAGTCCTAAATGCAGTCATCGTTTTTTCATGTGCCTTCTAAGGCCTTAGCAGTTAGATCATACACGCCGAATCACTTTGCAATTGTCTGTGCTTAAGGAAGACAGTTACAGCAAGATTAATGACAGAATAGTGTTTTTTTTCTTCAATTAATCACAAGGGGAATTTTTGCCCCATGTCACTTCTTTGTTGTTTTCTAGTTCTCTGATACCTCTTCAAGGCCAGTCAACATTAGATGGTTACTCTGCTTGTGTAGTCATGTCTTTGCAGAAACCTTCCATTGACATGATCACTTGATCCTGCATGGGACACAACAGATAAACCTTCACACCTCCTGCCAAAGACCAGAACCTCACAAGACAACTACTCTCATCAGTGAAAACTAGTAGTATATAACAGCACAAATTTTCATCAAGAAATCTTCCATCTTGTTTGCACACTGTGCTGTACACAGTTCTGTAGTGGCCCCATGCAGAAACTTCATAATGATTCTTCAACATGTGGCTCCGAGTGAAGCATAACACTGGAGTCGCAAGCTGGTATCATGCTGACCAAAGCATGGTGTGACTTGTTCACAACATTTGGCTACTTGTATTACAACAGTCCACTCTCAGAGTGATTATCAAGAAAACTGGTTGGAGGTAGTTAAGTGGAATATATTTTGAGGAAATCTCCTCCTTTAAGATGTTTTAATGGGCTGTTATCAAGATGAACTTTTTAAATTTTGTTTTGTTTTGCACATATATACTTAAAATAGAAACTGAAATTCCCATTTTAAAAAATTCCTATTTTAAAAACTCCAGACAATGGGTCTTTTTTTTTTTTTTCCTTTAACACACATGGACAACTTCAGAATTTCAGACATTTGATTTGATTTCATTTGGTTTGTACTCTTTACAAATAAATCATGAGCTTCCCATCAAACAAATAATTCAGTTCCTGCTCCTGCAGACATAAGTGTGCCTTTCACCATGCTTGTGGTTGCTCTAGTTGCTCAAGGGATTTGGTATTATGCCTTTATTTTTATATGTGACAAAAGTTTAGAAGGCTCATACATTCACAACAGTTAAATGTAGACAATATCTAGTAGATACAAGTAGTAGTAGATAGGTGTTGGTGTTCTGTGATGATTAATTTTAGGTATAAGAGTCAAAGAGTCTTCTAACATCTCCATTTGAGAAACACTTCTATCCATTCCTTGACTTGAAGGAAGATCATCTTGATAATCAGCCAACACATTGCCTTTCATAAATACCTTCAATTACTCCCACACACATTTTCAGAATTCTACCTACTTGGATTTTTTTAGGTATTTCTGGCAAAGTTCATCCAGTTGATGCCAATAAAAGCTAATAAAAAATGAAGCTCTGTATCCTCATATTGCTTGCAAGATATCTACTGAGAATTTTAACTTGATTTGGCTTCTTTTCTGTGGCTCAGATACAGCATAGAATATTACTTTGTGTTTTGCTCTTCTCTGTCTATAAAAATAATAGTAGCACTTCTGTTTAAATAAACATGTTCTGAGATAGGTAAGGTTATTACAAGCTAAATTAATGGTATAATGCATTTCTTTAATTTTACTTGAGCCTCCTCTTCTTTTACTTTCTGATTTTTGCTGTGTGCTTCCTGAAGCAATTGTACATCCTAAATATCTCATAAAGGCTGTTTCTCATCCATGTTCACTGAAACTCTCTTATAAGCAAAAATAAATAAATAAAAATATGATAGCAATATGCATGTCCAAGTAATGATTACAAGGAAAACAAACAAACAAACAAACAAACAAAAAAGCCTTCCCGTACTCCAAATGAATGTGTGAAAACCTAAAAATCTCTGGGCAGGAGAAAATGTAGTTCGTTATTCCATTTGGCTGTAGGGATGTTTTAATCTTATATCAGTAACATTTAGTGTTATAAAGCACGTCAGTGTTCTTTGTTTATTATTTTTAGTTTAAAAACCTTGCTGTTTTGCTGTGTAATGCAGATAAGATCTTAACGGTTTCTGATCAGGTAGTTTAACTGGCTCAATTGCTGGGCAGGAGGAGCAGCAAGAGCAACCTGCAGTTTGCCTGACCCTTTTCCATCAGATTGAAGTATTATTATGTACTGTACTATATTAAGCCTCATCTGGAAAAAAAAGCACAATCTTCTTTTTAAGCTTCTTACTAGTTTTTCAAATTGATTCATTGGAAGTGGAACTAACAGATTGCTATAGTTAAACTGTAGGTGGGTATGCATATGCTTGAGTTTGGAACAAAGTTCCAACTGTGAACCAGGGAAAAGCATTACAGATGATGATATAATCAATATGGATTTCTGTTTGTTTGCTTGTTTGTTTTAAACATGCAGAGACAAATGGGAGCAGCTTTTGAACTGGGATTAGGGTCAGATTGAGGTAGGCAACATGCAGGATTCAGACTGGTACTTTAAAAGAACCCAGCTGGCCGTTGTTGCCACAAGTATAGAACATATTTCAACAGTCAGCAACTCTGATTATGCCACCAACAGACAAACTTTCAAGAGGAGGTGAACATCCAGTAAAAAAAAACGTGCTACCTCTTCCAGCAGAACAAGTCACAATACGGAGATGCAACTTCCCAAACACTGAAATGGAGATGGAACTTGGTGGGGCAGGAGGAACTGAAGATAAATTGACCATATTTCAGTTCCAGCTTGTGTTGTTTGTGGAATTTTTTTTGCTGAACTGAGACTAGCCAAGTAGAAGTAAATCAATCCCTCCCTTCTCCCTAATTTTTCCTTAGGAATTTTCATTAGATTTAGAAGTAGAAATAAAATAGCTACACGGCTAGATTTCCAGGATGTAAGCAGCTTTTGTCACAAAGGACTCACAGAAGATGTTACACTGGTTCCAGCACAGGGCTTCTGAATTAATTTTCACTTGGAAGTGAAACTAAAGTATTCTTCTTCTCAGAGTACAAATCCTTGCCTTGACCAGCCATGTGTGCAAGCCCAAAAGTCCCTATATCTTTCTCTTTGAGTCATAGAAATGTCTGAAGACTGGGAACTGCCCTGTCTTGTTCTTCCTGGGCCAATTTTGGCAATTTGACAATTTTCTACTATGGAAATGCCACAGTTCATGAATAAAATATCTATGAGAAACACAATTCCATACAGAAAGTGTGAAGATGCACTCATGCTGTGAACCTCAAATCTCATCTTCAAAGAAATTAGATAATGCAACTTCCCCAGATTCCCAGTGCCTGTGCTACATGTATGCCTTCATGCACATACAGGTTTTCCACAAAAAGATTGCTCAGAGGAAATTCATCCTAATGTGTGTTGCAAAGAAATTTAGCAGAAAAAGAGGAAATTTTCTATCAAGGATTGTTCATTATCCCCACAGTATAGCTCAAATTAAATATATATACCTCATCATACCTCTTACACAACAGGAGAATTCACTATGAATAATTAATTAAGTAGAGTTTAATCAGTAATGATCATGACAAGGTCTCCACTGGTGTATTTGTACGAGCATCTTGAAGCAAAGCTGCTTTCTGTTTTCATCAACTCTCCCCTGAGCTCATGTTATGCAGACGTAGTTTTCCCATTTGGAGAAACTTGTCACATTCAGATTTAGAGTGCCAGGATATTTTTTTCCAAATGTTAAGGATGTAACACTTTGTTAAATGGCCTTGGTAGTTCAGTACATTTCCTCTCGTTTTTGGTGAGGCATTGCTTTCTGCAGTTTCACAAAACCACCCTGTCTTGATACATGATGAGACAATAGCATTTGTGCTGGAGCAACCTTTACTTGATTGGAAAAGAGTTAAAGCACTTTGTGTTCATTGAAAGACCTACTACTTTTTCAGGACTGTAATTAAGCCTGTTCTCAGCTTTATAGTAAGCCTCAGCTTTATAACAAGCCTCAGGGTAATACTTTTGTGCGTTTATAACACTCTCAAACAAAGAATTCAGTGTCTGGAACACTGAAGAGATCTAGTTCTGTAAGTCAACTAGACTTAACCAGGAATTTTCCATTGACAGTTTCTTGACAGAAAATGAAATCTTCAGAATTTCAATTTCTTTGAGATATACTGTAGATTTTTTTTTTCCTCTCAAACTTCCAAGTTCTATGGTGAAACTTGAAATGACTTTTTTCCTTTTTTTTTTTTTTCCTGTTAGGATAAGTGAAACAAAACTTTTTTTTTTTTTTTTTTTTTTTTTTTTTTGATCCAGACTGACAAAAAAAGAGACTGACTTTATACAAAGAAGTGTATTTCCTGCCATACTGCCTAATTTTACTTTTGGTGGCCTCAGGGCCTGGTGAAAGATTTATGTGACAGACCCCCATTTTTCCTTCAGACTGACTTCTGTGGCTATAATAAGTCTTCCGTTAGGCATCATGTTTTTAACCTGTAGCTGAACTCCTTCAGCATTTCATGGCAATCACTTGATGATGATCTATCACAGGAAATGTTTGCCCTATGAGTATGATGCATAGGGAAGCACAGCAACTCCCAGGAAGCACTGCTACAACTAAGTTTAAAACTTCTATGACATTTTGCTCAGGCACAATTTGCATAGTAGTGGATTCTTCATCAGACCTAGACACAGCAGGGAGAAAAATAAAAGTTGGTGCACATTAGATAAGGAGACCTGCATTCAAGTTGCCATTCTGGTTGGGGGTACCATTTGGAAATTTCAAATTCTCAGTGATTCATTTCTGATATGAAATTAAGGTAGTGATACTTCCTTTCTTATATCCTGTCTCTTTTGGCTATTCAGATGCTAATATCTTTAAACTGGAGACTGTTTCTTTCATGTTCATGTACAGTCTGGAAGCTAATGCAGCCTGTAAACTCTGGCAGTAGAGAAATATGGGTGATTTCCTAGGCAGGCAGGCTGAGTGTTTGGTGGCTGCAATGTCCAAAGTCACAAAAGCAAATGAGGGCAGAAACAGCCCAAATCCTGTAGTCTGATTCTAAGTACTTCACATATTTTTTCACTATCAACACTCTTACATAACACAGCTGGCAAAGAAATCTTTTTGTCATTACAGATTTTAATATTTGCAAACCAACTGAAGTGAGTGAAGGATCAACAGTTCCTTGCAAATCTGTTACTTTAACACTCTCAGTCATATTCATTTATTGACTGTGTTTCTGTGGAATATTACTTGGAAGTTAAGGCAATATTTTGGAGAAGAGAGAGTTCCTTCCCCCAAATCCTTCTGATTTAAATTAGACAAGAAACAGATTAAGAAAGATAGATGGAAGAACACAAGGAACCAAAAGGACAGTCCTGGTTAGTATGATTGTCAGTGGGAACACTACACCCACTGTTTAAGCACTGTTACTATTCTACAATTTCAAATGAAGAAATTTTCTATGGTGAGATAGAATAAAAAACAACAGACATATCTATCTCCTGGTATTTATTACCAGCTTATCCTACAGGAGAACAGCTTGAAAGAAAATATGAAGATTTTTCTGTTGGTTTTGCTGACATTTAATTAAAAAAAAAGAAAAAAGTACATTTAGTTCATCTGTAATTCTGTGATCTCTGTAACATTAGGCCTCAATTTTGCCTCTCATTCTCCTGAGTCATCAGAAAAACTTTCTTCACAGGATAGCTATTACCTTTCAGTGTAATTTAAATGTTGTTGCTGTTCAGATTGCACTATGAACAGTCATGTTATTAGCAATTGTTTTGTTTTTGTTTATAGTCAAAATATTACACCAAAGAATATATCCAAAAGATTTCTTTTTTTTTTTTCATGTGTGTGTGTGTGTGTGTGTATGGTTTTTTTGTTTGTTTGTTTTTGTTTTTAAGTAAACCTCAGAGCAAATGACCACATTCAGTCAACTTAAGAGAATCAGAAGGCAACATGCAGTTTATACAGATTTTGCTGTAGACATTTTGGAACAGATTCCTACAGGTATTGAGGTACTTAACAGACTTTGGTTTCAACATAGAAGAAGGCTGCTATACAGAAGTGAGGTTTCTAGGAAACTTTGTTGATCTTGACTTGAAAAATGGATGAATAAATTAAAAAGTGTTTGTGTTATTATTTTTTTTTAAGATCGCTACACTGATCTCTGTGCAGTTATATGATGTACTTTTAAAAATGTTTGCTGTTTCCAAAGCAAAAAACGCTTCTGCAGATTTTAATATGTGCATACATGTCTCTGTTTGCATTTAGGAAACTATGGTGAAAGTGGAATGGAAGCTTTCAAAGATATGGCAGCCAAGGAAGGGATCTGCATTGCACATTCCTACAAGATCTATAGCAATGCTGGCGAACAGAGCTTTGACAAGTTGCTGCGAAAGCTCCGGAGCCACTTGCCCAAGGCAAGAGTGGTTGCCTGCTTCTGCGAAGGCATGACTGTGAGAGGGCTCTTAATGGCTATGAGACGCCTGGGACTCGCTGGAGAATTTTTGCTGCTGGGCAGGTGAGTAATGCTAGGCACTTATAGCCAGTCTTTTCAGAGTAGGGCAAAATAAAAGACAGTCCAGTCAAGCATATGTAAAGCCCACACTCATGGTCTCTCCTAGAGATGTGCATATCTAAAAGATAGAAAGTAACGTCAGCCATGTCATAGTGGTACATATTGTACAAAGACATATATAATTGTCATGACATGTCATGCAAACACAATATTGGCCAGACCTATTGACAGCATTGTGTGAGGGAAAGCTGACACACAAGCATTTGATTTGTATCATCCATTACATTCACAGAAGTTTAAAATTCATAATGTACATATACAGCCTGAAGATAAGCCTTGTTCATGTAACATCGTGTTAAGAATTGCTGATGTGTCTCCTGCGTAGATGTGAAATCTCTCCACAATGAAGGTTAACCACCACCTTTTCTTCCTTTTCTTCAGCTGATGTACTTATCTGTTCCTAGTGTGCTAAAGGCAAAAAATAGGTAATCCTTTCCCTTACATGGGGCTCAATGATAGCAGCTTTTCTTTCCCTAGCCACCAAGGGGGGAAAGGAAAGCTCTCTCAGATATATGTTCGCCCAACAGAAAAGGTCACTGGGTTAGTAGGCAGAAAAGTAAAAGACATAAATGTATACCTTCTGGGACCTTTTTATTTACCACATATTCTGAATCAACTGGTGGACCTTAGATAAAATAAGAAAAATGGTGTCTTGACCACAAAATGGAGCATTTCAGGAGTCAGATAATGCGGCCTGTTGCCTTTCTGGTGCATTATTAGACAGATGACCTGACGTCGTCCCAAGAATGAACAGTACAGGAACAGGAATAAAACAGTGACAGTGAAACCAGCTGTCTTGGAGAGATACTCAGGGCAACATGTAAGGAGTGTAGCTCTGCCCTACTGCCTTGAAAGCTGGTCTGCTAGGATTGTCCCACAGGTAGGACAGCAGCCACTATTCACAGACTACCTGTTGCACACAGCTATCCTTCCCTATTACACAAAGGGGAAAGCAACAACAGGGTTTTCTACCTCTACCCTTCCTTTTTAGAACCAGCCTATATATATATACATATATATATATATTTTTTTTTTTTAGTAATTTGAGATGCATTACTTACATATTTCTCTGTCTTATGGTTGCTGTGGCTGCCCTTCCTTTCAAATACATCAAATACATTTCTCTGTAGTCTCTTCTAGGGGTCATCTTGATTCTTTTCTGACATCCAAACGGACTACTGTCCTTAGGATGATATTCACCTAAACGTATTTATATGTCTACAATTTAGACATTTGCATGTGAACTAGTCACCACTGTAGTTAATGGAAAATAAAAAATAAAATAAAATAAAATAAAATAAAATAAAATAAAATAAATAAAATAAAATAAAATAAAATAAATAAAATAAAATAAAATAAAATAAAATAAATAAAATAAAATAAAATAAAATAAAATAAAATAAAATAAAATAAAATAAAATAAAATAAAATAAAATAAAATAAAATAAAATAAAATAAAATAAAATAAAATAAAATAAAATAAAATAAATAAAAAAGATAAGACCCTCTTAGGTCCATTACTTTTAATGTGGACATTTAAAGTAGCTCAGAGGAATCATGTTCCAGAAAAGGGCTTGTACAAAGAGTGTCTTGGAGACTGACTTAGGTGGAAACCCTACTTGCTAGTTGCTCAGAGTGAAGTGTAGCAAAAACCACCTGCACTGTCTTCATCTGGAACTGGTGCCATATGACCTTTGTTGTCTTCTTTTATCCTAAACACAAGAAGTTGTCACTCCATTGCCACATCAAACAAATAAAGTATGTAAACATTGCTTTCAAAAGCTATGGTGGCCCTTAGCTCCTGCAGATCCCAAAACATACTTAATTTTGTATAGGATTTGCTTATTTACAACAGAGCTAAAATTAGCTTTAAGAGATCCTTTTATGCATAAGGACTTCAGAACTGACAATTGGAAAGTTTTAGTTCTTCAGTAAAACAAAGTCTAGGGAGAACTGGCTTTTCATTTTCTCAGTTTAAAATATCTGTTTCTAGCTGCAATGGGAACTGTCATGACTATAAGAAAATTGTTATTCAGTATATGACTTGTATATGACTATAAAAAGCTTGCAGGAAAGCTTCTTGAGATAGATGGGATGTGAGACAATAATATCGTTGTTGTCCATTGATGTACTGAGTTCCTGTAGGGAGTTAAAGCTCCATTTTCCAGAATCCCAGCGTGTTGAAGACTATTTTGATTTCATCTGTTGGGCTCTTTTGGTTATGAACATGTAACTGTTGGTCCAGAGCTAGGCTCATTTGTTGTCTCCGTGGAGAAAATCTTAAGGCACTAACCTAAGATGGATGTGACACCAGAATGAATCCAGATTTTACAACCAGAATAGCAAAAGTTTGAAATGAACAGATATGTCAGACCATTCAAAGGGGAAAATCCTACATCTGAAATAAAAGAAAGCTCATGCAACTAATGTCTCATGTGAAGCTACACTGGAAAGTGGGCTGGGATAGGATTTACACTTTCATTTGTGCTCTGATCTTGGGTTTGATCTGGGCTACCAAAATAAACTGAGAAGTTTATAAATAGATGCTCCAACTAGAAGAGAGAGTTCCTGTTGCTGAAATGCAATGGGTTCGCAAGGAAAGCTTCATATACTAATGGATACTTATGTTACTCTACCTACACAAACACATGTTGCTTCTCCCTGCTGTGGAGAGTTATTTGACTTAATTTTTAAGTGCCCAAAAAGAATTAAATTCACAAGGCCACACAGAGGTTCTGTGGGAAATCACAAGATATCAAACTTTCCACTTCCTCTTACCTTTTTTGTAAAATATTTGATTTGGTTTTGCTCCCATCTTTTTTATGCTCAGACAAAAAAACAGAGTGGTCAAGAAACACATATATCAAATAAATCACACTGTAGAACCCCAAGGGGAATAGAGGGAGGCCAAAAGATATCCTTCAATAAACACTCCACTCTTGATGTACTACACGGTTCTAGAAATTGCATTGCCTGCCTGTGAAGGAAATGAAAGATGGCAGGTCATTAGTGATTGTAGTGTTCAAGAGATTTTAATTAATGGAAAATGTTTTAAAAGCTCAGCAAATATTTACCTCATGCACCTTGAGGAACTGGACTTAACCTCAAATAAAAAGGTGAACGTGATGACTTTCAAGTGTGGGAAGAAGTGCTATTTTAACCTAACCATTACGCAACTTAAGATACAGACACCAGGCTACATCTATTTGTGCTTATTGCTTTGGTCATCCACAAGTCATATGCCAGGAGATATACTTACAGATAAAATTCACTAGAGAAGAAATTATACATTCATGTAGCAGAATAACTTTGGAACATATTTCAGAAATGAATATGGAGTATTAATAGTGTAGGTAAAAATGATTTGGTTGTATGTGATTTTCATCTGTTCTTCATTTTGTGTAATAGTTGGCCTTAACAGCTGAAGTTTTGTTTCAGGTTGTAAGTACACCTTCATCCTGCTCCTCTTAACTATTAGTTTCCTCTTAACTATTAGTTTCTCGTGTTTGAAGAAAACCTCTGTGATAACTCTCTCTGGTAATAATTTTATCTAATGCTTTTAATCTACAAGTATTCCAACACATCTCTCATGCCTTTAGTTTTATAACTAAAAGTTATAGTGCCAATTCACATGAGTTTTTATAACATAATAGAAACTACTAGACACAACTGAAATTATGCATATTCCCTTTACATGTGTTAAATAAAATGGAGTCAGAGAACAGGTAGAAGTTCTGGATATTAATTAATTATTTGTTTGTTTATTCTTGCTGGTATTATTTTAGCCTGTAGCAATTCACATTTTTGGGAGGAGTCTCAGGCATGGTGTTGGTGATGGCACTGTCAGGGATGGTTACCAGCAGGCAGTTGGGACACACACACTGTGTTCTGGTCTATAACAGTATTAAGATACATGGATGTAGGGTTTGCATGCCTTTTACTTCCAGACAAGAGAGCTGTCCCCAGTTTGTTTTATTTTATAGGATAAAAGTAGCTATTGTACAAACCCAGAGAACAAGAGAGTAAGTTTTGCAAAGCATTTGTGGTTCTAAATGGATTATAATAGGACTTTTCCTGCCTTAAAGGAGAGGAGAATGGAAAGAAGAAGGGAAAGTAGAGGCATACGTAGATAAAATGGCTTGCTCAACATCTCCAGCTTCCAAATGGCATTTCAAAAGTGGTATTGATCTAGAAGGAATTACTGAGTCTTCCATATGCTTCATGTTCCAGTATGTGTATCATCTCAGTTTTACTCTGTTATTAACTACATTTTTTATGAGTAAAAAGACGTTAATTAATATGTTCTGGACTTTGTTCTGTATAAAGTGACAAAATTAAACACACACTGTAAAAAAAAAAAAATCTAGTGGAGGTGGAAATAAATATTTCCTTAGACTCTAGTACTTATTCTGATTTTCAGTCATCCAGCTGATGGTGGGTAAGGGGAAGACATCAGTTCTGAGAGTGTCACAAGCAGTGATCACAAGCAATTCAAGTGAGGGTCTCCAAGAGGGTAGAAGAAGGTCCAGTGGCTCAGGAAAGGCTTGGTGATAATTATCATAGTTATAGAAAGGACGAATCAAGTATTAAGAAACTGTGCTAGGAATCAGCATCTGTTCTTCTCAGAATAGCGCATGTATGCTTTAACCTTTGCAAATCACCTCTTGAAGATCATCTCTCTGCTAAAAAACATACCTGTTAAGCTCCTGTAAAGGTGGATTGGAGGAAATTGTTATCGATTCTGAGGCTCACAGATCTTGCAGCAAAAAGAGCTAAGTATAAGGTTAGTAGTAGAGATGAGGATAAGAAGGGAGAATAAAATGTGGAGGACCATTAGTTCCAGGAAGTCCAAAAAGTCATTTGACTGATAGGAAACTCAGCAATATATGAAGAAAACTTGGTTAGGAACCAAAAAGGGATACTATTGCTGAAGGAAAATTAAAGCAAGATAGATGATCTGAAGGAAATGAGCTCTTCAATAATTCAAAGAGAGATCTTCTGTGGGACTTGCAAAAGTGTCTTTTGGATGAAGAAAGATCTCACTGCAGAGGATGTAATAATTTGCCTTCTGAAAGTGCTCTGGGTGGTGTGGGTGAATGCTGTAGTTAACATGCCTTTTTCTGTGTTTGTACAAGTCCAAACTTGAGAAATTGAGTAGTTATTGTAAAATAAATGAAGAAATGAAATTTTGCAGGCCTGAAATATTCTCTAAATTCATTTTTGGTTATTTCTGCTGCTTCAGGGAAAAAATAAATCTACCAAAATTCTTCTATCTGGAATAATTCTAACAGTGTAGTCCTTGACAGAAAATGTAGAAGCTAAACATAGTATAAGTGTTCAGATCTCTTCCATGGGGATAAAATATGTGGGTAAAAAAAAATATTTTCAGCACACAATCATGCAAACCCAACATCTTCCAGGAATCTGCTCCTTTTTTTTTTTTTTTTTTTTTCAGTCCGTGGTGGATGGGAGCCTGCTACAGCCTCACCTTAATACTGTTGCATCTGATGCAACCCTCTGCTGCCTGTTCATTTATCTCATTGAGTTCTCTCATTCAGGTACCCATGTGTAGTGTAGAAAAGCAGCTATCACATTATACCTAGTATACACATGCTCTGTAATTAGCAGCATTAAGTCAGACTCTTCATTACCACCCAAAGTGAAAAAAAGGTTTGCTTTTCTAGAGCTGGAAAAACAAAACAAAACAAAACAAACAAACAAAAAAAAGCACATGAGAAGTGAAAAGCTGTCTTACCTTCTTTATTCAAACTGTGGCCTTAGTCAGTGGTAATGCAGACTAGAGGTTAAAGAATGACTTAGCTTTGAAAGAAAGCTTTGTGGTTTTCCTCTACCTGGCAGTCCTGTAGCTCAGTGGCCCTCATTATGAACAACAGATACCTCCAGGTGTGTCCTGCAGCAGATGGAAGAAGTACAGTGGCTGTCCAAGGATGTTTGTGTAATAACTGAAAGGAGGATCATTTTCTTTCTATGTTATGAATCACAAAAGATGAAAGTAAGAACTCCACAAGTCAAGGCTTGAGGATTGAATGGAGACAATATATATGTGATCAGTAAACGTAGCTGTATGAGGTCAGATCAAAGGTCCACCAAACCTATCTATTGTTTCTGGAAGTGGTGAATGGCAAATGACAGGCAAGAAGTGACAACAGTCTAGGATGGAGCAAAGTTTTTCCAGTGCATTGTTAAATATTTGACTAATCTGCAGTTTAGGAATCTTCTAAATCAAAAGTAATGTCTCAGTAAGGAAAGCCCTTGTGCAATGCAGTGGTGTGAGTAAAATGGAAGTTCAGACAGGGGTATGTCATGAATACGGAGTTTAGACCTCAGAGATAAAAGTTTTAATCCTAGCACTGTCACTGTCCTTATTAGTGGTTTTGCATGTATCATTGCATTTCTATATCCTTGGATTTCCTCAGTAACTTTGTCTTTTATGGCTTCTTTCAACTTTGAGCAGCTGGGGGTGGAGACTCTCTTTTACTATGCACCTGTGTTGCCCTTCACACCCTTCACACTACAAGGCCCTAAGTTCTTTTGGTTATTCACACGTGCCATAAAGTGTCACTACTTCAGTGAGCTCAGTAGGCAGTCTTGCTCAATAGGAAACAAAGAATTGGTTGGCACTGGTAGTGAATATGTCCTTCTTATGACATGACAAGTCAAATATTGCATTGCAAGAACGTGTCTAATTAAATGATTTATTTCCTGGAGGATCTGATATTTCTTATCTAAGACTGGTGTTTAAAAGCAAGAGAAGATAGCTTTTGCAGCTGTACACTTGAGTGGAGTTGTGCCATGAGACTGTAGGAAATGGCACTGGCTGGGACCTCAGGGTGTCATTCCACTTCTGCAGTGCAGGATTATTCTACATGATTCATGCTTGTTCCATCTTTAGATAGATCTAATTACAATCTTTCAAAGACGAAAATCCCATAGATTCCTCAGGCAACTGTTTCCCATGCTCAGCTGCTCTTTACACTCTTCCTAATCTCTAACTTAATTTTTAAACTGTTTCACACTTTGGAATAACATGAGACTTCTATTGTCTCAATGGAAATGAGATGAAGGGAAACAGAGAAAAAGAGGCAAAGAATTCTGAAGCAGTATAAAAGGTTTATTCTTACTGCTAAAGGACAAATTCATGAGGTGACATCCACAGGCTGAAAAAAAAAAAAAAAAAAAGATGATGATGTGATCTCAGACAACTCTATATTGCCAACAGACCTACTCTTGCAGTCTTATTGCAGTCTTAGTGAAATCTAGTCACTGGCTTTGTTGGAAAATTTTGTCCATTTGTGGGTGCACTTCACTCTCTCATGAGAAGTGTATGCTTCTGATTTTATCTATGACTTTAAGTCTCTGCTGTAGCCAACAGCATATTAAAACTCAGACTGAGAAAAGTCTAAGGGTGGTTCATTTAAGACTGTTCTTTTCAAATATGTCTCCTAGGAATGATGGGCAATGCTCACTGCAAGTTTTCTGGGGTGAGTAGGTGAGTCCATTTTGAGATGAAAAAGACTCCTTCGAGTCTAAGATAAGAAATTAGACATAATCTTGAAACAATGGAAACATTTTCTGTTTAAGCTTGAGAAACAATGAGATGCTTTCTTCTCAAAAATAGAAAATTAAAAGATGAAAAGAAATTCAGAACTTAAATTCCAGTGTGGTTATTTCAACATTTAGTAATTTGATATTTGATAATAAGTAATTATTTAAAACATTAAAAGTAACACTAAAAATGTGTTCCAGTATATATTCCTGGAAAGACTTAAAGATATTCAGAACATGATGAAAGCTATTATTGTCCTTGAGATTTTTCTGATCTTTACAACAGCTATAGATTTTCTGATAATGAAGTTAAGTGAGCCTAAAATGCTCTCCATTAAATGTGTGGTGCATATTTGTTCAAAAAAAAAAAAAAAAAAAAAAAAGGTGTTTCTGCTCCTCTAAAATTACCATTGTGACAAACATAAGTTTGCTGAGAGGTATTGATTAGGTTTTAAAATTGATTTCATTTATATTACTTTTCTCTATTTTCTGTAGGTATGTTATTTTTTAAGCTTTCATTCATTCTTTCGTTCTTTCTTTTCTGATGTATCTACATGAACCCAGAATCTGCACCCAGAAAGAGTTATTCATTGCACACACACAAACCACGTGCACGTGCCTGGACACAGAGAAGGTGTTTATGAGAGGGGAAGACCCAGTGGTTGGTGGCTCCATAGTATCACCTCCTGATGAAGTGCATCTCTTCCAAATCACGTGGCCCAGGAACATTCTGTTCTCCCAGGAAATCTGCCACCCATTCTGTTCAAGTCTTTGTTTCTGTGTCCCCCAGAAATTCTTTCTGTAGGTAAATAGGAGGAAAGCATAGCAGACAAAGGAGCAGAAGTACTGGGTTGACAGAAGCATATTCATTTAATTGTTTCAGCTTCACAGTTATTGTTACATATATCCCATTTTTTGGTTAGAAGAGTAAAACAGGAATCAGAAAAGCAGAGAAAGGCTTTCTCTAACTCTACATCTGAGATGATTTAAGATTACTTAGAACACCCCAAAGACCTGAACATTAAGATGTTATCCATGCAACAGAGATTTATACAGAGGAATCTATCTCGTTAACACTGCTGAATGATTATGGAAGAATCTTACTAGAAGTAATGAAAACTTCTGATTTGTAAACTTGTGATGTAATTCATTTTTCTATCGCTCTATTAAAATGACAAAGTAGCACACACAGCAATGAATTTCCCCCTCACTATGGCTGAAATTATAGTTTTTAGTAAAGCCATTGTGTCTCCAGAGGTTAAGGCTGAAGGTAACTGATAACATGGATGAAATACCAAAACTCCCTAAACCTCATTCTGGTAGAATTCAGTTCACTACAGCCTTGAAAAGACATTGTAAATCTTGGCAAGAAGATACTGCTTTCAGGAAGAGCAGATAAAAGAGCCATGTACCGTTTCAAGGAATAAGATCCAAGCTGAACTACATTGATCTTTTTCTTATTAATTACAAACAATGTAATAACAGAATGGATTTAATGAACAGTATTTTAACTAGGAAGGCAAAGATAATAAAATAAAATCTATACTTACTCAGGGGATGTATCCTTCAACCTTTATTCATGTTGAGTTGTACCAATGAATGAAGTGGAGACTAACTGAATCATTATGAAAAAGTCATCTCTATCTTGAAAAATGCAGTTATAAAACATAGTGATTTAATACATTTTAACTAGTACGCTGTTAAACATTAATTGTCTATAATTGTTGATATGCACAAATCAATGTTAATCTCCGATGTCGACACTTTTAAAACATGATTGGCTTAGATGATTCTACCAGTGGAAGCCAAAATTAAAACTATTTCTTCTATTGTAGCAGTTAAAACAAAGCTAAATAATTTTCTTTTTTTAATCATATTCCAAACTCTGCATGGGTTCAAACATTTCTGGGTTTGGCTAAATCAATTTGCTTTTCATAGCCAAATATGTGCTTCATTAAATTTTTTCTGAGTAACAAAATGTGCAGGGCTAACCACGCAAAACCTGATTTTAACTGAGCATTTCTAACCTAATGAAAATTATATTTTAATATATTCTTTTATCATCAATATCTAGAGGAGGATGACTGCCATAAACCACAAGGCTTAATGTTAGCTATACAGGTAATAGAAATTTGGGGGGGATTAACTAGAAGAAATATACTAAAAAGTGTTGTTTAATGCCTTGCTCTGGCCACAGATATTTATATAAGCATCTAGAAACCCCTGTATAGAAGTGAATGCCCAGAAACAAAAAGGCTAACTGCAGGAAGTTCATCTGTTCTTGTAAGTAGCTAATTACTTGAAATGCCAAGTAGATGGATATTACTGAATACACTGTGTGTGTGGGTGTTTTTATTATTATTATTATTATTGTTGTTTGTTTGTTTGTTTTCCAAAAGAAAAAAAAAATCTAAGACAGTTGCTTCTGAAGCTGTCATCTCTTAGCTGAAAATTTTAGGAAGATTTATCTTTTTTGTTTGTTTGTTTTTGTTTATTTCTTTATTCCATAAGATATATAACTGATATTATGTAGCAATAATAAGAAAATAGCTTAATTACTTATGCAGCATTTGGTCTGTCAGGAATCTAATTACTTCTTGCTCCTCCATAAGTCCTTGTCATGGGGGATCTCCTAGTACAAGGTCTTGGGTAAAGGTAATTAGTGTTTTCTAATAATCTCCCCTGTTATTCCACAGTACATTGAACTTAATGTGCCAGTTTCAGTTACTGGCCGCCAGAAGCTCCATGGCAGTTTTCTATTTCATTCTGGTTGTGCTCTTGTAGCTAGAAGACTAAGTGATTCATACTCCACAAAACATTAACTCCTCTTTCCCAATTGAAAACAATAGGGCTAAAGAAGCACCCTGGGAACAACAGCAATAACAAACAGCAGCAGATAGCACAGATCCTCTGTTATGTTCAGCTACAATAATTCAGTTGGGAAGTGTAGAAAGTTGTACCCACAGGAATGCAGTCAAGGTGTTTCTGACTCACCAGTGAAACACCACTTTTCTGTGCTCTCTTCTGAAGTTCTTGGGAATCCTCTCAGGATCAGGAAAATTATCGCAGCCTGGGAAACAGTTGCTTTTTTCTAAGGCTTTCTTATAACAGGCTATATTGAACATTAATTTTCTCAAAGAGGGAAGCTTATCTTGAGCTCAGGATGTTTCCCAGAGAAAGTTGTTTGACCCTTTCTGAGATGGGAATTTTCTCACCCTTGAGTCATGCATATCAAAGAAAAAGACCTATCTCTGTAATGGTTTTACATCATAATTTCACTCTAATTCAAACAATTTTATATCTGAACATTTTATAGCACTGATTGAGAGGAGCAATATTGATCTCACATATGGTCAGAGCTGAACTGGCCTGAGCTCACTTAAATCAATGGAAAGACACAGACATATACACAGGGTGAATCTGATCTTAGGTAAGGTGAATTGTTTTCTTCTGTTGCCAGCAAAGGGGGGTTTGGGGTGAATACATCCTGACATATATTATGTGCTGAGAAATAGGGAAGACAACCCTTTACTAGCATTCCCCTTGATCCTGCTACTCTATTAAAAGGCACACGGGCTTCCTGGGAAAACAGAGGTGCTGTTGATCTTCAGGTGGGTGGACAGATGTGAAGTACTTCCTCAGGTACAGGTTTGAAAGACACCTGCTCTTCAGAAATGAGGGGTCTACAAAGGGAGTCTACTCAAGTGTAGGAACTTATTCATGTTCAAGAAAGAGAATTCTTTAATGAACAATTCTATCAGGGTTTTAGCTTTCCTAGCCAGGAATCAGGTTAGTAAAGCCAAGCCCAGGTAGAATTGAATCTGGCCAAGGAAATCAAGGGGAACAAGAAGGCCTTCTGCAAGAACTTCAGTGACAAAAGGAAGGCCCTCTCCTGAAGGAAAGGGGAGACCTGATTACCCAAGACAGTTCAAGGGCTGCGGTACTGAATACCTTCTTTGCCTCAATCTTTACCAGAAAGACTGTCCTTCGGGATTGCCAGGCCCCAGAGGCCAGACAGATTGGCTGGAATAAGGAAGATGCATCCATTCTAGAAGAGGATCAGGTCAGGGAATACTCGAGAAAACTGGACATTCACAAGTCCATGGGCCCTGATGGGATGCACACAAGAGTGCTGAGGAATCTGGCAGATGTGATTGTGAGGCCACTCTATAATCTTTGTCCATTTGTGGCAACTAGAAGAAGTGTATGTCACTTGTATCTTCAAAAAGTGCAAGAAGGAAGACCCAGGACAGTCAGCCTCACTTCAGTCTCTGGGAAGGTGATGGAACAGCTAATCATAGATCCTGGAAACCATTTCCAGACACATGAAAGAGAATAAAATTATAAGAAGTCAGCATAGATTCATCAAGCAGAAGTCATGCCTGACAAACCTGAGAAGCCTCTATAATGAAATCATCAGCCTAATGGAGCAGCGGACATTGTCTTCCTAGACTTTGGTAAGGCCATTGCCATTATCCCTCATAAGATCCTCATAAAGAAGCTAGTGAAGAATGGAGGAACCTGGTCTACCGGGAGGTGTCCCTGCCCATGGCAGGGAGATAGGAATTAGATTTTTAAGGTCCCTTCCAACCCAAACCATTCTATGATTCTGTGGATGAGCAGACAGTGTTGGGGGACTGAAAACTGGCTGAACAGACAGGCCCAGAGGGTAGTGGTCAATAGTGCAAAGTCTAGTTGTAGGCAAGTAAAGAGTGGAGTACTGCAGGTGTCAATAGTGAGTCCAGTCCTGTTTAACATCTTCATTAACGATCTGGACAATGGGGTTGAGTGCACCCTCAGTAAATTTGTGAATGAAATGAAGCTGGGAGGAGTGGCTGACTCACCAGAGATCTGTGCAGTCATCCAGAGGGACCTCGACAGGCTGTAGAGGTGGGCTGACAAAAAAATCTCATAAAGTTCAGCACGGAGAAGTGCAGAGTCCTGCACCTGGGAAGAAACAACTCCAGGCACAAGGACATGCTGGGGGCAACCCAGTTGGAAAACAGCTCTGCCAAAAAAGACCTAGGAGTCCAAGTTGGACATGAGCCAGCAATGTGCCCTTGATGCTAAGAAGGCTAATGGTATTCTTGGCTGCACGAGGCAAAGTATCATCAGCAGGTCAGGAGAGGTGATCCTGCCCCTCTACTCAGCATTGGTGAGGTTGCATCTGGAGTACTGTGACCAGTTCTGGGTCCCCCAGTACATAACAGACCTGGATGTACTAGAAACAGTCCAAGGGATGGCCACCAAGATTATGGTTAAGGGACTGGAGCACATCTCCCGTGAGGAGAAGCTGAGAGAGTTGAGACTGTTCCGCCTGAAGAAGAGGAGGCTTAGAGAGAACTTATGAATATGTTTAAATACCTGAAGGGAGGGTGCAAAGAGGACAGAGCCAGGCTCTGTTCAGTGGTGCCCAGTGACAGGATAAGAGGCAATGGGCACAAACTGGAACACAGGAGGTTCTGTCTGAACATCAGGAAGCATTCTTTACCTTGAATCCTTTCCAGAAACACTATAGCAAATTCACGTTCCTGCACGCTCCTACACCTTCCCTCTGTACTCAGTGGATGGTTCTGGCATTGTTTACTGCCTTTTAACTTGAAAAGGAGCTTCAAGTTAAATATCAATTATTGTTTAGCAGCTTAATAATAACTAAATATAGACCAAATAGTTTCCCTACCAACTCTAAGGACCTGAGTGCCCCCAAATCCTTCCAGGTTTGGGAATTCATAGCCAGGACTAACCTGGGGAATATAAATTTCAAATATTTGAATCAGTTACCATATGTGCATGTCAGGGGAGAAATTTCAAGAAAGAAATTTGATTTTGTACCTTGATTTCATCCCCATTCTGATTTTGTCAGGGGATGTCGCATCCTGGCATTTCTGGTGTGTTAGATGGCTGGAAGTTCTGAGAGAAAGAGCGAATCTGGATGCATGAAACCACAAAATAGTTTCTAAGGTTGCTTTATGTTGCTTATATGCATCATCTTTAGTGGTGACCCTCTCCCACAGGGCTCTTAAAGCAGAATCCACAGTCTCTAACAGTTCATATGTTTATAGCAACTGGGTACTCAATAACAGAAGCAAGTGAGTGACCTTTTAAGGTTTGTTCCAGACTCTTCTAGATTACCCACAAGGATATTCTTTGAATGGCTCTATTTGGAAATGAACCTTATAAAAGTAATCCAAGGTATCTCATGGCTATTTTGTTTGTACAATCTGTATCAGTGGTCAAGAACAAGGAAACTTCATCTGAAGTGTTCAAAACAACTTAAAAATAAATAAATAAATTACTGATTAGCATTCACTCATGAAATTGGTACACAAAAAATTGTTGAAACTTTGTTAACAATTTTCCTTGATAATATGCACTTTAGGAAAAAAAAATCATTTTTATAGAAATTAACTTTTATAGAAGTTCCCAGCTCTAATAACCTGTGTTCTTTCAAAGTACTTCAAAAATAAAAAAAAAATAAAAAATAAATTTAAAAAAATCTGCCAGTATTCAAAAAGCTCCCTAAAGTTATACAAATTAGATTATTTTGGTATGACAGTTAAAAAATTTGTGTTTATATATGTTTTTTGTTGTTGTTGTTGTTTGTTTGTTCGCTTCTTTTGTTTTGTTCTGTTCCGTGGGAATTACCTTCATTTCTTGCGATATGATTCATTTCATTATGGTTGTATCACATTAGGGATGTAGTTCTCATCACTATTCTAGTTTAAATGGACTCTTACATGAGACATAGCAGCTGTAAGCAATATCAATAAACATTTATTTTCTTTGTTAGTTTTTGGTGCTGTTTGTTTCTTTATTTTGTTGGTTTGGTTGTGTCTAGGTTTTGTGGTGGTTTTTTTTTTTTTGGTTGTTATTATTGATTTTTTTCACTGCAGAGAGGAATTCATTTCGTATGGACTGCTAAGCTTTTCCTGTGCCAAACCATGAGGCATAGTAATAAGTAATGTTTATGAATTAAGCTTCTGTCAATGAGTATTTTAGGGAGAGAAGTAACTCCTGCGAAGCACTTTTTTCCATGGTAGTCCATTATAGCTGGGACATGCTTCCTATCAACATCCACAAAATATCTTATTCTCTTTGAAATCTCTGGATGTCTTCCTCTCTGCTCCTTCGAAAAATATGACAAAACTTAATATACCAAGACCATCAACTATCATGTTATCTCATGATATTATTTATTTATATTTCCCTATCTTTGAGTATTTAAATGATGTGGTGTTTTGTTTGTTTGTTTCTTTCTTTCTTTCTTTTGTGTCTGATTTTATGTCTGAGGATTTTATGTGGCATGTGTTCTGTAGAGGAATTAACACCCCAGATGCCTTGTTTGTGTCTGAGAATTCTGAGTTCTAAACTAATATTAATAATAGATGCTACTCACTGCTTCTAATAAAGTCCCATCTATTGGTTTCAGGTATTAAATTATTTCAGTCCATTTAATCTCTGTCTCTGTCTGAGCCTTTTGCAGGTGAATCCTCTTTTACTTGCTTAAAGAGACATGGAAAATTTGAGCATTCAGGTTCAAACAAATGAATCAGTCACTTAAATGAGAGACTGTTCTCAGCCACTCTTCACATAAACAATTGCAAAACTCAGAGCCGCTGTACAAATCACGGGGCACAATTTGTCTGTTATTTCAGAATTAACATCTTAATTGGCTATCTTCTTATTAGATCTCAGAAAAGATGTTCCAACATTCTTCAGTATTTAATTAAGATATAGTAAACGGTTTTCTAAATTAAATTTTCTATCCTAGTGGACATGGTTATTGAAAAAATCAATTGAATTGAAATCAGTATCTTAATAAAAGATTTTCTTCTGCATTTGAAGCAAGTTTTGTGCTTTGCTTAACGCTAATTAAGGAAATTTCTCTGGAGGCTTGAATTATTTTTATCTAGAACCAAATGCTTTGTAAATAAATACAAACCTTTATTATTTATTTATTATTTATTTATTTTATATTTGCCTTGCACTTTACCTAAAACCAGTTTTCTGAAATGAAAATTTCCTGTTTATGAAATAGTCACAGATTTTACACCATTCAGCATGTCTTTCTTACATGACACACTCTCCAAGTGCAAGGTCGGAGAGATTTACCAATTGCTATGCACTACAATCCTGTGCCAGATTATTACTGACTCTGTAAGAAGAATTTGTCATTCATTACTTCACAGTTCAATTTTAATATTCTAAAAAAATGTTGAACTTTGATGGCTCTGTCAGTGTTGAACATAATTTAAGTTACTATTTTTGAACGTACTCACCTTATTCACATTGTTCATTACCAGGCTTTTTTCAGCAGGTGGACAGTGTTTTTTTTCACTGTTTTGTCTCCAGATGACTTTATGCTCAGAAATACTAACAGAGAGATTATTGCATATCTTCAGCATTGTACAAGGTTGTGCAGATTTTATGTCAATCCCTATCTTTACAGGGTGAAAATTTAACATTTCACAAAGCTAATAAGAAGGATGGAGATTTTCATAATCTCTTCCATAGTCAAAAGACCTACTACTCTATTTCTGCTGTGAAATTCATCAAGTATGTGGATCTGGAACACATTTAAACTATAGTGGGAAAAGAAAGGATGGAACCATTATATATTCCAATATAATAGATTCATAAGTGCAACTGAGTTATTAAATTCCTGTCTGCAGGTGTTGTTTACACTCCTTTCTTCATAGCATCAGCATGCTGTAGGTATAGTGATACAGTGATCAATGTGAATAGTTTTCAACCTATGTTTTGGAAACCTAAAAGATTCTGCAGCACTTCAAGAAGTTCATAGAAGTTCACTAAAATCAATAAGTTCACTTTTTTTTTTTTTTATGCAAGGATTCGTGCTTCTATTAAAAACATCAATTTTCTGAATATTACTGTAAATCATTCAAAGGAAAATCTGTTTTCTGTGTATAAGAATCTTTCATCTCACTCATTAAAATCATTATAGAAGGACCCATGTGATTTAACAACATACAGTCAGGAAGTGAAGCAGTATTTCTGAATCGTACTCCAAAGAAAGTACTTGGATCTCCCCATACTCAATCTGCTAAAATGTTCAAAAATCATTTAAAGTATATGAAGTACATAAAAAACACACACACACACACACAAAAAAAAAGTTTACCCAGTCTCCTTTAACAGTCCTAAGAGATTTGCATGAAATGACCTTGGAGAGTCACTTTCAGTAACAGATTAGGACCTTTTAGAATGAAAAAAATAACACAGGCAAAATCCATTATGGTGAAATTAAAAAGTGATTGTAAGAATGACAGTTTTGTTTTGTTGGGTTTTGACTTCTTTTTCCTACTTCCAACCTCCTTTAAAAACGTTGAAAGATATTTAATAAGTTGCAGAGTTCCATGTTTACATTTTCAGAAAGAAACTTGTGTTTGAAATATCTTACCACTACAATCACAGTATTTTCTTAAAAATAAAAATCAATAAATAATAAAAAAAAATTTGAAATAGAATTATAGAATATGAAATTAAGCTTTTCATGCTGCAGCAAAATTTTGGAGGTATTGGAACATGTTGTGGAATTATTCAACTTGTCTTCTCTTTGGGAAGTTGTGATATTTTAAAGTTCACAAGACAAGAGAAAGTTCAGGAGACAAGAGAAATTCCACATTCAGAAAGGGCTCAGACTGTGGATCCTAGGACAAGTTTGTGGACAAGTTTTATTGGAATAAACAGATCATTTGCTTTAACCATTCTAAGAGTGATTTTTTTCCATTTTGTAATCCTCCTATCAGTTCTATTCTTGGGTCCTTGAGCATATACTTGTCATGTATACTTTTTCTCACTTTTTACATTTTTCCCTTGATTTTGTGCTTATGTGCATCATCTTCCTGATGACTCCACTGTCCTGTATGAACAATAAGTAAAGTAATGGAGATTTATCATGGAAATCTATGTCAGATGATAAATAAGCAATTTACAAATGAATATCTCATGATGACACTAATCTAAAAACAAGCCCTTTAAAATTGTGCATTTTGTTATGGCAGCTGAATTGCTGATATGCCAAGGAACTAACAACACAGAGAAGCTTCAAGTAGGCTGAAAAAAACAAAGTAGAGTCACTAGGTTAAAAATACCAGAAGTGCTTTATTCAAGCATGATGTATCATTGTAAGGGAAATGAAATGTGTTTGTTCTGAACTGAAACACTTGGGCTGGCTGTTTATTTTGCAGAGATACTGAGACGTTAAAAGAGAGAGAAAAGTTGTTGGATTTTAAATATATGGGAGTTTTATCTGCCAGGGTCCCCCATTCCTTGAATCAACAAGCATTTTTCAGATATGCAAGGTGTTATCTTTTGATTTTGGAGACCATGTCAGATGTGTTGAGTCTTGGGACTTCGGTAATGGGTTTCACTCAGGGCAATGACATCTCATCCTCTGTGTTTGGCATACAGGTTCATCAAATCTGAAATTACTGCAGTTCGTATATGTTCTTAGCCTTGATAAAATTGAGATTTCCATCCTGCCTTATTGAAAATCTTCTTTTGGGGAAAAATAAATAGATAAATAAAAAATTGACCTCTGAGTAGAATTTCAAGACCAGTACAAGCCAGCAGGTATAGAGGATACAGCAGGTAGCATTTACGCTGTTTATTTAACATTTGGATTGGAAATCTATGGGTCCTACTATAAATCATCCCCTCCATTGTCTATATGTGGAAACTAGCCAATTAGCTTAATCACCTAATGTTAGACTAAAATTGGGTGTTCTGAATAACTTTCAGAGTTTCAAATGCTTTTAATAAGGAGAAAATGTATTTTCATGCATTAATTCGAATGCATTGCTGGACTTTACTTCCTTAATAGCCGGAAATGATATTGCCTACTTAATAATTTCACTGTTTCAAATGAAGTCATAGGCCATATGTACCACATAGTTAAATTCACCAATTCTGCTTTACATGTAGATGGGGTCTGAGGAAGGGTGCATTCACTCAAGTTCAGTGTCATCCTAATAACCTAAAACAGGACTGTATTTAAACAACTTCAAATGCAAAGAGAGAAACTCACATCTATCTGCAGAACAATTACCCACATCACTTCAAACTCATATGGAAGCCTGTTGTAGTGCTTAAAATCAAGCCTAGATTTTGCATATCCTAAAAGGAAATCCTTACTTTTTTCTTCACGTGTCTCTTCAGTGTCCAAATTCTACAAGAAAAGGAGCTGTCCTTTATGCCTAAGGATTTCACAGATCACAGAATGGCCAAGGTTGGAAGGGACCTCTGAAGATCATCTAGTCCAACCACAGAATGGCCGAGCAGGATCACCTAGACTACATTGCACAGGATGGCATCCAGGCGGGTTTTGATTATCTCCAGAGAAGGAGACTCCACAACCTCTCTGGGCAGCCTGTTCCAGTGCTCTGTCACCCTCACAGTAAAGAAATGTCCTCCTGTATTCAGCCGGAACCTCCTGTGCTTCAGTTTGTGCCCATTGCCTCTCATCCTCTTGCTGGGCACAACTGAAAAGAGACCGGCTCCATCTTCTTGACACCCTCCCCTCATATATTTATACATATTGATGAGGTCTTCCCTTAGTCTTCTCTTTTCCAGGCTAAACTGGCCCAGTTCTCTCAGCCTGTGCTCGTATGACAGGTGGTCCAGTCCTCTAATCATCTTCGTAGCCCTCCTCTGAACTCACTCCAATAGTTCTATGTCCCTCTTGTACTGGGGAGCCCAGAACTGGACACAATCCTCCAGGTGTGGCCTCACCAGGGCTGAGTAGAAGGGGAGGATCACCTCCCTTGACCTCCTGGCAACACTCTTTCAAGTGCACCTCAGGATACCGCTGGTCTTCTTGGCCACAAGGGCACATTGCTGATTCATGGTGATTTCTCAGAAGACATTTGGGTGTTCAAAATCAATAATAAATAAAATAACATGTAAGATTTGTTATGCATGTGACATTTTCACTATCTACAAAAGAACCCAAAAGCGTTTTCTTTTCCTCCCCCCTTGAAAATGTCCAATCAAACAGTTCTGGTAGTCTTTGATTTGAAAGAAACGTCAGGTTTTGGGTATTGTCCTTCATGCTAGAATTAATTATGACTATCAATAGAGTTACAGTTACTTGCAAAATCTTGTTCATAGTAGTTAGCAAGAAAATAGTATTCCTATTACTTATCTGGATGTTGTGCAAACCTGAAAGTGTGAATTCAGCTAATGTGAATAAAGCTAATAAGATATGTATACATTTATTTCAATAATGCCTTTTTTTTTTTTTTTTCTCAAGAGCCTTGGAGAAAAATTAAAGATAAATGTAATGCGGAGATCAGATGTTACATGCCAGTATATGGGTAAATGAAGTTGTTGTTACTCATTCTCTGAATAATGATGGATAATGACTTCCGATACTCAAGGATAAATGTACTATGAAGAAAAATTGATCTAAAGGAGAAAAGCTAGGAAAAGATTTTATATAAAAATAGAGAAAAATGTAGTATAATAGTATATTGGAAGACAAGGAAAATTTGATAAAATGAGAAGAATGCAAACAATCATAAACTGGATGGAAAGGAAAAATGAAGCAGAGAAGGTACAGAAGACAAATGATGTTAAGGAACAAAGACAGTTACTATGAGAATAGACCAGACCATCAGCTTTGTTTCTATGTGGAATACAAGGCTGACTTTGAGGAAAGTAAAAGTGTCCCTTAACTCCCCTGGGCTATTCCAACCATTCCAGTTTCATCAGGGAAATATATTGGGGATTCACAAATAAGGGAAGCTTTTTGTTCCTCCGTGAGCATGATAACACCAAAATTATAATGGTGGTCTGGAGTGCCCTCTGCTAGCCAAGAATGAGTCTGAAGACCTTGTGTCATTCGCACTCACAGTTCTGACTATTCAAATAACCAGCACAAGGTTTTAAAAAATTCATCATCAAAGGCTACCTGAAAATAACATAATATTACTTCAATTTTTATCAGTCATTTTTCTCCTATAACTTCAAGAAAACAAATAATTATGAATGCTTCCAAAAATCTTAATTGTCGGTGAGCAGTAATCCCTATGCCAAGGCAAACATTTTAACTTAAAGACAAAAGGAGATGTGTTTTGGAATACGGTTTCCACTTGTGCATGCCTGAGATTGTTAATTAGTTACTGCTAAAATTAACAGTTCCCAGAGACCTCTCATCACATGAATTTTGTAGAAATGTGAGTATAAAATCATCCTCAGGACTTGAAACAGATCCAGGCAAAGCTATTAGTTTTAAGATGCATTATTTGTATTCATGTCAAGACAAAACCACATCTCATTTAATGCCAATGGAATGTTTTGCAGCTCAACTTGCTATTATTTAAGTACCAATATAGGGAAGTAGAACACTGGTTGTTTTTTAGCTGCTGTCATTTTATGTAAGATTTCAATAGGGAGCAGCTACAGCTGGAATGACTTATCAATATCTCCTTCATCATATTTCATTATCACTCTGTAGCACACAAAAAAAAATGGCCTGTTGTATTTTGTGGAAAATTTATATAAAGAAATTGGGCAGTATTAGGATGTCTGTGACCTTGAAGCTGAAGGATTTCAAGGTTTTAAAAGCTTCAGACATCACCATGCATTGGCTATGCAGATTTTTTTTGTGGCGACTTAGCAGGTGTTGTGATTTAAAATCTGGTGTAGCTTAGAAAAGGTCTGTAAAGGCACTGAGAATGCCTTTGGACTAGACTCATTTTACTTTACTTTAGTCTGCTAAAAGTTTGATATCTGACCCAAGCTGATTAATTAGTTTTGCTCTAGGGTAAATGGAAAAAGGCATTTCTGGAGGACAATTCATCCCTCCCTAAAACAGAAGTATTATCCTTCCATCAGTTATAGCAGGAATCTAAGAGATTGGTTTTAGAAGTTGTGTCTTATTATGCCTGGCCTCTAGCTGCTACTGCAAAATGACATGGATGTCATGTAAGTCCTGTTTTGTCTCTGCTAACCTTTTGCTAATTTCTCATATGCAATGAGGTGACTTAAATGAAGTACACACCAGGTAAATGGATCAATTTCCAGTTGATAAACAACTTATAGGAGATATATCCCTACTGTTTTGAACATCTCTCTCTGTTCACCCCCTGTCTCATCCCCAAAGTACACATAGATTTGTAAAAATCAGCAAAGCAGTTGCAAAACTTAGTTTTACCACTAAACTATTTGATAGAAGCAGTGTCAACTTCATGATCAGAGAAAAACTCAAAGATTTGTTTCATAAACATTAATTAAGTCATATACTGAAACAAAAAGTATCATTCCAAGTAGGTAAGAAAGCACAAAGCATAATACAAAGTTAAAAAAAAAAAAAAAGGTAGGGGGAGGGTCATTAAGCAGAGTTATCTTCTACCCTAATAATGTGCATTTAAAAAATATATTTATATAATTTTTAATGTTGGATCTATTTGCCAATTGTCTGGGGACTGAATCCCATGCTAGATACTTAATTATTATTAATGACATAGGTATTAATTTGCCTACAGTCTCAGAAAGAGAACAGGTAAACACTTAAAACAAAATATATTGCATAAATACATTTCCACATGGCTGCATATTTGCCAGTAGCTTGAATCCAAAAAGTGAGTTTTATTTTCCATGAAACAAACAATTTAAAAAATGAGTATATATTTGTCTGTTAGTATAACAGCTATATGATTGTCATCAGAGATAGATGTGGCCACCTGCAGAGTTTATTTCCTAAAAATGTATTTATTTTAAATATGACTATGTGTATATAAAAATTCCTCTGTTTTTGTATTCTTCAGTTTATAGTTCAAGAAGATAGTAAAAATATTCATGCATGTGACTTTTTTTTTTTTGGTAAAAGTGTGAGTGTTGTAAGTATATGTGTGGGAACGGGTTGCCACATGTAGTGTTTTGGATACACTCATTTACTTATTTCTAAACATTTATATGCTTTAAAAGAAATTTTTGACACTTATCTCTGTTTTTGAAATTTAAACACAGACCTTGAAAAATCTTATGCATATGTCTAATTTTAATTGCAGATAGGATATGAGGAACATCACTTAGTCTGACTTAGTCTGAGGTCTCTTTTTTCCTCTTTTTTCTCTTTTTTTTTTTTCTTTTAAATTTTGGTTTTTGGTTTGTTTGTTTGTTTATTTGTTCAAGCAACCTTTACTAATCTTTTTAGGTGCTTGTGAGGCACCTATCCAAGTGTCCGTCTTCCACCACTGAATATATTTAAGGGAGGTGAATCTCAGCATCTGATTCTGCCTTTTCTTGCACATGGGTAGTCCAGACTGGAAGTGTGACAGCTGCAGGATAACAGAGACCTTTGGTTGAGGCAGGACAGATGGAGGCTCAGGGTTCTTTTTGTGGGAACAGATTTTGGTGACAATCCTTATGTCAGCAAGAAAACAAGAGTTTTTCCTGGAGTGTATTAGTGTTTTAAGGTTGCCTCTGTTAGTCAGTTTATTCTTCAAAGTCCTTTTAGCCTGTGAGTATTTGAATTTATAAACACCTTAGAAGGCTCATAGTAATTAATGTTAATGTGATAACATGTATTCCAACCACAGCAACTCAGTGCTAAGCATTTGTTATAAAAAGTTAGTGCAAGATGTATCAAAAAATTACGTGAATGTTTATTGTCTTTTAAGAAAAATCATCTCAAAAACATCAAAGTCCTTGCATGTCATATAATATAGTCATTCTATGAAGTGCCAGATGTCTTCATGAGATCTTATTATACATTACTAAAAGAGGTGCATTAAAAGAACAACATAACATTAATTAAAAAACAAACCATCGACTACAAAATAACAACAAACAAAAGAAAGAAAAATACCACTGCCAGGTGGCAAGTCTGACAGCTTTCCAAGACATGCCAGTCAGAAAATGTCCATTTGTCCATTCAGTGTCTAATCATGAAATAGCTATGTTCAATACTTTTCTAGTTTCTTAATTACTATTTATTCTTTTTTTATTTCAATATTTAGAATTACAAAATTCTCATTTACTCATTCTGGAGTAATATATTTTTGTGAGTGCTAGGGAGTGTTCATGTTTGTTTATGGCCCAGATTGGAATTCCTTGTGCAGTTTCTGTGGCCCTCAATTGACTTTCAGTTACATCACATAAAATATTTCTCTCAAATGTATTTGTTTCATTTTTTTTTATTATTAATCCTTACAGCCATTTGACTAGTTAAAGTGAAGATTGAGACTGTGTTGTGCTATGTAATATAATGTGTCTTATCCCTAAATATTTCTACTTGCTAAGAAGGATTTTATTAATCAAAGGAAAAAAATATTTCAAGACATCAGTTAATTCTCAGTTCATTCTAATTATAACGGACTCTAATCAACTGAAAGTAGAGTGCAAAATTAACATGAAGTGTTACTTCTGAGTTTCATTTTTAAAAGGAAGGTTTATTTTTTATGGGTCTTTAAAAGGTTTTGATTAATATGAGGTGATTCTTTAGAACATGCCTCATCAAAAAAAAAAAAAGCTTTTTTAAAAAAATGTTACTACTTCTTGCAACATGGTAAAACAGGTTGACTTAGGAGCACTTCTGTAAGAAGAGAGCACAAGAACTATAGCTGAGAACCTGTTTTAGCTTACCTCAGTCACAGTCTCCCAATATCTTCTTACGTTTATCCAAGTCCATCATGAATATTCAGCTCTAAATCAGATCTATGAATTAAAAACAATTCAGAAAAGGGCAGACAAGCATCACTAGCAAACAGAAAACAGTTGGTATAGTAGCAGAAATGGAATAATGGTTGTTTGTTTTTTGTTCTTGCTCTTTAATGCTTCAGCATTCATTGGCAGTTCTGCATTCAGGTGCTGTTGTCAAAGAAGGATGTCACAACCTGTGGGTGACACATGCACACAGGGAAGAAGATGAAGTTATAAAAACATGTAGAACATATGTAAATCATTAAGGCCCCAAATGGTAATTTTATTCCTGCTTACATCTTCTTTTGGGAGGCAACATCCAACTCTTGACCTATGATGGTACAATTTGCTTCATTCACACATCACTTCAGTTGTCTTCTCCCTTTTATAAAACTTTCTGTGAGGTAGAGCCTGCAGATGTCAGCTATGCAGTTCTTGGAGAGTGTGATGCACTTTGTGCAGGACATACTTTAGCCTCATGTAGCCAATGTCATCAATCTCATCAGCAGCAATGGAGAAGAAGTAAGTGCTGTATAACTCAACCTGAAATACTGCAGACCGCATAAGGGTGCCATGAGCAACCAGCTGCACATATTCCAGCAAATATAAGTATTCTTACAGAAACTGAGTCTGACCCAATATCTTATTTAATTAATAGTTCATCTTGTTTGTCCCATCTTTCTGCAAGTTCCTGGATTATTATATTCCTTCAGGGACCCTTCTAGATTTCCTGATCCTTTTATTTTAGACAACTACATTTTGATAGATATGTGTATTTTCACACTTCTCAAATCTGTCATTTGAATTTCCACTGTTTCACCACCTCTGTGTTACCTGACTACTTCTCCCCCAGCCAAAAAAGTCTCTTTCTCTCTACTTCTAAGGCTAAGTGCTTCAGACAATCCTCTCTGGACTTCCGGTAATAGCAAGTGTAGCACTGCAGACTGCAAGATGCAGATGCATCCTAATTCCAGTTGTAATGTGCTGTGACTCAGCAGTTCAAGTGGGTACCAGCCCTCTTCCAGCCACGTTAGCCCCAGCAGGTGTAGCTTAAGGCAAACATGTCTCCAGAGCAATTTGTGTACATAATTTGCACTAGCACACAGTGTGTGTAGAGTGCAGGTGACTTTAAGTCTAATGAACTATGTAATTTCCCCAAAAAATCTTGTGCTAATTATCTCAGAATATAATAATGTCTTAATAAGTAACAGAAGTTGCTGTTATATCTTTTAAATTTAAATAGTGATTAATCTCCACTTACACCAGATGAAATACAGTAAGTCATAAATTTACCTACAGAATTTAAATAGTAGAAGAAAAAACTTAGATGTTTAAATACATGGGAAAAGATTAATTTACACTAAGACAAGTGTCCTTTATCTCACAATCAAGGAAGAGTGAGTTTTCCTTTAGATTTCTCTGGTTTTATAGGAAATTCTGAGGGTGGAAGTGAAGTGGAAATATTTAGAAGGTTAAGATTTACTTTTTGTAATGCTTTAGTAACTTTTATATATAAAAATTACTTCATATATATTTCAGGTTACTCAGTACTGTTTCTCACAGTATCCTTCTGGGCAAAATGTTCAGCATACAGCCAGACAAATATATAATACAACAACAATTGTGAACAATTTTCTGACAAGTTGAGCTCAAACGGTTATAGTAAATGGGGTTACATCAGGCTGGCAGCTAGTCCCTAGTGACTCCCTTGACTTGACAGAGCTCCATTATAGGCCAGATCTATTCGAAGTTGTTATAAATGATCTGGACACAGGACTTGAATGCATGCTAAGTAAGCTTATTACTAAATGATACTGAATTATGAGGAGGCATTGACTCCCTAGAGGATGGAGAGGCCTTGCAGAGAAATCTTGACAAATTAGAGGTCTGGGCATTCATCAAACACATGAAATTTAACAAGAACAAGTGCCAGATTCTGTATCTGAGTTGGGGCAATCCTGGACATATGTACAGACTGTGGGATGAGAGGCTGGACAGCAGCCTCACAGAAAGGGATCTGGGGGTTTTGGTCAACAAGTTGAATGTGAGTCAGCAGTGTGCCCTGGCAGCCAAAAGGGCCTACCGTACAATGCAGTGCACCAATTACAGCATTTCTAGAGTGATTGAGGGAAGTGATTATCCAGTTCTGCTCTGCTCTTTGCTGGTGTGGCCTCACTACAGCCTTCATGGTACAGAACATTGGTACTTAAGGGCATGGTGATTAAGAATGTAGAAATAAAAAATATTGTCATGGCATCATATGCCAAATCAAAGATATGATAGACTGCATAGAGATAAAAAAGGAGATAGGTCATAAAATAGAGTTTTTAATGTTGAAAAACTTTGAGTGGTTAAAGAGATTCTATTAGTTTAGTGCTGGCTATCTATTACACTTGGAATCAAGAAATAAGCACTACCACAAGTGGTCTTAGTGAGAACCTTTGACTTGCCACACAAAAAATGAAAAAGATACATACATAGTAACGGTAAGAGCTTACTGTTTCTTAAAGTTTAGCCAGAAGACTGTTGCTTGGCCAATCAAAGACATATTATTTTAGAGTTGTTACCAGTAAACAAAGGGGGCAATAAAGAAGAAAGAGTTTCTACAGTTGTAGAAAACAGCCTTAGATAAAGTGTCTGATAATTGTATAGCTGCGTCTCAGGATGTGTAGAGAAGGTCTTTGGGCCCATCAGGGCAACCCAACATCTCAAAAAGCAGGGAATTAACAGAGTGAACAGAAAGAAAGAGAAAAATAAACTAATTTCTTGGCATCTCTAAATACACATATAAGGCAAATTTTCCACAGAAGTATCAGAGGAATTCAAAAGAAGCAGCGAAAGTGTCTTCTTCTTATGTGAAGCAAAAGAATCCCAAGGAAATAAGATGTGAAGTTGCTATAAAGTTGAAAAGGGACGGTGCTTAAAGATAATCTAGATATGGTCCAAAAGCTGAATAAATACCTTCCTCTCACTTTTCAGCAAAGATAATGTTGACAAATATGAGAAAATGGAGACGTCCATGTATTAGCGGATATGGAATTGGAATTTAACTACTTGAAGTAGTATTAAACTTGAGGACCTATCTTAATTCTCTGTAAAAGGTTGTCCTTAGGACTATGTCAGTACTAGACTTGCCTGTCTGGACTACACTGAAAGCCTGAAAGTTTGCAGACTCGGAATATAAAATTCAGAGCACATGAGACTGTACCTGAATATTCTCAAAGGATTAACAAACAGCTGGACATGCCAGGAAAAACTTCTACTTGTTAACATAAGGCAGTCCTATGGACCACCTGAAGGTAAAGTAGAGAAAACTTGCACAGTACACTGTTCACACTATGTCTATTAAGTCCATTGTTTCAGCTTGATTAAGATAAAACCAATGCATCCAATGAATGCAGACTAGCTGTTTCCGTCCCAGAATTTTGGTGAAATTGGCAAATAGAGTTGTGAGAGCAGTAAAAATGGCCTCTTAGTAAAAAAAAAAAGATACCCTATCTAAAAACAGGGATGTTCTGTAGGCAGCTAAAGACCTTTTAGTTTTAAGTATATAGAGAGAACCAGAAAAAGGGAATAAAATTTTTTAAAAATGTAACGTCTCACCAAAGGTACTTTTCACAGCTACCTGGTAGCTTTCTTTAGTAACATAAATAGTTCTCTGATCAAAATAAATTCATTCTATTCATTACTTGAATTTCTGTAAGGTGGCTGGTATAATGTCAGTAAAAAAGTGTTAGATAAAATGAAGTGATGAAATGTAACCATTTTGGGAAAAAAAATGGTGAAGACTTTATGACTACTAGTTTTGTTGAAGGAGAAAATATTGCAATAGAGGAAATGTAAAGATGTGTCTTGGGGCCAAGTTTATTATTTTCAGAAAGGCACATGGCACAAAAAAAATAAAAAAGCACTAATGAATGTTGCTGATAAGTCAATATTAAGACAGCCTGCCAAACAGAAAACAAACAACAACAACCAGAAAATTAGATGAGAAGACAAAGGCTATAGCAATACAAATGGGATGAAAGTAATGCTACAATGTTCAAAAGTGTGCATCACCACAAAACTTATTTTTTAGATGGTTTGGCTGAGATTTTCACTGTAAACATGCAGTTAATAATAAAAATCATAAAATATACACATGCACTTATTAATTCATCAGAGAAGACTATTTATAGACTGTTCTCTACTCTCCTTAAAATAAGCTGGTGGTATGCTTCCAGCAGAAATCAGGTAGTACTGCACCCACATATAAAACCACTGCATAAGTACAGCTGAGATGAGATACTTGGATAGATAAATCAGAATCTTTGGTATCATCCACAGTGATTCTTCTTACAGTCTCATCTGGAAGGCTCTATAGTGTCCTCTGTGTATGTAAAAAAGTTCAGAACAACTGGAACATAAATGCAAAAGCACAGTTTGACGAATTTCAGGAAATTCTTCAAAAAATTCCTTAATTTTTCTAAAATAGATATATAAGAGTGAAAACTTGTTCAGTGTGACATAGTGAAGGATTAAAGATGGTGTAGTTCTTCCCAGTAAATACAGTATGTCAGCAAAAATTAAAGAGGGAACAATGTTCTTTAAGAAGAAAAATACATGAATAAAATGTCAATGAACCATGCATCAACACATGCTGGGGACAAACTGACTGGAAAAAGCCATGAAAAGATGGCCCTTCAGATGCTGGTAGACAATAAGCTGACCTTAAGCCAGCAATAAGCCCTCGAGCAAAGAAGGCCAACAGCCTCCTGGGTGGCATGAGGAAGAGCCTTGCCAAGATTTTGAGGGAGGTGATCCTTCTCCTCTACTCAGCACTGGTGACAGACAACTGGAGTGTCGTGTCACCAGACTGAACATTTTCTTACCCATTTTCTTGTACAACAAATTAGTGATGGCAAAAATCAAGCTTAAAACACCTTATTATCTTTAAGACAGAGAGACAGAAGGGTTTATGAATTGGATTGCATAACATATTACCTGTGTCATCAGGGAACTGACCTTAGTGAGCCAGGAAGTCTCTTCCAACCCTGTTTTTGTGTGTCCAAATGAATAAAAATAAATAAATAAATAAAAGCAGTTTTTCAGTGAGGCTGTTGAACAGCGAATGAGTCACAGGCTTACCATGAACACTACTGTTTCTAAGTCTTCTAAATTGCTTCTTTACAGCTCAGCAGGAACAAGACAGATACTACAGGAGAAGCTTACACAAGTACATTTCCAGCACTGTTTTAGAGACATTGATTTCACCAGAACTGGAGGATGGTCATTGCTTTACATCCATCTTAAATATCCTGTGAGAGGCAGCTGAATGAACTCATGGCTTTCATGGAGACTGGTGATTACCACTTAGAAACGTTTTAAGGACAGAAAGAAGCTAGTAACCCTTATTCTGCTGTTTCTATCACACTTGCTTGACATAAGAAACTAAAGGCATCCTGTCAAGCAAAACAAGGACAAGGCGGCTATCTGGCTGTCTCGGGAGATCCAGTAGAGAAGTAGATTAAAATGTTTAAGGAGAAGAAAGTTCTTTTAGAAGGATGGACCTCAAGCAAAATTGGGCAGGCTTCACAGTGGATAAGGATAATATGACTCATGAGTTAAATTGCATTGACTAGACCCATAATAGTAACACCATCATATTTTACAGTATCCTTTTGATTTTGACAGGCTTGCCTTTAGCTGGTGGATCCTCTGAAACCATTTAATTTAAATGGCACATAACTATCTAACTAACATTTGGGTCTTAAAGTTTTGCTCCTGACAGTGCTCAGAATATGACAGTGGATGATAATATTCCCACCGAGCCATGTTTGGCATTGCTGCTGGATATGTCTACCCTTACCTACATAAGGATGTCTTATCATATACCCAGAACCACCACACTCAAGTTCATCTTTGTGTTGGTGTGATGTCACACTCAGAAAGTCCTCTGCCCATGTTTCCTGCACAGCGCACTGCCTAATTATGGACATGTGGCTCTACCTTAGACAGTCCTCTGGTATAGAATGAGACACGATGATTTTGGAAATTAAAGTAACTGAAGAGAAAAAATTAATGTAGGGAACAACAAGTTAGATTAGATGACCTCTAAATACATCAGCAAAAATACAAAAGCAACTGAATGTTAGAAGAGAATTGGAAAAGATTATTGGAATAAATATTTGGCAAAACTTTTCACAGTCATTAATTTTTTCAGCTGCATGAGTTCTTTTCCAATCTGAGGTCTAACTGACTGATATGAATAGATAAAGGAAGTCTGAAAAGAAGAACTAAAAAGAATATTTTTTCTCTGGATTTCAAGATAATGCAAATGACTACTAATTCAGTCATCTAGAAAATTATAAAGTAAAACTTGTCTGGGTAGGTATCTGTATGTGTCATTGTTCAGGAACTAATCTATATTTTTTGGTTTGTTTTTTGTTTTCTATATGGATTCTCACTAATACAATTTCAAATCAGCATTCAAAAAAAAAAAAAAGCTAGATGTAATGAAGGCATGAAATAAAACATCACTTTTAAGCCATTAAAAGATAACTGTTTATTTTTAGACATCAACCTCTGCAATATGTAAAACTGCAAATTTAAAATATTTATCTTGACCAATTAGACCAGTGGTAAAGGACAGAAAAGACAGAATGTTAAATTTAGAAACTCTGGCATTTTTCAGAAGTGTTCTAGTCCAAGATCTTCCCTTGCAGTCATCCAGCTAAATCTAATCATCCAAAATTTTAAATTATCCAAAAGGGAATTAAGAAGTATAAATAAAAGGATTTGTTTTACATTTCAAAAATTATAATTAGAATAAATCTCATAATCCCTTTCACTGACAGTTTTCAAAGCAGAAAACATTGATGAGTTTCTTTCTTGTCTTCTCTTTCAACCTAAAACTTTCTCTCACAATATTCAAAAAACTACTCACAAAGTTAACTAAGAGGTTTATACTTATTTCAGTTACTGTATGAAACCCACCATTCTTCATAAATCTTATCATAGAATCATAGAATCATGGAATGGCTCAGGTTGGAAGGGACCTTAATGATCTTATCTAGTTCCAACCCCATTGCCATAGGCATGGACACCACCCACTAGATCAGGTTGCTCAGGGCCTTATCTAACCTGGTCTTGAACACCTCCAGAGATGGGGCATCCTGTCTTTCACCTTGTAACCAAGTAATTCATGTCTTTATGCCAGTGTCATCTCCCTCTGTACTTCACTATCCACACTTCCTTGACTATTTGCCATGCTGAATTTATTATATATTGTCATATAGACAGAGTCCGTCATTAGAATAATCAGTGCGAAAATTCACTTCAAACAGTTACTTGAGGGGTGAACTGCAGACACAAACCTGTGTGGATTTTAAGCTCTGTGATGGAGTATCTTTGGTGTCTTTTTCTCACGAAGTTTTATTCATCTGTAGCTATTCCCTTCCTTCTTCACGTGTGACTCTCCATTACAAAACAGTTATAAGGTTACGTACATATATAACCACACAGGTTATAAGACCATAGGAAAACTAAGAATCTTTCCTTGTGAATCATTCTCAATCAGCACATTTTCTGGACATGCCATCCTATCAAGGCACCAAGCACTTCAACTCTTTTCACTGACTGCCTGAAGACCCATTGGAAGATACGACGTCATTTTACCTCCTCCACAGCTGGCAGAATTTCCATATCTGGGCTCTCAGCCTGAAGTTTGTAAGAATATGTGGTAAATCTGGCCAGTGATTTTTTAGTTAGGTAGAAGAAAATGCTCTTTTATTGCAGATTCCATCACTTTTTGTTTGTACCCTGAATCCATTTTGCTCCAGATTAAAAAGAGATAAACTGACCAAAAGGTAATGCTTCTTTTTTATAAGTAAGTTTTCAGTTTTCAAATTCTTTTTTATCTATTCACTGTATGATGATCACCAACTAAATAAATTTTCCTGTGAAAATGGAATGTGTGTCTGACTGAGCATTTCCAGATCAAAACATTGGCTTCTTTAAAGTAGGAAAAACTCCAGGCTTGGAAGACCAGTGTTCTCAGATGCTGATTCAGAGCAAAGAGTTTCTGTTCTTGCTATTTCTGGAACTTGAAGACCTAAGTCCTCTCTATATTGGAACATTCTGAACACCACTTTATAATCACAGAGAATAGCTTTATGCACCATACCATCATAAGAATACTGCCAAAACAAGTATTTTTTTTTTTCTGGATGATCTGATCGTTTCTAAAACTAAGACAAAAACTAGAACAGAGAAGTTTCAAACTTAAATTGACTTGAAGACATGAATCTTCATGTTTTTACACCAATTAAGTGCTATCATAATTGGAACTCTATAAACAGATATGTGAAATTCAAGTTTATCAAGTAAGAATTAGTAAAAGAAGAAACTTAGATCATCAGAATCCACAATGATGAGACCCAAGTAAAACCTACAGAGTTAACTACCTCCCTTTCAAATTCCTACTTTTTAATAAACACAACAATATCTTTAAGCACTATGACATCTGAGCATTTAACTTTTTGTCTAACTGGCTTGTGAGATCATGATTCTATTGACTTGCTTTCTGTCATTTAATAGCAGTCATGAAGTTGTTATTGATCTGCACCTGAAGCAAAGCAATATCTCTAATTTCTCACAGAAAGTAAATATCCATTACCTGGAATTATCTCACCCAAATGAATGGGGATAGACAAGTTCTTCAAAAGGCAAAAGCTTTTTTTGTTTGTTTGTTTGTTTTAGGACAGCAAAATACATATCTTTAATAACTGTTTTCAGTCATATACAATTTATATATGCTTATAAGCAGAGCTGTAAAGCTGGATTCTTAAAGCATTTTAAGATACATATATCTGTATGTACACTAGTAATTTCTCAGCAATTAGAAATTCTCACTAAATGCTAGATTGGTTGTATAGAAATAGCTATCTCTTTCAGTTGAGGCTCAAAACATATAAGTAGTCTTAGTGCCAGCTCCAGAAAGTGTTCAGCATGTACAGATCTATAGGATACATTAATTCTTGCAAAGACCGATGAAACCACAGTGCAGGAGTACATTAACAGAAGGTGAACATCTTGTCCTTTTTCACTGCCTACATTGACACTTCAGACGCCAAGGAACTACCAATTATTTTAATTATCTTCTCTCTTCTAACAATAGTGCTTGACTTCTTAGGTTTTTGAAGATCATTTTCTAGAAGACAGATACTTTGTAAATGGAGCTAGTAATCTGAGACAAATTCTGATGCTTTTACTCATACCAAGTAGTAAATTGCTTTGGAATATCTGTGGCAATTATTGAAGAATAAGGTTGCTAGCAGAGAGATTTTCAGGCCTTTTCTCTGAACCAGCAAGGCAGGAGTTTATCTCTTTGGATAACAGTAGGAGCATACAAGCATACAAAAAGTTACTACTTAAATAATGTCTTTCAATGAATGATGCATTTCAAGAACTTCACCCATCAGAAAAAGTTGTTTGAGCAAGTTCCATCTACGAGGAACAAGAATGAGGCTTTTAAAAGCTGCTCAGTAGTGTGATAAAATAAAAGTAAGAAGTAGACTTCAGTCTTTTCTGCTGTTGACACAGTAGCACTTAACTAGTATATTTGTGTAGATAAGAAACAGAATGCATGTATCCTGATTAATTCCTTTATTTGGTTTATACATTAGAAAAATAAACTTCTTAAAAAAAAATCTGTGGAGGGCACTGCCTGATGTATAATTGTTGTTGGTCTTGGGAGTGGCTGCATTTTTTAGCTCTGAGGTTTTTTGTTTGTTTGTTTGTTTTTTTGTCATCAGTAATAGACTGCATATCATTTCCCTACACAGAGATGAGCTGAAATAATGTCATGGCCTATAAAAGTTATATCTACAAGCTTTGGCTTCTCTGTCTGGATGAACTAGATGTAAATGACAAAATGTCAAAGGCTACATGCAGCAAAATTATCTTCAAGCAACGTCAACCTTGGGGAATGATATCAAAGATCTCCCATATTACTGTGGTTTGTGATTTTGCACATTGTTAAACCAATAAACCTGGTGTTAGGTAGCTATGGGTATTGTTCTTTATCTTTTTCAAAGAAACAACAAAGTCCAAGCTTCCTCCTACTCAGACAAAGATGTGCAAAATGTTACTGAAAGGGAAGAAGTTGAGAAGAATTAAAGTCGAAGACTGAAATAAACTCAGGAAGGGGAGAAGATACAGACAAAAAGTCTATTCTCTTTGTTGTTGAGATATCTGTGATAAAATACATGTCTCGCATGTACATACAAACACACACACACAGGCTGATTGATATTTTTGATCAGCAACTCCCCACATACAAAGGTTTTAATTTGGAAGCTTAGCACTTTGATTTACTTGCTTGATGAGGCCTTGGATTTGGGACTTTGGTTCAGTTCCTTATGTTTTTGGAATCAATTTGCAAATTACACATCTGGCTTTACATATTGTTTACAAAGATCCATGGAGTACAAAAGGTTTCAGAACTAATATTTTATATTTTTGTCCATGTTCATTCTACACATTTATTAAAGACAAAAATCTGTTGCTGTTTTTTGGGGAATGGTGATACCAAAATAAGTTGTGTTTTTTGTTTGTTTGTTTGTTTGTTTGTTTGTTTTTAACATTGAAAATGGAATAGGAACACAAATTCCAGATTCTTTAACGGAGTGGAAAACTGGGTGAGGAAAAAGTCATTGTAGTACTTATTAATCCTATTTTGGCATATAATAGAGCATATAGAGCTATAATGGTTGCCACTGGTTTAATGAGTTCATCTTGCTTCAGTCTGGTTCACATCATAGCAGGAGTAGGAATTTCAAAGTCTAAAGGTCCAAGTAGATACAAATTAGACTAAACTAAGTAGCCAGGGCCAGTAAAGGTATGCTTCCTATCTGAGCTGGATGCAGAAGGGGGAGTAATTTATAAGGAGGTAAACATCACCCTTGCATCAATTGTAACAAATATCTTTTAATTTCAAATTTTAGGACTGATTCTGATTGGGTTGGAGAGATTGGAAGGACAAAATAATTGTCATACAGAAGCACCCAAAATGATAAATGGGCATATAAATCATCAACACATGAAAATCACAAGTTTAGTGCATGTATAGTTTAGTTTGTAATGATATCAATCACTGATGATCCCTCTATAACTACTATAGGCTAAAGGCTTGAAGTTCTAGAAAAAACACATTGGTGTAGTTTAATGCACTTATATATCTCCTAAGTGATCAGCAAAAGTTGCCTTCTTTGGCTTTAGAGAAGACCTGAAAAAAAGTCTGCTTTTGGAAGAATCTTCAAGATTTTTTCATGAAGGATGCAAAGACTGTTGAGAGAAAAAAAATTGTAATAGCTTCAGTGTTAGGTTGAAAATCTTGACTTTTTTTCTTTCTTTCTTTCTTATATTTTCTCTGATGTGGAAATGTCCTTTTTTTCCTAGTAACATGCTTAGCATCCTGAAAAAGAGCTATTTTTCTTAAAGTTTATCTGGACAAACTGGAGTTGGATAGAAGGACTGGGTAGGACTAGTATTTCAGTAGCTTGTAGGCATTAAAATGATTTTTCTCACTCCAGATTATCTCCAGTGAGTACACTGTAAATAAATTGATTGTCCAGACTCCTTTTATATTCATTAATAGAAAAGAGATCCTTCTTAGACATGGCTGACTTTACCCTATAAAAGATAATGGGAAATGGCCTTAAGAGGCCATAGGTGCTTCCTTCTCTCTATTGACTTCAAGAAAGACTAGATGAGTATTTTAGCTGCAGGCATATACTTTAGAATGTCTAGAGATAAATGGAGTGTATTCCAGAGCTAGTTTCTCTTCCCTATTCATATTCACCATAGTAACTTTTGGTAGGTGTATCTAGGAAATCCAAGTCCTCCCAACTGGGCTTTCAGTAATTAAAGGGGGCATATAAAAAGACGAAGAGCAACTTTTTACACAGGCAGATAATGATAGGACAAGAGGGAATGGTTTAAAACTAGAAGAAGGAAGATTTAGATTAGATTTTAGGAGGAAATTCATGCAGAGGGTGGTGAGGCACTAACACAGGTTGCGCAGAGAGGTCGTGGATGTTCCATCCCTGGAGATGTTCAAGAACAGTTTGGATGGGGCTTTGAGCAAGCTGGTCTAGTGGAAGGTGTCCCTGCCCGTGATGATCTATAACATCCCTTCCAACTCAAGCCATTCTAGGATTCTATGATTTGCACTCTGTAATAGCAGCTGGATGATGGTTGAGATGCATTAGAGAACATCTAATACTGAATCTACCCATGTGGAGGCATATGAATGATTCTCTTGAAGTCTCATCTATGGAACGATCTAGAATTCCTAAACTGAGAAAAGTTTGAACATGTGAGTATGTTCCTAGACTAACACAAATATGTATTATTTACAATGGCTCTTTCTAAACTCCCTGCAAAGCTATGCTTTGTGTACTTAGATTCACCTGTTTTTAGATTGAATTCATTTCTGTAGTGTATTTACACACTGAAATTGTACACTTACAGAGTTTTGCTATTACAGAAGTTTCAAGAGAGAGCAGCAGCCTTTAGAACAAACAGACCTGTTTCAAGCTGAGATCAACATACCATGCGTAGTGATACCAGGAGATGTGAGATATAGCTCACTTGTCTCGGCTTTCTAAGTAGAGCACAGTTCGGTGAGGTGTATTTTTTAAATTCAGTTCCTTTGGTATCTCCTCCTAAGGTGAACTAGCAATGAATGTCGTTATTGCCACCCTGTTTTTCACTTTGGTCCATACTCATCTGCTCATCATTAAACTCTCACCTGGGGAGAGTAGCTTAAACACAAAGTCACTGTCTGTATAGCCAGTGGAAAATGGATGAGACATGCAGAAAATATCTAACTAATAAATTAAAGAGGTTAAGGACCATTCCCTGGTTTTGAGGATTACAGAATTGTTGTAACATGCGTATACATAGCAAAACTATCTTCACTTCCCAAATGGGGTGGTAACAACCAAATTACTTACTAGAATATGCTATAATATACCATGCCTCCAGACTATCTACCCTAGACAACAGTTCTGGTTGGCATGGGCTAAAATATACCTGAGCATGTATTAACATTTAGGTAGTAGGGATGGCTGTTCTTATGTCTCTTACAAACCAGCATACATAGAGTTATAGAGAATAACTTAATCCTTTGCCTTTTGAGGTACCTCTGTATCCTCTCTTCAGATACAGCACTGATGTATTTCCTGGATTTCTGAAGACCTTTTAGATTTGTTGCTTCTGTCCCTCTGAACAGTTGAAGTTCGATGTCATGGTAGGGAATTGTAGCAAGTCATAAAACCCTAACAAGGAAAAGGAAAAATAAATAAATATCATATCACCTAATGAGCCATCCTGAAGAACCATTCTTCAATAATCCTCTTATTTCTATGCCAGGTAATTTTTATATTCATGAGGGAGCTATACATAATATGTATATGGTTCCACAGCAAACTACATTTCCCATACTCTATTCATTTAAAATATATTAATTTAAATAAATAAATAAATAAATAAATAAATGTGATTTTATGTATACTCAATCTTTTATCAGACCTTTAAATCAAAGCAATTAAGTGTTGTTTTTTTTTTTTTTTAATGTATTAAATTGATCCATCATGAAGTTTGATCTTCTTGAATGGCTAGCAATAATCCTTCTTTCTCCATTTCAAAGGCAAATTATTATAATTTCCATCTGTCTTTAATACTCCTGGTTCTGTAGCCTTTTGCTTTGTCAAACACAAATTCTTTTTTTTTTTTTTTCCATATTTGAAGAAAACTAATAAACTTTAACATTTAGACAGCACTGCATGAGAGCTAAGGGAAGATTAGAGGCAATTACTCTGATTTCTGAAGGATTACCTAGAGATGTCATAGAATAATAACATATAACACACAGTCTTCCTGGGCAACTGGGTAACCCATCAAAAATGTTTAATGCAAAAGACATATTTGCAACTTAGATTTCCCAGGAAAGCAGTACAGATATGTGAACAAAATGATGATTTTAAAATGTCATTTGGGGAAAAACAGAAGCATAAATGTCAGCCAGAACTTGGTAAAACTTAGGATAAAAAAATCGCTCATGTGGTTTGTCATTTTTCATCATGTATCTACCACTGGGCAAGAACAGTAGGGGCTCTTTTGCTGTTGTTTCTGTATTTTGCGTACACAATGCAATATGACTTGATTTGCCCTGATTCTGTTTTGGGAAGGCAGTTTGGTTCACTGGTAATGTGTAAAAAGGCAAACTGGCACTCTGCCAGCGTGAGTCTCATACTCAGATCTCATTCACAGTTATGCTACTGTTAGTGCATCTCCCTTGCTGTCACTGTAAGAATATTGTTCCCCATCCATATGCTGCTATGTGCTTCTTTCTTCCTGTTAGCCCTATCTTTCCCCTTGACATAGTCTATCTGTCTTGCTGTCTCCTGTGTTCTTCTTTTCTTATTCCTCTTTCCTATCTTTGTTTCCTCTTCTTCCTTTTTCTTGCCATGTCTCCCTTGCCACACAGCTTTCAGAAAGGAGTGTAGCTAATACTTACCTGTCCAAAGATGAGGAGAAATGTAGAGGTGATGATCTGTCCTCCCATCTCATGCTCTCAGGAAGTTGATGCTAGATGTGGTTTTGCTCAGCTAAGCCTCACAGGAAGACTTTCCATTGCATCTTGACTTTCATATTCCCTGATTTCCTATTTCCTGCCTTTCTATATTATTATTCTTAATTATTATTGCTATTATTGTTTTATTATTATTATTCACTGTGGTCACCTCTCCTTTGCAATATTCAGCTTAAAAAACAACTCTTCTTAATTTGTTTTATTCTTCTTCACAAGTTCGAAGAAGTCCCTCCTCTACTGTATGCTAGAAGTCCAGTCCCTGCTGGTTTCTCTCCTTTGATGTCATTTCCACCTTCATTAACCTTCATTCCTGAACCATAGAGGTATTAAGACTCTTAGTTTAAAGGACGACGTATTCTACCTCAGAGGGATGTACTAAGTCATTAGTCCTTTTACAGGAAGAAGGTGGTGGTGTTTTTTTTTTTCCTCTGTATTAGCGGATGGAAAGTAAATGGGTATTATTTCCAGGAGCCTGTCTGCACATAGCTCAGCAGGAGCTCTGAGTACTAAACAGAAATGTCATGCAGCAAACAGTTTCTCTCTAGTACTCTGCTGTGTATGACAGGAATGTCATTGTTCTGTCTTTGAGATAGGAAAGGAAAAAAAAATGCAGTGGCAAAATGCCCTTTAAAATTACAAATGTTCCATATGGAGACCTGCATCAGCCTCCCCAGTAGCATTAAGAAAAGCTATATTTTCCATTTTTTTTTTTTTTTCTCCCTGGAATGCTTGGTTTCAAATAAGCTGCCCTGCACAGTGATGTTAACCTATAAGAACCCTGAGAAGAGATCATTCGGTTCACTAAAGCAGCACAAGTTTTCTTTCATTGTTTTCTGTGCTACCAAACTATAATCCTGTTGTTTACCCTTTGATCATCACCAAGCTCCTTGACTGTAAGGGAACACATTGCAATAGAAACAAAAGATGGCAATGATTTACGCTTGCTCAGAGACTCCGTAAAGATCTTACTGTTTGGGCCCATGTAGAAAGAATTATAGGTGGATAGGTAGATATCTCCAATGAAAATATGAAATATATAAACTAACATAGATTCCAGTTCTGTTACCTGGTTCTCAAGAATCATGTTTAGATAGCCTAGTGATGCCACCACAAGTTTCAGTTTCTTAGATTCTGACACCAAAGTCATTTCTTCCAGTTGCCGGATGTCCCTATGCTGCTCGATATATCTTCTAAGAATCAAAGAGATGGAAACAAGTGTCTGAATGAAAGATACATAGAGAAAAATGAGTATCATCCAGCATATTTTCTTATATACTTTCATAAGGACTGCATTTCATACTCCAGCAATTATAAATGTCTTACTCTATACACATAAACCTGTAAGAATGTTTGCAGAATAAAATGGAAGCACCTTCTGCACTACTAAAATAGAGTAACATCTCCTTTGAAAAATATCTAAACATTTTTTATCATTATTCTGTCTTTTCTTCTTTAATAAGACAATATCCAAAGTAATTAATTCATTTTTGGAACCCTGAAAGAACAGAAGATGATTGGAGTTTATATAAATAATTCTCTAAATGAGCTGTTTCTTAACTTTAGAATAAGAAAATGATGACATCAGACCTAAATCTTCTATCTGAAAACAAGAGGTACAGCAATTGTCCATTACCTTTGGTTTATCTGGAAAAAGAGATTCTGGAACCGAGTAATACTTGAAAGACAAAAGGCATAAGAATCTAGTTTTGAAATTTTTGAGTACTGTAATCTGTAGATCTTCACAATGAACCTGAAAATCACCACCGTACAAAAGGTCATAGTTGTTACATCAACTGTGGATAATTTAAAGTAAAGTTTTAAATCATGGGCTGGTTTACACATCATAAAAAACTAGCACTGTAGATTTTTTGTCACAGAAAAAGAGACACTTCTTTTAATAAGGGTGGATTTAGGGCAGAAAGGGGTGAGTTTGGCTCCAGGAGTCGGTGGATAGAGAAGAATTTTCTACAAAGATGGCTGCAAATAAATTTGAAATGCTGTTGTCTCTCTTTTTAAACTGCCAACGTGCAAGGGACATGGTGGTTTTAAGTTATATTACACCTTGAGTTAACACAAAAGCAACAGTCTATTCAAGTGAGCTTTGTGGCACAAGTAATAAACCACTGTACCCTTTCTCTGCATTGCTCTCATTCCCACAGAACTGCCAATGACCTTTAACTAGTATTACCAATAAAATATTTGTGAATGACGGAGTGAGGGGAAGTCATCCTGCCTCCACCATCTTTCCTCCCTTTACCATTCTCATAGAGTTTCTCCCAGCAACTGAAACGCAGGAAGAGAGTACAGCAAGCATGCAGCCGGCAGAGTCACGAACTTCAGCTATGAGGGCTACAAGACCACGTATTTCTTTTATGATATACACGATTGGCCCTCTTCTTAAGTAATATAATGGTAAAGCTCTGGGAATACTGCCAAAGGCTTTATCATAATCTATGACTTTTGTGTTTCTAGAAGACAGGATATACATGGTTATATGTGTAGAAAATTCAAGAGAAACTCAGACACTTTCATCATTTTAAAATGTTATTACTGTGACTGACAGAACTTCCAAAATTAATCAAGGTTTTATAATTTCTGTAAGTGGATGCCATGGGTTGGTTTGTCCCCTCTGCCTTAGAAATGAGATAGTCTCAGCTTGGACTACATTTTCTATTTTAGTGTAATCGTTCTCAGATCTTTTTAGTGCTGTTAGGGTTGGATTTTATTATTTTTTTTTCTTTCTGTTTCTGTCCAGTGACTATTAGGGGAGTCATTAATCAGACATTGACATCTCCTTTGCATTTACTTCTTGCCATGTTAAACTTATCTTTTCATTGATATGCTTATACTGGTGTCCTTGGGAGTACTTGGACAAGGTCTAATAGAGTCAGAAAAAAAAAATTAGACACTAGAGACAATATTCACCAAACATAAATCAGCACTATATCAATTACATTGGCAGGACAATGTCAAAGCTCCAAACTGCAGTAACATTAGTTCAGGTAATGCAGCAAATATTAAATAAATCATAGGAAAGATTAAGAAAAAAATATTTATCTCTCTCTTGTGTCTACTAAAGCAGATTTCAAATTAAGTCGACAATTTTATGGAATGAATATTTGTCCAATTCTAGATAGAATTAGACCACAAATGCATATTACATAATGTAAGCTCACAAATAGCTGTCACTTAATACTTTTGACCACATTTGTCAATTAGGGTTTTGCAATTCCTGGGCTGATTATGACTTTAGCTATACAGTAAGTCATCCAGACACCAGTCAAGTGTGTGTGTGTGTGTGTGTGTGTGTGTGTATTGAGGATCCAGGATAACCTCACAGAGCTGGATTATACCACACAGGATTTATCAATTCCTGCTGAAGCAGCAGTTGGAAGAGTGGGATGCCTTCAGGCATCACAAATGGAACTAGATGCTTATAATTAGGCAAACAAATCCTGTCTTGTGGATATGTAACAGGAAAATATGAAAGAAAAGCTTAATAGTTTCTGGGAACTGCTTTACCCCTTTGCTTCCTAGACTCTTGGTATGAGCCTCTAGCTTTCCAGTCATTAACAGATGACCTAGAAATAAAAAGCTTACTTCTATTTCAGATGTTCATGGTAATCCTGCCTGGCCCCTGGCCTTTCTAGTGCAGATTTCCCACTGCCTCTGTATTGTACCTGCCACTCCTATGCAGACAGATTATAGAGACAGATTTTAGAATGGCTCTAGATATTTATGTCATATCCCTACTTACTACTCTTCTTCTGGACAGAAATCCTGCAATGCTTAGAAAGGGAACTTCGTTCTCATGCCTTGCTTAACACTGGCCAAAAGTGTATTTTGTTGCATTATGAGTGCTGTTAAGATTGCATAAAACTTTCCATTTCCATTCAAATAAGAAAATGAGAGAAACACATTTTGCTCTGAGTGGCAGTACTGCAAAAACAGCCCTAGGCAAGGGCCTGAATCATGAGTCTACTGACTACCATTGAAGAGGTACACAGGATAACCAATTTCTCTGTCAAGACTTATTTCTGATAACAAAGTACTAAATATTGATTGTATGTAATACCATCCTCCTACATGAGTACTACAAACACTTGACTATAAAGTCAGAATGACTCAACTTCCCTTTCTGGGGCAATGAATATGTACAATGTTTTTTTGTGTGTGAAACAACCCCAGCAATAGAAACCTATAGGCAGACTGCAATGTAGGTGCCAGGGCATATCATTTATATTTGATATGAAAGAAAAAAAAAAAAAAGGGAAGAAAAAAAAGCTTGAGTTTCCAATCTAAATCAAGAATAAGGACTTGAACCATAGTGTCTCATATTCAAAGAGTGTCCTTAGTACTGATGACCTTATGGCAATGAAGAAGAAGCTCTCTTTGTCTCTGACCTGAGTATTGGAAGTCAACCAACCTTTCCTGTTGAAACGGAGACAGGAAAAGACTTCCCAAAGAATGCCTGATTCCGATGAATCACTTTCTCCAACTCTATATAATTTTGCTGGAAAATTACCAAGCACCTTATCCTTGTGTATCAAATGAGATGCTTACCTTGGCATGTCTCCTTGTTTCCTGTACTGATGTTTTCTGCTCTCTCTGGGAGCAACGACAGGGATAACCAGTGACCAGTCCCTCAGGGGAAAAATAAAAGGGATTATGAAATCTTAAAAGAATGATTCAGACTATCACTGGGAAGTCTTGCTTGCAAAGTATGTTTCTGTCTTTCAGATGAGGATAGTCATGTGGTTAGCCAAAATTTTGTTTATCTGTTTTTCTTGAAGCTCTTTCAAAGTGAAATCAGTGCACTGAAAAAGAAAAACTTTATACTCCAGTTCTATAGCATTTGTTTACCACCAATGCAAACAGTGATCATAAAATTGTCTTTCTTTATTATTACAAGGTTATGTGACCCTGGCACCATACAACACCTTTTCTTATCAGCATTATAAAATCAATACTTATACAATAGCCATTATTGATATGGAAAGTAATGCATAAGTTCAAAAATACACGAAGGCAGAACACTTCAAATAACAGATGGAAGTTGGCAATTTGTTACATATAATGTAAATATCTAAAGCCCATGAACAAGAATAGAATGAGACGACTCAGGAAACCTAAGCAAAATTTAGTCATATTTCAGTTATAAAAAGAGTTTTAGCTATATATCTATAATCAGTTGCCCAAGCCAATTATTTACAGTAATATTTTCATATCTCATTTAAATGCTGATTTACTTTCTCTTTGCTTTGGAAGCAGCATGTCAGGACAATATTGCCAAATTGTTAGCAATGATGATATCACAGGTAATTATATTTGTAGATCTCAGATGTAAAATTCAATGATATGCAATAGCAAAATCATTTACTTTAAAGTAAAATACTGAGTTTACAGGCGAAATAGCAGAGATCAGATGTAAAGTAATGTCAAATGCCCAAATAGCAAATTTTCTGAGAAATAATGGTTTACAGTTCTGATAAGCACAGGTGTTTTTATAATAGCAGCCAGTAAAACAATCCAAGACAGAAATGTAATTTAAAATTGATTATCTCCTTTCAACATTACAGCTTAAAACATGAAAGCTGTGTATCCCTGTGCCCACTCTGTTTTGATATGGCATCCAGCTGGGCTAAGCTTTTTCTGAGTGAGCTGTTCTTATAATCCACTCAAATCAGTATAGCCATAAAACAAATTAGGATTAACAACATCTACTGCAAAATTATGCAGCTTCTGTGGCTTGTAGTTTATCTTTTTATTTCAAATAGAAATTCTGGTAGTTAAGCAGTAACTGTGGGCCCCTCAATATTTGAAATATAAATATTTAAAGTGTGATGTTATAATCTTAGCACTAAGGAGCTTCTAACCAGAACTGTGCATACTAGTGTAAAGGGAAAGATATTCAATGTGTAGAAGGATACAGAGAGATGACACCAAAGTGTCTGTGGCTTAAACAAAAGTATCAGATTTTCCCAAGCACAAATGCCATTTCCAGCAGTTTTTGCTCATGCCACCAAAGTATAACTGAACTTCATACTCTCCATGAATGAAAAGCCTGTTCTGATCACACTGGTTTGCAATTGTGCAAGCACAGGTGCCAATACCAGATTGAAGCTCTTTAACTCTCTTGGCACCACTGTAGCTTTTCCATCCATAGTGGAGGAATCGGGAGTATCAGTCTTTCACAGACTGGCAAACAGCTTCAGTCCTCTCTTGCTGTCTCCTGCGAGGAGGGTGTCTTCCCTGGAGCACTGTGCACAGCGGTAGCAGACGCAGTGCAGATTTCTGATTCAGGTTAATCTCTCACTCCTGATGGCACTGGTACATGAATCCTGGTCTGGTGAACAGTTCCCAGCACACGAGGCTCTAAATTGTAATATTAATGTAATAGGGAGGGGATTTGTGCTTGGGTAAGTAAAAGATATACTTCCTGAGGTACAAGCAGCCTTTAAAATAGAGGTGTTCGATTCCAGCAATTGCTGCAAAGAGGTAACTGTCTTCTGCTGCCTTTGCAACTGCTTTATGTACTGGAAGAGACTTCAAACATGAAAATAAGCATCTTCATCTTCAGCTAGGAAGGACTCCAGAAAAACTGTTATCCTTGTTTTATTTAATGAACCTTCATGGTATTTTAAACTCCCTCTCTCTCTTCATACTTTTTTTGCATGCACTTTATGTCAGGATATCTACACAGGAACACATATTGAAAAAAAAAAAATTGGCAATTTCAAATAAAATAAAATAGAAAGCTTAAGACCTCTTCTGTGACTGGATGGTGATTTACTTTTGCAGCTGATGAATACCTGTCATGGTAACTCATAAAGCAACTGGGTAACAAAACACTTACTTTTACCAGAAAATTAAACTAACTAAAAAAAAAAATAAAATAAGTTTTTAAAGGTACCCATCTGAATATCAATATGTTTTTCATTTTCTTAATCATATGCTTTAGTGTGCTGGCTTAATCTGTCACATCAAACATATGTGTTGCTTTTTCTTTACTTTTCCTGGTTGCTAGAACATGTGCTAAAATGAGCATGATATTCCTGGCAGATGTATTTTAATCTCAGCACTTCAATACATGGTGGTTGTCAGGAACCTGGCCTCTTACCAGCTTAGGTTTATAATACATTTCCATTAAAAGAGATAGGAATGTAATTACGCTTAGGAAAACAATACCAGAATTCTACCACTTTTCTGACATTATTCTTTCCCTTGTTTGCATTATACAAAGGCAACTGAGCATACCTGCAGACATTTCCAATTCCATTACATTTCCATTTTGCTCAGAACATTTCTAATTTTGGAAATGCCCATTGACCAGATACTCTCTGTAGCCAGTACGTTCTGTCAGTGATAACTAGGTATCAGTTGTTGGCAAGACACACAGTACAACCCCAATCTGCTTTTTCTCAAAAGGAATGAGAAAGTAATGAGGTGTGTCATCATAAAAGTGAATTGTATTTCAGAGTTACACAGCTTGCTGTGTCAAGCACTGATCTTGCTCTTGCCCACTGTTAGACCAGCCTGTGTTTTGTGTCCAATCTGGTGATAAACGAACAATAGAGCAACAGTAAGCACTGGACTTTGCTCACTTTTAGGAGAGTTTGTGAATGGCTTGCAGCAGGAGATAACATTAATCTAACAAAAATGAAACAGCATGCTTCTGATTTCATGAGACTTGATTGCCGTGAAAAAACCCCAGCTTTCCATTGCTGAAATTAGTGATCAGCTATGTTGGACTGTTAAGCAAAGGGCTGTAGTGGACTTTGCTATAAGAGAAGCAGAATGAAGAAGAGAATGTTCAGAAAGGGTCTGTGGAAACACCTATCTTAGTTTGTGACTACTCTTTCTTGGACAAAATACCCCACATAGTAATAGGTCACATCCCAGGCAGGGTTGTAGTCAATATACAGGTAAGAATCATAGAATTATTTAGGTTGGAAAAGACCTCCAAGATCACGTCTAACTGTTTACGTAGCACTACCAAGTCTACAACCAAACCATGTCCCTAAGCACCACAACTACATGTCTTTCGAATACCTCCAGGGATGGTGACTCAACTAGTTCCCTGGGCAGCCTGTTGAATGCTTCAAAACCCTTTCAGTATTTCATCTGTTTTTCCTAATATCCAACCTAAACCTCCCCTGGTGCAACTTGAGGCCATTTTCTATTGTACTTTGGCTTGTTGACTGGAAGAAAACACTGACATCCCACCTTGCTACAGCTTCCTTTGAGGTAGCTGTAGAGAGCAATAAGTTCGCCTGAGCCTCCTTCTCTCTTGGCAAAACAGTCCCACTTTCCTCAGTCACACCTCATAAGATTTGTTCTCTAGACCCTTCGCCAGTTTCATTGCCCTTCTTTGGAAAGTGAAAGTAAGAATAGCACTATTGAACTAAAATCCTTCCTGAACACTCAGAAGTGCAGTGAAGATTAAATACTATGCTGAACTGTACTTTTCAAATTCTCCTTAACTTCCACATGTTGTATGGAGAAAGCTATTCTTACTCTTTCTAATTTAACATCTCTTTCTGTAGTACAGCAGACCTTTTCACTCATATAGAGTTTGGTTTAAGTAGATAGGACTGTGTCAGTATAAAGGTCTGTGATAACAGTTCTGAGTGCAAAATTGAGGCATGATTATATACCATATTAGTTTATGCAATACAGAAGAATAAAGAAGATTTGAAGAATGTCTCTGTTGGAAATGAAAGACCAAAAATGCACCACTGAGCTTAATTTTTTTTTTTATTATTTTTTCTAAAATTGGATAGCGGACATTTGGCACATGAAATAACCTTATAACAAAGCTTCTATAAAACATTTTGGACCTCTGAAGCTAAAAACTCTGTTCTTTTTAATGCTGTTAAGAAGAAGCAAAATTCAAAAGCTAACAAGCAGTAATTGCTTTCTGAAAAGAAGGCTGCCTAAAGTGCAGGTTATTTTTGTCCATTTATAGTGTGTACTGCATTTTACAGCTAAATTATAGAAAATTATATGCCATGAATTTCTTGCTGCCTTTAACTACCTTTATATGAATCTCACAGTTCATCTTTGATATTATGTGGATGCATTGTACCAATTGTATTAAGTTTACCAAACAAATATTCCCAAACAAACCAGATTTCCAATAATTAGCTTTTTACGGAAACTATTGACTGGTTTTTTTGAATACATGTTATTGTCTTTCACACAAAACTCTTCAATGGACCAACTTTCTGCATTTTCTTTGTCTCTCCTACTTGCAATACAGAATAAAGTTTATGTTCTTTAGGGCTAATTTTGGGGGAGCAGAGATGAATTTATTATTAAAACCAGCACCGTGGAACAAAGAATGAATGTTTCATTCTGCTCCCCTCCCCAGACAAACAAACAAAAAACAGTGGAGATTATTTAAAATATTTTCTCACTCTTGAAAAAAATCATAAAACTCATAATACACTTTAAAAACACTACATGTTAAAATTGACTTTGATTATTCTACACTTAATTGTAGAGACAATGTTTTATAAAGTAGTATGGGATCACTCGTACTTAGAAGCAAATTCAAATACAAGCATTAGAAAGAATCTTCACTGTGGGGAAGTGAATGAAATGCTTACATATACACATATAAACCTGGCATCTTTGTCATTAAAAAAAAAAAAAAGGTGAAAAGTGAAATATAAATAACATCAAAATATTAATGTTCTCTGATATTATTTCAAAAATTAGCAGAATACACCAGTCTAACACACTAGTCACTGAAAGGGAAAGTCAGGTAACAGAGCCATAGGGCAATGAAAGAGGTTTACTGCTTGTGTGGCCGTTTGAAACACTGTGTAGGAGTACAGAGAGTTATTGCAGAAATTTGTACCAAAATGGCTCTAAAAAGATCAGACAAATTAATTTCATCAGTGAATATTAGATGCATTAGGAACAAATGCATACTCAGTTTCAGGGAGCTGCTAAACTGCCAGTAGCAGGAAACTGGCATAAATTAGCAATGGGAAGATAACTATATACTCACGTTCACTTCTAGCAAACATCAGAGTTGGAATACTGATACCCATGTCATTTTGATCTGACCCACTGTACTAGTTCTTGCAGTTCAGATATTTACTCTCCACTTTACTTTTATTTTTAACAAAGTCTGAGTTTTCTTAGAAGTTAGAACAACTTTCTACTTATTGGTATGCAAACAGACACTCTGAAGATATGAGAACTTTAGAGCCAAAGTAAGATATTTGCTGTGCTCATTGCTTGCCAACAGCCATAATGCTTTTCCAGCTTGAGTTGAACAATTTTATTGCTACTCCAGGGTCTATGTGGTGGGAATAAACAAAGTACAGTGCGTTTCTGTGTCCCTTGAGTTCTTTGTTTCTGTAAGCCAAAACTGTAGAATAGGAGAGCATTTATTCCTCTCCATAAGGGGATCACATCTATTCATTTCTCTCTTTATGTATATTTTGATGAAAATGTGTGGCATGGGTTACTATCCCATACTGGATATTGTATGAATACACGTATACATACACATACACACACAGACATGCTGATAGACTTACAGACTGATGGAGATGAACGGGACTATGCTCAAGGCTTATTTTATTCTCCCCTGAAACCTTAGCTACCAATGCTAGGAGTTGTTCTGCAGCCCCAAGATTTCTATCACATCTTTTGTCAAACCGATCTGCTTTGCTTCTGTTGCTCAATGTTTGTAAGGTTGTTTCAAGACTTAAGAAGAAAGATAGAGGAAGGAGATTGAAGTGTTTTTAGCCAGTTCATATCTTCCAGTCTTTTATCACTGTCTCATCTGATTGATAAAATTCATCTAGAATCCTTTCCCATTATTGTGGCAAGGTTAGAATGAGGACAGCAGTCACCCAGGGAAGTCCAAAGCTGAGAAGACAGAAGTGGTTCTAAGGACTTAAGGGAAATCACTGAAGGACATGTTGACTTACATCTCAATCTTTGGCTGAAGCTCTTTTGATCTGTGCTCACAGCTTGGGTGTCAGTCTGACAGCTTCTACACTAATAGGATATGTGAATATATATATATATTTATATATATACTGCTGTCTATTCTGTTCTCTTGTGTCTATTTCTGTCCAACTCAACACTAATTTTAATAAGATTTTCTCACCTCTACATTGAATTATTTCATCTCATCATACACTTCACAGGGATAAGACTTAAAACCATTCAGAAACCTTCAGCCTTTTGCACACTTGACACAGCTTCACCCTTGGCTCGATACCCTTATGTCTCCTGTCTGCTTCTCACTCCACCTCCTCCCAGTACAGCAGAGGCAAGTTAAGAGCTTGAGTTGTGCACACATCTGCTGTGCTCTGACAGCTCCCTCATTCTGTATTCTTACCTCAGGTTCTGTCTTCACTCCTTGGGGTCATATAAAAACAATCACATACAGTTTAATGTATATGACTACATTAATGTGCTTCACTGCATCTTCTTGAGAATGGATAGAACTTGTTCAAGATACATCTTGCAGTGTGTGGGACAGTCAGTGAAACTGCATAACCATGGTCATTCTTTGGTAAATCTTTCTTATGGATCCATTTACGCATGTGTGATTATCCAGACCTTATGTTTACAGCCCTAGCCACTGCATGTTTTTCATCCGTGCATTCTGGTCATAAATCACCTCAATGTGTCGACCTTCAAGGCTACTCTCAATAGGGTAGATGCTGTGTCAGGCAATTATGAGAAGTGGACTTGAGAGGAACAGAAAATTTGATGTTCACATTTTGCCTATCTTTGTTGTTTTTGTTTTAACATTGAAAAGTGACTTAAAAGGGATCTATGACAACTATTAAACCAGCTGGAGAAGTTTTGAACAGCACTCAGAGATGTATCATATCCTTTTGCAGTGGATTGAAGTCTAGTCACTACCCACTTGAGCCTAGAGAGGATTTACCACTCAGCCGTTAGAAGTTTGCTTACATTTGCACATATTTATCTAGTGTAATTTGAGATGTCTTATAGTACTCTGGCTTCTGTCTGTAGAAATGCAATGACGTCCTATAAGTCCATATCTGCCAGTCCATTGATCTCAAAGACCTGTAGATGCTCATGTATAGGCAACCAAACCGAACCTTAGACAACACAGACTGAGAAATCTAGAAAGAAATGTCACCTTGAAAGAGAAGCCTAGGACTCAATTCAGTTAACTAAACATTGGTAGTTGGATCTATTTGCTCTAGCTAAACTATATGAAATATCTAGATAAGGTTTCAGATTGGCATAGGCCCTGTGGGAGACTTCTACCCTTCTGGAGTGGCAAGAGGGAGTCAGACAGGAGCCCTGTGCCTGAAATGATGCCAGATATTTGCCCTTAGGCAACTGAATCACCCTTAAATGTTGATACACTACAACATGAGTCAAGATGGCTTAATTACATGTAGACACGTGGAGAAACTTAACTTATGTTTTATGCTGGAGTTGGATATCACCATTACTGTCCTATATGGTGTGTTCATTCCCCAAAATGCAAAGACTATTACAAATAAAGCTTCTTCTTTTTTATATAATAAAAATCATCTCACAGAACTCCCATACAATTAACTGTAAGTGCTGATAGGAAGTTTCTAATCAAATTCTTTGTTCTGAGTTTATGAAGTCATAGGCCTCCTAAAGTTACTTTCTAACACGTTTTGCTAACATGACTGCCATTACTTCTATGATTCAGCCACTGATGATCATCTGTATTATTTGAGATAAACCAAAGTGTTCAACTGGAGCTAATAATATACTTTAAGAAAATAAACTACATTTGTAATAGGGAAAATAAGAATCAATACTTCTGTAATTCATCTTGAGTAAATGGAAGCCTCTAGTATGATGTGCCATGTGAAGCAGGACTTCAACATTGTTAACTCACAGGTGTTAGTCCAGGTAGTTTTAGAGTTTTTGCCTTATTATAACATAGACACTATATACGAAAACAAAACAGAACAACCAACCAATCAAACAAAAAACCCTACCAAAAACATTGTTCAGATTTTATTCCCAATGTGTACGACTGAAGTACACAATTTGTTTCCATAAATAGAAAAAAAAAAAAAACCTTTCTAAAGAAAGGTATCCACAGAAAAAACTTGCCGAGGCGATCGGCTCTGGGGCAGACACGTTCTGCAGCGGAGCGGGGGATCGAGACAGGCAGGGCTTTTTTTTCAGCATCGAGGCCACTCGAAGCAGCCAACGGAGCCGCCAGGACCCAGCAGCCCTCGCGAGGGAGGCTGACGAGGCGTAGGCGGAACCAGCAGAGCCCCCTCCCCGGCTGTTCAAAAGCAGCCCCTAGGGAGCGCGAGCGAACAGGTGGGCAGGTGGGCAAACAGGGTGTGGCGCGTCAGAAGGGCGGGCGCGGCAGTTTGCGCGGCGGTTCACACAGGCAGGGTGAGCAGGGAGGGCCCCTCGCCGCTCTTTTGCAGCGGTCTTTCCCTTCGGTACTTGTAACCTGCCTGCGAGGAACCTGGTCATGGTATCAACCAGGCAGAAAACCACGGCCTCCGCATCTCTTGCAGCCTCTCCAGCCACAGTCACCAATGTGGCCACTCAGACGGAGGGCTCGGGGAAACACGCAGCCATCCAGGTCTTGGGCTGCAGGGTGTGCCCGAGTCTTCTGTCGGTATCCGACAGCAGCAGCGAGGGGTATGCCTGTGGGAGGTGTGCCCAGATTGAAGAGCTGCTCAGCCAGGTAGCGGAGCTTCGGGAGGAGGTGAGGAGGCTCAGGAGCATCAGGGAGTCAGAGAGGGAAATTGACTGGTGGAGGTGTACTCTACCCTCTCTGAGACAGACTCACGAGCCTGCCATATCACAAATGTCTCCTGCTACACAGAAGACAAAAGTTCCCTCATCCCGCCAGGCAGTAGGAGGAGACCTAGGCCAAGGGGAGGAATGGAGGCAGGTTCCTGTTCGGGATAGTAGGCGAGCCCTGCCCCTGCCCACCTCACCTTCCCATCTACCCTTATATAACAGGTATGAGGGTCTAGAACATGGCAGTCAGAACAACGAAGTAGACGAAAGCCCACCCCAGTTGGAGAGGATGCCTAAGGCAAAGCAACCTATTCGCCGCATTGCTACATCAACTGTCAAAAAAGAAAGAAGGGTTATTGTCATGGGGGACTCCCTTTTGAAAGGGACAGAGGGCCCAATATGCCGACCGGACCCAAACCGCAGGGAAGTCTGTTGCCTCCCTGGGGCTCGGGTGAGAGACTTCGCTAAGAAAGTCAAGTGTCTGGTACGGCCCACCGACTACTACCCGCTACTGGTCTTTCAGGCTGGTAATGACGAGGTAACAACGAGAAGTCTGAGAGCGATCAAAAGGGACTTTAGGGCTTTGGGCGACTACTTAAAGGATCAGGTGCACAGGTTGTGTTTGCCTCTGTCCTTCTGATAGGGGGGATCGATGCTGACAAACAGACTCATCACATTAGCACATGGCTTCGGGACTGGTGCAACTGGCAGAATTTCGGGTTTTTCGATCACGGCAAGGTCTACGCAACACCGGGCCTCCTGGCACCAGATGGGATGCGCCTCTCTCAGAGAGGGGTGAGGATTTTTGCTCAGGAGTTGGCAGGGCTGATAGACAGGGCTTTAAACTAGAGTTGAAGGGGGAAGAGGATAAAAACAGGCATGCTGGTGATGAGCTAAGGAATGGTGTGCTAGAATCAGAGGGACTGTGTGCTAGTGAGGCCCTTCGGTCGGCTACATAAGGTGCTGCATGTAGGGAGGCGTATTTGAAGTGCTTCTACACAAACACATGCAGTATGAGGAATAAAATGGAGGAGATAGAAGTCTTGGCCTTGTCCCACAGCTATGACATTATCGGCATAAGCAAAACCTGGTGGGATGAGGCCTGTGGCTAGTGTGTTGCAATAGATGGTTACAGGCTCTTCAAGAGGGACAGGCAGGGTAGGCGAGGTGGCGTGGTGGCTATGTATGTGGAGCATGGGCTGGACTGTGTGGAACTTCAAGTTGGAGATGGCAACGTTGAGAGCCTCTGGGTAAGGATTAAGGGACAAACAAATAAAGGGGATGTCGCTGTGGGAGTCTATTACAGACCACCTGGCCAGGACGACAACACTGATGAATTATTCTTTGCAGAACTAAGAGATGCCTCGAGATCAACTCCCCTTGTCTTAATGGGGGATTTCAACTTGCCAGAAGTCAACTGGGATCACCACACGGCTGACACGAGCAAATCCAGGAGGTTCATAAAGCACCTAGATGATAACTTCTTGGTGCAGGTGTTAAGAGAGCCAACTAGGAAAGGTGCCCTCCTAGATCTGTTGCTGGAGAACAGAGAGGGTCTTGTGGGAGACGTGGCAATTGAAGGCCGTCTTGGTCATAGTGACCATGAAGTGGTTGAGTTTAGAATTTATGGTGACAGAAGGAAAACTGTCACCAAAACTTCAGCCCTGGATATGGGGAAAGCAGACTTCAGGCTGCTCAGGGAACTAGTCAGCAAGGTCCCCTGGGAAAATGCTTTTGAAGGCATTGGCGTCCATCAGTGCTGGTCAATCTTTAAGCACTGCCTCCTAAAAGCACAAGATCAAGCGATTCCAAAATATCGGAAGTCAGGCAAGTGGGGCAGAAGGCCAGCCTGGCTGACCAGGGAACTTCTACTGGAGCTTAGGTGAAAAAAGAAAGTGTATGGCTGCTGGAAGGAGGGTCAGGCAACGAGGAAGGAATACAGGGATGCTGTTCGTGTTTGTAGGGAGAAAATTCTTGCCCAACTAGAGTTGAAGCTGGCCATGTCTGTGGGAGACAATAAAAAAGGTTTTTTTAGATATGTGAACAGAAAAAGGAGAACCAAAGAAAACATAGGTCCACTACTAGATGGGGAGGGTCTCCCCACAGACAATGACATAGGCAAAGCAGAGACGTTTAATGCCTTCTTCGCCTCTGTCTTCAACACTGATGATGGGCTTCAGGACCCAGGGTACCCTGAGCTGGAGGACCATGATGGTGGGAATGACAAACTCCCACCTGACCCTGAACGTGTGCAGGAATTGCTGCTCCACCTGGATCCATACAAGTCCATGGGTCCGGATGGGATTCATCCCAGGGTGCTTAAAGAGCTGGCTGACGTCATCGCGGGACCTCTCTCAATTATTTTTCAATGATCTTGGGAATCTGGAGAGGTCCCATTGGACTGGAAGCTGGTGAATGTTGTGCCAATTTTCAAGAAGGGTAAGAAAGAAGACCCTAGCAATTACAGGCCTGTCAGCCTCACGTCAGTGCCTGGTAAAATTATGGAGAGGATGATCCTTGAAGTTATTGAAGCGCACCTGGGGGACAATGCAGTCATTGGTCCCAGCCAACATGGGTTCATGAGGGGCAGGTCCTGCCTAACAAATTTGATTTCTTTTTATGATAAGATCACCCATCTAGTCGATCAAGGGAAACCAGCTGATGTGATCTTTTTGGACTTCAGCAAAGCTTTTGACACGGTTTCCCATAGGATCCTACTGGACAAAATGTCCACCATACAGCTAAACAAAAACATCATATGATGGGTGAGCAATTGGCTGAAGGGCAGGGCTCAAAGGGTTGTAGTAAATGGGGCCACATCTGGCTGGCGGATGGTCACTAGTGGGGTCCCTCAAGGCTCGATTTTAGGGCCAGTCCTCTTCGATGTTTTTATAAATGATTTGGATGTAGGACTAAAAGGTGTTTTGAGCAAATTTGCCGATGACACCAAACTTGGAGGAGTTGTGGACTTGGATGAGGGTGGAAAGGCCTTGCAGAGAGATCTGGACAGATTGGAGAGCTGGGCAATCACCAACCACATGAAGTTTAACAAAAGCAAGTGCCAGGTCCTGCACCTGGGAGGGGGCAACCCTGGCTATACGTACAGACTGGGCAATGAGATGCTCAAGACCAGCCCCACAGAGAGGGATCTGGGGGTTGTGGTTGACAGCAAGTTGAATATGAGCCAGCAGTGTGCCCTGGCAGCCAGGAGGGCCAACCGTATCCTGGGATGCATCAAGCACGGCATTGCTAGTCGGTCGAGGGAAGTGATTGTCCTGCTCTACTCTGCGCTGGTGCGGCCTCACCTCGAGTACTGTGTGCAGTTCTGGGCACCACACTACAAAAAGGACATTAAACTGTTGGAGAGTGTCCACAGGAGGGCGACAAAGATGGTGAAGGGCCTAGAGGGGAAGACATATGAGGAGCGGCTGAGGTCACTGGGCCTGTTCAGCCTGGAGAAGAGGAGGCTGAGGGGGGACCTCATCGCAGACTACAACTTCCTCGCGAGGGGGAGTGGAGAGGCAGGCGACCTATTCTCTGTTATCACCAGTGACAGGATCCATGGGAATGGTGTTAAGCTGAGGCACGGGAAGTTTAGGCTAGATATCAGGAAGTTGTTCTTCACCGAAAGGGTGGTTGCACACTGGAACAGGCTCCCCAGTGAAGCAGTCACTGCACCAAGCCTGTCTGAATTTAAGAAGCAATTGGACTGTGCGCTTAGTCACATGGTCTAAACTTTTGGGCAGACCTGTGCGGTGCCAGGAGTTGGACTTGATGATCCTTATGGGTCCCTTCCAACTCGGGATATTCTATGATTCTATGAAATTATATTAAAACATCAAAAATATTTCTCCCATATAATTAATATCAGGAAAATGAGATTTTATGTACATAACATGAAGATCAATAATTATCCTGGTTTGAGATTACTACTTTTAACAAAAATTACCAATTCAAAAACCAATGTATCATTTTTTATTATTTTCCTATATCTTGTTTTACTGACAGGTAAATTTTCTAGCACTTACAGATAATAATATTATCCATTTCAGTCTGGGTAACACTTACAAGTGTGATATTCCAGTGTCCTATTTGAAATTCATATACTAATAAATGCCAGAAATCTCACTGATTTTCTGAGGAAACTGCCAACAACTTATCATTCAGTATAAGACCTCATGAACACCTTCTGATATTAAGTATGATGAGCTAATAGGCAGTGTATTTATATTCCAGATCAAGGTATTATTTTCTTCAAGTTCCCTGACTTCATGAATCAGACATGTTAAATACCCATCAGTACTCCACAGTTTCATTAGGAAGTATCTGTGTTTCCCTCATAATTATTATGAAAATTATTTTTAAAAAGAGACCAAGGCTGCATGGACTAGCATACTCCATTTTATAGCCAGAGTATTTTGAAGTTATATTAAAAAAAAAAAAAGAGAGAGAGAGAGAGAAAGAGAATTAGATGAACAGGCCTGAGAGATTTAAAAAGCTTGAAATAGATGAAAATTATCTGTAGTATATCCATATGAGATGGCCGTAGACATAGAATCATAGAACAATACGGCTTGGATGGACCTCTGTAAAGTCAGTTGATCCAACTCTTCCCAACGCAAGACTAGTTTTGATCAGGTTGCTCAGCGCTTTGTCCAGTCGTATCAGCCAACTTAAAAAAATAGGGTGGAAGCTTGGAAAAAGAAGGGTTTGCTACCTACATAAAGAGTAGACAATGAAGACAATGGATACAATTCCCAGGTGAGTGGCATTAATGACTCCTGTCCATACTAACCATGAGAAAGAACTGATGTAGTGGAAGGAATTGTACCAAACACAAAAATCACCTCCTATGACCCCACCGTGGCACAAAAAGACTAGAACAGGAATGGCTGGTGGCTCAAGAAAAGAAAGCAAAAGGAAAGAAGCAAGAACAGACCACATAAACAAGACTTTTTTCATACTCCAAACATGTTAAGATAAGATGTTTAGATGTTTTACCTTACAGCTACGTCAGACTGACTGACCCACTGCAACTGGTGAGAGTGGTATGAGAAATACTAGTAATTTCTCAAGGTTATTGGCAAGACTATATAACATTTGAATGTTATAGCTGAAAGGTATAGCTGTTTACCCATAACTTTGCATCTGTTTGAACTTGCTGTTTTGCTACAAGTGAAATCACTCTGAATTGCTGTAGTAAGAGAAGAAAATTACTCTGGTGAAGAGATAAAAACCTGTTTCCCTATGAAGGCTACAAAACAATTCAAAGGCCCAGACTTTTTCTCCTTGTTGGAAAAATAGGTTTAAGCTTTGATAAATTCATATATCAAGAAAAGAGAAAAATATAATGGGTTATCTGCTGATCAGAAGGGAAATTTACTGTTTCTGGAACTCAGATTTGCTAGCTGAGAATATAAAGCTTTAGTTTTCAGTTTTTGTTGTTGTTTTTGTTGTGTTTTTTTTGTTTGTTTGTTTGTTTCTTTCGACTGAGTTCCTTCTCAAAGTACATTAAATTTATCAAGAAATTGAGTTAATAAGGGGAAGCTATTGATTTATCTATTTATTTGTTTTTGTATGAATTCACCATACAAGAAGAATTCAAGATAGCAGTATATGTGCTACTTTCAATATCTGGCACATACCAGCATGCATAAACTTGCTATTTTAAAGATATATGTCATGTTTACTTTTCAATGAATTTACTGGCTTAATAAGGGAGGAAAGTGATATATGAATTCTGGGTGTGCAACTCAGCTGACTCTCATCTGAGGGTAGCAGACAAGCATCAGAGAGAAATTCTCACTTGGAATCCATTCAAAATGGAATTGCTGAATCCTTTCATCCAATCCAGAAGAAACTCAATTACAAGGACTGACATTATACAACAGAATAAAAGCAGTATTAGCTCCAAATCCATGAAGGCTTGTTGACACAGGGAATAAGTCAAACTTACGGGACCATATGGTGAGAAGGAGTGTGTGAACAAGTCTCCTTGTCTTCCATCCAGAAAAGTTTGTGGCAGCACTCTTGACTGCAAATGCATCTTGTACCTTTTAAATCCATGTACACAAATGCCACAGCACCATGCAGACAAGATGAGGGGTATTGCACAATATAAGGTGTTCCGTGAAGGGAGGTTCTCACCATAGATCTGCCACATCTAGGTACAGTCTGTGTTTGCTAACATAGAGCAGGATATAATGTTTGTGCTACCACAGGAATCACTCACACAATTTGTCTTAAACAACATGAATCATCACAGAGGCATGAACAGTACTATTCACTTTCCCACAATGGAAATTTAAAACAATTTATTCGGTGATGAAATAAATTGTGTAATAAAGCATTTTAGATTGCCATCAGTTCTAAAAAAAAACCTGAAAAGGCCATAAATTCACAGAGGACTAGATAGTATATACTGAAGCCAGTTACAGTCTTTCTAATGACTTCTGTCAGATTAAATATGCTTAAGAGAAGAGGCCAGTTGCCTAAAATCCATGATTTTCCTCCAATCAGGTGTAGTACTTCCAGCAGAGAGAAGGAAATGATGATGTACAAAGCCTTGGGTAGGAATAGTTCATACTCTGCTACTCACCTAGTTTTACAAAGATCTATTGAAATTGGAGTGGGAGATGCTTATTATGTAAACAGTGAAGATCCTGTATTGTAGGAAGGCCAGATAAAGTCACTTTGTTGAGATGATAGATTATGAGAGGGTTGAATTGCTGCTCCCTTTGAAAGACTGAGGCCTAGGATTCTGTGGGAGAGATAGAAAATAAGAAAAATATCAATCATAAGGAAGGAAAATAAAAACTTACAAAAAAAAATTTATCAGTTTGCTATGAGCAAAGAAGAGTTAGACATTAGAAGAATTTTTCTAATGATAAGACTGCCGAGGCTTTGGAACAGCCTTCCAGAGAAAAATAATTAATTAAGTGGTTCAAAGATGGAGCTTGCGTCTATCTGTCACCTGTGAAAAAAAAGAGAATTGAATGTGATAACTCAGGAGGTCCTTTCATTGGTGCTTGTACTAGCTAAGAAAACAGTTCAGACACTAACACTAATCCATCATTGTCCAGAACCTCATGTGATTAGCACATTCTTGGGCATGATTTTGGCCTGAACCCAGCATCACTTTCCTGGACAAGAATGAATTTAGGAAATGACATGATAGGAATTGTTCTCAGTGGGCAGTATGATTGGGACCACCTTGTCGCAGGGAGAGAGAGAAAGAAAAATGGGCAAATTTCACAGTGTCATTTGTCATCAGTGCCAGGAAACAGTCCCAGAATATTTTAGAGGCAGAAATTTTAGTTTTATATTCCTAGTAACTTAACAAGGCATTGTGCCTAGGCTATAGGTTTTCAAGTACAGGGACTAGACTTTGGAGGCTGGATACAAAGAGTTATTATCGTGGTACTGCAAAAGGATTTCCAATCTTTAGCAGCAGTGGCCAAAAGCTATCTTCGGTCTATGGTGCTAAACTAATCTCCATAGCAACATGTTTGTAATTATTTATAAGCATGTTTTGTTGTTGGTGGTGGTGGTTTTTGTTGTTGTTTTCTGATTTATTTTTTTTCCTTATAAAATCCCTAACTCAGTACTCATCTTATTCCCAGGGATCTTGCCGGATAAGCCAAACTTTGTTTTGTTCTTTAACTCCTAGATGCAAGTTATCTAGCATGAGTTAGAAGCATTTTGGTACTCTTCCAGGCCCCATTTAAATAAATTGGTAAATCTTTTATTCAGGACAACTCTTGTTAGCCCTAAATTTATATGCACAAACTCTCCAGATGGCCTTCAATGCACATAATACTAGACTGAAGAGTTTACAGCGGTGTAAATCCAATTAGCTGTTTTACAAGTGTGGTGTCTAGTTACTTTTTACAGACAAATAAATCTTTTCATGTAATTAGTTTTGGTTGTTGTTGTTGTTGTTGTTTGTTTGTTTCTTTGTTTTTCCTTTACAGAGCAAAACTTTAATGTGAAGCAGTTTTATCCTGGGGGATAAAGCATAAGTTTGTTGATAACTACTAAATTTGCATAATTTGCAGTGTTTCCTATTTTACAACTCAGATTAAAACCCTTCTTTCTCATAGGCTGGAATCATTTTAAATGACTTCATCAAAAACCAGATAACTGAAACAGGAATGAAGTTCATTTAAATGCAAATCATTCTGGAGCATAAATTACTTGATACTCACCCAGTTAAACTGTCATGTAAATGCTTCAGATGGGGATATCCTTTATATGTTTATGATTTTGTAAATAGTTTATAAGGATTTTATTTTTAAGTAAAATATTTGGGTTCAAAATTTGAGGAAAACGATATATTGCATCAGGAAACTAATAATAATAAAAAAATTTAGTCTCTTTGGTTGCTCTCCTTATCTTCTTCTGTACTAAAGCAAAGAAAACTAAGCAACTGGGTACCTTCTAATTTATTACAGCTACCTGCAGCTCTAATTACTCTCTTATCCTCTTAGATAATTTAATATTACCTTAACAGATCCATACTTTAAATATATCAGGTCTTATTCCTAATAGAAATAAGGAAGGCAATCTAACTGATGTGGTGAGTCAAAGTGAAATCAAAATTACAACTCCCAAGTATAAGTGGGTGATTTTGCAAAAACAATAGTGTCTGCTCTTTGATCTTTTAATGCTCTGCATTGCACCAGAATGACCACTGGCGTGTAGCTGAGATACATAAAGCACTTTTTCCAAACCCATCTGCATTCATCCATCTTTATAATTTCTAATTCTCTACAAAGACTTGCTGTTCTCTCTACAGGCCCTCTTGGCAGCCTCTTTGAAATTGTCATTAAGTTGGGCACCTGAAACACCCATATCTGGGAAGTGATTTCCCCTCCCAGTGGCAATCCTGCATTGCTACACTTTTTGACCCATCATGACAAAGAGCCTCTGGAACCAATTGCACTTTTATTGTTTTGTTTTTTTTCCGTGATCCTTAGTAGGAACACTCTTTGCCTTTCCCTGTATTTTGTCCAAAGCGTGAGTGATGTCTCCTTATCTCAGTGTATCCTTATATTCACTGCATGGTTAGTTAACTTTGGGAAGGATGTCTTGTCTATACCTTGCAGTTTCTGCTTTCTGTTTTTATATCTTGTTGCTTGTTTGCAGAGGGAGTTTAAGTGGCCTTATTTTGGAAGGGGCTGTTCTGGAACCATGTGATACACTTTTTGGAAAAAAGAGCTTTGCTCTTTTCTCATTCTAATTCTCTTCTGTGACACCATCCTTATCCTAGTGCTCCCAGTAACGCATGCTGCCACCACTCATTTTTGAGTGTCTGGCCAGACATTGTAGTCAGTGCCTAAATTAAATGGGATATTCCTTGAAAGCACTGTTTACTTTACAACCCTAACACATTGCTTCCAGGCTGAGACTACAGGTCCAATAATTAAATCAGCGTGGGATCTTCAGTTGCTACACCATGTCACTGTACACCGAGAACTAAAGGAATCTCAGTACAGATCACAGATTCATTATTTTTTATTATTATTTTTATTATTTATTCTAAGTTATTTTGCTTATCTTACAACAGGTGTTTACCTGTCACTATATTTTGCAGGTCTGGTGAATGTCACAGTCCCATTTTGATGAAGTATCTGGTAGTAAAATTAATTAAAATCATGCTATGTTGCACAGAGATATAAACAGTTGGGTTTGGCATGCGTCTCCACCTTTTTCTAAAATGCAGTCTGCTTGTATGCTGAATTGTGCTTTTCTCTTTCCAGTAAATATTGTTTTATTTTAATTTTATTTAGGAGCTACAGAGGTACTATAAGGTTTTTTCATGTTTCATGAAGAAAATTTGTTGATTTAAACCCTAGTAATGATGAGTATGCTTCATACTGCAGTTTTCAGAAATGTCAAGTGAAGTGAAGCTGAGCTGACTACAAGGACTTTAGATCACACTAGTTGTTTAAATTTTGCAGACACACATCCTATCTTGGCAGCGTTTTTAGCTCTGTTCTTGCTCCCCAGGCATAACTTCTTACATAATAATGTATTTGTTTTTCTGCAACAGTTGACCTTTTTTTTTTTATTGCACACTATATTCCTCCATGTGGCCATGACGGGGGACAACACAGAGTTGGTGTGATGGTTTTATGTTGATTACAGACTGCTTTTCACAGGAGGAATCCTACCATAGTTGATTAAATCAGTTCATTAAACTGTGTATGAAAGGCCCCTAAGTACCAGTAGAGTAGCATGGAGAAACCCATTATAAGAGTGAATCAGAACCTTAAGTTATGATTGTCCTTATCTACATACAGATAGCAAGCAGGACTGAAGCAATATTCTCTTCATTACCTCCATTCTGGTTTTGTCCTATTGCGCAGAGGTTCCTTAGACTTCAAACCGACAGAAGTTGTTCAGGTCTCAGGGGTTTGCAAACAGTGTTAGGCACTTACTGCTCACCTTGCAGCCATGCACACTCTGCCTGATCTTTGACCTGGGAAGCAGGAAGCCCTTATTTGTGTCAGTAGGCTTCTTGAGGGCATATTGCTTTGCTTCCACAGATCTGAACACGATCATGATATCCCATGCCCAAACATATTGCAGCTGCCCCATGTCAGATCAGAGCCAGCTCCAGATGGCTCCAAAAGGGACCCAATGCTGACTAGAGCTGAGCCAATAGGAGACGATCTTTGCGCCTCTGTGAAAGCAGATTTAAGAAAGGAAAAAAAAAAAAAAAAAAAAAAAACTGCTGTGCTACAGCAGCTGGGAGAGAGTGGTGAGAACTGAGAGAAGCAGCCCTGCAGCCCCCAAGGTGAGTGCAGCAGGAGGGCAGGAGGTGCTCCAGGCACGCAGCACAAGTTCCCCTGCGGCCCGTGGAGAGGCCCCTGGTGGAGCAGGCTGTCCCCCTGCAGCCCACGGGTCCCACACGGAGCAGATCTCCACGCTGCAGCCCGTGGAGGAGCCCCCGGTGGAGCAGGTGGATGTGGCCTGGAGGAGGCTGCGGCCCATGGAGAGCCCCCGCAGGAGCAGGCCCTTGGAGATCTTCAAAAGCTGCCTGGATGTGGTCCTGGCCAACCTGCTCTAGGAATCCCTGCTTGAGCAGAGGGGTTTGACCAGGTGATCTCCAGAGATCCCTTCCAGTCTAAACTACCCTGTAATGTGCCACTGCAAAACAGTCACAGTATTAACCACCCAAAAACCAGTCACTGTTACCACTTTTGCAGAGGCACATATTCAGAGACAATACTTACTTTTCATGAATCTATAGCACTTGAGCAGGAGGAAAAAAGCTTGCTTTCTATGCTTTCTTCAGTCCAAGGGACAGCGGACTTACACCCTAAACCCAAGTGAGATTTGAAAAAAAAAAAAAAAAGAGGTTTTCATACACCTCCTTAATCCAGTACAGTGTACATCATGAAAAACAGGCTTCACTGGGATTAGTAGAACATGAAGAACAAAGTTAAAAGCGTACCTGGATGGGATACAAGATTGGCTGGATTTTTGGCTCTACTGACAGGACTGAAGATGTAGCTTGTGTGAAACAGTCCTTATACAAAAGATGAAAGTAGGGACCAGATATAGTCTTTCTTTATAATGAATAGATTTACTTCTAGGCACAACAGAAAAAAAAAAAAAAAAAAAAAACTCAGAAGTGCATAAATTAAACATATTTCTGAATTTGTCTCATAGAAGGTTGCAATCCCACTGTTCACTACTGTAGGCAGCTGTTAATTATTTCATGCCTTGGAGGTCACAGTCATAAAGTGACACTTCTCTGTACCCTACAACAAAACACAAGCTAATATGATTGTCTATTTTTAAGAGGCAGGAGAGAAAATAATATGACATAAAGTTCACAGAATCTTAACTTTTCTAGTAAAATGAGACAGAGATTTACTACCTTACATCTATTGCAATGGAAATAAGGTTTATTTATTTAAGTCTGTTAGTTCTCTTTACCCCCTTTTGTTAAAGTGAAAAAAAAAATGTAATTGTGGCTTCCAAGAGCCACAGGCAGTGCTGTGCTTAGAGCCAACACAGAGACCTAGGAGCATAAAACGGTTTTGGGTGCATTAGTTTGGTTGGCTCAGTAAAAACTATATCCTACAATGTTAATTTTGTTCAGGGAATGATCCACGTCTTTGTTGCCAAACACAGCCCCATGAAAGTGTCCCAAGACAGTTGACAGCAATCTGTTGGAAAAGACCAAGAAACCCATGAATAGAAACCAACCAATATAAAACTCTCCCTACATTCCATCTGCCCTCTATCTTTTCTCCTGTTACATGAGCTGTGATCAAAGACTTATGTTTTATTTCCCTGTCACTAGTTTCTTAGCAACTAGACTTCTAATTTACTTTTTTTCCAGAGAATTTTGGTGCTACATCAAAATTAAGTACAGCTTTCTGAGGAACATAGGGATGTTGTACATGCAATGTTCTGTTTCAATAATTCTCAATTTTTCTAAGCCAAATTTCATGCTGACTATGACAGATCCCACTGACAGAGTGTACATCAGGAGAACTTATTAGTTTGGGTTGTGTCCATGTAACGGGCTCACAACTCATGGCGTGAGAACCACTGGATTGCCCTAGATTATAAAAATAATATCTATGCAAGTTTTTTTTTTCGTGTTCTTTTATGTTCTTTCTCTTTTTTTTCTCTCTCCCTCACTTTTTTTTAATAAAATTCATCACAAGCATTAAATATTTCTTCATTTTTATAATTTAAGGAAAAAAAAAAAACTTACAAACTTGTACTGACTAACATAGGGACCTTAGATTAAGTGGTGTTTATATTTTTGAAGTCTCTCTGTGATAAGCAACGTATCAAAATGTATCAAAATGTATCAACGTTTCCCTTACAAATCTTTTTTCAGATATTTCGAAGCCAGTCATAAAAGATCAAAATGTAATAAAACTTCAGTAGTGTCAGGCCCTGATTGTTGAGTCTATTCTGGGACAGGTTCCTGCTAGAAAAATCCTTCCAATTTCTTATTTTCCTGAAGTTTAAGGCAATTTCCCCTCTTCAGCTCCCTCCATCTCTTCTTCATCTTTCTTTTTTTGAGCTACTCAAGTGGTTAAAACACTTTCAAAAATATGGTTGAGTATAAATATAGATGTGTGACAAATAAAGACAAGTATGAGTCTTGGGTTCTTAGTCCAGGAATACTTCAGACTTAAGCTCCCAAATCCTGATTATACTATGATCACTGCTATCACTAATTAACTTTCTCATTAAATATGTCAAATGCATTATCCCACTAAAACCAATTACATTTCATTCTTCCAAATCTGTGTAAGGCTGGATGGTCTACAGCATAGCAAAGACTCTAGAAAGATGAGCTCAAAATAAAAGCCTCATATGTCACAAAATACTATGATATGGAGAATCCTATTTTAGTATCAAGTACAGGAGTGTTGCCAAGTTTCTAAAGCTTTGAGAACTATAAAGTTATAAGCACAAGTTGTTTCAGTTTTCTTCATTGGAGTTGCTGTTCTCACTCTGTTACACTAGCACTCTGTGGGTAGACAGGCAGCTCTAAATAAGACCCTAGAACTTTATTTTCAGAAACAGAAAATAATAATAATAATAATAATAATAATAATAATCATCATCATCATCATCATCTGCGTGTAACTCATAGGAGGATGACTGACTTCTTGCTGATAGGATCATTGGCCTGAAAATTAAGTGGAGACATCTGCATGATGGCTTGTCAGACTTCAGTCTTGATGCATTTTTTCACTGACAGCATTTTATTATTTCCAAGACACAAAACCTTTTCTGCTCAACTTCATCCATGAAGACATCATGTAGGAATCTAAGTAAATCTGGTTTCTGTATAATCACAAAGATCTTTCCTGAAAAATTCTGCATCTGCAATGATTTGTTTTTAGTTTTTCTTGATTTTTTAATTGTGCATATTTTACATTTTCTCATACTATATTACTTTATTTCCAGTTTCACTTTTTGGGATAGTCACTTTCTGAGAGAAGTAACAGAGTAGATGACCTACTCATTTAAAGAAAATGGTATTCCTCTGGTATATTCAGGCCCAAAGTTAACACTGTTTTCTTACACGAGTCCTCCCTTCACTAGCCATATTTGCTACAGATCTCATATGCCATGACTACTTTGCCTAAATTATTGTTCACTTCTGTCCATTTTGGTATTTCTGTATCAGTGGATGAAGCAGCTATATTTCTAACAAGCATGGCTGGGTGCCTGCAGTCCACACACTATGATTTCTACCTACCTATCCACAACATGTGAATTCTGCCTCTACTACATATTTCTGTCTTTTCAAACACGACAATTTTTCAGACTTTTTTTTTTTCATTTGCCCAACAGCATTTCCCTCTTGTTTTTCTTGTTCCTGTTACATCCCCAAGAAAACTCCAAAGCACAAATACAGTAATATACTGCTATATGTCTGTCCTAGATTTTCCATGATACACTGGAGAAGATGGTTTCCTGTGACTATATATTCTTGGCTGGGCAAATGTCAGCGAACACTGCAGTTAGCTCTGGGTAACTAACCTCTCACAAGCTACATTAAAAAGATCAGTGGCAATGGTATTTCTTTTGTATGACCAGAATTTGTGGTATATGTGGAACATATCACAGAATCACAGAAAGTTTGAGGTTGAAAGGGTCTTCTGGAGATCATCTGGTCTAGCCCCCCTGTTCAAGCAGGGACACCCAGAGAAGGTTGCCCAGACACCTTTTGAATCTCAAAGAAGGAGACTCCATGACCTCTCCAGGCAACCTGTGCCAATGCTCCATGACCGGTACAGCAAAGAACTTCTTCCTGGTGTTCAGCTGGAACCTCCTGTGTTCCAGTTTGTGCCCATTGCATCTTGTCCTGACATTTGGCACCACCAAGGAGAGCCTGGCTCCATCCTCTTTTCATCCTCTCTTCAGGTATTTATATGCACTGATGACATCCCCTCTGAGCCTCCTCTTCTCAGGCTGAACAGTCCAGCCCTCTTAGCCTTTCCAGCCCAGTTCATAAATCGCTTAAGACACAGCTTTATTAAAAAATAATAATGACAATAAAATAGAATGCATCAACATGTTGCTTATAAGAAAGAGAATTGAGAGGGAGAGAGAGGAAGAGAGATGAAAGAGAGAGAAAGAGAGAGAGAGTATTAGTTTCTTTTTATTAAGTAGTAGAAACACTTTTCATACCAGAAAATTAATAAAATTAAAAGTGAAATTATTCTGGGTGTTAGAGTAAGTAGGACAATCTTTAATGCAGACTTAAAAGGAAAAAAAAATAAAAAATAAAAGAACTCTAGCCTTACAGTAAATATTATTTTAAACAACATACATTTAAAAATAGTCAAAGACTGTTGAAATAATCAATTTTTATTTAATCATGATAGAGTTGCTTTCAAAAGATCAGTAAAGACATTTAAAATATCTAGCTAGACAAGCATGTTTGCTACTGTGAGCCAGAGCTTTGCTGAAGGGGTTAGATGGTAAAAAAGTCAGAACAACTTTTGTTGCAAATTGATTGAGATTAACTGCTCCAGAATACATATTCCAATAGACTTTGAAATGAAAATGAATTAGAATTGGCATGCGGGTTCCTTCTACTAAACTTTTAAATGTCTCTGAAAGAGGACAGAAATTTACCTTTTCTCATGCATATGTAGCTAGTAAAGCAAATCCATGTCCTTAATTAATATCTCTTTTATGCCAGTGAAACACAAGAATATCTCTTGGGGCTCTCATTAAGGAAAATATGTTTAATGTTCAACATGGTTTAGTCATCTGGTGTGGAACAGATCTCATATTTCTAATCAGAGATCTAACAGATCTCATATTTCTAATCTTTATTTATCTAATTTATAATTTATTTAATATTTCCTTTTATATTTACTTTTACTTAGTTGTAAATTGTTGCTTGGCAACATGGATATGAATTCAGATCATTATATTGTGTCTGGCTTTGAACAATTATTTTTTCTTTTGACAAACAGATTTGATTTGATTTCCTTAGTATTTGTAATGGTACAGAAATATTCCCATAATCTTTTATGAAATAGCTAGAATATTGTAGACACTGAACTAAAACTACAGATCGCTGACCTAGACAACTGGGAAGTTAAGATATAGAAAAGCAAAGCATATGTATAGAGCCCATGTTGCTGTTAGTTCATACTGACTGATGACAATCAAGTTTCTGAAGCATACAATTGATCCATAAAAAGTGGAACCAATTTTCCAGTACCTGGAATATTCATGTTAAGGTTTGGTTCAAACACACTCTCAGAAATAGATTCATGAAACTACTCCCAGCAACAATGTTTGAGTTGCCCATGAAGCCAGTGATAAATAGCTGAAGCCATTAACAGTCTTGCCCTTGACTTAAGTATGAACGCTGAATGAAAGGGTACTAAATGGAAATGTGTATACAACATATTTTAAACAAGGGATCTATTCTTACAGTTATTTACAGAGGAATAGTGACAAAATATAATCATATACTTGAACCACATAATTTACTGTGTTAGTTAGAGAGCTTTCAATTACTCAGCTGTCACAGAAGAAGGCCTTGCTATGAATTAACTGATAAGTCATGATAGGTTATACTCTATTATCGTAAGTTATTATTTGTTTAGTATGCCAAAGGCCTGGATACAACAAGAAAAGTAAGAAAAAATTCTAGATGGAATCATACTGCCTTGCATATCACTGTGAAATGTTTAAAAGGTACTTCTCAAATGTCACTTATCCAACATCCTCTGTGAAATACAATTGCATTATAGAAGAGTATGCACTTCGTGAAGTTAAAATTAATTTTACTAAAAAGAATCAGTTTTTCACTTTGCATCACTATTTCCTAAAATTTATGTCATTCCTATACCTCTGTATATAACTCAGTTCTGGAACATACTTTACAATACAATTTTCTAAAGCTCTTGTCAAAGAAAAAAATTCTGTGTTATTGTAAAACAGAACAAATATCTAAAGTTTATAAATAACCTGTAAGTTCTTAGTTTTTCTGTAAACCAATAACACTATTTTTTTCTATGCCTTTTCTATCACATCTTTAGCTCAAAATAAATAAATAAATAAAACTGTCTCAGATGAATATGTACTTTTTGCGACAAGTCTGTGTTTGCAGAGACAAAGACATGGAGATACTGATACATTTCACATGTATTCGTTGGTGGTAAACATAGCCACAGTTCTGAAACCTAAAGCCTGATTATGATGTCTTAAGGACTTTGCATGAGAGTAAGCACTTTTGTCAGTAGTGTTTCACCCAAAGTATGTTGAGTCCTATACTGATCCTTTATTCTTTTCAGACTTATAGTTAGATAAAGATATTGTCAAAAGTCACAGAATCACAGAATCACAGAATCATCCAGGTTGGAAGAGACCTCCAAGATCACCAGGTCCAACCTCTGACCTAACACTAAGAAGTCCTCCACTAAACCATATCACTAAGCTCTACATCTAAACATCTTTTAAAGACCTCCAGGGATGGTGACTGAGCCACTTCCCTGGGCGGCCTATTCCAATGCCTAACAACCCTTTCAGTAAAGAAGTTCTTCCTACCTCGCTACAGCCTCCTTTAAGGTACCTGTAGAGAGCAATGAGGTCGCTCCTGAGCCTCCTCTTTTCCAGGCTGAACAATCCTAGCTCCCTCAGCCGCTCCTCGTAAGACTTGTTCTCCAGACCCCTCACCAGCTTTGTTGCCCTTCTCTGGACTCGCTCGAGCACCTCCATGTCCTTCTTGTAGCGAGGAGCCCAAAACTGAACACAGTACTCGAGGTGCGGCCTCACCAGAACCGAGTACAGGGGCACAATCACTTCCCTAGCTGGCACATTTTGACTTCACGTGAGACCATCTGATCTCATTTTTATGCTTTTGTTTTTTTTTTTTTCCTCAAATATATTCTGGACTACATTTGATTTCAAATTTTTACATTGCCTACTCACATCTTAAGCAAATTTCTTATGCAGAACACAATTACTCACCTAGGGTGCAGATCACCTCTGGGCTTCAGGTTTATTTTTGCTAAGACCAGATTCTGACAACTCTGTACAATAAAGGAGCCATAAAAGGTCTCAGTGTGAATTTTGTGTGTCTGACTGGCTGCACGTTTTTTAAGATTTCCTGTACTTCCTTTATTTTGGAAGTAATTTAGGGGAAAAGCTCTTTGACCTACACACTTCGCCCAAAACTGGAATCGTCTCATGTGCCTAGAGACCACTTTGCATCAGAGTTCTGGTGGTTTATGATAATGACATAAATCCTCAGCCAGTAAAATGGTAGGAGAACGTGAGTTGGCGTTTGCTAAAACCATCCAATTTTATTTTGGGTCTTGACTGAGTACAAGAATTTTGTACTGGATACTATCAGGGACAGAATGCTGGGCTTTGTGAGCTTTGATTTGGGTATAGTAAAGTAGGCTTTGTATTTTTATGATACTAAATGTGTCTTGCTTGTGTGGACATCAATACAGAAATCAAGTCAATGCCTTATTGTGGGAATTACAGTCACTTAAAATGTCTAATTGCAAGCAGTAGCCAACTCAAGTAGTTGATGTAAAACAGCCTGAGTACATAGATATGTGTTCTCTTTTGAAAAGAATGCTTTTAAATATGCTTTCTGCAGAAAGAAGAAATACAAGCCACTTCAGCAAAAGAAAATATGTAGCAAATGATATCAATCTTTGTTTTCACATTATTTACACCAACCAGATATGAATGTATTCCTGTGGAGACCTGCTGTGAGTCTTAGAAGAAATTTGTGATTTGCTGCAGCAAAGAATCTTTTAGTTCAGGCTTCACATATCTTGTGATGTATATATTATAGATTAGCTATGTCATTTCAGCACATTTATTATGACACACTTTTCAAGAAGAAACTGGCTTTGAGAGCTGTATGGCCAGTGATGAAATGTTCGGTCTACAAGGTCTTTGACTCAGTTTGTTCCTTCTGTCAACAACGCACCTTTTTTTGTGATGTTCCTCCTCTGATAACCATTAACATGTTCTTTGACATCCTCAAACATTTGACTGAAAGAACTTACGTTTATCACCTCTGACATCTGAGTTATTCTGAACTGAAGAAGACAAAGGGTTTATTACAGCAGTTCTACCAATTTAAGTCTGTGGGTAACTACAGGCAATACCAACACTAATGGTATCACCAATGTGAGTGGTAACACCAGTTACATTACCTAAAGGTAGGCACTGTACTAATTAGAGGGTTATGTCCTGATCTTACCACAGAGCTAGGAATGCAGTCCTGACTAATGACAGTAGCAAAGCTCCAGTTTATTTCAGCAGGAATAGGATTTCAGCATATCTACCCTGCTTGGATCATTATTCTAGGTCTGAACTTGGTTTCCTTTTTCATATTTGTGATTTTTGTCAAAAAAATAAAAAAAAAAAAGAAATTACTGATTCATTGGGGGGCTGTGAATATTAATTTATTTATATTTTATTATTAATTGGGTGTTAATTATTGCAATTATTACCTTTAAATGACTTATTTTTTCTATGAAAAAATACATAACATTGTCATCTCAAAAAATTTGCACACAAAACTTTCAAACTATTGTAAAGTTGCCAGTTTGATATTAGTCTCTTGACTTATTACAGAGCATACACTGAAGTCTGAATATTTAAGAACTGTAGCTTTCCATATAAAAATAGATAAGAATCTGCTTAACTCACTGTTAAGCTAGTGGAACCTTTACAGTTATGTATGGTTTTAAAATAAATGCTAAAAATACAAATAAAAATGTTAACATATCATCCTCACCTTTTTGTTCCATGTCCCATTTGTTAGTACATGAGCGCGAGATTAAGATTTACCCCTAAATTTCTAATTTGCTGTTATTAGTCAAATTATCTCCAAGGTAATAAGAAGGGTTAGTACTAATACATTATTATTAAAAATATCTGATAAAATATGTAAAATTTATTTTTTCACTTAAATTTTATTTTTTCTGTCTTTTAAACTCACTGTTTAATATTTGCAGCATTTTAGAACACATAGACACATGCATATGTACTGATTCACTCATATTGTTTCCTCATTTGTATGCCTAAAAATTAAGTATATTAGTTATGATTAAAAATATTCTTCTATAGAAACAATGAGATATATCTCAAATGTTCTTTAAAATTATATTTCATGATGTTACAATAGTTTTAACAATTTCACAACTCTCTACAACAAAGCACATAATAACAACTGTATAGAAATGTTGCATGCTATATTTTAAGGGAAAAATGTTGTAAATATATACTCATAAGAAATATAAATATACAGGTCTATACATACATCTGTACATACATTTATATATATGTTGCATTTTCTGTCAAGTAAGTGCATGGTTTTACTCAGATCAATTTTTTACCCATTTCTGAAGTATCTGTTAAGTAGTAAGGCTGTCTCAGTTATCAGTTCAATCTTACAAGTACAATTTAATTTATTACAAAGACTGTTGTTGCATATTCATAAAAGCAGTACCTGGATGTCTAATGGAGAATCATTCCATTAATGGCAGCCCCAGTAAATCATTCATAAAAGCTAATTCTGATTCAGAATAAGATATTTTTCTCCTGGTGGACTTGTTTATAATGAAAAATCCTTGCAAACTGTGCAAGCAAATTCAATAAATCATGTTGTGCTGCCACAAAAATAACTAAGGATCCTCCTGCATGCAAGGTCATCCTAATGCTCTTTCCATTTGGGGGGGGATGGTTTGCATATATAATGGCTTTGTGACAGTGTTTCAAGACAGTTAATTTTTTCTTCATTTCTGCCAAGAACCGACTTCTGGGCATGACTTTTTTGGCATTTGCTTATATAGGCTTAATAGGTGCATAACATTGCATTACAGATGTTTTAGTGTCTGAGATGCCATACAGAATTCAAGCATTCTGGGGAAGATAGAAAATCTTCACTTCTGCTAGTGAAATCAGCATGTTCACAGTACAAACACTTATTTGATTGAAATGTTTTATAGATGAACCATTTTTTCTTTCCTGTTTTTCTTAGCTGCTGCTGCTGACATTATGTAAGTGGTGTTTTATTAGGCTGTCATTATGAGAAGTTTGCAGTTTAAGGAGCTTAGAGTGAATTATAAATATGAGTCAACAGCTTTAATATTGTTGAAAAGAGAAGCTTCAGCCATATTTGGAAAACGTGCTTCAAGGATCTGAAGTAATCCTTCTCCTCTATAACAAAGTTGAGCAATAGAAGCAATTCTGGTGTCCAGCTTGATGAAGCTGGATAGGCCAAATATATTTTTGAGTTTTCTTATAGCATGTACTCCTTCCTTTGCTTTTACTTGCTCTTTTGGCTGCCCTTATCTAATATGAAACCTGAAAAAAAAAAGTTTCTGCTCCCTGTTCCTCTTTTCCCAACATGTTGTCGTGAGAGAAAAAAAAAAAAAAAAAAAAAAACAAGCTTAAAATCATCAAGCTTTCTTCCTCTTCTGACCCTATTATTGAAGGCCTAGTGGTTCCTACTGGGACCCATATAGGAACTGCCTGCTGACTTCAGTGTAGACAAGTATGAGAAGGTCCCAAGGTACTATGTCCTTGTCTATGTAGATCCCAGATGGAGAGTCAATCCCTCTCATGCTTAGCCCATTAAATTCTTTCTCACTTTGGTGTTCAATGGTATCCCCATCGAGTGCCAGGACACATCACTGACTGATTGTTGGTGCTTTCAAAGCACTGTGCACTGTGTCTGCAAAGACAAGGACCAGCTGGTCACTTTCAAGAAGAAGGAGACCCAGAATTATAGCAAGTCTAGAAAAAATCTATTAAAAGGAAAGGTGGGATGAATTTATTTAGTCTAGACAAGCCTGAAAGTCTATGCAAACTATTGCTCAAAAAACAAAGGCAAAAAACAACCCTTATGGAAGTGAAGGATTTAAATTTCAGCATGGATTTACATTAGATCTTAGGAAAAACAACTTTAAGAGCTTGTAAAGTTGTCTAGGCATCCAAAATACATTTCTTTGTGGTAATATGTTTGATATTTACCTTCTGCTCATCAAAGAATTATTCAGGAATCAACAGAAAAAAAAACGGCACAAATTGAATATCTTTGGTGTTGTAAGGGGTAACATCCAGTTAGATCTCTTCAATTTCAAGGAATGGCCCATACAATTGATATGTCTGAGTACAACATCCTCCAGTTAGTCTGACTAGCTATAAAAGATCGCAAGCATAAAGAAGTGGCATCACACACTAGAAACAAACATATTTTTCTGTAGACCAGACTACAGTCAGGCTGAATTACTGTGCAGATCTGAACTACAGATGCAGACAGCTGTAAAACTCTGTTTTCATGCAAATTAGATGTTGCTATAGACTACCAATCTTGCAAGTTGCCATCACAACCTTTCTTAGCTAGGGGAAGTTTGGATACTCAGCAAGTAATTAGTACCAGTATTCTCCTGTGCAAGGTATCTGCCAAATTCACTGCATAGTTACTTTTAGATATCATCTTGTAGAAAACACTGTGTCATGCTGCATAAAAATAACCACTTAATTTCTTTCCTTTGAATTACCCTTAAATTCATTTATCTTTATAATATGCATGAAAAAGAAGACAAAGACTAGGAATTGCAATCTTAAAAAAAAAAAAAAGAAAGAAAAAAACAGGCAGCAAGACAAGAATTCCCATTCATTGCATAGACTTATAATAGAAAATGAACTCATCTAAATGCAACAATTTACAGCTGCTCACCATGAGCAATTTCTCCCCACAACCACCATTTAACCAAACGAATTTACCTTTGCAAACTGGCAGCACTTTGCAGAAGAGCAGGAGGACTTTTTAATGTTTTTAGAGCTTTTAAGATATAGAAGGAAAAAAAAAATGAAAGAGTAGAGGGGAAAAAAAAAAAGAAGGAAAAATTAAAGACAGACACTCAGTCAACAAACTCCTACATAGGTGAAGAAAAATTCCCAAATATATTCTCAAATGCTATCAGTCAGATTTTTTGGCAGGAGAATGATTACACGTGGGCAGAACAGCAGTTTCCATCATCATTATGTGGCCTGTAAACAGATTTTTGCATAACAAAAAAGACCAGTGTACAGCCTAATGAATGCACTCATTAACTGTAATAGCATTAGCTATAGATTGAAGGGGGGAGGGACCTTAGAGAAAAAGAAATCAGCCCAACTTATCCCAAGATACTGCTGCATTTTCAATTTAGAAAATAAATAGAAATGTTTACAAAAGGGAGGGTGGGGAGTCTATTTTTGTTGTATACATGTATCTCTTAGCATTTTGTCTAATTTTAGAAACAGTGGTTGAGAAATGTACACTTAATATTCCAGGGAGCTTTTACACAGATCCTAAAGCTGCATTTCCCGACTTACTGTTATTGACTCATGCCGTTTGATTGTAGTTGATAATAGTTTATCCAGAATGAATAACTAGAAGGTTGTATTTGATACAGTGAGTTACTTAATGGAATAAACCAGTGGTCATATTTCCAACTTTCTACGCTGTATCCCACTAGTGTAAAAGGACATTCACATTTTGACTGTATAATGTATCAACATTTCTTAGTTGAACAATCCAAATATATTATTAATACAACACACCCTTTAAGGAGGGTAGTTTCACATTTCAAAATATGAAGAAATTTAATCTTGATCTTTCCCCATAAATCTGATTATACCTAATGTATATTGGTAGTGTATACCTGATATCCTGATGTTATATACCAGATTAACTTTTTCAAAGTGAGCAGCTATGGGGAAGATAGTCTCCCCATTGGCAAAACGTCATATTTATAATTCACTGTTGCTTAATTTAGCATTAAAATAAAATTAAAATAAGTTTACAATAAAAGTTTCTTATAATACAGGGACTATGACGGGTAGCAGTAGTTTTGGGGACTGCCAATTTGCACAGTGTTACCAGCTTGCTCTTCTCCGTTATTGTCCAACACATGCACTTGTTAAACTTTAAAGTAGGTTATAAGTAATACTCTTCAAGTCATGGGTTGTGTATCTTCCTCCATAGACTTGACTCTCAGCACAATAAAGCTCCAATTCTGATTTGTAATATCAGGATGCTGCATGGAAAGACAACAAAAATATAACAGCAATTGGCATTTTTCAGGGATACTTAAATCTGAAACTGTCCTTGAGAGGTATTGTGTAAATGGAATGTGGAAAAAAAATAACTTAAAAAATAGTATTTATTTCATCCCTTTATCAGTGCAGAATTGTCTTCTTTGAAACACTTTAATCCAGCTGGCCTTCAAAAGTTGCAGGCTTTCCTACTACCTTGGAAGACTTCTCAAGAATCTGAAAACATTCACTGAAGACAAAGTTATCAAGAAAAATCTGAACCCTATAGTTGAGATTTAAGAAATGTCATAAACGGTATAAAAGACTTGTAACATTAAAAAATAAATAAATTCTGCATCCATTTAGTATGTAGGCATGTCAATTTGTGCTATCACTTTGATATTCAGACCTGATGTCTTATCATTGAATAACTGGTATTAGAGTTTCAGCTCCTGTAACTGAGGTGGTATGGAACACAAAAGTAACAGATCTTGTCTGTGAGAACAACAATACAGAATTGTAGATTAGGATATTCAGAAATGAGTGGGTAGTCTGAAACTACCAAACCTGTGTTTACTTCAGAGTTTTAGCCAAAGTGTTTAAATTAGAGAACATAGAATTTCTGTTTTAAAAGCACAAAGGATTAACTGAATTATACTAAAAGATGGTGCTACTTGGAAAATATATCTAAACCCCTTCCTTTCCCAAAATAAAAAAAAAATAAATAAATAAAAACAACAAAAATAAAAACAGGAGAGAAACCAGTATAATTTTCATTTAGAGTAATTTTGAGAAGAGAGAAAATTAAAAATGCAACATAAAGAAGCATTTCTAATCCAGAGGGGAAAAAAAATGGCTTTTCATTTAAAATAGCTCGACTCTGTAAAATGTTAGCTGGCTCTAATTAGGATTTTTTTTTATTATTTTTTTCCCCCTATTTCTTTCATCTTGCACTTAAGGAAGTGTTTTTCTGGATGGGTAATTTCTGGATGGGTAATTTCTCTTTAGAATGGGAATTCTGACTGCTGGGCACAGACATGAGCCCCCTTCACACCCCTGAGTACTCTGACTGCATCATTGAAGTTAGCTGTGTCAAACACATGATTAATCCTAAATCAATTTCTGCTGTTTGTTGATGCTTCACACAGCAACTGCAGAGAGAAAAAAAGATGCAATAATGAGAAAAGAAACAAGACAAAATGACATGAGAAGCTGGGGAAATTGCGAGGGAGGGGCAGTATTTTAATTTTCTTTGCATTCTTTATTCTAATCCACTGGGTTTTTATGCAATCAGCATTCCTAGATATGTCAAACCTTAACATAAACTAATACAAATACAGGGCAGAACAGATGTAGATAGGTAGCTAACTGTCCTCCCTTTTTCAAGGCAGGGCCATTTCTGTCAGACGGATGTTTGCCTCACCAGTTCATTGACACACTCCTTCCTCCCTGCTCACCCCCGCCCTGAGTCTCCAATCTATTCTAGTCCATTATGCTCTTTACTGTGAGGAACATTTTTCTGGTGTCTAAATTAAATCTTTCTCCTTCCAGGTTAAGTCATGAATGCTTACATCAAGATGATAAACAAATTATGGTCTTTCTGCTGCAGCTTTTTATATACTTGAATAGTTATCACATATCTCTCCTACTATTGTGTTTAGTACTTCAAGCTGTGAATCTACAGCTAATTCAATCAAGCCTGTTCTCTAGACCACCTTCCCACTTCCTCACTGACACCCTACCTCTGTTGCTACTGTCAACTGTGCTAACCACTTGCTTTTCCAATTGTGAAGTTTGATACTAAAAGCTGTCCTAAATTTGTCTTTGGAAGCTTTCTCCCCATACCAAACTGCAAGCCAACACTTTCTTTACTGTTCCTCTCACAATAAACTGGTTAGCTTAAGTTGGCAGTAGTTCTCTTCCTTTGACCTGTTTACAGTAATGTGCAACTCTAATAATTTGCTAGTCTCGTGGAAGGTATCAATCAGCTCTGCAAGTCCCTTTTAATCATGATAATCAGATTGACATCAGTAACATATTCCACGTGGCTGATCCTAATGCTAAATATCAAGTAGATGTGGAGTGGTTTTGGAGCACTGTCCATTCTGTCTTTTCCTAGACATTTTGTGCAATTAAATGTTTAGCTCATTGCTTACAGGGAATGGCTCACTTTACCTTTTTGTAAACGCCTTTCAAGAGGGTTAGGAATTTCTTGACTGTACTGTATAAGCCCAAAGCAGCCATCACCACCATGCATATTGAATGAATTGTCTGCATAGTCATTAACTGCCTTTTTGATGACTTCTTCATAACACTTCAAACATGAGCTTTCTGCTCTGCTGTTCTTCACTTGAATGTTCTCTTCCCTCCATGATGCTTCTTTCCAGAGGACACCAACAGACTTCATTCAAACAGGTGGAGATTGCTTCACAACAGGTGTGGTACTGCATCTCATCTTTCTTGGGTATCAACACTTTCTTGTCAAAGATTCATTTTTGTTCCTCTCTCAATCCCTGTACGTGACAGGCAAGGTGGATTGAAGTCTGCACAATAGTGCCACTCATCCAGGGAAGCTCTTATTGGTGCTGGCTTTGTTACAAGAAAGATGAGAAAGAACAAAACAGAAAATTCAGGAAGCCACAATTAGGTTTCTCACATTTTACTATAGCAAACATAATCCTAAAAAGTTTGCACTTCTATCTTCTATGTGCATGCAGTATAATAGATACTTGTCCTACAGTGACAGTCCTATGTGTCCAGGTATGTTCACCTAGACGAGTCAGAAGACTTATTCTCTCCCATTACTACCAAGAGTTGTGAGGGAGGAAGGGAGCAGGGGGCTCTGTGACATAGTCTGTGATCACTGCTGTGCAACCGTCATTTAAATAGGGTTTCATTTGCCTCTATTTTTGCCTTCAGAATTTAAAAAATAATTGTATATACAGCAATGATCTAAAGCACTGAATGACTTCATTGTATATTTATATTTATTCAATAATTGTTACATTTATTCGTTAATAAATTTTATAAGTATTGATGACTCTGTTCTGTCACATATTGGAGATATTCTGTGATATAAAACTACTCTGTGATGTTCTGTAGGTAAACTAAAAAGACCTTTGAAACAGGAGCAGAGTACTGCCCCTCAGTTTGCTGAAGGATAATTTTCACTAAACTCTCCATCACCCCAGCATATCTTTCAAAAACTCATAGCTGGGACAGTGTACACATATAAATAAGATCTGATGAAGGAACATTATGATGATTGCCCTCCTATTTCAGGTTCATCTCTTGCTAGTGCTGCAAAAGTAAAAGTCACTTTTTCCCTTCTTTCTTTCTGTGATTCCTTATTTTTGGAGTACAAGAATTTTCTTAAATGATATCTTTTTTTTTTCTTTCTTTTTTTTTTTTAGAAGCATTATTAACAATGATATAAATTTTATTTAATATAGTATAGATATTATCCTATATCACACAGCAAGTCTTTAAGGAAAATGCACCAGACATTAGTCTGACTGTCAAAAATACAAACACAAAAGAACTGGACAAGGGAAAACATGCCATAATCCTGAAAGACAATTCCCCACTGTGCTAGATGTGAGTGTAATTAACACCAGCCAGATCTGCACATCATAGTCATCTTATCTTGTTGACAACTTTCTATCTGGACAAGCTGATGAATGAGATATATGCATTACCACTTACACATGACAGGTATCTCAGCAAGAGGCTTTTAGGTTTGGTGCTGCAGCTGTGCAAATACTGCCTCATTTCACAGTGAGGTTTCTTCCTACTCAGCTCTAACTTTAAGTCTAGGTGGGATCATATTAAGAACATTTGCCCATCAGTTAAAAAACAACAACACCTATTTCTGGTACATAGAACAATTGCAGAGGTAAATAACTTTGGGTTTTGGTGCAAGAAAATGTCTTTTATTCTTCAGTTCTGATATCACCTTTTCCAGCTTTTAGGAATATTCTGTTACTAAAATATCTGTCTCCAAACATTAAAGTCAGAAATGTGAGTGAGGTGGCTCATTAGCTCAATAAAGATAATGTTAGAACTAATGGCACATAAGGTTATGAGGTGATATTCAGTTTATTCCCTTTGCAATGGGAGGTAATCCTCAGAGAAGAGAGTTTGTAGAGATATAGTGGAGGGTCAAGGATAGAATCCATAGAAGCATATTTGTACCAGAGCTGGAGGAATATATATTTTCTCTAGTGTATAAAATGCTCTCTTTGACTGCAAAGATATCTTTATAGATATATGTCTCACCTATGAAGTTGAGAATGCACCTACACTGCGCTGACTGATATAAGGAGGAGGTATTTGGATGACTTTCAGTCTGTTCTTCATCTCTTGAATAGAATAAGAAATAACGGCTGTAAGCTACAGTCAGAATCATTCTATTGCATAATGGGAAAGAGCATTCTGCTCATAAATGTAGCTGAGTGTGGGAATAAATTACTCAAGAGTGGTTTGTAATTGGAAGGTTTTAATATATCATAGAATAAGATGCTGTCTATGGTGACATGGATATACACAACATTTCCCCAAGGATGAGAAATGGATTATCTGTTCTCTATAACCTCGCAATCCCTGTTTGTTAGGTTACTCTGGGTGGCTCACATACTGACACATCAGCCTGAACAGGCACAGACACACTGTAAGTTGCCAGACCTATCTGGAAAGTAGACAATGCTGCCCTGTTTAAAAATTCCATGTTGTAGTTTAAAACCTAAATTTACAATTCAAGCTTGTGTGAAACTTGCTAGTACAGCAGTCATGACATACAGTAGGGAAGTACACATTCAGTATGGGACAACACCTTTAAATAACTTGCCTCTTCCAAGAGGGTCTTGTATTACTTGAAAAGAAAAATATGGAAAAATAAAGGGATGATCCCAAATCTCAAATTACATGTTTCTGTGTTACACTTGAAGATGACTGCTGGTCTTTGTAACTTGCTGTGATGGCAGGGACATATATTAGGAAAAATAAACAAACAAACAAACAAACAAAACAACTAATTCATTTGCTTGTACAACAAAAGCAATGGCTAAACTATTAGATGCCTTCAAGGAAAGTTAATTTGTGGTCATATGAAGAGAAAAGTGAGATAACGATTCTATGATTCTGTAAGAGTCAAATGCTCCATTTCAAACTACAAGCGTATATGCACAAGGGCGTAAGTGAAAAGTATCAAGAGGTTGGTAGATCAGAATAAGACTGAAAAGCACAGCCCGTGCAAGGGGAGAGGGTTTTTGATGGGAAGAATGTGTAATGATCTGTTAAGGACATTCAAGTCCTGCTTAAGCTGTTTGGACCTTTTCATATCATTACTGGAGTACTGTTCACTTGGACTTTTTTAACCACCTATAAGGAAGTTGTTCTTAAACATTTATTAACCTAAATATCCTACTGAGTCCACTGCTAACAGAAAGAACTGTCTCCCTCACGAGTGCACAGTCCTGCCCTGTGTCAGTGGAAGCCTATGAACCTCACCACTTCTGTGGGTGACAGTGGAGATTATACCAGGCTTTTGTTGGAGCTCCTCCTTTCAGCTAGTTTTGGGTTCCAAACCTTCCTCCAATTGAACCAGCAGATTTTAGTGATGGGTAATACTACTGTGAACCTTTCATGACACAGCAACCAATGGAGTACAATGTTATCACCAGCTACTGCAGTACAATTAAGTCATTAGGAGAAGAAAGAAGTTCTAAGGAGGGACTGTGAAGTCTGTATGAAAGTAAGGAGACACTTGTCCTCTTCTCCCTCACCTTCACAACCCTTGCTGAATTCAGAGAATAGCAAAGGCATCTGACAAATACAGCTACATCACCCTGTTTTTGACATCCCGTAAACATTGTTACTATAATATGGGTGCAGAATTAAAATATCAGACACTACTGGTGCCTTTGCGTTTTTATGCAAACCACTTTCACTGGCTTTTAAGGCATTAGTCTAGAGTTTGCTTTGCTGCCTTGTCTGTCTGAGGCGTTGTTTCTGCATTGTTGTCTCTACAATGCACAGTTTGAGTAAATCTTTTATATAAGCCTCCCAAAAGCCTCTGGCCCAAGAAGCTAAGCTAAAATACTTATCTGAATGAAAAGCAGCTCCGTTGAATTAAGAAGTCCTTCTGTGGAAAAGTTGAGAAGAAGAGTTATGCAATTTGAAGCTGTTATTTCTATCTTTTTAACAACTTAAAGTTTTAAAATAATATCTCTGCTGCAAATCTTCTTAGAGGAGATAACTATTCATAAAGTAATACTATAAATTTTACAGCACTCTGCTGGATTAGGTCTACAAAGCTATTCCTCAGAAAAATGATAAAGAAATTAATTACAGGAAAACAGTCTCTAAGTTGTTTATGTGGGAACTCATAAAGCTCAGATACTGACAGCACAGCTCTATTTCTGTCAAATTCCATTCAGTATTATTAATACTTTTTTAAACCTACAGAAAATCTATCACTTCCTGCATTCATAAAAACTGTCAGATTTTGTGAGGATGGATAAAACAGCTTAAAATCCTGCCAAAGATTAAGATAAATGTTTCAAAGAAAAGGTAAAATCATTCATATGTTCAAAAAAAAAAAATGCAGTTTTTATCACAAAATAACCTATAAAAAGTGTGCTAAGTCTCTGACCACTACAGAGTCCTGATGGAAGGTGGGAACTCTTTGCCTATAGTGAGCCTCCTGAGATCGTTTGGGAACATTAACTCCTGTTAATTAACTTCCTAACATTAACATCTCTAAGTGGATCTAAACTTAAAGGTAAATTTTCCAAGCGCTGTATTCAGGCTGAAAATCAGTGTTCATCCCTCCTTTCATGAACGTGTATTTTACTCCTTTGTGCTGAGTAAATCAGTGCATTTGAAATCTGAAGCATGTTTAGTAATCCCTTCCTTTTACTTTCAGATATTGGATATTATTTTTGCACTGCTGAAACTTTTATTTACTGACATTGCAGCTGTGTTTGTGAGATGTTGTCAAGGGTCCAAGCTTTATGACAATAGTGTCTTGTGCAGAAGGGGTCCCTGTCTGAGGTCTTGACTTCTGCACTGTGTGATGACAGCTGAGTCTCCATGTAGAGAATATGGAATGTGCTAGGGACCAGGTGACTGCAGCAGGCTGAAATGCATGATTTGAAATACAGGAGCCAAGTTTTAACCAGACATCAGATGGTCAAAATAGAACAACAGAACGATACAGTTAGAGGTCACCTCCATCAGTTACTCCATGACTAGCTTAAAATAGTTAGGGCTACCTTTGAACAATACATGAAGTTTTAAAATAAAATAAATTAAGGTAGGTTTTTTCTTTCTTTCTTTTTAATCCTTCAGTTATTCAACCTTTAGTATTTAAAGTTGTTCTCTACAATCATTAACATCAGTGCCTTTCTAGAGAACAAAAAAAATAAAGTAAAAAAGAATCTGAGAATATTCTACAGTTCTGTGACATTAAGACCTGGGGCTTTTGAAAATCTGAAATATCATGCTCATGATAAAAGAGCAGAAATCTGCGTTGCTCTAATGAGATATGCATATTTTTAATAGAGCTCAGTGAAATTTCATAAATGTCAGTAATTCCATGGAACTCCATTATGAAACCAGAGGGGAATTACCCTAAGAAGTTTGGGACATTTTGTTTGAATTGGGTTTTCAGTCACTTCTGTTAGCTACCTGTGGTCAGAGTGTTGCAAGCAGAGAGGTTAACCAAAGGGAATTAAAATTCTATGTGTGGTACAGTACCACACAAGATCCATAATACTCCAACCACCAACAACCAAGAAACAGAAGTAAAACATGACATCTGCATAATGCTCTGCCCAACTTCATTAGTCATGTCTGCAGAGAGGATTTATTGCTTCACATGCAATGCTGTACTATCACAGCAGCTGAGCTCTGAGCTGGCATTTCTGCTTCAGCAGTGTCAACTCATTCAAAATTTGCTTCTAGCTCTTTGTTCCATGTCCCACTGTGCAGTAGAGGCATGGTCGGCAACACAGTGCTCTGTTTCACTGCCTCTCGGCATTGTCAGAGAGCCTGTCCTCAAGGTCATCTCCTTTCAAGTAAGAGAAGCATCATCCCAGTGTCAGTAAAACACTCCACAATTTTTCTCCCCAAAGCTCACAGGAGCTTTGTGTGATGCAGAGCTCTGTTTATACACAACAGATTTCAGGATCTGTGATTTGTAATGTTGTTTCAATTACCTGGAGGATGAAGAATATTTTATCTAAGTAGAAGGTGCCAGTTACAAGCAAACATAAGGAAAACACTGAATCCTAGCAGAAGTACTGCAGGTGCTTTACTAAACTGCACACAGAATCACAAGTGTGGGTATGTGCTCTTAGACTCCTAATTTTGTTTTTGAGAAAGCTCTTTTCTTATTCCGTTGAATTGTCAATGTTGTCTTTCTTTCATTTATCCCTGCAGTGATGGCTGGGCAGACAGGTACGATGTGACAGATGGGTATCAGCGTGAAGCCGTTGGTGGAATAACGATCAAGCTCCAGTCTCCTGACGTGAAATGGTTTGATGATTACTACCTGCAGCTTCGGCCAGAAACCAATCACCGAAATCCATGGTTTCAGGAATTTTGGCAGCACAGGTTCCAGTGCCGTTTGGAAGGGTTTCCTCAAGAGAACCCTAAATACAACAAGACTTGCACAAGTAAGTGAATTTATTACTTTTGCTGTATAAACCAGTGTGACTGAAGTTCTGGTGTGAACAGGTCGTGTTGAGCTGATGCAGCCTGGTCTGATGGAATAGCAAGTGGGATTGGAAGTGAAGATGCTGGAACTGAAACACTTGCTTTTTACAAAAGGACAAAAGACACAATTTTAAAAGTATTCAGGTCTCTAGAGAAACAAATAGATAGCGCCTCAGTAACTAACACCTCTCTAAATCTGAAAATCTTGATGCTAGTATGCCGTTACAGTCATCTAAATACTTTCAAAAATCTTGTCCTCCAAAATTCAATGCTTCTTTTCTGAAACAAGGCTAGCTATATTTCTTTATGGCACAAGAGCAATCAGAGAGTTAATACACTAAAAAATATCTGAAGTCCAGATGGTAATGATGAAGATCATTTGTGTATTTCAGATAGAAGACTAGTTGGTTTGAAGGATTTCATTAAGTTCTCTTTCAGATGTGAGTCATTTCAGGAAATGCCATTTTGACTAAGCTGATATTTTTCATAAAATTGTACTGATTTTAGCAAAAAACTGCCACAACATTTTGTCATTTTTGCAAAACACTTTTTTTTTTCCTCTTTTTCTCAAAATTTTTGTATTACTTCCATTAATTACTCTCTATTTCATGAGATGCCTTGCAATACTAAGACAATGCCCCATTTCATTATTATCTTGAGGGGTAACAGCTTTTTAGTTCTGATTGAAACATCCTTTCTCCTTTATTTCCTTGAAGTAAATCCTTAAGCTACAATGGAAGTTTAAGACACTGACACCAACTCAGCAGATACTACGTTGTTGTTTTACAGCACAGAAAAAATAGGCGCAAGCCTTACAAGCAGACCGTGTCTCTGTTTTGCATGTAGTGAATGTCACTGCATGTATAATGCTGAATTTTTCCATGCATCTTCAGATGCATGAATGCTTTCAAGGCTTTCCCATGCACTTCAGATGATGACAATATACTGCAAATCAACAAGGCTGTGAAAAGAAAGTTTTGTCATAGTCCTTGCTCACTTTCCCATTATTTGAGTTTCTGAAAAAGCTTCAAATAATTTGAAAATGAAGGAAGCAAAAGAGGAGACCTAATGGTCAATTGTCCTGATGGTAAGTGGATGTTGTAGCTTTGAAGGTCTTCAGACAGTGTAAGGCATTAACCTGAGTCTCCCCCTCCTTACCCAAGTTATACCTAAATGATAGTATGACAGGTTTTCCTTCAGATTTCCTTCAGATTTGCTGTGGCTTTGGGGACTGCATGCCTTTGACAGAGGGAACACCGTAGTAGATATCCTGGGGTCCCATGTTGGACATCAGCCCAACCACAGCTCTAAGGCCCAAAGGACCTTCCCTCCTAAAAACGTCAATAATCTCCACACACCTGTGAGACTAAGAAGTGGCTTTAAGGATTAAATCTTTGGATTTACACAAGAAAAAGTCCCCCACAAGTCTAATCCCTCTCAAGTCCCACTTATGTTTCATAAGTCTTTTTTTTTTTTTTTTTTTTTGATTTGCACAAGGCTGTAGGGGAAGTTTGTGGCTGAAGTGGAAATAGAACCTAAGAATCCCAAAATCTCTGTGTACACCTTCAGCATTCAACTGACTTTTCCCTAGTATTTTTCTTCTGCTATCCTTCCAACACAGCCTGACACAGGTTTTATTTGCTCTATTGACAGGTACTGCATACTGAGCAGTAAACTTCATTGATTTCCCCATGATAATGTAGATATTTTTCCTGAGATACCAGTACAGTGGATATGACTGGCTACAACTAAAAAAAACCTCTTTTCTATCACTGTGATGCATTAACAGTGTGACACTTCAGATTGACTTTTTGGGGGTATCTTTTATTTTACATACTTTTTACCAGCACTGGGAGAATCTAATTTCTGTTTTATATGAAAGATTGAGAAGTGTGAAACTTGTGCCTACAGAGTCTTTTATAGTGCCTAAAATAAAATTCACTGCTGAAAAAAAAATTATCTCAGGGGTGCAGGGAGATGTTATTTTAAACATGAAGTCATCCAGTTGTGGATATGAGACAACTTAATCATAAAGCTTGATAGCACATTTGGAACAGCATTCGTTGCTGGAAGGTTTCCCACAAAGAAATCCTAAATGAGCCACAGCTCAACGAGATTCCTAGAGTCCATGAGTTTCAAACACACAAATAAATGTGTAAGAATCACACTGTGCTGATTTGCAAATCATGATCAGAGGAAAAAAAAAAGAAAAAAAAGAAAAAAAAACTACTTTTCCAAATATATTGTTCTAATTACTTTTTCTTCAGCTTTATTGTCATATTCACTGCTAGGCCATGATAACTATAGTAAAAGGAAAAAAAAAAAAAAAGAGAGAGAGAGAAATAAAGATTATAATAGCTTTAATTCTTTCTCATTGCTGTAGGGCAGAAAAATGTTAATTCAGTTGTGGAATTCCCCAGATTAAGGACACTACTCCACAGCAATCAATGAGTCTTATCATTAAAACTGTCCATTTAATCAGGGTTTTCACACAGAGAATTGTTGATCATCACAGTACTCAGTTTTACCATTCTGATTTTGATCTAGATCATTGGTCAAAATTCCTGGAAAGGATATTCAATGACTGTTGTTTTTTAACAACTGATGGGCATCTTAAGCTCACTCATGCTTTTCTCTCACTCCTTCTCCTCAGAAACACAGGGAAAATACAAGGAAAAAAACTCATGGGGCTGAGATAAGGACTGGAAGACCAGTCACTATCACTGGCAAAACAGACTCAATGTAGAGAGATTAATATAATTTATTGCCAACTACTAACAGAGCAGTGAAAAAAAAAAAAAAAAAAAAAAACACCTACAAACACCTTCCCCCCCCCATCCACTCTCTTCCACCTCCTCCCCTTCAGTGGTGCAGGGGAACGGGGAATGGGGGCTGCGGTCAGTCCCTGACGCTTCGTCTCCACCGCTCCTTCACGGTCCCTCTCTGCCCCTGCTCCCCGTGGGGTCCCTCCCACGGGATGCCGTCCTTCCCGAACTGAGCCTGGGGGGCTGCCCACAGGCTGCAGCTCTTCAGGAACTGCTCCCACACGGCTCCGTACCACGGGGTCCATCCCCCAGGAGCAAACTGCTCCAGCACGGGTCCCCCACGGGCGGCAGCTCCCCCCAGACCCCCTGCTCCTGCGTGGGCTCCTCTCCACGGGCTGCAGCTCCGGCCCGGGGCCTGCTCCTGCGGGGGCTCTCCATGGGCCGCAGCCTCCTCCAGGCCACATCCACCTGCTCCACCGGGGGCTCCTCCACGGGCTGCAGCGTGGAGATCTGCTCCGTGTGGGACCCGTGGGCTGCAGGGGGACAGCCTGCTCCACCAGGGGCCTCTCCACGGGCCGCAGGGGAACTTGTGCTGCGTGCCTGGAGCACCTCCTGCCCTCCTGCTGCACTCACCTTGGGGGCTGCAGGGCTGCTTCTCTCTCAGCTCTCACCCCTCTCTCCCAGCTGCTGTAGCACAGCAGGATTTTTTTTCCCCTTCCTTAACTCTGCTCTCCCAGAGGCCCACCCAGCATCACTCATGGCTCAGCTCTGGCCAGTGGCGGGTCCCTTTTGGAGCCGTCTGGAGCTGGCTCTGAGCTGACATGGGGCAGCTGCTGGCTGGGCTCTGCTCACAGATGCTACCCACTCCTTGCAGACCCCTGCCAAAAAACTGCCACATAAACCCAATATAATTACATGCAGATTTATTTCATGTCATTCATTTGCTTAATAAGTGCTAAGACACCAATGCTGTTTTTTTCACAATAGCCCCCAAACTAGGCAAGGGTGTGCAATAAAGTGAAGAAATATTGCAGTTAGTAATATACAGCCTTATCACTTGGTGGATTTATCAGCAGGTAAGTCACAAATGTATTCTCTGTGAATTGCTTTCAGGAGAGATTTTGATGTTGGGAGTTTAACCTCCAAATTAGCTTGAATTTGTGAGACTTGTCATGGTAGCTTTTAGTTCTACTTCATTTCCTATGTTCCCCATGGCTTTTAAAATCATATATATCATTTCCTAAATTCATATTTGATTTCCTAACTTTAACCATGCCTAGTTTTGAGTCTGGAATTCCCCCACTTCAGGCTTCCCTAGAATAAAGATAAAACTTGCCCTCCATGGTCACAAGCATTTTGTAGGCTGTCCTGAGAGCTTCTGCATGATGACGTATATGTTAGTATTGTCTCAGATTTATCCTGATAAGAAAACAGGAATGTGCCCTTTAGTTTACCTTGGTAAATACATTTTCTTCTCCAGCAACTCCATATTAAAAACAGACAAACAAACAAACAGGCTAAGGAGTTTCTCAGGATCCCAAAGACGTTGAGCTTATAGAGGAATGCTGGAGACAAATAAAAATCTATCTCTGCATCAAAAGGCAAGCCATTTATTACTTCTTGGGATAATGATAAAAAGATATAAGGTTGATAGATGAGGTCATTATTAAATGATGACATCTATATAGAAAACAATAACCATTAATTTGGAGGGAAAAAATGAATTATTCTACATCATCTGGTTGCAATATCATGAAAAAAATTGTTAATATCAACAACCTATTTAAACAGCAAGAAAATACACACAGGTATTATTATGAAATGAAGAGGCAGTTTAATAAGATATGTAAAATAAGATTGTGAAATCAGCCATATAGAAAGAATATGAGAAAACAATCCCAAAGCATTTTTTATTCATTCATTTCTATCAAATTCTAAAAGGTATCCATCCCTTCACCTACATTTAGTTCACAATGAGGTAAAAATATTAGCATCAAGAATGCTTTTCATTTGCAGATTTGAACATACCTAATCCAAATGGGTGTCACTGCTGTCACTAAGCACATTGATTTTCTGCCCAGCTGGAGTACTACAGAAAGTGAGAAGTTTGCAGGCTTATTTGAGTTGATTTTCAGTGTAATCAGTTCCATGCCACAGGACAGGTGCTACAAGCCACCTCCAGACACCAAGAGTCGGAGCAAAGAATTTATAATGCATCTTGAACAGAAGATGTGTAATGGCCTCAGAACAGTAGGGATTTTACAAGAATTGGATTTGGCTTCCCCTCTAGCACCAGACAGATATCTTTTTTATTATCTAATGCCACGACTCAGTGAAGTTTGTGAATAGGTGTGCAACTTGAACCAGATGAGTAACTCTACTCAATGACTGTCTTCAGGTCATAAAAGGTTAATCCAATCCTTTGTTATCAATTGTCTTTGCACCTTTAGAGACTGGGTGTGTATGCACTTGCATGCTCGCAGGCAACTCTTCCCATCAAAGCTCGAATTTTTCTCCTGGTGAGGGTGTTTTACAAATGCATCTTAACACGGAATAGAAAGAAAACAAAATGTAAGGAAAGTACATTAAACTCTGGCTCAACTGACATTAGTGGAAAAAGTCAAGCCTTCAAAGTCACCAGGAGCAAAAGCATATTTATTACATCTACCTGTCTGTTAAATGAATCCTCTTGCCTCTGCTTCTAAGTTATTTTCTTTTTCTTACAGTTCCTAAAAGCCAGAGGCATAGATGGAACATCATTTTTAAAAGTGTTACTTAAACACAGAGCAAAACCAGAATACTTATCCCAATTATCTATGGTCTAAGACAAGGAAGATAGAAGTAATAGAGGCTAATGCTGATGAAGCATTGTAACATCTTGGTTTGACCAGCAGAGGTTACGGACTTCAGAAATACTCATAGCCTCGTGTAAAGGCATCATAGAAACAAGAATCTGAAGAAAGGTGATGGACCATTTTTGCAGGTGTTTACAGCAGGTCCTGACATTAAATACTGTGGTTCAAAGCAGCAAGGGAGAAAACACAAAGGTAAATGACAGAAGCTGAGTTAATCAGTCAGAGATCTACTATAGACAGGACACAGAGGGCACAGAAAATGAGGAAAGCAACTTATATCTGACGTGCTGGGGAGCAAGGAGCCAGTGGCAGGTATTATAGGGAAGAAGAACATAAAGAAATATGCAGGGAAAATGAGACTTGCAGCAGCATCTTGAATGCAAGATGAAGCAAGTCAATTCATCCCTTTTTGATTTAACCATGTGGCTTCTGTGAGATAAAAACAATTTTTTTCAAGTGTACTAAAATGCACATGGGAGAATTATTGCCATAATTCTCCAAGCAATTAATAATAGGATTAAGAGTGAAAGAGTTTATTTGCAGAAAGGGAGATCTGGGATAAATGTGAGAAAAGTTTTGTGGCTAAATGTACAGAAAAGCACAAAAAGTATAAGTGTGAAAAATATCTGCTTGTTTGCTCAATATTGTCCAGCTCCAGCTACTTCTAATGAGGTCAAAACAACCCACAGAAAATCCTAGAGCTTCAGCTGAAAAGGAACTTGGTAAAACAAATGGCCCTATCGTATTTCCAGATAGAATTTAGGAATCACGCATAAATGTCTAGTCTTTGTACTGCAACAGGATAATAATCTGTTTGTTAAATTTAAACTCAAATGCCAAAATTGGTTTAGTCAAACCCCAGCTGATAAAAAAGTAAGTCCTGTCAGAGTGGATGGCTTGTTTTCCATATTTCAATGGATGTGTCACATTTAAACCCCATATTCCCCAAACATGTGGCATTCCCACACTTTTATCTTTTGATTTCTAGTGAAAACAAATCAAAACAAATTAAGTTAAAATTTATTTGTATTTTTTTAACAGTGAATTAAAGGACATTTTAATTCTCCTGAGTGCATCCTGTCTCTCACTTAGTTTGTTACTTGATATATGATGTATCATGTTTGGGCACTTGCAAGCTGGAAGATGATCCAAGCCTCATCTTTATGGCCAACATTTCGGATTCGAAGCTCAAATATTGTTTATCACTACTTTTACAGTAATGCTGTTTCAGGTCCAGAAATTCCCAAAGGCGGATTAGCTGCAAGGCATAGATTCAGTTCTGAATTTTCCAGAAGTCTGACATAATCTGATCCAGGAGCCCACACAGACATGTCACTATTTTTTGATTCACTCAGAGAAAGAAGCAGTATGGCACTGATGACTACTATGTATTCTGTTACACCTATTTGAAAGACTTTTTTTTTTATATATACATTGAACCTGATTTTAACACCCCTGCAACTAAAACCCTTGAATAACTGCATTCTTCCCTTTACTATTACTGAATTCCACAAACTCCTCCAAAATCTATCCCTGCCTTCCTCCTTCCATACATTAGGATCCTTTGACGATATACCATTCAACTGTGGTTATATCCTTTATGCTACCATTCCTTTTCTCACTGCTTTTCTAAACTGTGAAAACTACCTAGAAGATATTAAAACAATTGTACTGGTAGACCGTGTCTCTTTAGCCTTAAGAATAAATGCAAATTGTAATTAGATGTATCCAGATTATAGATGTTTCCTATTAGAAGGATGAATTAGAGTAATTCCCATCATTCTCTTCTCACAACAATTCAGCTTCCTACATAGATTCAAATAATTCACACAAGCATGTTTGCAAGTGCAGAAAATTTTAGGCCCACTTTTAATGTGGTCTTGCTTCTGTAGCAGTCGTATTTCATTGCAATTTATGATCAAAGAAATTGAATTCCGTAGAAGGTGGAATAATAATATTATTCCTAAGAAAATGGTGTGAGGTAATGGATATCTATTTATTTACCTTCTTCTGAGACTTATGATCACTGTTACCCTTTTCTCTGATGTTACTGAACTTGACAACAGAACTCAGACTTTCACTAGTATGCAAGCACCCAAGGATGCAGGTCAACCTCTAGGCAGAGCTGTGACAGCCCTGAATACATCTTGCTTTTGTAGACTTAAGAAGAAGTAAGACACCAAAGTCAACTAAGCATGTTAAAAACATCTTCTGGAAGTTCCCTCTGCATTTTTGGACAGTGAAAAAAAAAATATTTTGGGCTGATCAAAAACATTTTGCAATCACTGAGTGATAGGATGAGGGGAAATGTCCCCAAGTTGCACCAGTGGAGGTTTAGGTTGGACGTTAGGAGAAATTTCTTTACTGAAAGGGCATCATTGTGCATCATTGGAACAGGCTGCCCACGGGTGTGGTTGAGTCACCATCCCTGGAGGTCTTCAATAAAGGTGTAGACGTAGAACTTGGTAGCATTTTTTAGTGGTGGACGTTAGTACTAGGTTAGAGGTTGGAGTAGATGATCTTAGAGGCATTTTCCAACTTGAATGATTATACAGTTCTATGATTTGGTAAGTGGACTTAACTAGAAGATATTTGCTTGTCAAATCTGAAACATTCCCTACCAGCATGTTGACTCAATGACACACACTCTAACAGAAAAACGTTGAAATGAGTCTTTTTTTTTATTAGTACTATTTTCTCATTTCAGTAACTCTGAAGTGTTTTGTTTCAAATTTATAATTTGCTTTCACATTGTTTCAGTCTGTGTTGCTGTGTTGTTTGTTACTGTGTATTGCTTTTTTTGCCTCAACATCAAAATGACATTTCCAGCGTTGCCAAATCTCTATTTTTTCTCAGAATTTCCTTTTCAGAAAAGATATAATACAATCTTGAGGTTTTGTATTCATTTTGAATGGAAAAGGACATTTAAACTAGATGAAATTTCCTGTAGAAATGAAAAATATATTTGTTCATGAAGCAAAGAGCCTGTAGGAAATTAAATTAGTGAAATGAAAAAATAAGTAAACTGTTACATTTGATTTTTAGCAGAAAAAATACACCTGTGACCTTACAAATAATAGAGAACTGAGTTTTATTTTTTCTTCCACATTGCATTAACAAAAAGCTGTGATGACAGATTTTGGAAACGTTTCCAACTCAGTCTTTTTCTTTCTCTTTAAACAAAGATAACTTGATTAGGTATGAATACTGTGCTTTACCTTGGTTCACTTATACAGCCTTTCCTCCATTTCACAGACTACAGTCATTTCTTCACTGAGGTGATGTGTATTTCTGGGATGACAAGCAAATCCAGAATTTGCAGCTCCAGGGGCAGAATCTGATGTGTTCCCAAGGAGCACAATGGACCCATTGCAGACCTAAAAAGTCCTGAACCTTAATAGACAACAGACTGTCCCTGCCATATCTTGGCTACAAAGGTCAGGATGTTAATGATTTTTGTTAGAGTTATTCACTAAAGCAAAGGGGAAATAAAAAGAAAAAGGTCTCACTGGTGGGCTTGAACTTCTACTGCTTCTACTGCTGCTAGCAGAAAATGGAGGTAGGACGTATTTGCTAGCAAAACCAGTATTCATCTCTGTATGTTTATTGTATCTGAAAACAAAATTTGCCTAAAGATTCAATGAAATCTTTAATGACATATATGGAAACTAATTTGTAAATTAGTCATAAGGAAACATCATGGGATAGTTTGAGACTGTAAGTTATAGTTCTTGTTTCTTCTGTGATGTTCTCTAAGACTTTATCATAAACAACATTTTGATCATTGAAAAAATTAAAGGAAAAATAAGCACAACCCACTTCCCTTTATTTCAATCTTGAAGTCACTGCATAGCAAAAAAAAAAAAAAAAAAGGCAACTTGCTCTGCATGTTGTAAAAAAATATTCTCACATTCTATCTATCTCACATTTGTTTCACTTGCTTCTCCTTGTATGAAGAAATACAGAGAGGGCTTCTGGGAATTTCAAATATTTTCACTCTTTTTTTTACCTTTTCTCCATTCTTCTAACTGCAAAGTATTTTCAACTTTAGAAAAGTTAGAGAACAGGAAAAACGTATTGAACAATGGTAGCTTTGCAGTCTTCAGCACCCAAGTTGGTGAGGCTTCCAGATGTCACCAGCTGGCAAAGAGAAGAATAGACAAAATAGTATCTTATCGTCCTTGGGGGTAACAAGTCAGAGTTAGTTAAAAAAAAAAAAAAAAAAAAAGTGACGAGAAATGAAAACATGAAAACATGAAACAAACATGGAAAAAAAAAAAGAACAATGATGAATTTTATTGAAGAATAATGGCAAGGAGGTTGGAATTAGATGATCTTTAAGGTCCCTTCCAACCCAAACCATACTGTGATTCTATAATTCGATGAATATTTTCCAAAAACTTGCATTGCAAGTACAGGAAACAACTGTGAAATTTCAGAATTTCCTGCAAGGGCCGTTTATTTTATTTTATTTTGCCGTGCCCAGCAGGTGGAGCCACAGTCCGGCGGCCGCAGCCAGGCCAGCAGGAGCCTTGGGCGTGCGGCGGCCGCGCTGCAGCAGAAGCGGGACTGCGAGAGCCCTAAAGTGCTTTCGTGGCTCCGCGCCCATAAGAACACTAATTGGTTTTAAATGGATCCAAGACACGAGCCGTTGCCAGCTGGACTCACTTTTCTTGGTGAAAGAACACGTTTCTCTTCCGTCATCTACGTGTTTGCGTTTTGGAGACGTGACAAGTTTAAGGAACAAATCTGGACAAGGTGCTGGGCAGCCTCTGCTGAAGGGGTTCGAGGCTGCTTTCGGAGCCAGTCCTGCCCAGTGCCCTGTACCAGCTCCCACGTTCACCCTATCAGGGTGCCTCAACAACTCTGAAGTGCTCACACCCAAGCTTGCCTTCGCTGAGTAGCTGAGTAGCACCGTGTGTGATTGCCCTGCATTTATCCTCCGTTGTGATATTGTTGGAGCGTCCTAAACTGGGTCTCTCCCAGCAGTGTGGGCAGAAAAGGTGCAGGCTGTGATGCTCTGGATGTGTACAACTCATAAAACCACTCTTCACCTTTGGTGAAGTCACAGTCCTGTGATAAACCTAGGGACAGATACAGATACGTCCAGGAATGCAGAATGCATATTTACATGGGGAAAGAAGAAAAAAAAATATATTAACCACACATTCCAAAGGCAGCAAATTTTTAAGTTGGGGTTTAATTCATTCACCCATATTGGAAAGGCTCCCCTGAATCTTGTATGTGATTTGATTACATAACAAGAGATTTCTAAATGATCTATAGATTTATTTTTTTTTACATATTTTTTTTTACTTTATTTTCTTTTAATTAATCAAGGATAATTTTACTTTTCAGAGACAGTACAGTAGCACCTAAAAACTCCAGCCAGTAATAAGCCCCATTGCATTAGGCACAGGAAAGGCAGAAGATGATAAAAAGTAGTCCTCTTCCTGAGGAATATTCAGTCTAAGGAAAAATGGCAAATAAATTGTAGTAGAAAAGAAATATTGGATGGGAAACTGAAGGATGGGTAGGTTGTCTGATTTGACAAAGAAGGTACAGGGTGTTTCTCCATAGTATTTTTTAGACAGAAATGGCTGTGTGACTTTGGATCCAGAATCCAAATCCTCATGATCTCACAGCTTGGAAAGTAATAGGATAAGCCCTTATTTATTTCCAAAATGTCTCGGGCAAGAAAGACTAAGGAATAAACAGAGATCTGCTCATGTGCATTAACCACTGAGATTTCTTTTTTTTCTTTTTTTTTTTTTCTCAGATAATTCCACCAAATGTGGTCATTCTGTGTTACAAGTGTTATCCCAGTTTCTTCATTAAGGTTCAGTATGATTTGATTCACACTGCATTCTTCCACTGCCTTGTACCTCCTAATTGCAGGAGGCGAGATTTTTTTATTTCTGCAGTAATTAGCATGACACAGAGTTAATATTTATTGGTTTTAATGTACTGCAGTACAGATCACTTTCTATAATCCTGTAGACATAATCACCAAGTACAGCATAGTCTCATAAATAGTTTGATATTATTTCAAATGATATTTATGGGAAGGTAAGCTACATCTCAAAAAAAGAAAAAAAAAAACACTTTAGCCACAGAATAGGTACTTCAGCCTGTCAAAATTGCAATAGGTATCCACTGGAGACCTACAAAGCTCAGCTTTGTACTTGGCCCATGCACTTGCTGCCTCTGCACTGCTCCTGGGAGAGGTGCTGAGTTTGTTCTCAAATGCTGGGAGCCAAGCAGGATTCATAGCTTGGGGGAATTTTGCTCCAAACTGACACTAGCCTGGTCGTATGGTTTGAATGCCCACCTGCAGCTGTGGTACATCAGGTGCTCTCTTGGAGCACTTCATCCAGTTGAGTTTAATTTGAAAGAAATTCAGTACACTTCTCTGAGACTGTGACACTCAATGCAAATCATAGTACAGTGAGCAGAAATGATTTGGAGATTGACTTTGAAAGCCCACTCCTGAACTGAACTAAAACATTCACCTCGATATGGCCTGTTTATCTGTCCATGCCAAAGTTCAGTGGCATCACATTAGCTTTTCACAGCCCATAGGAATGCAAAAATTTTTAATTTCCTTCTTTACAAATTTGTCTCATATGGGAATTTACAAGACAGAGCAAAAAAGATCTTTTATAGAAATAGATTTTGTTTTGACTGTGATAGAAAAATTCTGCTATGGGTATTAAGAGCATGCATATGAGTTTCAGTGGGTGGATATTTATTCCCTGTCCTCTTATTCTTAGGAACTCCTCAACTTCTATTAGAATTTTACATTTTTCTTGATTAAAAATTTAATCAGTGCAGTCAATACTGTTGAACATCACTAGCGTCATCATCATTAAATTCATCAGTGCCACCTCTCAATCTCATGATGACCCTGCATCAAGAAAGGCTCTTGACTGAAGATAGCACTCATCAATAAATTTAAGAATGTTTGAGTTCCAGTGAGGATAGTGGAAAATAACACTTAAGTGAACAGTGCATTTAAGGCTACCTAAATCATACTTTCTGTAGAGACAGACTTAATATTTATTTATTTATTTATTTATTTATTTATTTATTTGGCTGAGAGGCCAGCTCTTAACTTGTGTATTCAGACTTGTATTAAAACCACTAATAGGATCACTGATGTAAGTAGGGTTATGTATATGCTTCTAGTCTGACATGCTTAAATACTTTGTGAAGCAGAAGTTGAAAATCACTTTCAGACTTAATTTTTGTTATTGCTGCTGTTGTTAATATTGGCATTTTTGAAGACTCTATTACAGTACGTTAAAAAGAAAAAAAAAATTGTCTCATTTCTTGAGATGTTCACCTTAACTACAGAGTGTTGAGGTCATGTAAGCTGGCAGTCAGACATGGCAGGCTGGATATGCCCCTATGTAGCAAAGTGGGCCAGATAACATCTCAGTAAAATGTTCTGCAGCTGCAGGAAGTATATTAAAATTCTCTAAAACAGCTAATTCCCTCACAACTCCATTGACAATTGCTAGCAGCCTCTACGAAGAGCTAAGCAGCCTCATTACAAATTATCAGGTGAACTGAATGAGATTCAATGTTTAAAGAAAGTCAGAATAATAATTCAATAAAATTGAAGCACAAAGCCCAGTGGAGAGTGCTACTGTAAAAATTTAGTTATTAAATTTTAAACAATCATATGCAATAAAGCAGCTGAAATATTGTTTCATAATAAATACTATTGCTGATGCAAATCTGATTCATTCTAATGGCTACTATAATTAACTGCATGGTTTGTGAGCTGTTAATTTTGAGGGTGAATAATTGGTTAAAACAAGTTTTGTGTATTGCAATGTAATGTGCTTGTTCAATTTTCCACTTAATTTCAATTAGTATGGGTTTTACATGTACTCCACTGTTGCAGTTTTTATGCCTATTATTTTTAATTAGGAAAAAGCAATACCTTGGTAGAACAGAAGAAACAAGCAACACTGCATGCTGTTTCCAAGTTTTAGTTCTATTACAGATACTTCAAGCTCATATCACTTAACTATCTGAAACATTAATACTGCTCCTGAGGCTGACTAGAACTGGAACTGGGAGTGCCAGTTCCAGCATGAAGTAGAAGGAGAGAAGGGACCTCTGCGCAATGATTTTCAATACAAAGAATGAATCTTTGTTACTACTCCTGATGTTTTCAGTACTCCAATTTTTTTTCAGTAGTTGGAACTGCATTGTGATGTTATTATTCACCATCAAAATGTAGATGCACCTATTTTATGATGGTATCAGGCACTTGCTGGAGAGCCTTGTTCATATCCACAGAAAGTGCCTAGACATCAGATCAGATGCTTGTCTTTGGGGTGGATAATGGTACAGTAGATGTGTGCCACCCACAAAGCCATATATTAGTCTTCATTTCTTTCAAGAAACAATTGTCTTTACATCATCTTTTCATGACATATCTTGCTTCTCACATTGTGCAGCTCCTGCAGCTCACATGGGCATGTGTAAGCTCCATCCCTGCCGCTTGCCAGTGACTCTTTGGGAGGGAAACTCATACAGTGGACAGAGAGGGTTATTTGTATTCCCTTTGCTCCTGGCTGCCCACACACAGGGCTCCCTGGGGACAGCTGCTCGACTGATAAAAGAAGAGCAAATGTTCTAAAACAGACACTGAAGAGCTCTTTGCAAGTCCTCCCTTCAGAGCCAAATCTTTCCAGGTGCCTGACAAATTCCCAGCACTATTGATGAAGTTGTTTTGTCTCTGACTCTTGTCCCCACCCCCGTGTTAAAGATCTGGTGGCTGAAGTGCAGCTGGCAGATTTGCTGATGACATGTGAGACAGAAAACCTCCAGCCTACTCTGCCTTATCTGGGCTGGTGCTGCCAACAGGGTGAATATGTCATTAATAACACTGCACTTAAAAAAAAAAAAAAAAAAAAAACACCCTTCAGGGTGCTGCTGTGCTGCTGAGAGGATTTTTTATTGTACATCTTACAGAAGCTTAAGCAGGAAATAGAAATCCAGACATTATATATTAAAAGCCAAAAAAGTATGGTTACCAATTCTGTCTTAAGCAGACAGCAATTCTCTCACTTAAGAGTCATCAACTAGGCACATCATCAAACTCTTCATGGACATTTTAATGCATTCATCTGCATTGCATCATTATCCTCACTTTTCAAATGGAGGGGGGCAAAGGACATAGAGATAGGAGAGTTATTAGCGTGGCAATCTTTTGATACAGTAAAGAAATTGTGCCAGGTCACTTTGTTCACACAGGATTGGTTCCCATATCTCTGAAATAAAAGTATTGTCTTCAAGGCCACTACTGGATATAACCCATGTTAGCATTTCTACCTCCAGTATTCACAAAAAGATTTCTGAGGCTTTAGAGAGATTTCTGAAGTCTGGGAGAAGTTCCTGGAATCACAGAAGGTTTATGTTATAGTTAGTAACAGACGCTTTGGAGTTGCTTTGAAGACGCTGTGGAGTTGCACAGAGAACGGCATCAGCTGGATAGTAAAACATATAAAGGGAACCTGTTCATTAGTTCCTTTTTTCCTCTTTTTTTTTTTTTTTAAACAAACAAACAAAAAAACATGGTCAGTGCACATACTGAGAACAGCACCCACTATGAGCTGCTTAAGAAGACTTTTTCCACTATGAATAGCATCAACAGATGTCTAAGGAGCTGATTGTATTTCAACCCTGTCCACTAAACACCTGCTTTCTGATGTTCCCCGACAGGCCAGATGACTCTGAGGACGCAGCACGTTCAGGACTCCAAGATGGGCTTTGTAATCAATGCGATATACTCAATGGCATACGGCCTCCACAACATGCAGCTGTCGCTGTGTCCGGGCTATGTAGGCCTCTGCGACGCCATGAAGCCCATTGATGGCCGGAAGCTCCTGGAGTCCCTCATGAAGACCAACTTTACTGGGGTCTCTGGGGACATGATCTTGTTTGATGAGAATGGCGACTCGCCAGGGAGGTAATGTTAACATCCGTCAAACTACTTAAATACCGGACATGCTAACTGTACAAAGTAGATGCATTCACACTTGACATCAGAACTAAGATCTTACACTTTATTTCTCATATTTTCATACTTTCTGAGCTTATTTTTCCAAAATAACTCTTTTCATTAATGAGTAATTTTAATGATATCTAAATTAGGGTTGGAGAAGAGTTTTCAGGTACACAGTCTTCCCATGTGAACAATAAACCACGAGACTTTCAATTTTATTTTCATATACCATGACGTCCATCATAGCATTACCCTCTTCCTCTTTGAGTATTTAAAACCATGTGTTCAAGAGGTAAGCAGTCATTATTTGAATAATCACCTGGATATAGTTTCTTTATTAAGAAATCTAAACTATAAAAACCACATTGTATAGATTTATCTGGGATTTTTTTCCCATCTGAATAATTAAAAACTAGAATCATAGAATCATAGAATATCCCGAGTTGGAAGGGACCCATAAGGATCATCAAGTCCAACTCCTGGCACCGCACAGGTCTGCCCAAAATTTTAGACCATGTGACTAAGCGCACAGTCCAATCTCTTCTTAAATTCAGACAGGCTTGGTGCAGTGACTGCTTCACTGGGGAGCCTGTTCCAGTGTGCAACCACCCTTTCGGTGAAGAACCTCTTCCTGATGTCTAGCCTAAACTTCCCCTGCCTCAGCTTAACACTGTTCCCACGGGTCCTGTCGCTGGTGATAACAGAGAATAGGTCGCCTGCCTCTCCACTCCCCCTCGTGAGGAAGTTGTAGTCTGCGATGAGGTCCCCCCTCAGCCTCCTCTTCTCCAGGCTGAACAGGCCCAGTGACCTCAGCTGCTCCTCATTAAACTAAACTGAATTTAAACAAAGCTCATTTTGTTGATAATTTAAATATCTGAGAGTTTTGTTTGTTTGTTTGTTTATGACATACATGCAGTGTCCATATAGAAGTACATATTCAGAATAGTAATGAGATTTTTTTCCTAGGTTTCTGCCTACTGAACTGTCAGAAGATGAACAGCAAGTATGATAGCATTCAAAGTATATTTATTTATCCTTACAGTTCAGTGGATTGATTCCTGCCTCATTCACTACATTTATTCCAGTTTGACTGAAGCAGCCCTTTCTGTCTGCATTATTAGGAAATTTTTAAATATCTATGTGCTGACGCTACGTAAACAGATGACTAGCAAGAAAACTGTTTATCCTGTGTATTCATTATTTCAATTCTGTATTCTCCCAGTAATGTGAATTAAGACAAAATCATTAATTCCAGTGTAATGTTGGGCAGGAAAAAGAAATTCTATTGGTCACAATATTGCAATATTTCAAAAGTTTTCTGCAATTTCAGATTTTTTTTTCTCATTTTATTTGAAAAACTGTAATGTCAGCATTTTCCCCAAAAGACAGCAGGCCAGCCACCTACAAAACAGTCTGCTTTAACCAGTTCTCTGGAGACACATATTTCAGAAATCTTCGTACTCAGACTCTAAGGAACTGCACCATGAGCTGGCAGGAGAACTCAAACACAAACTGGCAGAAATCCAGGAAAAATTTGGATGGAAATTTATTTTCAGCACTGTTTTGGTGAGCAAGGCTGTCTTCCATTAAACATTTCTATTTTTACAAATAGCTGAATTCTGAAGAAAAGTGCTCAGTCTGGATTTTTCTGATATAATATTTTAAAAAGACTTTTCTTAAAAGATTCCCATTTGAATTTAGTGATGTTTGGATGCAGTGGATTGCATCCTACCTTATTCCTATCCCTTTTTCACTCATTTCTTGCAGAAAGACTGAAGACTTCAGCAAACAAATGACATGTAACACCATAGACCAAAGACAACATCTACATTTTTCAGAGACCTTTATCGTTACCTTTTCCTCATGTAGGCATACTTAACAATAACGCTTTAATTCCATTTGTTGCAAGGAATTTAACTGAATGTCTTTTGTCTCTTTATATTCAATATTAAATTCTAAGGAACAAGATGAAGGAATTATATTGTGTATAGTTATTTGCTCAAGGCACTGTAGAGCATCAGTGTTTCACTGTAGAGCATGGGTCCTCCGTGTGTGAGATACAGTAGTGCTCTGTCTACTCAAACTAATTAAATGTGTGAGGGGAAAAATGTACTCAGAACTTGGTCATTTTAGAAACATGGGTCTTTGTTCCCTCTTCTCCTAAAATTGTCATGTGATTAAATCCAGACTATGTGCTTAAATTAGCCAACACTGAGTAAAAATTTACTGTTTAGTGTTTAAGAAGGGTTTGTGGTAAACACCATCTTTAATTCCCAGGTTTTAGTAGTTTCTAGTCATTTGAGCACTGTCAAATACTATGTGCAACAGCTGGGAGAGGGTGCAGTTGTACTGGAATGACTCATGTACCCTGTTCACTTTTGTTGATATCTGCATCTTCACTTTGTTAAACAGAAATTTAAATCCTCGCAGCTGTACTGTGGTGCTAGTGTTAAGCAGGGAAACACTACATAAAAGGCCTTTCTGACCTAGATAGCTTGGGATTTCAATTTATAGCAAAAGGGTTTTGATACTATACATCAGATGATTAATCTCACAAGATGCTTCCAGTCCTGGCCCTATTCCAAAATCTTTTATCTCTATGCTGAGCTTAAACAGATAGATAGTCTGGTGGAGAGATTGCTTTAGGAGGGACAGAAGGCATGGGAAAAAAAATAATAACAAAAAAAAGCAACATCTATGATTTCTTGGGGAAATAACAACTACATGTAACTACTACGGAAATTCCAAAGAAAAAATTGAAAAGGCAAGAAAAAACAAGTAAAACAAGATGTTAATATTTTGGTTTTGCTACCAACAGGATAGGGATTCTCAGCAACTTCGTGGCACTTCTGATCTGAAACAAGTGTTTTGCACTGCGATTAGGGCACTGCTGGAAATGTGTTATTGCACCATCTGGTCTCTCCTGTCCTAAAGTGATAAACTGTCCCTGCAGTAACTCAAGAAAGCTCCAGGGAACCAGTGATTCATGAACTTCCACTGTAGAAATGGACTTCCTGAGTCTGGCTATTACTATCAGTCCACCGGCACTGTTCTCCTCAGAGGTCTTGTGAGAGACACTACACACTGAGGCAATAGGTTTATTTAATTTGTCAGGTTTCTTTCCAGTATTCCCCCTGGGATGTATGCATGGAACTACTTTGCAGCTAGTGGAGGGATAATTATTTTAGTTCCTGTGGTCTGATGAGCATTGGCAGTACTTTTGTTCATCTGCCCATAAAACTCTGAATTGACAGCTTTAACAAAACAACCCTCAGAGGAGTGTTTTGATGTCCTGACAATGCTGAATAAAGACCCCACAAGGGATTTTGGGCTAACTTTTGAGTTAGTCTGTTTATCCTTGAACAAACTGTGTCTGTGAACCTCAGAAAAAAAAAAAAAAAAGAAAAAAAAAGTTTTTTAAACATATAAAATCAACTTGTTTATTTGGGTTTGTGTATGCATTATCTGAAATAAATTAGTTTGTGTCAGCCTGGTATTCACTTCTCTAACTTTCACAAGGTAGCTGAGTCTCAAGGCTGTGGGCACTTCTTTGTACAGGATGGAAAGTAAAATACTCTAAATCTAGGATAATCATATTTTTTTCTTCCTAGCTATGTTATCTTTCATTTCCTCTTGTTTTGGAAAGATTCAAAACTCTCATGATATGGGTAACGACATATCGCTCATTCAGTCAGGCTCCACTGCCATTTTCTTTCACAGGTTGCTTGCATTGACTCCCTTACATAGTTTCTCCACTGAGGCAGTTAGACTTTATCTCTTTGTTTAAAGCATTCTAAGATCCATGGATAGAGAAGAAGAAGAGTTTTACTCAGAAGAGTTTTACTATATATATGCACTATGTCAGCCTCGGAAAAATATTGATGTTATAGCATGATTACTGCTTGCCAGCCTCAAAACAGTTACCTCAAAACTTATAAAAGATCCTTCAGTATCTTATTTAAGAGTCTGTATGATTTAATGGGTTGGTTCTTTTCATTATCTTTACATTGGGCTTCATAATGTGTACTCTGACAATATCACTCTTAATCCAGCTCAGTCAATACGCTTTCTCCTGGGGACTAATTTTTTTGCCTGCTGCCAGGAAAACATAGGCTCCTCGCTTATGATTCAGCCAGGTTTTATAGGCCTATGATGGCATTCATATTCATTTTCTGTCTATATTGTTTGTTTATTTTTCATCAGTGAATATAATGTTGCTTAGTGTGATTACTGCAAAATTCACTGAAAAGGAAGTAAAGAACAGATAACGTCATTACTTCAGGAACTGCCCAACTGTCTAAGCATGAATTACAAATAAGTGCCAAAAGAACTGACCTGTACGGGAGAAAGGTAGCCTGGTGTTCAGCATGGTAGTAGGAGGCTGGTGAATCCTAGGCTGCTCCACAGACTTTCTTTAGGACTCTGTGGGAGCTAATAAGAAAGTAAGAGGAAGAGGGAGAGGGAGAAATGTGAGCCTGAACACTGGGATCAGCTCTGGCTGTACTGTTAACACTTCTGTTAATAAAGGTCGAAAAGGTCTTACCCAGAAGCAGCCTAGAACTCAGGTACGAATAGTCTTTCCCTTCCGTACTGTATTCTATGAGGAATTAAACATGTTCTGATCACTGAGGTATTATTTAAACGTGAAGTGGGTTGTGTGAATGGATAATAATAGCATTTGATGCTACAATGCTGTGAAAGAAAAAGAAATAAGGAAGCAGTGCCTCTTGGTCGGGTCTCCCTGAAGACTCCAGCAAGTCCCAGAGTCCTGGAGTCTGTGCCTGATGGATGATGCCTGATACCTCTCCAGGCGTCACACCAAATTGCATTATGCAGTCGAGGTCTTTTCATTCTACAGGTCTAGATTGCTTCTACCTCACTTACCTGGCTTAATCTCAACAGCTAAATGGGCACTTGCAGACGGTGGGGAGCATTTGGTATTGGGAATCACCATCATGTGTTTAGATTTCTCTGCATCTGCTATAAAAGGGACCTAGAATAGCTGAGGTTCCCTACTTAGTACATTTCAATGCCTAAAGTTAGAGAGTGTGAATCTTGTCTTGTTTCATTGTTTTCCTTAAAAAAAAATAAACAGTCTAAAGAGCTCAGTCATTTAGCCTCTGAGGGTTCGGTGAATTTTCAGGGTCTCAGAAGAAAACAAATTAAAATGCAAAGGAAAAGAAAGATGGTGAAATCAAAAAAGAAAAAAAAAATATATATAATATATATAATATAATATATATAATATAATATATATATATAATATATATAATATATATAGGGAGAACCTCAAGGACAAGCATAATGCTGGAAATTTTTCATTTACTTTTAATGAGCTTGATGTTGACTGTATGGTGTTACTTTAACGTGAAACATTTTGTGATCATAAAATCAGAGAATGGTTTGGGTTAGAATGCACCTTTAAAAGAACATCTAATCCAACACCCCTGCCATGGGCAGAGACATCTCTCACTAGATCAGATGATGCTCTCCTAAACTCAGCTTATTTTCCCTTTGTGTTTCCAAAGATACGAAATCATGAATTTTAAGAAAATGGGCAAAGACTACTTTGATTATATCAATGTTGGCAGCTGGGACAATGGTGAGCTGAAAATGGATGATGATGAAATATGGTCAGAGAAAAATAATATCATCAGATCTGTGTGCAGTGAACCCTGTGAAAAAGGCCAGATAAAGGTAAATATTTTCTCCATTTATTTCAGTTGTATACATAGGCATGAAATTTGAAAACAAGATTTTCCTGACTCTTGCATGGAGACAGTATCATCTATCTTAATTAAAGTGTACAAACTTATGTATATAGTTCTTACTCGGATCATAGTCATCTCACTGTTTTCATGAATTGCTATTTTCTTGTACTCCTACATCTATGAACTGTTACCTTTTTTACACTTTTATTCCAAATGCTTTAGAACAGGTTTTGCTTTTTTGTTTGTTTTATTTCCTTTTATTTAGTTTTGTATTTTATTGATATCTGATTCAGCAGAGTGCAAATCCCTGACTGGGATTTGTCAGTACAATTGCAGGTAATTCATAAATAATAATTGCTACTAATACAGTGCTAGACATAGGCACCTAAACTGGGACATTATTACTCAGACCTTGCATCTGTGGTATCTTCAGAGATCATCAGTAACTACTGCTACTTAGAACTACAGTAAAAGTAAGTAAATTTTAGTAACTAACTTTTTTTATTTTATTTTTTTATTTTTTTTTAAATCATACCTGTTTTATCATTTCCTTTCTTCCTTAGGTTTTAGATTTTTCCTTTCTCACTTTCCTTGTTGGTGTAAGGAGTGGGGGTGCACAAATCTGTCATGTATTAATGGTACTCTGTTATTCTTGAGCGTCCCGTGACACTAATAATCTAAAAATGCTGCAAGTCCTTGGCTTACCTTGCAGACATTTACAGTCCAATTCATGGACTGAAGGGATGAGTAGGGACAACAGTGTGGCTAAGATGGGGGGGGGGGCGGGGGGGGGGGAAGGCAATTTTAATTTCTGACATTTCACTGGAAGATGAGCAGGGGCTGATGGGAGGCTGACCATGCTCTGCAACACAGAGGGTGAAACTCTTCTCAGTCTTGTACAGTTTTAGGACAGTTACCATGATTTATTCACTAGCTGGTCTTTGGCAGTCAGTAAACGAGTTTCGTCAGATTAAATGCATGTGTCTCCAGTGCATGCATGTAAAGTTATATGAGATTTTCAAACTTTCTTTATAGTCAGCGGAAATACGTAGATTTTTCAAGATCAGGAGTCCTCTCATTCTCAGTTAGGATTTAAAAATAGATAAGATGAATCTTGATATAGAAGCACTTGTTTCTTTTCACTGTCCAGCTGGGACAGTTGGTTCAGATAAGAACACACTTTCAGCAGACACATAAAGGAAAGTTGGATGAATTACACCCACAGTAATTAATCATAATTTTACAGCATGCTAGCCTGCTCCAGCTACAAAGACATATTTGAGAGGATAGGTATGGACAAACAGATATTATTTCAGAACAGGGTGGCTCTGAGATCCTTTACAATGTTTCCACAGCTCAGTTGATGGGAAGTGTCTTTATTAACCTTCATTAAGATTCCTTCCACCTTCTGCTTATGCTTTCAAGGAAACTCCCAGGAGGATTCTTCTCTGTCAAGGCAGTTCATCACACACTTGTACATATACTTGAAGTCCGGTATCTGAAGTTTTCTTTATTCTCTGCTTTAGGCTGTTGACTATAAATCTCAAAGTTTATGTTACAGTCCTTTATCTTTATGGCCTTCACAGATGGTGGGGAAAGCTTGACCTTGAGTAACTCCATGGTGGTTTTCTTACAGAATCTTGTGGGACAGAGTTATTATGGAGGAATTTGAAAGTTTCGTGTAATAATATGCTATTACTCAGCAGTATTTGGTATATCCACCTGCAAGACAGGATAACATCCAAACACAACCTAACTCTATACATTTGAAATAATGCAAAGACATACAATTATTCGAATAAGTACAGGTTCAGAGAATTAGACAATGAGAAGAAGAGGGTGAAATTTTTTTTTTTTTTTTTTCTTAAGGGACAGAATAGATTGCTTTATTGTTAAAAGTGTTCACACAAAAATGTTCAAGAAATGACCAATAAAAGGATGAAGAAGTAGTTGGCTAAATGATTATATACAAAATATCTGACGTGATTCTGAGTGGTTGAGAACAATTTTTTTGATTCCTAGAGAAAGATACATAATTACAGTTAGTGCTGGGAAAAAAATACTCAGTGTACTAATTTTCAGTCAGATTTGTCAAATTCTAAGTCTTTTAGAAGAAATTTAAGAAGAAGTTGGTTTGTTGAAAAGTTTAATAGAAAACTGTAAATGAATTGTTTTGATTAAATTGTTTTAATAATACCATATGGTTTCTATTTTGACATTTCACTTTCTTGAGTGTATCAGACGGTGTAAAATGATGATTTTTATAATGCATCATTTACCAAAATATGTCTAAAAATTAGTACAAGTTTTCTGAAAATTTATTTTCCTGAACACAATATATTTTAAAAAATCACGTTTTTGGCTTTTTCTTTCATTTTGATCTAGAACAAATCCAAAGATGTGAATTTTTCTGGAGGATCAATATGCTGCTTTGCAAGTAGCTGTAGTCTAAACCCTTATAGAACAAATCATTTATGCTCTTGCTGCTTTTCTCCAAGTTTAGCTATTCAGGTGATTTTTACCTCTTTTCATGCTCTACAATTTTAAAACCAAAACCCCAAATTGTAGTTTTCAAGTCCTCATGTTGCTGATGAAAAGATGCAAATTAAACGTTTTTTCACTGCTGCATTGTAAAAAGCAATATGAGCAATACAGTCCTTTTTGGTTACACTCCTTTGTATTTCATATATTGAAATTGTTATAAAAAGACATTTGGTTTTGAAGTCCCCTTCTAAATTAATCATTAAAAAAACAGCCAAAAATGTAAGTCAACCTACTTCTTATGCTATAATTGGAACTATTTGTTTATAAATTGTTTGGAAAGAACAGAGAGACTGGGAATACTTTTTTTTCAAAAGAAAGACATATTGACAAGAAGCACAGATGTTTTCAATGCCCAGAGATGATAAATAAGGATCTTGAAAAATCTGCATCTCAATCATGAGTATGCAATATCATTTGGTAGCAAATTATAAAACGAGAAATCAGGTCAGATGTTAAAATGGATGAAGATAACATTCTCACTCCTAAATGTTAATTAGAAATGCAGTAATCTAAATGATTCTGGAAGAGGATGCTCAGTTTAATGTTTGGAAAAAATCTGTTTTAGCAAATTACTCACAACTGGATGAAAAATAACCACCCAAAAATCTTTGCGTAATGAACGCTCAAGCTCTTCTCAGTGGTGCCCAGTGGCAGGACAAGAGGCAATGGGTACAGACAAGAACACAAGACATAAGGAAGCATTTGTGTTCTGCGGGGGTGACAGAGCACTGGCACAGATTGTCCAGAGAGGTTGTGGAGTCTCCCGCCTTGGAAAACCCCATGGGCTTTTGAAGTCCTGGGCCACCTGCTCTGGGTATACCTGCCTGAGCAGGACAAGTTGGACCAGATAGCCTCCAGAGAGCCCTTCCAACCTCAACCATTCTGTGATTCTGTTAAATAATGTTGCTGACATGATTCCCTGTATTGACCACAATGGAGTGAGTTATATGTCTTGAGTATCATGCATTGGTTTCTGTTTGCACATTGACATCTACGAAATTTTGAATTTTACTAATTTTCTTCAAAGAGAGGGAAAAATCACAGGTTGTGGTTCTGTAACCCCATCTATACTTTTGTTCAGTTGATGTTTTTTTTCTACTGGTACGTACATGGTGTGAAAACCGAGAACTTGGGTCATGGTTTTGGATAAGCAAGCATATCATGAAAAGGATTTATCCTTAAAATAAAATTAAAAAAAAATCTCAAAAAAAATAAAATAAAATAAAAAAAAAGAAATCAGGGGTAGCAACAGGGGTAGCACGAATGTATATTTGTGTTGCTAAACCAAATGTTGATTTTTGTCTCAGGTGATCCGTAAAGGAGAAGTCAGTTGCTGTTGGACCTGCACCCCTTGTAAAGAGAATGAATATGTCTTTGATGAATACACATGCAAAGCCTGCCAGCTCGGCTCCTGGCCCAACGATGAACTTACAGGTAAATAGGTTATGGGTGTGCTTATGTTGTCAATTAAAATGTTCATCTGTTAAGCTGAAGAAACAAAAACCATATATGTGAGTGTAAGGACTGTTTCAATCAGATTGAACCAAGGGATAAAACTGAAATTTGAATTAAGACTGGTATTTGTCATCTTGCCTCAAGATCCAGGAGTCTTTCATTTAATTGAGCTGCTCTCTAAAGACATGAATTACTGGATCTAGAAATAAAAAATCTAATCCTGGTTCTGAATTCAAAGCTGTCCTAACACCAAACAGGTCATGTAGTTCATGAGCTTCATCAAACAGGTAGAAAAAATGAGTCCTTGTTGGAAAAGTTATTAAGGGAGATCAGATTTTAGATGGTTTTATTTTCTTCCCAAGCAGGCACAAAAGAGTTGTGTAATATCTCCTTTCTACTCTGAACTAGTAGTTGCAATTACTGCTTCTGTCAGCATGAGTGCTCCAAACAGACTTAGGTTTGCAACAGTCCTTTGTTCACCATAGAGTCTGCTAAAATATAATATTCATGTTCTCCTTTCCATGGTGTAGATCTCTATGCTCTTGCAGAATGCCAGTTTGCTTACGTCAGAGGCAAAATCGCTGTAACACTTGTACCCCACAGTCCTTCTTCTTTATAATTAAAAAACAGAATTTGAGTATGCAGACACTTAGAGCACACAGACACTTCAAAATGCTGTTCAGGGATCAAGTTTTCATTGTGACAGACTGTACAAAGGGAGAAGAGACAGGCTTTTTCCAGAGAAGCTCACAGACTCGGTTTACTTATTTCTACGGAAGAGGGAAGAAATAAATGAGACGAAAGAGAAGGAAGACAAAAGGAAAAACAGTGCTGGATGAATTTATGTAAGTGAAAGAAAGTCAAGCAAGGTTTGGCCTATAGATAGATTTTTATCAATGAAGTTAATTAAAATAATTCCCTGGTATGGAATATTACATTGTGGTAATACAAGCTAGGATACCTAATTACTGCAAAAATATCATTTAGTCATGAAACTGATAGGGGATTTATCAGAAAATTTCAAATATGAAACTTCCTTTGAGAAACAATTTTGAAGTAAGAAAAGTGAAATATCAATAAAATAGATTTGTAAGCTCTCCTCCAGCCCTGCTCCCAAAGCCCTGCCTTCCTGAGCCCTTGGCAATCACACAGATAATCCCTCTCACATCAGGGAAAGCTTTCTTATGTCATGGGAATGGTAAAAAGGAGAAAAAGAGCACTGACCCATGTGACCCTTTCTCCCAGTGCAGACTACACAGGGCATGGTATAAGCTCAGGTTCACATTCTAGCTAGGCCATCCATCAGAATCCAAGACTCATCATTGCAGGGACCAGGCCTGGTCAAGCCTGGTCAATTTATGAAGGTCAACTATTGCAAACAGTCAACTCTTCAAACACCAGGGCTCTTGTCTGACATGTGGCAGATCCCCTATCACATCTTTGTTTCAATGAGCACCTGAATTTTTACCCAAAGTAGATCAACTGGATCAGCAGCTGCTAACTAGGTTAGGAGGGAAAGCTCTAAGTGCTTAATCTGATCAGCAGAGGGTCCAGTTCTGAAACATGGGTGATGGGAACTGCCCGTTGATTCAGAGAATTTGGGGTAATTAGCATTTATGAACTGTGCATAAGACAAAGTGAAGAGAACAGCCACCAGGGTAGCCTTGGGGTTCAATGCTTTCTCCTGGTTCCCTAGGGCACTCAGGTCTTGGCCTCAGCCAAGGCATTAGTCTAGGCTTGTGGGAGGATTTATCTTTTGAAGATGTTACTTTGCCCTCAGGATGGAAGAGCAGGAGAGGGTGGCACTTTGAAAGTCCCTGTGGGATGAATCAACAGTTTTCTACCTAGCTCTGATTATTTTAAAGGAAAGTAGATATCTTTAGTCAAGCCAACTGCTTCATATAATACATGTGCTGCTACATTTTGAAAACCATTCATCTGGCTTTAGACATGCAATTTATGCCTTTACAGGGTCCAAAGCTGATATGCACACATAAAACAACCTCTTGGACATCAGTGCCAAGCAATGCTCCTCAGCAGATCTAGCCTTTGCTCTTCAGCCAGGAACAAATTCAGCAGACAGTATTTGGACACTGAACCCCGCTAGGCTTCCACAAGTACTGCTGTTTGCATTCCTGGTAACAGGACACCCATCATCATAGCTTCATGGCTCTGTAGTTCCCATCTAAATTACTATTCACATTATGGCTGGATCTGGTCTTATTTAGCCTTGTATCAAAAACAGATTTTAAAAATTCTATTCCCAGTTTATCCATACAATATATTGAGCTGTATATTTTTATGATCATATTTATAGCCCCAACTTTTGCAGCTTGTAAAGAAACTGTCTCTCAGTCTAACCTTGTTTACAGCATAAAATTTAGTAATACATGTGAATTAAAAGTGAGGAGGGGGAGGTGTATTTTGTATTCTAGTTAGGAAATTTCCTGTTATTTTTACAAAGCATACACCAGTCTCCTTGAAATGTCCCTACATCTGATACTGCAGCAGTCTATGCCTCTTTGCTGCCAAATAAAGCCATATCTTAGATAAGGTTAGCTCCACAAGGCTACACATAAAAAGCTCATTGGAGTAAGTCTTCCTTGCACTGTCACTTTCATATGAGAGTCCTGGTTTTGCATCTCCAGTAAATATATCATCCATGCAACTGAGAAGGCTTTCAATGTGGCACAACACCTCATTGTCTGCCAGAGATCTAAACTTAAATAAAAACATTTTTGGAATGCTTTCTTGGCTCACACAACAAAACATTACTTCATCTTTCTTGTGCTCAATGGCCAGCATCACTTTTGTGCCACAAACATCAATATATAAAATGTAATGGCTAGGATGTTGAACACAGAAAGGAACAGAGTTTAGTGTTGTTTTTTCAGCCACCTGTGGAATATCAGAATTCAGATGCAGGAGGCGAGAAGACAGAAAGGATGCAATATGTGTAGGAAAACAAAGTTATTCTCAGAACAGAAAAAGAGCTGTAAGATCTCAAGTACAATAAGGCTTAGCAAGTCCAAAGGGAAAGACAAGTGGGAGGAAGAGTTTCTCTTGATTAAATCAGTTACTGGAAAATATCTCCATCTAGAAGAGAAGCTGAGACTAGAAAGACAATGTTTAGCTGCCAATATTTTATTTCCTCTTAAATGTTTTTCTCATCCCTTGTGCACAAAACATTCCCCAGGGAGCAGGCTCTGCCTTGAAGACAGACTTAATAATTCTTTTTTCCTTTTCTCCCCAGTCTACATATACCATCTCAAAATGAAATCCAAGTCCATTTCTTCCTCCTGCCTTAGTGTCAAGACGTATTTTTCGATCTACTGTAGTTCCCTTTCTTCCTCATGCATTGTGTTAAAAACACCCATACGTGACAGGAGTCCCTACTTCACACAGGAGTTAACTAGTGTGGCTGAGGCATATTCAATTATAGCAGGAGAAACTCATGGTTTGACGTCCAGAATTATATACCCACTTCTCCACTCTTCCTCATAGTACTTCATGGTGTTACTTTCAGAGCAGAAGGAAAAGAAATGAATGCTAGGTGTATTTAGATGTAAATTAAGGGATTTTCTTGACATCTCTGGTCCAAACCTCAATGCAATGAATTTTTCAGTAGTCTGATGAGGACAGCTTTTTGGTTCTCCAAGAAAAACAGCTTACTTTGAGGACATGACTTTCTGCATTCAGAAGGGGTAATTTGGGAAGACCAGACAAGCAAACCAGTAATCCATAGCTTTGTCAATGGCTGTAGGAACATCTTGCTCCAGTTATCTCTAGTGATTGTTTTAATGACAGTTTTAAGGGGAATTTGGGAGTGGAGGGAAGAGACAATTATTCCCTTTTTCTGTGATTCAGGGACAACACACAACAATAACAGAAACAGTTTTGTCTAGTAACCTCAGGGATAACAAAGAAAGCAGATGATATTAATTAAGTGACATTTGGATTATCTTCAGGCTGTATTGACATTTTCCTCACTCCTTGTGTACTCCAAATATGCTGGTTATTTGATTTTCTTAATTAGATTCAAATCAACATAGGAGCTGAAGTATTTTACAGTTCTTGAAAAGTTTTCTTTGACATTCATGGATAAGGCTATAGTCACAAAAATTATTGTGTTAAATTATTGTATTAGTTGTTAAATTACAGTCACAAATATATATTTTGCTATAGTCACTAAAAATTCTTACACCTGATAAGATGCAATATGCCCAGGACAGCAGCATTATTATCCAAGCTTCCTATTTGAAAGTGCCAGGTAAGAACTGGAGCATCCAAACAATCCCTGAACAGAAAGGACTGAAAAAATGACACCACCTCTGAGTGACACAGTCATCTCAGTGGGCTCTGAACACACTGGTTCTGTACCCTGTTCACAGCATGCTCTTTCCCAAGCCTAGACTTGCACTGGTCTGCACTGAGAAATGCAACGGAATGGCTCCCTCATCCTGCAGGCATTGCTTGTGCTGTCAGTGAGATCAGCAGAAAACAGGTAGCTCCAGGAGCTCCAGGAGCCCTGGTGCACACTGCCCATGGGGCTGAGGGCAGGGGCAATATTCAGTATTGAAATATGGCACATCGTTGCAGGGGTTGGCTGGTTCTTCCTGCAACCTGCCCATCTGGGCTGTGATGTGGGGGGGTCTGAAGCCTGGATGTCTCGTAAGTCTGGAACCTGAATGAAAAATAACATTCATATCCGTGCCTGAAATATTTTCCCAAAGTAACTGCTTGTTGCTGTAAAATGGCTTTCTTCTATCACAGCTTGTAATAAAGTTATAACCATTGGTAATTTCAGCAATTGTCTGACAGTTGTGAGCATAAGGCAGAACACAATTTAGCCTGTGCTGACATTGATTTTTTTGTTGAAACATTATTAAGATCCTGCTTTTGATCATAATTACTAAGGCTATAATTCAGACAGAGGGTAGAGAAAGGACACTATGTTTAGTCAGGTTGATTTCAGCATTATAGATACACATCAGCAGAGTTAAAATCAAATTTTCATCCTGATCTTCCACGTCCTGCCTTTCCTTTTCCTTTTTATTCCAAATGAAATGTAGCCATTTCCATAATTCCTTCTCACATCAGCCTGTTGGGAAAAAGCAGATGAGGATGAGTTAAGTGTTCAGGTGGCAATATTATGACCAGGATCTCTGTCTGTCATTTTCTCACTTCCCTTGTCATTGGATTTGTGGACTTCTCTTCCCTCAGTTTCTTGTTTCAGGTAAAACGAGGATTTTAGATTTTAGTCTATTTAAATTCCAAGTATCTAGCATGAGCCACACAGCATTTCATGCCAATGTGAGCTGGTTCAAGAATGCTGAACTCAATGAACAGCTCTTAGAGGTTCCTGGGCTGGATGAAGGGGGACTTGTCAAGAAAGCCAGAAGGATCCACTTGTAATTGTTCCTTACATTATGGAAAGTTTGATGATCGTGACATATTCTGAACAAAACATTTAAAACTCATGAAGACAGCATTTTTGGGGGGTGAAATTTAAATCAAAACATTAGAGCTAACATATGGATGTACCAAATTGTTGCAATTCATCAGTTGTTCAAATCACTCTGTACATTTGTTATTAAGGAATCATTCCTCTTGTGGTAGCAGAGAAACTTTAACTATTCATGGCCTTGCCTTTTGCTAGAATGCAGAGCTAAATCATTATAGTTGACTTGCTTGAAAATAAACCTGAGATGCAGAGGCCCCAGCTGTTGTAGTTTAGGATGTGACAGGTCCCAGCTCCTACTCTGCTGAGGATGCAGAAGAGACACGTGCTCAGTTCTCAGCCTCACCCATTGACCACACAAACCCATGGATAGTTTCAGTACATGTGCCAGCCTAGGACCTGCAGCAGGTCCTAGCCAACACTTGGTCACCTTTACATGCTCTCCTGTTTTAGCAACTATGAGAAGTCCCACCAGAACAAGACAAACAGCTATTGATTTTAATATTTCAAATTACTAAAGCCACCAGAAGTTAGTACTGAAATGTTAAAAATGTCCCCTCTCAGCATAGCATGGCATCAATACACTTTAAATAATGTATGCTAAGCCAGCCCTATGTGGAGAATCTTTTACACTACATTTAAACTCCTAATATTCATGAAAGAATCTGTGAAAAGCAAGGAAAAAAAACAAGTATTATGTTAAGGTGTTTAACTCACTGTCCAGGATGCTTTAAACCACTGAAAAATATACAAAACAGCAGAATTTGCTGCTCATTTTTCCTCTCCATGTGCAGAGTCAGTAAACTTTAGTTCATAACATTGATTTAAGGGATTTCACTGAATTCCTTTCACTTTGCAGGATGTATCCTATTCACAAACCTTAGTCTGTGATGCTTACCTTTAGAACTAGTTTAATTACATATTTTATATTGCCTACTACTAAAGTTATTTTCAGTGCTAAAATAATACAGGTTTATGGATGGTGAAGACACAGTAAAATCTCTTAGGTGTTGAGGCTGTAATAACAAATTAAAACAGTGTCATGACCAAATCCACAGAAAATGGGGACAATACTACAATGCCTCACATTTGTGAACTCTTATCCCAGATGAACTAATTTTAAAGCAATATGAAAGATCAGAAATAAGTGATAAGTTTAGCTCTACAGGGAGAGCAGAAGACACTAACAGACCTATGATGGTGGTCAAGCCTTCAAGGGCTCTCATCTTATTTATGACACAACTTAGCCGACCCTTAAAGAAACTAGATATTCTTCTGGAATAACAGATTATTATTATTATTTTTATTTTTTTCCCACCCAAGGAAATCTTCCTTATCTGTTATTTATTTGTTTGTTTGTTTGTTTTTATGCTCCTTTTAGAAAACCTTTCCCTAGTGTGTCAAATAGGACTCTGACATTTTATATCTGCTTCTCTTGCTATTCACATGGATGTCTAGTACCTTGCTCCCACTGGCTATGTCTCTGGCTAGAGAAACATAGGGATAGTTTTATGTCAATTTTACTGGGGCTCTGGTCCCAGAAGCAGAACACTCCTGAGCACAGAGTACAACAGCTCTACACCTGCTCCAAATTGGACTGGCTCCTAACTGCCTTTCCAGAAGTGAAAGATTACCTTAGTACACCGCAGACGACAAGACAGGGCTGCTGGCTCTGTTCCGCCTGCAGTTTATGAGCCAGCAAGGAGAGAAGACTTTCCAGGTGCTTGGAGATGTTGATGAAGTGTAAGAGCTGGGCTGTGGAGCAGAATCTTGTCCAAATGACCATTGAGTATACACTTATTTAGGGGATATTAGTGAGCTCTTTTGTTAGTATTTTTCATCATTTACCTTGGTATTATGTTGGTCATCAGCCTGACCTGAACAGTGACAGTGCTGTTTTCCCATATGTCTTTTACTTGATCCAGTTGCCACTTTCTGCAAAGTGCTGTTAGAAATGATTAGCTGCAAAACTGTTATATGAAAACCACACCAGTCATTCTTTTATAAAGAATATCCAGTTCTTAAATCTTAACTGAAGAATAAATCATTGCATAGTTTAACATTCCCCTTTTCCCCTTGCTAAATACACCAAGTGATGTAGAGAAAAAAAAAAAAAAAAAGTTTTCATCTCTTTTCTCAGGTATTTTATTAAGAGAATGTAAAAGGGTAATAAAGCAAGGAAGGCATGAAATAGTCTGAAAACACTGAGAAATGCTTGGCTATGTTTCACCTCTGTTGCAATGTTAGAAACTGTGCAAAAGTCAGACTCTATATCATTGTCTGCATGTAAAGGCCAGTTGTCACGTAAAAATGTTTTCTCTTCAAATTTCCTATCCAAGATTCTATAGTAGCATTAGAAGCTAGTAACAAATTGTTTCTCCAAAGCATTTATTAAATTTTGGTGAATCTGGAAATGGATTTAGAGGTCACATTCATAAAACTTGTGGAAGAACCCACATGGGGTATGTCTTCACACACCAGAGTATGCTTTCTGGTATTCACCCTTCTCCCACTGGTATAAAATAATTTTAATGATGCCATTCCTGTGCTACATTAATCCTGATGAGGTCAGAATGAAATACCCTGTTGTCTCCCTCACTCTATATAAGTAAACCCTTTAAAACCAAAAGGAGTCAAACAGGTATTTTCAATGAATGCTCATGGGAGTGTTTCAGGAAAATCTAAATGTCTTTGTTACATTAAGACATAGCAATAACTTTATTATTGCAACAGAAAGCTTTTCACACCAAAGCAGTTAAAATACAAATGGCAAATTAATCTGCTTTCAGTAACTAAGAGCAAAATTTTGTTACTCTGGATTGACTGCAAATGTGTATCCTTTAACTGCAGTAATGTCAAAGATTTAGTTACCTCAATTCTCTAGATGTTTCTGCAGGAGTACAGAATTATTTGCCTTGTACTGTTGCCACAAAATCTATTGATTATACCAGTATATTTTGGTTGCTTATATTTTTTATAACCTTAATTATATAGAAATATAGAATATGGAAATAATGAAATGACAGAAGATCTAATTGTAATATTAATTAATATCATTTTCATGGAAATATTTTTACCATTAAGAATATCAGTTACAGCCTTGAAAATACTTTAAGCTCCACTGAAAAGAAAGGGCAAGGACTAGACTTCTGTCATGTAGAAAATCCCCCCAAAAAATGATGCCTACATTTACTCCTGATCAGCAAGATATAGAGGTCCCAGACTCCCTAATTAATTTGGACTGGTTTACGTCCAGAGTACGCTCACTGCTGAGAATAGACAGGTGAGTGCCCAGCACTGCTTCCCCATGGGGAAAAAGTCCCTTACCACCATCCACCCTGAGACCTCTTTCTGTCTAACCCAGCCAACAGCAAGCAATCTGATTGTTTAAGTCCTAAATTGTAAAGTCATTTATAATTTGCAATCAAGGTTAGTCAAACTAAATACAAGTATAGGGGAAAATGAAAGCTTTTAGTTGCATTTCCTTCTCTCCAGCATCTTCTTCCATCAGTCCTGCCCTGGCTGGTAGTACCCGTGTGTCTACTATCATCAGGAAGTTGCATCCCAGAGCAGCAAGGTCCTCTCCTTATTCCTTTTGGCTTCCAGAGCCATACAGGCTTTACAGTGCAAAAGAAAAGGAGAGGCAGAGGAGGGTGATCAACAACAAATATTCTGCGAGTTTTTATTGCTGTCCATTGATATGTGCACTGCAGAATGAAAAGCTTGTTGCCTATGATATGCACAAAGAATGACTTATTAAAAGCTGTGCATAAACTAAAAAATAAATGTCCTTAGAAATCATTGCAAGTTTTAGTTCAACTTTGACTCTAAAATCAGTTTAATTTTGTGAGTTATATGAGGGAACTAATTCCTCAAAAGTCTCAAAAACATGAATGACACGTAAAGAAATGAGCATGGTGGGACATCCCAAATTACGTATCATCTGCATTTTTAATCCAAGAAAAGGTTGGCTGGGGAAAAGGTATCATATCTGAGAAAGAAATACTCTCTTTTTCTTGACAAGTAGAATCTCTGCATAATCATTAAACAAGCACCAATATAATTCACAGTTAGAATATGTTATAATTAATATGATTGACATCTGATTCTTAAAGGGTATATAGTATACAGACAATTCTGAAACATTTTACATCAAAGAAATGAAATCTGATATTGAAATTTGTTCATAAATTACTATATTTAAAATAATTTAAAGGGAAAATTCCACTGTGATTAGAGATGACTTCTCCAGGCTTAAACATCTCTAGATGGCTTCTGTAGGTATGTACCTACTGGTGATAAAAGGAAGACTATGGAAATTGTGGGCCCTCTCCAGAAGGACACTGGCTACCTGGGATATGAAGAAGGCTGAGGTGACTTTAACCTCAGTCTTCACCAGTAAGCGCTCTAGCCACATAGCCAAATCGCAGAAGGCAAAGGCAGGTACTGGAAGAATGATGAACATCCCACTGTAAGAGAAGATCACGTTTGAGACCTTCTAAAGAACCTGAACATGAACAAGTCCATGGGACCTTATGAGATACATTCATGGGTCCTGAGAGAACTGATGGATGTAGTTGCTAAGCCACTGTCTGTCATATTTCAGATATGTGGCAGTCCAATGCACTTCTCACTGACTGGAAGTCATGCCATTTTTAAAAAGGGGAAAAAGGAAGACCCAGGGAACTACAGGCCAGTCAGTCTCACCTCTGTGCCTGGCAAAATCAGGGTGTAGATTCTCCTGGAAACTCTGCTAAGGCACATGGAAAAAAAGAAGGCGGTCAGTGACAGCCAACATGGATTCACTAAGGGCAGATCATGCCTGACAAATCTGGTGGAATTCTGTGGTGGGGTTAAAGCATTGGTGGATAAGGGAAGAGCAACTGACATAATCTAGCTGAACTTGTGCAAAATATTTGACACTCTCCCCCATGATATCCTTCTCTCTAAATTGGAGAGACGTGGATTGTCCCCCTCTGCTCTGTTTTTGTGAGATCCCACCTGGAGCCCTGGGTTCAGCTCTGGGCCCCCAGCACAAGAAGGACATGGAAGTATTAGAGCAAGTCCAGAGGAGGGCCATAAGGATGATGAGAGGACTGGAGCCTCTCTTATGAAGACGGGCTGAGGAAGTTGGTGTTGTTCAGCCTGGAGAAGAGAAGGCTCTGGGGAGACCTCTTTGCAGCCTTCCAGTGCCTAAAGTGGGCCTACAGGAAAGCTGGGGAGGGACGAGGGACTCTTTGTCAGGGAGTGTAGTGATAGGACAAGGGGTAATGGCTTTAAACTAAAAGAGGGTAGATTTAGATTAGATATGAAGAAGAAATTTTACGAGGATGGCGAGGCACAGGTTGCCCAGAGAAGCTGTGGATGTCCCATCCCTGGAAGTGCTCAAGGCCAGGCTGGATGCACTTTGTGCAACCTGGTCTGGAGGGAGGTGTCCCTGCCCATGGGACAGGACAGATCAATTAGATGATATTTAAGGTCCCTTCCAACCCAAACCATTCTATGATTCTGTGATCTTATGACTTCTCCTAATCAGTTTGGTCATTTTTTCAATCACTGTGTTAGAATTCAAACAGATAAACTTTGTTACTGAAATAAGCTATCACTGAAAAATATTGCCATTATTATCAACAAAATCTTAGCCTACTTTTATTAGAAAGGCAAATTCCTGAACGAGAAAAAGAATAAAAATATCAGAAGAATATGTAGCTTTATCATTAAAGAATCTCAGACCTACACACCTCAATTTACCTTCTTTTTTTTTTCTTTTCTTTTTCTTTTCTGTAGGTTGTGACCTCATCCCAGTCCAGTATCTCAGATGGGGTGATCCTGAACCAATTGCAGCAGTTGTTTTTGCATGCCTGGGTCTGCTGGCCACCTTGTTTGTTACAGCTATATTCATAATGTACCGTGATACTCCAGTGGTCAAGTCATCCAGCCGAGAACTTTGCTATATCATTCTAGCTGGCATCTGCTTGGGTTACTTGTGCACTTTCTGTCTCATCGCAAAACCTCAACAGATTTACTGTTATCTTCAACGAATTGGCATAGGTCTCTCCCCAGCTATGAGTTATTCTGCTCTAGTAACTAAGACCAACCGCATTGCAAGAATCCTGGCTGGCAGCAAGAAGAAAATTTGTACAAAGAAACCTAGGTTCATGAGTGCCTGTGCCCAACTGGTTATTGCATTTATTTTGATATGTATACAATTAGGCATAATTGTTGCCCTCTTTATAATGGAGCCACCTGATATAATGCATGATTACCCAAGCATCCGAGAGGTCTACCTGATTTGTAACACCACCAACTTGGGTGTTGTAACTCCCCTTGGATATAATGGATTATTAATTTTGAGTTGCACCTTTTATGCATTTAAGACAAGAAATGTCCCAGCTAATTTCAACGAAGCAAAGTATATTGCCTTTACAATGTATACCACCTGCATCATTTGGCTGGCTTTTGTGCCAATATATTTTGGAAGCAACTACAAGATTATCACCATGTGTTTCTCAGTGAGTCTGAGTGCCACGGTGGCCCTTGGCTGTATGTTTGTGCCCAAGGTCTATATCATCCTTGCTAAGCCTGAAAGGAACGTACGCAGCGCGTTCACCACATCAACTGTGGTCCGCATGCACGTAGGGGATGGAAAGTCATCTTCGGCTGCAAGCCGGTCAAGCAGCCTGGTGAACCTGTGGAAAAGAAGGGGATCATCTGGTGAAACCCTTAGGTAAAGTTTGCTACTGTGTGAGTGTGGGGAATTAATTATGTTCTTCTGAGATTTAATTAATAATACAAATAGTGAAAAGACAAAGGGAGATATATTAATTATGTTTGCCTCTGCACTGGGAGAAGAACAAGACCTCTCTCCCACATCTGTAACAGCTCCAAGGTCTGATTTAGTCAAAACGCTGTACAAAAGCTGGACAGAGAGCAATGGGCAAACAATTACATTGATGGAAACATGGTCTGTATCAACTGTACACTTGTTGCAGGGAAGGAAACAAGATCTTAGGAGCTAGAAAAAAAAAAAAAAAAAAAAAGAGAGAATATAACTAATTGCCTTGTCCTTAAGCACTCATTTGCAATCTCTTTCACTTGAATGAATTGCATAGCACGGTATTTTTCCTCTAGTCACAGCAGGAAAACAATAGGGTTGCTGCTAATGCTACACAATCAAGGTGGAGTAGTCAACACAAGTGGCATCGTGAGCTACTCTCAGGCATCTGAGGATTTGTTTCGTATGACTCTTCTGTTATGCCTTTACTTTCCTATTCCCTTGATTTTCCTTTCTTCTACCATCTCTTGCTGACTTTTCTTTTTGTCCTTACCTATCTTCTCTTCTTTATCTATCTTGATACCTTTTTCTATACTCATTTTCCTAACTCCATCAAATTCAGAAGTTCACAGGCCCCACTCTTGCTACCCTTCCTGACATTAACCAGATATTCCCCTGACAGATATTTCTTTGTTTCTTCGCAAGAAATTATCTGAATTCAGTGGTCATGAAGACAGCTTGTATGTTCAGTGTATATAAACTGCATTGAGTGAACACCAAAGAAAAAGGAGAATTCTTGAGTGGAAATATTGTATAGCCTCATAGACATAATACACTGGAGTGTAACTATCCTGGTGGTTCATTTTCATCTTTTTATTCCTTTCACTTTTGATATGGGTGGTATAGGGATGATTTGGAGTTATTTAATTGTTAACTTAAACTAGGAATTCGGCCTATATGAATGACAGAGCAGGAAAACTGTCTTGTCATTCCTCAACCATATATATCTTGCCTAGAAGTGACAGGTAGCTGTATTTCCTTCCTCAGTAAAATACACATGGATTTTAGGATTGATAATATGAATGTTTCCAGATGTGCCATTTTTCATAATGGGACTTGTCATGGAACAAGGGAAATTTATGCTTCAATTTTTGTGTGAACCACAGTTTAGACCCAAGGGAGGATTTTAATATTAACACCCAGAGGGCAGATTATGCCAAATGATGATTTGTTTCTGCCAGAACATTACTCATGATTCTCTTTCAGTGACTTTTAATTGGTACAGAAATGATCAGTTTTTTACAAGATATTTAATGCTTATGATCTGTAAATAGTGTTATCTTCCAGTTCATTTCCAGGTGCAGATTAAGGTGCTGTTTCAAAATGATAAATTCTGTACCAGCTTAAGTGATGGTTACCCCTCTCTACAGCCTCTTTTTGTACACATGAATGACCTGAGAAATTCAGGCCAGAAGTCCTATAACCTGGCTGAAAGAGACATTCTTCATAATATATCCTCAACAGGAGGGCCTTCTTGCTCTTTGGGATCGTTTCTATTTTCCCTCACTTTATCTGCAGAGCTTGTTTGCCATCTCACAACTTTTTTATCCTGGGCAAGATGAAGTTTTAGATGATGGGAAGATCTTAGGCTTGGGAAGGATTTGTTTGTCATCTATTAAGACTCAGTTTTAAAAGATATCACTCTAAAATCTTTGTTTTATTCTGATGAGTAAGGAATGTAACTTGCTGTTAAATACCCTTAAAGACAACATGTATTTTCTTCTTTTTGAGGACTCTGTTTCCATTTCTTTATATGCTTCAATGTGTAGATAATACTTGTAGTAGAGAGTTATTAGTAAAACATAATAGATTGTAATTGGTAGTGATTTCTTTTTCATTAGCACCGTCTTGGAAATGACTTCAGTCCTGAAGAGCATTGAGTGTGTCTGATGTATGTGTTTAAGAATGAAGAAGCACAAGGTTGATATATTGGCATATTTACCTAGATATAAAAAAACTAGAACGTTTCAGTTAAAACTTGGAGAAAAGCTTTCATGCCATCAGCAGTGCTCATCAACACGTGAAACTGCAACAAAGGAGACACTTCTAAATGCATGTGTCTGAATCCTCAGCTGGTTAAACTATGATGGTACCAATGAGTTTATCAGTGCTTAGCCATTATGTGCCTGAAGGATTTGGGAATCCAAAAGCAAACTGATTCCATCAATTATGAGAAATTCTCTAATCAAAGCCTCTTTACTTGCATGAAAGAAAATGAAACAGAGTCCTGAAATATACTGAAAAAATTTTAAATGCTGTTCAGGACTTCACCTATGCTTGATATCATCTCCAAGAAAGAGCAGAAAGCCACTTTCAGCCTCAGTTCTGCTCACTGTAGAGCATGAGCAACTAGAGTCCAACTGTTTTCCTAATATTCAAGTATTTTTTTTTTTTTAAGTACACAAATTAATATGTTTCACAGTGTTATTCAGCACAGTGTTCAAAAGGTTGTTTGGATAGTTTTTCAGGTAAACACTGAAGTTTTTAGAATCAAAGGAAATGTGTAGTAGAGCTACGTATTATTTAAATAACATAGAGGGGGGTTATTTAAAAGAGAGTGAGTCAGTGTTGAATTTTAAAGAAACATGCTATTTAAATCACCAGTACAAAGAGGGGCCCCTATCATTAGCATTTTGCTTCTTGACACTAATTTATAGCAGTGTAGTATTGCATCAAATCATTGTCAAACAGATAATGCCAAGGCTCCATTCAGAGCTCTTACATCAGCTGCGAGATGACAGATAACACGGCTGTTTTTGCCTAAATAAAGCAATGCATCTGTTACAGTACTAAAAGACTTTTTGCATGGGGTGCTCTTCAGTTAAGAAACTTAGACAAATTGTGGCTTTGTGTTGGAATGTATCTTCACAAACGAAGTCTGTAAAGGGGCAGGGTAAAGTGTTCTTTACCCAGTGAAATAAAAACTATTTCATGTAGGCTATTACGAATCAGCAGTACTCAGCAAAATATATTCTACCATCATTTCAAACCAAGGCTACCACAGTGGACATTAGTAGAAGTGACACCACAAAGAAGCATCCTGAACACCACATAGCTGGAGTGAAAGCCACATAACCTGTACAGAGAAGCATCTGGACTTCCTGCTTCCAGTTATCAGTCAATTTCATGGGGACTAGGAAGACTATAAATAATTTGAGAAAAAATCCATCTTACCTTATGGTCCCAGGAATTGTTATCACATATGCTACACAGCTCTTTGTCTGAAATACAGGCTGGCTCATCCTCCCCTTGATTCGAGTAACTCCATATCCTGGTAAGATAAGGACTGTATATTACTCCTATGAGAGCTGATACTATGGTATTTCTAGGAAGGGCTACACACCACAAGATCTCAGTTACATTAATTTGGCCTGGGACATAAAGCAGATGTTCCAGTGCTCCTTTTACATTTCTAATATTTTAGCCCTAAATTGCACACATCAGTTTAACCACTGTAGGTGTTTGTTTCTTCAGGAACATGTTGTTAAATGACCCACACCACAGAATTTTCATTTTCCAAGCTTATGCTGTCCCTTTAAACACACACACATCTCCCTCCACCTGCAAAAAGGCAAGTTTTCTTTCCTTTAAGGTAGGTAATTGCCAGTTCTGAGAAACCAGTGAAGTGTTAAAAACACACATAAACACTCTGTCTCTCCCACACATGACATTCTTTCTAATCTTACCGATATTCTTTGTTGTGCCCTTCAAATTACTCCAAAGTCTTCACGGTGCAGCCCATGCCCCTCTTCTTGAATTCTCCCACTATTGTTTGTGGATGACACAGTGTTTCCTGCCCTTAACTTCTGCTCGAGGTCTCCAAAACACCTTCAGGAGCTGCTCAGTCACTTGAGCATCAAATTCTGAACTGCTCCAGCCTGTAACATGTTAAGGGAAAGATGGGGAACCTGGAATCCTTCTGTAGATCAAGCCATGACCTGGACACAGAGAGTGAAGCTGTTCAGGCAGTGAAGTGGGAACCTCTGAAAGAAGAGGTTTAGAAAACACCACTGTAATCCCAAGGTAATGCTCTCTGCTTGAAGATTAGAGCCCTAATTCATGTTCCTCCCCCTTTATTTATTTTTTTGCAGTAACATTGAGAGACAGAAGAAATGAATTAAGGTGCTGCAGGATTTTTTTTTTAATTGCCACTTGACCATTCTCCCTGTGACAGTGTCAGTGTCACTCAGATTTCTTCTATTATTTCTGACTGTTAATTTAAGCAAAGGACTGAGCATTACTTCTGATCTGTTATCCAGGCAGGTAGATATGATCACTCAAAAGAAAAGAATCGTCACCAGAATGTCAGATAGCATTAGCCGTATTCAAAATACATTGTATGTTTCCTGTACTATGCATACTTCCTCCATCCACATGTGAACTGCACAGCTCCAGACAACAGAAAAGATGCACAGCTATTTCTGCAGCTTATCATACACACCTACCCCCAGCAATCTACAGATTTCATTGAAATTAAAGATTAATAGCCCATTGTGGCAGTGATGTTTCTTTCCACATGGAATTACTAGTCCATGAGGTATTATTTCCTAAATAATTGAACAGAAATGTTAGTAGTCAAAGCAAATAAACTACTCACTTATATGTTAACGCCTTATCTTGCCCTGTAAAGAATTTTGTCACTCCAGTGTGTGATTGCAGAACTGGGTGTTGTTCTCTTCATCTCTGCAGAAGTGATAGAACTGAAATCTTTCATTTGGGAGTGGGGTCCCCTTGCTCTGGTAACCAGTGCTCGCCCTCAGGTGGACCACTAGAATTTCTACACTCATATAAATCACTATTAATTTTGGTTTTCCTTATTCGACCTAGACAAAGATATTCACAACTTCAGCAAAGAATTAGGTGTCATTCGGAGGCATTTTTTTTCTCAAGCATTATTTTGGTACAGTGGCAACAGTGTGAGGGTCCAATATGATACCTGCCTTGCACAGGTATCATTCACCTTCTCAGGCGCACATGCTGTTGACAGCCATTTCCTGTCTCCTATGGGGACAAAGTGATGATAAAGGTAGGTTTTTCCAGTGAACTGGATTCAGCCTTGGACCACCAGTTGCTATAATTAGTATTTACATCAGAATGTCCCAGACTGTGCCATAATGAGGCATTTTGGGAACAGGTGTCTACCATTACGTTATGCACTCTGTTTTCTGCCAGGAGTGACTATTTTTTTTCCCCATCTCTCTTCTATCTATTCTCTCTCTTTTTGCCTCTTATGTCTGTCTATATCTGTTTTGTGACAATTCAAATGAGATATTTTGATCCACAAAATAAGAAAACTGTGCTTGGATCCACCTAGAAGCTGCCATCCATGGTTTAAAAGTATTGCAGTTAAAGTACTATGTCATACAGCAGCATGTCTTATCTCAGCACCAAAATCTTGAAATGACCTTTTCAGAAGCCTGAATCAAAATTTCTCAAAATAAAATAAAACAAACAAACAAAAACCACTAACAACAACAAAAGCACTACCTTCTTTTCTACAGGAAAAAATTCAAACATTCAAAAAAATCTGAAACTAATAAAAATTCATGTAAAACACTGGAGAAAAAAAAAAAAGGCTGAAAATCTCAGGCTTGAACTAACCGGAGAACTAATTTTACCTGTTACAGAAAGTTCTGAAAGGTCTGACTATAACATTTTATTATGAAAAGAACCTTGAGAAAGCATTGAGATTCCAGCCAAATAGTCTTGGAATAAATCTCTGACACTGTTATGTGCAATTTCCAAGGAGCTCCAAGATACAGTCCATACAGTTTGCACGGCCTAGAAGTCGAATTTTGATTGGGAGTGCCGCATCCATGAATAAGTAGATGGATTGAAGCCCTGGCCATCATCAAACTGTATGCTGTTGTAATAAATAATACGTGTACACATACCAGAATGAGGAATTCTGACATAAATGTGAGAGATTCAAATTCCCTATAACACAGGGGATAAGATAAGCTTCCTGAGAGATAAAACAGGATGGTTATCTGACATGGAGCTTTCAGACCTGTTAAAAAGACAGTAGACCTACAAACCTGATTTAGCAGAGTAGGAAATAAAAAACTGTGTGTATGTGCTAGGGCAGGGGGAGGGAGGGGTTGAAGTTTTGTTGAACGCTGAAGCTGGCTGGCATTTAGTACGTGCATGCTCATTGAGAAAGATACTGATTATGAATTTCTGCCACAGCATATTCTATGGAGACACATTTCTTAGAGTACAAATGCCAATTTTGTCTTCATTTATATGCAACATGAACAATTGCTTTGACACATTTTGAATGATAATAGAAAGAATGTTATAGTTTTCCTCCAAACTCAGTTGAGAAACTGTTTACTTACCAGGCTTTGTCAGGGCATGCATTATGGGTTATGGGTTAAGGGCTGAGAAACTCTTGGTGATCAGAGTGGTCTTATGATACACTAACACTTCATCAGGTCCATTGCCTGGCAAAACAAGAAAAACACAATGCTCCTTATCCACGGAATAACATATAACAAATAAATAATTGGTTCTGCCTTTTCTACAGGTAGTTGCACTGGTTTTCTCACAGAAGTATGTAAGAGAGTATAGAAGAGGTGGTAACCTCACAATATTGAGATCAAGACAGACATATCACCTCCTATACAGAGCTGTATCAGCAGCCTGCCAGTTATGTCAAGATGGATTGTTTTCCTCCAGAAGCCTGGTGGAACCATTTTGTCTTGAATAAAACAAACATTGATTAGAAAAGACAGAGAGTTATTTTCTAACCTGGTGAAGAGAGCAGTGATTTTCAACGCCAAATGATGGCAGAGGAGAGATTCCAGCCTGAGTCTAAAAGACCTATACACTAAAAGACCTTTATGATTCTGGTTTTATCTCAACGGAAAAAAAAAAAAAAAGTCAATGTTATTTGAAATCCTGAAGTTTTATAGAATAAGAAAATAATTTCTTAAAGAAATTAAATTATTTAAATTAACTCATGTATGGTATGGAGTTGGGAGATAAATTTCATACATTATGTAATGTCATTAGAGAACATATCAGTTTACGTGAGTTGGAGGTCTGGTCAAAGGGGATTGTTATTATTTCAGAAATGAAATCTAACCATAATGATACTACAAAGTATTAGCTGGTCGCTTCAGAGCCTTGCTAGAAGAGAATTTTGAGACATACAGGAAAAAATCTTTGACTCTTTAGAGGAAGTCATTATTCATTTGACTGATTAGTCTGCATTTATTAATGAATCATTTCCCAAATGAATCATTCTGACATATTTTAATCTAATATGCTACAAAAACTTGGATTGTGAGATTACTGAATGGTTTAAGTCTTTCATTTTTTCCATATACTCCTGGTGTCTTTTTGAACAAGCTTGATGCTGTGATTAATTAAACTTCAAATATTGTGAGATGATTGAAGAATATTTTATGAAACTCAGTGAGAGGAATTAGGTCTGAAAGATTTTGATGAATTGTTGCTAAAACATTCCCTCTGTACAATGAATTGGTATTCTTGACTGCCCTGATTACAATGAATTTTAATATGTGTGCAGTGCTAGTGTTGTTGTTTTGAATTTCCACACAACTTAAATTTAATTAAAATATTGATTGATTTATATAAATTGTTTGGCTGCATTGACTGAGCACATTGAGTATTCAAGCTTAATTTTTGGAATTATTTATATTATTAGGACAGTGTCCCCATCACTTTGAATCAAATACTGTAGCTGAACTGTTCAAATTAAATTATAAACAGTTCCCTGCCTACTCTTGCACAAATATGCTCTAGACAGCAAAATGCAGTCTCGTTAGTACTACAAAAAAAAAAAAAAAAAAAAAAGGAACAGTGAAGATGGAAGAGCTGAGGAGTTTTCTATTTTTTAACAGCAGTGCCTACACATTTTGCTTTGTGTTTCATCTTCCAACTTGTCTCCTGAAATTCTGGTGACAAATAAATGTCACTCTATACTGTATCAATATTATCTTTGTCACTCACACTGAAGAGTATGAGACAAGCCATGCATATGGTCTCATGTCCATTTTGCAAGCAGGATATAAATTCTGTTGCACACTACCATCTGGTCTGAACACAGGTTTTTCTACGAAAGGAACTTCTGGTTCTTTCCAGAGCAAACTTTTACATGAACTGTCATTATATTTAATTTGGTAAACAGAAGACTAAGACTTCTAGCCTAGGTCCAAACAAGACATCTATCCATATGAAAATGCCTGTATGAATTATAAATATGGTATTTGTACTTGAATACTGGAATTTGGCATAGAGAGGTAGAGGAGACGGAATATCAACTGATTTAGAACTGTTTCTGATTACAGATATTTTCTAAAAACTGTAACTGAAATTCAAGCCAGGGGTTTGCTAAAATATATAAAAACGCTATATTTTACTTCTCTATAGTTTTGGTTATAGGATTATATGTTGAAATGTTTACCCAGTATGTTGACAACTGAGGACTGCAACACAACAACACATTTACAAAAAAAAAAAAAGAGAGAGAGAGAGAGAGAAAAGTCCTTTTTCAGTTCACAATTCAATAATGTGGTAGCAGAAAAGGAAAGGTTCAAAATTTAATAAACATCCAGAAAAGACGCAAAACATTAGAAATCAAAATATCAATATATGAAATATATATATGAAAATATCAATATTTTAGTCAATATATGAAATACACAGGATAGCATAATGGATTGAATTGATAAAAAACATCAGAAAAGAGAAACACCTTTCTTATAAGTCACCAAATTTTAAAAATATCTTAAAAAATGTGATATTTGCCTCTGCAAAGTGGGTTCCCATCCATCTACTTCACAAACCTAGAGAATTTTCTAACATTTACAGTGTTTCAGAGCAAATGAAGTATATCTTTCTTTTTCAACGTGAAGAATGAATTAATGAATAAAGTAATGAGACCTTCCTATGGCATCTGTAGTTACATAAACCTCACAAAAGGGAGGACAGAAATTCAATGCAGTGAATACATTAAGGATAACAACAAGTTTTCTGTAAATAATATGCTAATGTACAGAAATCCTATAAAATTCTTTGTCCAACATCTCAGAAATATCCCTTCTGGAGGAAGGGAGATAAACATACTGGCAATATTTTATTATTGGACTACTCTTCTTTCCTTAATTCATTATAATTGTTTGTATAGCACACCGTCAAAAAACTCATCTTGATTCACCAGTTGCAATTACATAAGCAATTGCTTAATTAGAATAAGTTGTAAAAAAAAAAAGGGGGGGGAAAAAGAAAAAAGATTCTGCTACACTTGAAACAAATAAATTAATTATGCATTTTGTTTAACGTATTTCGCTTGCTGAAATTGTGCTATTAAGCAAATAATATTTCCATGTTGATTTTTTTTTAAAAAGAAAGAATCAAAAAGTGTCATATTTAATCATACAAAATTATTCATGATATAGATAGGAAAATGCCCATAATAAACTTAGACCTCTTTAAAATTGTTCAGTGCAATGTGGTACAGTATCAAAGTAGCATGACCCGCCTTGCAGAATGGTTTTTCAAGAACAGTGTGTTTGCAGTTCAAAACAGTAACAATGCTAAATATCCTTCACAGTCCATCCTTTACCCATTTATGATGAAAATTTCATACACATTTTTTTTTTTAATCTAGTCTAAAGGTCAGCCCTAACTCTGCTGCTGTGAAATGCAAGATCTTTGTTGTTTCTTAATAATAATGCCAAGTAATAGTGCAGGTGAAAAATACTACTTGTACATAAGATTTGACATACATAACTGATCCTGGAAAAGTGGGCAGGTTTGTAACATTCAGCTGTCTGTCCAAGTACCAGGCATAAGTGCACTGAAAAAAAAATTTGTAAAAGTGATGGAAAACAAAGAGAAAATATTTCATCAATGCCCTATTAAGCTTTCTGAATCCCCTCTCCTCTCTTCTTCTTTCCTTTCCTCTCCTCTATTAATTTCCCTTTTCAGGGATTTAAAAAGTCTTGCTTCAGTTTCATTCCAAAATAGAGAAAAACAGAGTTTTGGGGTTGAAATAATAGATATCACCTGCTTTTATTACTGTTAACTTAAGGGAAAAAGCATTATTCAGAAAGAGTATTAGACACTTGAGTATTAGACACTTAAGTATTAGACACTTATACCATACTCATTATCTCAGACCAAAACCTGTAATCATAATAATTAACAAGACCCTTAGGAATTAATAAGTGCAATAATGAACTTCTGTCCCCAGTACAGGATTAGCCCTTGCCCTACAATCAGATTTGGCTCTACTTTCTCTGTCTTGTTAAATGTTCCCATGGAAATGTCACTTTTTCCACCCTTGCAAGGTACAATTTCATGAACACATTACTCCTACCTTGCAGTAGAAAAATCCTGTTGACCAAACCTACTCTTTTCCTCTGGGTCTAAACAGTGCCAAGTACACATTTGGTGTTCAATAAATAAATTTCTCCATATCATTATGAGATTGTATTTGAAATATGAACTGATGATAGATCTCCATCTCCTACACAACAAATTAAATTTGCTTAACACTTCATTCAATGTATATATATATATATACTGGATATATATACTGGTTGCCAACACCTGTCTCTAAAGTGAAGACATAGTCTAAAAAAGTCTAAAATAGTCCATATTCAAAGACTATGTAAAGCACTCATTAATACAGGGACTCACACCTTCACTGAAAAAATAAAAAATATAAAAGTAGGGGGAGACACATCAAGAGATCTAAACATGGTTTCTAAAGCATTGCAATAGATGACTACTGGTGTCGCTCAGAATGTTGATTCCACCCTTACTTCCCATAATATCCATTAATTTTGGTCTACAAGATGAGTTTTGGTGGAAAGTGAAGGTGGCAAGGAGAAGATGTAATGGTTCCTCAAATCCGAGCAGTCACACTTGTGTTTCCTTCTAATATGTGCATCGAGTATTGCCAAAGCTCAGGCAATACAGATGTGGCTTCTCTCAGCCCAGGACTGAGTTTAATTCTCTCTCCTGATCCTTTCTGGAAAGTGCAGAGCACTGCTCTGTAAGACAGAGTAGGTTTCCAAAGTGCTTGGTGACAAAGCACTGCAGTGATTGAATTACTGGGAATTAATTCTCTACTTTCTTGTAACTGATTGACACTCATAAATCATATTGGGGTGCATCATTAAACATTTCTTCTGAGGACAACTCACCTCTGTGAAAAATAAATAAATAAATAAATAAATAAATAAATAAATAAATAAATAAATAAATAAATAAATAAGATTGAAAAACAACAAAATGAAGCAACTTGCAACTCCATGCCCACAGATGAAACAAACGAACAAGCAAACAAACATAAAAAATACAAAAAAGACCCTAAGGCCAATGCAGAACTTTTCAAAGCCTTCATCAGAATTTATCTGCATTTGCTCCTGAACTGCTCTTTTGCACAGACACAAAGTCCTCTCTCTCTTCTAACCAGTACACAGTCCTGGAACTGACCCTAAAAAAAGAAATCCATTCTCGCAAACACTGCTCACACTGTAGTGTTTTATGCCTCCTTCATATGCCAGGTGAAATACAAAATCATTTTAGTGTCAGCATTTGATATGACAACTGCAAAAAAATGTTTCAGGGTGTTTTTGTTGTTTGTTTGTTTGCTTTTGTTTTTGTTTTGTTTGTTTTCTTTTTTAATCTCCTCATATTAAATAATTTAAAGTTATTTGTTTTAACAACCAAGAGGGGGACAAACTACCTTGACATTTTTCTGATACAAGACATTCTGGGACATATTATGACCTTTATCTGTTTTCAATGCTGAAAACCCTTTTTATGCAGAACCTCTGGTATCTCTTTCCAGAGACGCACTTCCCACAGTAGGAAGGTTGATTAGAGCTTGGTCACTGCTTTCATAATTATATGAGTTTTGAGCACTGAATTGTCATGAAACAGTTACTTCAGGGCAGTCTGTGAGAACATATTTCTTCTGTTGATTAATTTGCTCTTGAGTGAATAGCAAAACTTGAGACATTCATAGCAATCTCTCTGAGAACCATTCTGCTGACTTGCACGGCAGTGAAATTTATGGTGGTGACTGGGGAATGGGATATTTTTTTATCTGTTTCACAAGCATCTCAACCAGGGTTTTGTTTCAGAATGGATTACCAAGGACTTACCTCTTCTTCCCTCAGTTGGCTACTTTTTTAGAATTCTGCTTATTGTGAGCATTTAGGTTCTCCAAATCCCTTTTCTTAGTCATGCCTTTTCCTCCTTCTGTCTGTTTGAGCACAAAGCATCTCTTTTGCTTAACAGGTCTAAATGTAACTGTGTTTTCTTCCTGCTCTTCCTAAACTCTATCTTCTTTGACATCTAACCTTCACACCATCTTTATCTCCTTCCTTTCCTATGAAGTTTTCACACATTCTTTTCTCTTTGCTCTTTCTCTCTTGTTACCTCAATTGAATTTGTATGATGCAGTTTGACTTCCTTTGTATTTTCAGTGAATTTTTCTGCTCTCTAAGCCCGTCCGCTTTTTCCTCTGCTCTAGGAATCAACTTCCATTTACTATGTATGTGTCCTGCGTGAGCTTGATACCTATTTGGGAGCACTGCACATACCACCCTGTGGATTGACTTAAAACCCTTGGTAGCCAGTCTGCAAAGCTCCTGTTGTTCCTTCTTTCAGTAAGGTTATAATTTGTAAATGAAAGGACTTCTCTGCACTGAGCACATCTCACTTTACTGTCTCCAGTTCACTCTCAGGTTCACTAAGCTGCTTCCTCAGTTATTTATGCAATATGCACTACCCCTGATGATCTACTATAATTGCATCCAAAGTTAAGACTTTGTGTTCACTCAAGATATTTCTCTTTTTCAGGATTGTTGTCTTCAAGGTACCTTTTGTTATCTAGATCAGGTTAATGGACAAGCAATAAATAATCCATTTATTCTGTCATGTTAGCAGTGTTAAACTAAACTGACTTCTTCCCACAGAATTTTGTTAAATACCCATGATGAAGCTTATAGCATGTGGGAATGAAATATCACAAACAACTTTTTGAGAAGTGATCTGCTGCACGCATTTTGCCTAAATTTTATTAAAGCATTTGACTAGATATTTCAACACATAGCACAGAAATTTGCACAATTAAGATGAAAATCACCACTGGGAAGACAGCCAGCATAAGATCTCTGCAATATTCTTATCCCATTTAAGTGCTCAGAGAGTAAATGATGACCAGATCTTATCTTGGTATCTTATTCAGGGATTAATTAAATCCTCAAGTATTAAATTGTTTATCCAAGTATTTTATTTTTTTTTTTAATCCAAGTTCAAGGTATGGTATTTAAGGCATTCATAGTACTGCACTGGGTTCTAGCATTGGTATTGTTTACACTTGACTTCATATCTAAGTATTAAAAGTCATCTAGCCTCCTTTTATTGCAAATGGAGAGTTAAAGGCCCTTTTGTGACATGAAATGTGATCCCACCCAAAATTTAGCCAAGCAGTCAACCACACTGGTGCTTGCTTTGGCAAGCAGAGGAAGAAGACAAGTGTTACAGACATGGAGTATCAGAGAAAGAGAATAAGTTAAAATTGAGAATGTGGCCACCAGTTAATTTCTCACTGCTCCTTAATTTGTGTTGTTTGGCTTAAACTACTGGCCTTCACATGCTGGTCTAACTCCAAAAATTGTTATAGACAAAAGGTTACTGTGTTATTTATTCTGTAGAATTTTTTAGCTCTTCCAATATGCATATATGTGGATAAATGGTGAGCACCTCTCCTGCATAGCCCTGTTTGCTTTAGCACAGGTCTGGGGAGCTATTCTACCGCTCCCACAGCTGCTTTGCACTATATTTCACCACCGCCACAGTAACATTCATGTGCATGGCCCTTTGCACAGCAGCTGTCACAGAAAGCTGAGCACACAATCACTTCTTTCTGTTTGCTCCTGTTGTTGTCGTGATTTATTAGGTACAAAGGCAGGAGACTGGCCCCGCACAAGTCGGAAATAGAGTGTTTCACCCCAAAAGGGAGTATGGGGAATGGTGGGAGAGCTACAATGACCAGGTAAGCCAAAAGCAAGTGGCCTTAGGTCAGTGTGATATGTCTGTGAACAAGAGGAACAGCCCTGGGACAATGCCAGCCCAGATCCTCTCTGTAATTCCTGTGCATCCCATATAGTATGTCTAGGAAAAAAAGTATCTAAAAAAAAACACATGGCCACTGCTGATTTCTGTGTTTCATCTGACTGCAAAAAACCTACACCGTGTTCATTTGAGTGATGCGAACCACATGTCCTGTGTGATGTTGTCATAATATAGTGCTTTGGGGAGGAGAAACTTCACACCTGACCCAGTAGGACAGATAAAGAGAGACAGTATTCAAACATCAGCAGCTCCAGAACCACTTTAGAATGGTGGCCCCACTACATATTAGGGGCTATAATTTGTCTAATCAGCAGCGCTCATAAAAAGAAAACAAGGTTGATGAAAATGTTTTCAAAATGAAAATGTTGGTTCTTCCCAGTCAAAATGTCTTGTGGAAAAGTACTAAGTTGTACAGTGGTTCTAAGGAAAGGTTTCAAACACATTTTAAATAGAGCTCAGAACATATTTTTCAAAACTTTCTCCATTTAATCTAATTTAAATATTTGTTTTTTGTTTTAGACATGTTGGATAACGTTATATATCAATGTTATGACTTTAATGAATATTATGTACTACATTTTTAATTGTTCCTGGGATGAGCCATTTTAATATGGACATTTTTATGTTTTTGTAATGAATATTTTGCATAATTTAGTTCTATGAAATATTTGGAGGTTTCAACTATCCATCTCATTTTGAGTCCAGTCAGATTTCCAAATGTCAGACTCTCCAATAGGACAGAAAATCCATTTCTCCAGACATCTCCATTAAAAAAATGAATAAACTACTTGTGTCACTGCTGGCTGTAAACCTAAATAAGGGTATCAAAAAATGATACTCTTAATAAACATTTTATCTGTATGTTGCATTTTGCTACAAGTTAGAAACATTTGCTTTATTGTTTATTAAAAGATCTTTATTAACCCCTGCAAGGTTTTTGTAAATGCATCCACTGAGCACAGTTTGGCCAAATTATACCTTTATTTTCCCCAAGTGTTACATCACAGGTGGATTTTATTACTGTAGGAGGGTGTTCAGTGAAACACTCGCGGTGTTATGTTCCCCTAGGGTGCAACTATATCCACTCATGTACATAAGGCTATCAGCTATAATGCCACTTAGCACACACCTGGGGGATTCCTGCCATTTAAGTAACATCAGGAACGTTCATAACTGTGTGGTGTACCAAATGTATACAGCCCTGTTACTTTTTGTCAGCCGGGATTCTGTTTCTTGTCTGTGTGATGTCTAGATTTTTATTTTTTTTTCCTACATTGCATTGTCTTTGATGATAATTATTCTTCCTTTTAAAGTTACCTGGAGTTGCTATATAACAGAATTTTGTAGAGCAGAAAAGTACATGTACATGTCAAACAACTGTATTTCATTGTACAGTATTCAGCTTTGTTTTTCCCGGCCATATATAAACACTTGAAAAACTTCTTTTTTATATTTTATATCTTCACAGTGAAGAATCTGGTTGCATTCCAGAGAGTAATCGGTCTGAGTCAAGTAGAGATGAGAAAGAGGTTCCCGTTAAAGAGGATGCCCTAACAGGCAAAAAGACTGGAAACTGTGTCAGTCTAATAGTACCACAGCAAGACTGTCAGCTGCAAGACCTACTCAAACAGTTAAGAATATGTGCTGCTTAACAGAGAGTGCAATTGCATTTGATGGCTGTGTTTTGTTGTCTCCAGCCATAGTGTCCTGGCCAGTGGTCCTGTCAAATTTTGTGAGCTCAGTAAAGTTGCCACTGAGTAGCCTAGGAACCTCCCAGAGAGAGCACAGATGTTGCAGAAAGGAAAGTAGGCGCAGATCTTCTGTCTCAGTAAGTACCAGACCAGTGCTGAACATCACTGTGATGAAGTGCACATGGAAAAAGACAGATACAGGCATCTGACCACATATGGAAAATGAAAAGATCCCATCATCTATTCTTGCTTGTATTGTAATGGCAATGAAGATGTCCCGTGACACTGACCAAGTCCCAGTTAGACTAAAAAAGTCTGTGCAGTTTCATCTGGACAGGATTGTTCAGCTCATGTTCTCAAATCCCTCATGCAGTATCATTTTTTTTGTTCCAAACCTAGTGTGGATATTTTTCACATCGGGGCTTAATGATCCCTGAATATGTCTTACAAATAGCTTTTTTTTTTTTTTTTCCCTCAAGATGAAAAGTGACGTAACTTAGTAAATGGGTATGCTTTGAAAGGCAATTAATGATTAACAGAATTACTACTTCTGTAACACCAGTAAGCATCATTCACATATATCAGATAAAATCAATTATGGAATGGGGTGTTTTATGAGGCTTTCACAAAGCAAGCATCAAGACATTGTCATATTTGCATTTTTGGTTTGATTAAATACAACAAATAAGAAACTGCTTAATTCAGTGTAGTAATTGTTTTGCCAATATACATAAATGTTCCTGTAGTTATTTATCAGGCATGCAGAACACTGGAAGTTCCTCCAGTCGTGTGTGCTTTGCAGAGGATGGAATTCCAATCAATCCTTGTTTCCTTTTTTCTGGGTATAAAACTAGGAGTGTTAAATCCTTTTAATTTTTTTTCTTCCTTTATATTTTTTCCCTTTCTTTTTCTTTTTCTTTTTTTTTTTTTTAAATTTGCTTTTCTTGTGCACTGCTTGTGCTTCTAATTTCAGTCAGTGCTAAGCTGATGTTTTCTATTTTTTCCCATTTCAGTTTCATACCTTTAGCAAATTATCGTAAAGTCCACTGAAATTAATAACAGAACATGTCAGCTAAGCAATGTTGAAAACATCTTAAAGCTGTGTGCATCTGGAAGCAGAACTGACAGTTCAAGAAGTGGCATTCTTCTCTCCCTATCTGGTTGATAGGATGCTCCAGTGTAGCAGAGGTGTGCTCAGAGATGCTTGAAGTGACATTTTTCAGATGAGAAGTAAAACCCAGCACTAACTCCCTTGATTAACAATTGAGATGAATTCTCAGTAAGAGAGGGAAAAAGTTGTATTTGATATTGAAATCATTTTTGCATTTTAGGTCATGACAAGAGAAATGTTTCATTCAGACACCAGACACTTCGTTTCCCATTCCAACCAGGCATGCTGCTGAAACAGATGCTAACATTGCTGTCACTGGTGACTGTGCTGGGAGGTCAATTGCAAAGGTTCTGTCTGCCAGCTATCCCTCACTTTTTAGTTTCTTTCATACTCTTAGATTATAGCTATTCTTGTAAATATCAGCTGTGACTTCCATGAGGAAAGGAGGTAATGTCTGATTACAGTTCAAGGAGTAATACTAGTAAATGTCCTTGTCCTTGTAAACAGAAAAGCACTTTTTTGTTTGTTTGTTCACAATGTGATTGCAAAAGACATTTACTTCTGGTACTTAGTACAGGACAAAATGATTTTTTTTTCCCTGTATCATTCTTCTTTTGTGTTTCATTGTTATTTATCTCCACAGAACAAACAGCTATTTAAAATAAAAGAAAGGGCAACAAAATAAACCATTGCAGTGGTAGAACTGAGCTAGTTTAGCCACCTTCCAGTTCTGCATCCTTTCAGCCAGTTATCCAGGTTGTCATGCAGTCACAAGAGAAACTACACAATTCTTTGTATAAGGTTAGAGGAGCACTCCTCTTCAACTACTTAGTTAATTTCAGTGTTGTTGGCGTGTTACGATGCATTTGCATGCTCTGAGGGATGAAGAACATGGGTCACTACAAGCAAAATGTCTGTTGATCTGAGTGGACTCAACTGGCAAGACTAGAGAAACAACACACTCATGCACCCCTACTTGCACACGTTGTGGGCACACACACAGATCACCTCATCAGAAGTTTTTAATTAAATATACAGATATCACACAAATCCTTTTCAGGTAGAATAATTATATCATTGAGTGATACCTCCTTGCCACTGTCAGCTGTTTCTGTGGAAAAGCCAGGAGCAAGGAGGGAGGAGGCTCCCTTAAGCACAGGAGAAGACTGTCCTTGATAAACAGGCTTGCTCTGCACAGTGTTGGAGCAGTAACTCATCATCACCTTCTTAAAAATAAGATGTTGCTTCAAGTTGGAAAGCAACGCTCTACTTTAGCCACTAAAGTAGACACTAACTTAGCTACTAAATTTAGCTAAAAAAAAATAAAAAATCAAATTAAAAAAAAATGTAGACCAATGAATGTTCTGAAACATGAACTTTCACCCTTGGACTTATAAATTAAAGAATTTTATTTCTTATTGTATTCATGTCAGCAGAGGTTCCATACTGACCATAAAGGTCCCCTTTATTTTTTTTCCACCTTCTTTTTTCAGCTCTATCATTTCAAGTCTGGAATCAGATACTAATATTTTTACATGATAGAGAACAAAACTTCTCTTAATTTTTTATTTTAAACTCCACCGATCCCCCTTGTATTCCAGTTTTCACAGGTGAAAAGTAGAATCATAGAATGGCTCAGGTTGGAAGTGACCTTAAAGACCACCCAGTTCCAACCCCCTGCCATGGGCAGGGACACCTCCCTCCAGACCAGGTTGCCCAAAGCCCCATCCAGCCTGGCCTTGAACACCTCCAGGGATGGGGCATCCACAGCTTCTCTGGGCAACATGTGCCAGTGCCTCACCACCCTCTGTGTGAAGAATTTCCTCCTAACCTCTAGTCTAAATCTCCCCTCTTTTCATTTAAAAGCATTCTCCCTTGTCCTGTCACTGCCTACCCAAGAAAAAGTTTGCTCTCCATCTTTTTTATAAGACTCCTTTAAATATTGAAAAGCTGCAATGAGGTCACCTCAGAGCCTTCTTTCCTTCAGGCTGAACAGCCCCAGCTCTCTCAACCTTTCTTCATAGGAGAGGTGCTCCAGCCCTCTGATTAACTTCGTGGCCCTCCTCTGGACCTGTTCTAACAGATCCACATCCTTCTGGTGCTGGTGGCCCCAGACCTGAATGCAGCACTCCAAGTAGGGCCTCACAAGGGTAGAGTAGAGGGGGACAATCCCCTAACTCTCCCTGCTGGCCACACTGCTTTTGATGAGGCCTTCTGGGCTGCAAGCGCACACTGTTGGCTCATGTCATGCTTTTCATCTACCAGAATCCCCAAATCCTGCTCTGAATGAGTTCTTCTAGACTGTGCTCACAGCTGGGATTGCCCCAACCCAGGTACAGCACCTTGCACTTTGACTTGTTGAACCTCATTAGGTTTACATGGGCCCACTTCTCAAGCTTGTCCAGGTCCCTTTGGATGGTATCCCTTCCTTCTGTTGTATCAACCTCACCACTCGGCTTGGTGTCATCTGCAAATTTGATGAGGGTGAACTTGATCCCACTATGTCATTGATAAAGGTGCAGTACCAGTCCCAAGACAGCCTCCTGAGGGACACCACTCATCACCAGCCTCCACTTGGGCATAGAGCCATTGACCACCACTTTCTGGGTGCAACCTTCAAGCCAACTCTTTATCCACTGAATGGTCACCTTTCAAATCTCTCTCTCTCTCCAGTTTGGAGATCAGGAAGTCATGTGGGGCCATGTCAAAAGCCTTACAGAAATCCAGGTAGATGATATCAGTCAGTCTTCCCTTGTTAATTGATGAAGTCACTCCATTGTAGAGGGCCACTAGATTGGTCAGGCATGATTTTCCCTTGATGAAGCTATGTTGGCTGCTGGATCACCTTCTTGTCCTGCATGTGCCTTGACATTGCTTCCAGGAGGATCTATTCCATGATCTTCCCAGGCACAAAGGTGAGGATTACTAATCTGTTGTTCCCCAGGTCCTTCTTTCTACCCCTTATAACATGGGAGCAATGTTTACCTTTTTCCAGTCACTGGGGACTTCACCTGACTTCCATGCCTTTTCAAATAAGATGGAGAGAGGCTTTGCAACTCCACCAGCCAGTTCCCTCAGGACCCTGGGTTGCATGACCTCAGGCCCCATAGACTCGTACTTGTTCACCTTCATCAGGTGGTCTCGAACCTGATCTTCGCTTACAGTGGGAGGGACTTTGCTTCCCCAGCCCTCGCTTAGAGGTTCAGGGAAATGAGAGACATGGGAAGCCTGACTGGCAGTGAAGACTGAGGCAAGGAACTCATTGAGTACCAACACCTTCATGTCATAGAATTATAGAACCATAAAGTCATAGAATCATGTCCATTGCTACCAGTTTTCCCTTCTAAATATAAATACTAAGTATGTAGATATGCATTCTAAGCTTTCTCAGAAAATATTAAATTCCATAATTTTAAACTTAGACTATTTCATTTAAACTTATTAACGAGTATAAGTGACTTATTTTCAAGTTAAACATGGCTTAACTTGAAAACTAACTAAACATAGTTTCAGTAATTTTCCCAATGCTAGTAACTAGGCACATTTCATCAGAATTAATTTTAGCAGCTTTAGGAGATTAATGAGAATGGCACACTTGCTAAAATACAAGGGATTTTAGCTGCTGTGACTGTCAGTTCCACTTCCTGATTTCCATTTCTTCTGTATTTTGAAGGACTTCACAAATCACAGTTGCTTTAATGGCAGCTGGCTAAAGAAACCCTGGTGGCAGAGCTATGCACTGTTTCATAGAGAATCATAACACAGAGCAAAAAATCTGAAACAAAACTGCTATATCAACCAAAACCAGGGAAAAGTGATTTATTTTGGATGTTAAAAGAAAAGGAAAAAATAAATAAAAAAGATATGTAATGGAAGGGATTTTTTTTCCTACCGCCTAAGTAGATGAAAAGCAGTTAATACACCTTATGAATACAGAGCAAAGTCCTAAAGACAAAACTTATATGACTCTAAAAATTTTAAGTAAGAGAATATATAAATAAGAAACAGTACTAATTGTTTTTCTGTTAGGAAGTGGACAGCTATAGGGAAAATATTTGAAATATCAGAGACTTCAAAAGCTCTCTCATTTATACCACTTTCATTTCTTGTACATATTATGTTATATCTAGAAGACTGGGAAGAAAACTAGCTATCAAAGTCGAAGCAGCTTTTAGTAAAGAGACAGAAAAAATAATTAGTGTGACTGGTTCTGAGGAAATCCTTATTGTACATAAAACTGAGCATAATTAACCTATAGTGAAAGCAATGAAAAAAATATGCCATGCAAAAGACTTTATTATATGTATATATATATATCTTGCTAACATTTTGGTTTGGAAATTATGTCACTAATTGGAGTTTGCTCATCTCCAGACATGACCTGTACGTTGCTCTGCTCCAGTCAGTGGATTGTGCCAGTGGAAAGGGCAGAGCAGAGTAAAGAAACATAACCTGTATTCAGATGGACTTAGTAGAATTATTAGGGAGCACAAAAGTGTAATTCTGTTGTTCTTAACTGAGAGAGCCAAAATCTGTTTGCAAGAAAACTCTAAATAATTAACTGACCTAAAATTTCCAGTCATTCAAAGGGATATGGAACAGCTGGTCATAATAAATGTAAACAATTGGTTGTGATATTACATTAGGAGATATTGCAATCTATGTCCTTGCTGTATCTTTATTTCTCTAAGTTGTGTGCATTGTGGTGGTTTTCAGTTAACTTGACGGAGTAACAGTATACATTTAAAGCAAGATCTTAAAATTCCACCCCTGAAATTTACCCCTAACCCAGCCTCATACCTCCGGAAAACAAATGTTGTTGCTTTCATACAGATGATAAGTGATTGCACATCTCAGTCAAGTGTTGATTTTGTAGTAAGTAGGTGCAACATGATAAATGGGATGATACATTTATACTCCCAATTATTGCTGGGCAAACTACTGGAATTTTAACCACAGGGCCTTTAACCACAAAAATTTTAATGACATTTATATCAAACAGCCTCTGGGTCTCCTTTAGGGCCCCAGGATCTCCATTAGGACCACACATATGGCATAATTATATTTGGGCACAGCACAGAGCCCGTAAGTGAGTGCATCAGTCAAGACTGACCCAAAATCAAACTGGGATTTAGGGGGCTGGTAACAGCTGTTCCACTGAATATTTAACTGCTAGCTGGATGCATCCCCAGATTTCATCCTTTTTCATTCCTCAGGCTCCTCAACCTTATATCACATGTCCTCCTTAATAAATGTCTCCTGACCAGGGAGGGAGTAATATGGTACCTTCACAGCCTTTTACAATCTGATCTTCATTCAACTGAAAATGTGTACGTGCTGTTAGTGTTTAGTTACACACTTATATCCATAGGGTTTGAACTTCTTACTGAGCCAGTGTCAACCATGGAGGTACGCTAGAGTACTGTGCTTGGGGTAAGTGGTGTACAGACAAAGCACAGCTTTCTTTGGGCAAGTTTTTCTATCTGTATCGGTAAATTTTCCGTGTTAATAGAATTTATATTGTCCCTGTGGCGGGCAGATCTGTCACAAACTCCTCTGAGCTCTGCGCTCATCAGGAGTTAAGAGACCTCAGGTAGGACACCCAGGACTGGAACTAGGCTCTCATACTGTTAGATCAAGATTAAGAGTGCCGGGTGACACAGTCTCCTGGTCCAGCTCAAATTCGGCACAAGTTGGGAGGAAGTCCCATCATCATCATCATAATAGAAATAGCGGCAAGAGTTTGCCTCCCGAAGTACCTAAATTTGGGTCCTGCTGCTGGCACTGAACTATCAGTGAGCTCAGGACCCAGCATGACCAAGGAGTCAGGGCTCTCAAATGGCTCTGTGCACCTGCTGGGTATCTGTGCTAACGAGAGAATCACACAATCCTCAGAGGCAATGGTTTCTCTCTGAAAGACATTAGCACAAGCTCCTGTTCAGCTCAGAATCACATCCACAGAGATGCAAAGAGTTGAAGTGACTAGTGCTACAGGTTAGATTTTGCTTTTCCTGCTTGCTCTGATTGAGGTACAGCAAAGGGTGTATTGTAAAAGCAAGCTGCAAACCATCAAATGTTCTATCTGGCATTTTGGAGGTAGGTGCATAATAGTTGTTTACAAGTTCCAGAGAACAGCCTAGTGAGGACTGCAAAAGAAGGGTGACCCCTTACATACTCATACAGATTATCTCCCAGTCTAGCCTGTCTTAAAATATCCCCTGGTTTACATTGTGTTTGTCTGCTGGACTTTGTCATGCTGCTTTTGAAGGGAAAAGCTGTTGGCATATGTTGTGTTACATGACCCATAGTAATTCCATATAATGTAATCGTGGATGTGAACCTACAAGAAGATTTTGTTTACTCTCAGCACACAACCTTTTTCTTAGATGCCTGGAAGAGTTATTATACTGATAGTGCCTCCACATGAAAGCTGGTATAAAGTCATTTGTGTTTAGTAAACTGTGTGTCTTGCAAACTGTTTCACTGCAGGCTATCGTGTCTGAGTATATCTATTTCAAGCTAAAAAAGCAAATAAACGAACAACAAATTTGTGACACTTCAACAGGGTCTCCAATTTGCTCATATTTCCAAAAATCCTAAATTGCTGTACCAAATGTTCTAGAAACCGAAGTGAATTGTTTAAAGTTCTGTTGCATCATATATATAAATCACATTTATCTGTATGTGGAGACTATGTTTTCCCTGTTGACATCATTTCAGAGTCATTGTCTGTTTCAGCTAAGAAATATTGCTAACGGTCTTTCTTAATCCCAAAATCTATAGGTTAAAGTATACATAAGCAATAGCTCTTCGGTCTAAGGATCAAGTAAAAGGAAAGGAATTATTGTGTAGTGTGTTTTTATAAGCACCATAGCTGGCTTTGCTCTGTGAGATGTTGCTTTAAGCAGGAAGAGCAGAAAAATAAGCAACTTTGATGAAAAACAGATCATGATGGGATCTGAAGAGAAGTGACCCTAAGTGGACTCATTTTGGAGGAGCGTAAAGTAAAATGTTTATTGTTGTCTCCAAATTCAGGCCACCATGAGAAACTATGTGTATACCTTGATACTCCATCATTTCTTTCCTTCTTGAAAGACGTTCTCTGAGCTGACCTGCAATTAAAAAATTAGCTTCTTTAAACTAGTGGTGGCTAACCTGTCAAGTATTTTTACCAAGAAGTCACCCACCAGAAACATTTCTCCACACACAACCAGTATAGACACTTTCTGAGTATCAGTCCAATAATTCCAATCTTATAAACAAATTTGCTCCCAGCCATAACAGACTACACTTCTCCATATCCCAATCTATAACCCTCACCCCATACCACAAGCCATGGTCAGAGCCCTACACTGAACTCCTTACCACTGAATGCTCCCTGGCTACTGTACATAACTGTTCCCTGCAGCCAAGCCAGTCCAAGTCTCCCACCTATTCCCTTCAAGCATTTACCTTCTTTTTCCTCACTCTTCCATGCAGCCCTCAGTCCCACAGTCCCCCTTCATGACACCAGTCCAACAGAAGGAAAACCACCAAGCTGCTCCGTCCACCAGGACAGGCACCAACCATGCCCCAGGGGCAGCATCAGAGGGGTCAGCAGTGGCCATGAACTAGCACAGAGTAGTTTGATGCACAAGTGGCCTGTGCAATAAGCTGGCCCACTCTGTTATTTTTTCCAGAACATATAAGTATAAATGATAGATTTAAATATATTGCAATAGGTAGACATAGATAGATATAGATATAGGTGATATAGATATAGATTATATATAGATAGATTAGATATAGATATAGATATAGATATAGATATAGATATAGATATAGATATAGATATAGATATAGATATAGATATAGATATAGATATAGATATAGATATAGATATAGATATAGATGATAGATATAGATATAGATAGATGATATAGATGGTATACATGATATAGATATAGATTAGATATAGATATAGATAGATATAGATGTAGATGTAGGTAGATATAAATATAGATCTAGATTTAGATAGATATTTTATAGGTATAGATACGGAGAGATGAAATTACAGTCAGCTTTATAATAAATGTGAACTCTGGGATAACACATATCCATGGTATAGGTACATTGATTATACTTTTAACTTGGATGCAAGTTACCATCTGATCTCATTTCTGTTTACAGCTCTAATGGGAAATCTGTTTCCTGGGCCCAGAATGAGAAAAGCAGCAGAGGAGCACACCTTTGGCAGAGGCTATCAATCCACATCAACAAAAAAGAGAACCCCAATCAAACTGCAGTGATCAAGCCTTTCTCAAAAAGCACAGATAGTAGCCGACACAGTAGCAGTGCTACATTTCCCGAGTCCAGTGCCAAAACGCTTTATGATGTTTCGGAAGCAGAAGAGCAATACCCAGCTCCGTACAGACCGCAGACTCCCTCACCTGTCAGCACCGTGAGCCACAGAACTGCCTCTGTTAGCCGAACAGAAGATGATGTCCCTACTTTCCAGTCAGAGCCTCCTCAGCGAAGTAGCTCCTCTCAAGGCTCCCTCATGGAGCAGATCAGTAGCGTGGTTACTCGTTTTACAGCCAATATCAGCGAGCTGAACTCTATGATGCTTTCAACAGCCACTCCAGGGACAATGGTGGCCACTCCTCTCTGCTCTTCATACCTGATTCCACGGGAAATCCAGCTCCCTACGACGATGACCACGTTTGCAGAGATCCAGCCGCTTCCTTCCATTGAAGTCAATGGCGCTTCACAGTCAGCGAGGAAACCTTCAAATGACAGCGTCAAAGAAGGCACCTCAGAGACCCCATCAGCAAAGCAAGACCTTGAGGAGTTGGTAGCTTTAACTCCTCCTTCTCCTTTTAGAGACTCCATTGATTCTGGAAGTGCATCTCCCAGCTCTCCAGTTTCTGAATCAGCTCTCTGTATCCCATCCTCCCCAAAGTATGACACCCTCCTCATCAGAGATTATACTCAAAGTTCTTCTTCGCTGTGAATGTAGTTCAAGAAAGCATTGGATCTCAATGACTACAAGCAAGTAGTGAAGGGACAAGCCGAGCCTTCAAGATCTCCAGTGTTTACTCAGAGTGAGAGGCGTTGGGTCATCTTCTGAGAAACAGAGAGGAAGAAGTGGAGTTACTTGATAAGTGGAAACATCAGATTAATGATGCTGTTTTAAAGACAAAATGACTCTTGGCAGATTATCGTGGCCTTAAAAAAACATGGGCTTTTCAGAAACACTGAATCTATTTTTGAGGGCTTATAAGGAGTCTGTTAAATCAGTTACATACCAAGTGCTTTGCTTTAGTATTACAATGAACCGTGTGTACAATATATATGGGGGAGGGGGGAAATTAGATTGTAAACAACTGTACAATGGTTTGTTTGTTTACTCTGATTCCTTACCCAGAAGTGAACCTTGATCTTTTATCAAGAATAGAAGACCAAACATTGAATGTACATTTTCTAACAGACTCTAAGACTCAAATCTGGGACCAACCTGTCAAGTTTCTTTCTTTTCTTTTTTTTTTTTCTTTCTTTTTTTTTTTTTCTAAGAAGATCTCAAAAAGCAGTAATGTATGTTCAATAACTACAAAACATTTTGCTGAAGCATATTGTGTCTGTGATACGTTATACGTGGATAACACTAAGCTGAAGCTTTGCAGTGAGTGACTGCAATATGGAGGGTTTTACAAGTGACTTCTCAACTACACGTTTGTTTATGAAATTCTCTTCTATCAGTATTGAAAAAAAATCAATTTGTTAACATTGGATTCACCTTCACAGCAACAGAACCCAAGGAAGATTTCCTGACTATTTCACCATGTTGCCAACTAATAACGAAGTAGCAAAAAATATTTTCTGGAGTACTGTTTTGTAATTCCCTTATCAGGGCAAGTTGTTGTGGTGAATATTCTCTTTCTAGCAGCATTACCAAGCTATATTACAGCTGCACTCCCTACTGAAATTAATACATTTTTATGGACGTTCTTGTGCTAACATTGCCAGTTAAAACACTTATTCAGGCTCCCATAGTCTTTGCTTGTAAGGAACAGGTAAACACTCTAAGGATTTTCTCCATCTTTTTGAATGACAGAATTCCAAGAGACCAATATGGATTATGATGAATGTTAACTGCCAGTGGAAATGTTGTCATAATCATAATTTATATGCAGAGAAAAAGCCTGTGTCAAAATCTGCTTAGAGGTGGTTTAGCTACTCTTTAATAAGCAACAATTTTAACTTTATTTAGCTGCTGATGCCTTGCAGCTATGAACTGTGACAAAAATAAAAATAAAAAATAAAAATAATTAAAAAAAAAAAGACTTTCAAAGCAATACAGAGTAAAGGTTAAAGCAGAGAAGACCTAATGAGATATAAATGAACGGAGTCCTATTTTTTCCTATATGAAGGTAGTACAGTTTAGTGCACTTCATACTGTCATGGCACTTTTTTGACAAAGGCAGGGAAGGGATTTAAAGTTTGAATAGAAGCTAAATAATTTTTGTTAGGTGTAGTTAAGTAGAACTGGTAAGTCAGGCCCTAAACGCACACTGTATTGGCTTCATGACACTACTTCACGACACAGCTGTTCTCAGGTGCCAAACTTTTATGGGTTTGTTTTATTTTAATTAAGGCTAGTATGAAGTGGTGAGTAACGTAGTTCAGTTCATAGTTAAGTTGACACAGCCTTATACAGAAAACAGCTTCATGGAAGGAAGCCTTGAAATAAGGCTTCTTTGTTTCTTTTCAAAATATTTAGAGCTTATTTCTTCAAAAATATTAATCAAAATTCATACATATTTTCTCTCCCCCAAGTCCAAAAAAAAACCAAATATTTGAAATATTTAATACAAAAAAAAAGATTAAAAAATGAAAGCACATTCACATACTTTAGCAACAAACATTTTCTGTTCCTTTTGAAGTTAGTTTCACCATTATGTGTTGCACTCCAATTTGCTTCTCAACAACATTAAAAAAAAAGGACTAGATGAATGAATCCAGGCTAACACCTCAAAGACATACCCTAAGGATTCTGTACATCCTGCACAAGGCAGTGTTATCCAATATCTAGTGTATGAGCATGTTTATTTTGCCAGGTACAGTCACTTTCTAGCTTTGCCTATAGCAAGAACCAGCAGGTCACAACCCAGCTCTATTCTGGAAGTCAGGTAGATACAAGTTATGATTATAGGTCCTTGTTCCTTACCTTATTCTCTTTTCCTTGCACAAGTGATTAACATAGAATCAGTTCTGTGCAGCTGTATAGTTTCCAGACCAGAGCTTGCTTTTGCCCTACTGGTTCAGAGTACTAGCATGTCTCACCGTTTTCTAGCTGCCCACATCTTTAGGAGAAAGCATCTTCTTTCGTAGGTTACAACCCACATTTAAGGAAAGGGCATGCCCAATCAGCCTATGACACAAACGTTCTCATATAGGGAGTCTAGACCACTTAAATGTTGTTCATGGCAGATTCATATGATAATGTATGTTTCCCATCAGTGCTATATTTTTTTGATATATGTGGACTGTGATGAGATAATTAATGTGAATTTCAAAGGAATTCTAATTGTACACATTCTCTTATACTTCAAGCTGTTCACTAATGTCCTTACTACATCCCTCTTCAACCTGAACTTTCCCTAACCTTATAGGTCCTCATTTCTGAAGTCTTCTGTTTTGTTGGTAGACACTTACTTATCCTGCTAAGTGGAAATAAATGGGCTTCACTGCACTGTGAAATAATGAACAGTGGAAATAAGGATTATACAGAGAGATGTAAAAAATAAAATAAAATTAGTAAAAAGGAGAGGGAAATAGAAGCTGTCAAACCATGACACAGCATAAATATACCTCTTATGCTACCAAATTGCAATTCTGCACAATCCTGGCCATAGCTATTGCTCAGAGATTCTTGACAACTTTTGTCTGTAATGCCAAGAAGATATATTTATGCATGTATGTGTGCATATATATACACGCACACATACAAAACAATCTAATGTCTGAGTACATATTTTCAGAGGCTAGAACCCTAGTGTTACACTACCAAATTTCAAACACTTGCTTACTCTCATTTTTGGGAAGAGTTCTGTATCTTTTGTATATCTATCTATCAGCCAGAACAGAAATTTTAATTGCACAAGGAACCCAGGATGGACCCTGCTGCAATAGTACCTCTGTTATCAGTCTATACTCAATGAATGTTAGGTCAGCATTAGTTTCTTCTTATGAAGAAGTTAGAATGCATTTTAATTGTACACACTGGAATGTGATGACTTTACTTTAAAAATGTTTGGATTTTGCCAAAGGGAGGAAAAATTTCTGGAGGAAGAAGATAACAATCATGTATTGAACATAGCAGTAACGTGCCCAGTAGGAGATTTGCAAGACTGAAAAGTCCTATGAAAGAAATCAGTGGGTTAGATAAAAGAAAGAAGAAAATTATGAGTGACAGACATTATGATTTCATTATGCTGTTTGTATGCTACTCTCATTTAAGGACATTAAGATTTAAAAAAAAAAAAAAAAAAAGCAAGGTTTTTCATCCATTAAAGTATTAAAGTAAAGGTTACAATCATGAACACTTTCCAGTATAACTAAAGAATGAAAGAATGTGCAAGTATCAGCTGAATGGCTTGAAATTGCCTTCCATTTTAGTGCTGCTGCCAAAAAGGGAATTAAAGAAGTTGAAAATATTGTCATTCTTGACCACAGGAACCTCAGAAAATCATTTGTTTCTTTTGTGCTTGAGGTGAACCCTGAAGACTGAAAGTGTAACCATCTTTGGAAGCTATGGTCCTGAAATATATGTGAATCAGTCTGGCAGGCCAGTTGGGAAGAAATATTAGCAATACTAAAGAAGATCTATATTTTTCAATTGGCTCTGAAAAATAATTGCATAACTTTGGAGATGTCCTTCCTTGTACTTCCTTATACACATACCTTAGACCAGAGATTCTTAGATCATAGTCCACAAAGCACTTGCTGATGCATCGTGGAAGTCTGATTGATCACATGATATGTTTTGTTCCTTTGATTTCCAGATACAAAAATGAATTAAAAGTTAAATGTTAATTTAAAATTAACTGGTAAAAGTTTTTAAAAGAAATGTTAGCTTGTTTGGAAGTTTATTCAGTTGCTGGATTTGCAAAAGGAAAGCTTTGTGATCAAAACTGGGAGAATGAGATCTCCAAAAGGACTAAATGGGAGGGACAATCCATGATTCAGACTCTGGATGATAGTAGAGTTCACTTGGGAATGTTTTCTTTAGAGAGAACAAACCCAGAAAAACAGCAAAGCCGTGTGTGTAAATTCTGCAGAGGAAAGAGAGCAGCTTTGCTGTTTTGCTTAATAAATCATTTATGAGGTGAGAGGAAAAAAACATGAAAGGGACAGACAGCATACTGAAAATATTGGGTGCAGTTACTGGGCTGACTTAAAACAGGACTTTGGTGCCTAAAGTTAGGATTTCTGTGAAATTTAATACCTACTTTCAAGACTCAATTTTAAAACCCCCTGATCAGCTGCCACCTCACTCAGGCATCTAGCATTGCATCTCTGTATATTGTCAGAACTGCCCTCGTCTTGACACATCTAAAGGTCTTTGCATCTAACTCAATGGAAAATCCATTAGGGATCTAGAAAATAGTGGTACCTAAGTTTAAATCCCTGTATATCCCATGAGTAACTATACAGAGCTTACAGAACATATGTCAACAGGATTATACTCCCTATAGAGAAGAAATCTTCCTTTGTTTTAAGGTTGTGAATGTGGTTACTGCTGCTGTTTTTATAATAGTCTTGAGATTATAGCACTCAGGTAGAAGGTGAGAGACCAAAATTGAGACCCTGCCATTGTCAGAGATGATTGAAGTCTCCCCCCGGTAGGAAAGTGCTCTAATGACTCTGTGTCAGGGCACCCTCTCTTCATCTCACTGAGGTAACTTCACATTAGAGAAACACATTTAAGAGTTCCAGAGTAGAAAATGAAGAGTTACTCTGCATGCTGATAGGACACTTGGTATAGTTAGGGATGGTATGACCATTTAATATAAAATACTCTTAAAATCTTGGAAGCAAGGACTGGGTGGGTATTTTAACTCAAAAGAAGTGGAGCCAACATTTTTTTCTGAGCTACATATTGGCTCAAAAATTCCTTAAATCTTCCCTGCAAAGTGCTTTAGTGACAGGAAGGGAGGATATGCCCTTCCTTACCTCTGTGTCTGCAACCATCTTGTCTTCCACCTGGAGTTCTGAGCCCTCTCCATGCGAAGAGAGAGTCTGAGTCTTCTTTGATGGGGGAAGGAATTAAACTTGGGGTTCCTGTTTCTTCTCTAAAACTGCAGAAAAGAAAAAGAAGAAAGAAAGAGAAAGAAAAAGAAAAAAAAAAAAAAAGAAGAAAAAGAGCTCATTTGGTTTTCCTCCAGCCACCTTTTACAAAGGCAACCCATATCTGAACAAAAACTGTACCCATCTGCAGAAATGGGTATTTTCTGTACATTGCATTTCAATACTGGCTTGTGTAGATTCATCTCAAACATCTTGTTGCATTGTTTTCTTGGGCACCAAGTTCTTCTTGTGAATTTCACAGTAAGCTTAGACTTTTAACAAAGGGTTCTGGCCTCCACACTAGAACCAGATACAATAAAAAATTAGGTATTACATTGCATAACTTTAAGTGCTGAAGTCCTTTGCTGGCACTGGCCCTTAAACTTTTGAGGTCAATGGAATCACTCCAGATTTATATCCATGTAAAGAAAATCTATGTTTGATAGCCATGAGCCAAGTCTAGATCTTGGCTATTTATTTGCTGGAGCAGAGAACAATAAATAAAGTTTGTTCTTCCCACTGTCTTTTGAACCAAGCAGCAGATGCATTTTATTAGGCTCGTTCTCAAACCAACTTACTAGGCTTGGTGAACAGTACCTTCCCACTATTCTTCTTAAGCACTGCTACTCTAAAAGGTATCCCAGTGGGAAAATTGTACTTTGACTAAATCTGTTATGGGATGTGAGGTAATAAACCCCAAAATAAGAAACAGGTCAGTTTTCCTGCAGTTTCATGAATCTCATGAAAGGAAGTCAATACTCTCCATGAGCAACAAAATCATTCCTCTGCTACCCATTTCAGTGTGCACTGCACATATTAAATACTTCAGCTGAATTATCTGAATTCACTTATTTTGCCATAGCTTATTATTATAACCTCTGTTCAAATTTCTGCAATTGCCACCTACAATTTTATACTGTGAATAGGGAAAAAGATACAGACCAGTGAAGCATAAAGGTAAGTAAAAAATTCATCTAGATGATGAATTGGTGTATGTGGCTGGTTTTGTCTTATCTGAGTAATGACAGTACAAAAAAACAATAATCATTAAGTCACTCTGATCTGCCAAATGGGAACAAATATACTATGTATATTACATGTACTAATAGGATTATATGGCAGCTGCTGGTGGTATTTGTAATTAGAAATCTATATAGAATATAGATGTTTTAGAGAGATGGTGCCAATTCTAAAAGATTTGCGTGGGCTACAAGTGCTTGTAATTTTTTATTTTTTTTGATTTGCTAATAACTTATGAACAACTGGTTTCAAACATTCTGTGAGCGTTTGTTCTTTTTTATGTTGTTGCTGCTTATACTATTAAAAATAGAGAATGTAAAGTTATTATTTTGATGTGAACTGAAAATGATTTTTCATAAAATTAACATTTTTATCAGCTTTGGTTTTGCTTTATACCTGTACAAATGTAATTTATTTTAGCATTGAAAACCACATTTGCCTGTTTCTCGATTGTCTACATCATGTTATAATTGGTGTTTATGTAGAGTCAGGTACTTTTTGAACAGTATTAAAAAAATCCTGTGATATGACTTAAATCTTGATTTTTTTTTCCTTTGAAATGCTTACAGCTATGTTTTCAATGCATTTTTCTGCAAACCAGGTGTGCATAAACACAAATTCTTAAATAATATTTCTTGCTGTCTGTACTTTTAAAGGATTAACTTTACATCCATAAATAATAGTTACGTAATGCTCTAATATAATTGGATCCTTTTCTCTTTCAAAATAAACACAATATCATTGATGAGGCATACATGGATTGTCATGTCAGGAGGAAGTAGTAAAATAATTTAGTCTAGAATAACACACACACAAAAAGCTGTTCAGTCAGAATTCCTACATCAAAATACTATTTTTGTAGTTGTTGTAAGAACCCACATTACTCCTACAATTGCAGTATCACATCCTATCCTGAATTACAAACAGAACATCAGAGGAAAATTTCTATATCCTTTAATGCTTTGGTTTATAGTGGTCTGCTGTTGTTGCCACTAGAAATCAATAGCTTACTTCAAATCTGTCTTCCTTCTGTTTCCAGCCAATGGATTTTGATGGACAATCCCTGCTAAAGGAAGAACAACAACAACAACAAAATTCATCTTTAGAAATCCTCTCCATGTCATTACACAATCTGGTCTTACTTAGACTGTCATGCATCTGGAATAATTGCACTGCATACAGTAAAGCAATAGAATGTAAACTGCAGCCCTCAGATAAAAAACATCATACATATTATTTTCTAAATACATTTCCAGAGAGCCTGATGATGTTTTTTATTTGCTGTAGAAAAATTAAGGGGAAGAATTTCATGACACAATGGAAAGAAAGTGGAAGTAACCATTTCCAGCTAAAAATAATGTGAATTCCATTGTGTCTTTGAATTGCCTAACAGTCCAAACCCCAAAGTACTTTCAGTGCAGTGAAACATACGGCTTTAGGTGAAGAATGTTTTAGCAGAAGAAACAGTACAATACTGCACTTTGGAGACAAAGATTTTAAAAACAACATGCACTAGCTTGCTTCACTGAAGTACAATGTTGCAGAACATTTATTTATGTATTTATTTATTTTAACAGTATATGTTGGAGCACAGGCTTGGATTGTTTTTGTCTGGGAAAAAATAATAGGTTTTGCCATCTGTTTCCCCTTCTCTCAACTGTGTTTCTTATGAATTTCTACTATCTATACATTCTGACCTTCAGAAACTAATAAATTTATAAATCCCATCCCAGGTTTAATCACAAATTAGAGTTTACGTAAGAGGAGAGGGGTAAGATTCCAGCTTATGCCTTCAGAAATATCACAGCACTTTGTGTGCTGAGCACTTTGGGTTAGAAAAATAAAAGCTCACTTTCTTGAAAAGGTTTGAGTCTAATTACTCGGTCTGGATTATAATCTTTCTTTCATGTTTGGTCCATAAATGTCATCTGATACCAAAAGACAGCACTGCTATGTTCCTACTAAAATTATTATTAATAATAATAATAACAACAACAACAACAACACATCATTTTCAATGTAGAGGGTTGTTTTCTAAAATGCCACTCCTAATCACACACACCTTATTTCAGCTATCTAGTTAGGTTATTAAGCAGCAATAAGTAAAGTGTCCCTTAAGAATAAGAAAGTAAGTTCATGGCTCCTTTTGCCCCTGCTTAGCTGAACTAATGCATGTATTACTGTAGTAGCTTCTTTCCTTCTCCCATCCTCCTTCTGCTCACAGCAAGGGTGGACCTTGGGAATCAGGCTGGAATTTTAAGAAATGCAATCTGTCTTTGTGTCTCCTCAGGGCTGTCTAATAACTTGTTTTCCATTTGTAGGAGTTTAAGACCAAACCACACTGGAATGCATAAACCATTTGTTATAGAAAAAGAATTAACTAGGTTGCTTTCACAGATATGAAGACCTCTGTGATTTATTTACTTTTTCTTTCAGAGATGTTCAGCTTAAAATCACCATCTGCTTTTATTTGTTTGTAAGCCGGGTCTTACAATTTATTCAATATTTTTTAGATAACACAAAGCAGCCAACATGATTGTTCAGTGTGATTTTTGCAACAGGGGACTGGAAACTTTCCTTCTCATAACTTATCACATTTAACTCTTTCCCAAGGATTAGTAAACTAAAAATAGTAAGCTAAAATCTCCTCTGACAAATGTTGACTGGGTTTTATCGCATGTTATATATATGTATATATATATATATATGTAAAAGGAGGGAGACTTCAGAGTTGTGCCTGTTTAGTAAGGAATGCTTGAGTACGTGTCAGAAATATATGTGATGTGTTATACACACTGCAGGCTGAAGCTTGGTCCAAAAGAAAGCAATTCCCGGAACTTGAATCTTCTCTATTAAGCACCTTCAAGCTGAGCCACTATTCAGGTTGGTCCAGAGCTTCAATTATGAACACATTTAAAATAAGTATTTAAGCAACAAGGATGTCAGTTGAATGTCAGCTTAAGATTCACTTTATACTCACATGTAACGGTTTAGATACATCACTCTTGAATATGGAAAGGAAGATGGAAGAAGGACATGGACTTCTAAGAATCTCAGTTTAGAACTGAAAGAACACAATTGACTTCTGAGGACAAAAACCACTACAGAGTGTTCACAAATTATGGTGCCAATGCAAGGTTACAAATAAAATGCCAGCAAGGTAAAATAAGAAAAAGAGACGTTCTTTGTCTATGTAAAAAGACTAAAAGTAGCATATAGAATACTGAGATAAATTGACTAATGGGAAAAAAAAAAAAAAAAAAAAAAGGAAAAGGACACCAAAACCAAAAATTCAGTATAAAAATCAGAAATAAAATGTATTAGAAACGTTTTCTGAGATATTACTAGAAAAGTAGTCTTTAGACTATGAATTCAGAAAGCAACAGAAAGCAAGGGGCCAACACAACACTGAAGACCCACCTGACCAGCCAAAAGTGCTAAATACCACATTGCCAGGAAGCAGGCTGTGGATGGGAGAACATTAAAGAATGGGAGAAAAATCCTTTAATGATCTTAACAAGGTCACTGGATTTCCGTGACAGTGTCATATTGAAATCCTGCCAAGAGCTATAAACTGTGAGAGACACCAATATTTCCTCCCAGATTAATTTGTTCCATTTCCTCCTCTGAGTCTTTTTCTTTGTAATATCCTGTCCAGAAAGACGCTGGATAGTTAGGTAACTGCCATAGAAAAATCTGTTATTAAGTTTGTGCAGTGAAGCTGGAAACACAAAGACTTGCCACATTCTTTGGGAAGATGTGGCTGGCAAGCATCACCCGTATGTGAATACCAAATGTCAGAAAACATTCAGCCAAACAGCAGACTCCACCAAGCTCCATCTTAAAGCAATATGAGAGAGTGCCTTGGCTTGTGCCACTTGCAGTTTATCTCAGCTGTTGTCCAAGTGGCCCTGGGAGGCTTGGAATGAGGAGTTCATTTGGTTACAAAATGCCAAGCTTTTTGATTGCACTGTTGCTCCAGCAGCAAGTAGCATCTGTTGAGGCTGGGGAAAAGCAAAATGATAGCCTGATTTTAACAAGATGCGTGTGTCTCCACTGAATTAAAACAACAACAAAAATGTAGATGAAAATCCATAGCTGAACATGGCTACAGAGAAGTCCCATCTGTGGCAAATATCCACAGAAATAAAGGGAAGCTCAACTGGCAAGAACAACTTGAATTTAGTACAAGAGAGTGCACATTTCTTGTACCATGCAGCAAAATTTTATTTGCCTGTAGCTTTGTTAAAACAGGCTGAATGCCAAAGGAAAGAGCAGAAAATATATAGGATTGCATAGAAAAGGGCAACTCTACTGTGAAGGATTACGTGAAAGGATAGGAATTACCTTTGCTCTATTATTCCGCAGTTATCTGCTGACGACAGCCCATGGGATAGTGAGTTTCTAATTCCTTCATTGTCCTTTCACTACCCCAAGCAGGCAACAAATTCACAACATGATAACTGACAGAAGATATTCGATCATCTGATTCTGCATTGATAGCAGTTGTCTTCAAAATAGACTGGGAGATATAAGCGATGAGTCAACACTGGCTGAGAGGCAATATGCAGTCAGCTGAAAGAAGCAAAACACCACATGTGTTTTACCAAACAAGGTAAAGAAATAGAATCAGGTTATGGCACTATCAGTCCTGAATAATTTCATTGAAAATACTGCTGATGAGTGTGAATTAGACTTATGTGTATGTAACAGATCAGAGTCTGATGCTGTGTTCAGAATGACTGACAGTGTAATATACTTTACAAATACTTGCTATATTTGTTTTTCATAAAAAAAAATCCTTAGCAGGAGTTTGGAAGAGGATGTGTAGCTTTTGTTAATCTGTATTTTTTTCCCAGCCTCTATATTTTGTAATTGTCAAAATTTATTTTTTAGTTTTTCTTTGAATTTTTCTCAGAAAGCTGTCTATAACGAAAAAAAAATCTGAATTCCATTAGAAATCTCCTACAACCTTTTGCCTTTTTTATATTAATCAATCTTTGGAAATTTTCCATTAGTATTGCCAGTACTGGTTATTTTTTACCTAAACTAAAACCCGGAAAAACAAATCCCAGTTATAATTAAAATAATTGGAAAACAGACATAGAGTTACTTACCCCATGACTAAGTTGGAAATTTATTGTTAATACAATTTGTGTTGGAGCTCGTAACAGCCCATATGCATCAACAGGTGTAATGTTCCTGGTAAGTAAGAGCTGAATGGAGAGAATATCCTGGAGAACACTTGTTCACAGAAATACCATTCTTTCCTTCCTCTGCATAAAGACAGAAGTAAATCCACCACTATTCAGATTTACATTCACTTGTGAATTATTAGCAACATTTTGGGGGGGAGGAAGGGGATAGACTTTCAGTATTTTAATTCACCTATGATGCTGCAATAATGTATCCAGACAATATCCAGAAAATATACTATTGCTTTACTACAAAGGGATAGAAACGTTTTCCAAAGGTCTGTAATTAATCAGTATACAGTCACTGTGTAAGATCAACTCATGACTAGAGTTAGACTTCCTCCTAGTAATACTTTCGTTTAATCTGTACCGACTATCTTTGGTACAAAGCTAGTTTCCTGGGAGAATAAGGTCACTAGGATAGTCAAGGGCTATGTCATGCCAATCATTCTCAGTGGCAGAAAAAATTCTCAGATGTCTTAAAATTACTATTATAGACTAGATAAAAAGTTATATGTATTGTTTTAGGACTTATTTAAACTTTAAACTTTGAAAAACAAAACAAAAAACAGTGTGGAACACTGGGGTGTCTACATAAGTCATCAAAACTGAAAAGAATGACTTCTCTGTGGTCAAAATCATTCTGAATTTGACAGACTGCAAATCTCATCACCTCTTCTGTCCTACGGGGAAGAGCTCAAAACTAGTATTTGGACCCAGCCTCAGTAAGTTTTTGCTACAGCTGGTGGGACATCAAACCTCACTCATTAGTGCAACAGTTGAGTTAAATCTCACTCTCCTCAGTGATGAAAATGGCTCCAAGGGATATATCAGACAGTAAAAGGGCATTTAACCAGGTTAAATACCCATAATTAACTCCCTACACCCATTGGCTAGGTGATAAACGCGTAGTTTACACATACATTGCATGATTTTACAATAGGCAGTTTTGTTGTGACTGGTCAAGGTGGCATTTTAAGCAGCTGTCTTCAATGAGGCCTCTTTTTCATAACACGTTCTGTTTTCTAAAGATGTCACTTCTGCACACAGAAGTGACTACTTTTATTTCTAAGTTTTTTTATCAGTAGACAGCAGTAAAAATATTCTAATTGCTCATCACCTTTGTTTTCCTGTTTCTCTCTATAACTTCCTTCTAGAGCACATGAGTGCCTCTGACGCTGTATTTCTGCAGCATGTCATCTCACATTGCACAGCACCTGACAGGTGAAGCATGTTACCTACACAAGGAAATAAGAATATTTTTTTTCTTCCACCCACACTTCAAAACAAAAGTCATAGAATAGGTCAAATGTAATTACAGTTCGTATGACATGGTTTCATGCTTTGAACATTTCTTTTTATTTGTCAGCTTAGATTCAAGTGACAATAAGAGGTTTTCTGATATTCAAAGCCACTGTGATACTAGCTATAATAATTGAATTTGGCATTTTTGGTGACTAATTTTATCCATGCTGTATCTGAATGATTTTTCATAATAAACATCTTTGCATGAGAAGTAGAGCAACAAAAAAGGATCATTTGTGACAAAATGCTACAGAGTTTTAAAAGAAAAATTAATTAACTATTTTAATATTATTTTAGTATGTTGTGATAGTAACAACATTTGTCTCAATCATGAGAATAGAAAAGATAATGAGTTTAGTTAATTTGTTTGAGAGATCTCTTACTTATTGGCCTTGATACACGTAGTTACTGTGAGTTGGCTGGCCATGGTCACCTGAATGCATTCATCTTGATGGAGCAATGCAACTGCATGGTAGAATGTATTATTTCAAATACTCTTCACTGAATTTTAAGCTATACAACTTTTGCCTCATTTTTGCCACAAGGTTAAAGCGCACACAGAGTCAGTTATGCATCACTCAACATACAGTAACTCAGCAAGATGAGAAGTACTTGACAACCCAAAAGAAAACCAAACAACCAAATCCCTTCCTCTCTAGTATTCCCCTTAATCAAACAAAAATTCAGTGTTATGGAAAATAAAAAATAAAAACAAAACAAAACAAAAACTAAAAAGAGAGCAGATGAAGAAAAAACAGGCTCTAAATTAATGTTAGTTAAAAGGAAGAAAATTTTGGTGTACTGTAAAAGAGATCAATACGTGGGCTAGGGAAAAGACATGAATAAAACATGTCATTTAAATTCTACCTTCCTAATTCCATTAGCTGTTTCCACTTTTAAAAATGATAATAAAATTTTGTTTTGCACTGATATCATTAGCATTGCAAAATCCTACTGAAGACAAGGCAGTGATAGATTTTTATGCAGTGTAGCAAACCTGAGGCCAATCCATGGTGGATAATTTAAGACTGACCCTGAAGACACCCTGTGAACCATCTTGTACTCAGTAGGATTTAGCTAATTATCTCTATGACTTGTAAAATGACCAAGTTTGGTTCTGTTACAGGAAGGATTTAATGGTCAGCTTAAAAGGTCTGAAACCCTCTCATCCATCCTACTCCCTCGACATACCTTCATTCCGCCTAGGTTGTGTAGGCAGATATTCTGATCCAGGGCAATAAATCATACAGCTAGAACCTTAGCTTTGCCATTTCTACACTTCCCATCTCAACTGCTACTTGGTTAAAGTATTTGCAAAAAAAAAAAAAAAAAAAAAAACTGCGAAGAATAATATCTTCACAAAGCTCTTCCTGAGAGTTTATTTCCAAATAGGGTTATTTAAGCAGTTTTTCTTCCATCTAGCACAGCCCTACTTTCTAATGTCAGAAATCCCTTTGGTGGAGTGAGAATGGTGTTGGCTGTCAGCTCTGTAGATTTTACTGTCTTGTCACATCAGAGATAATCCTATTATTTCTTCCTTGAACTTGTTTCATAAGGGTGAAGAAAATGAAAAGCTATAAAACAAGAGATAGAAAAATGAAATAATACCCACAACATGTGATGGTGTAGAGAAAGCTGCAAATATCAGGATATTTCGAGGTGGTACAGTTCATTCCAACCTGTTCAATTCTTTCTTATGTCTTATTACTGGCTCAGCTGATTCTCAGTTTCAGCTACTCCTCTCTGTCTTTGAATCAAATCTCTAATGAGCTACTGTAGCCATGATCTCCCACAAATCTTCTATAAAGTCTATGCAGAACAATTAATTGAATTCATTCATCCCAAATCCTGGGTAACATCCTTAATTCATCTTCTTTTCCCTCATCCCAATAAATCAATAACACTTTGGCTCTTCTTGATTGCATGGAGCCAGCTAAAAATTATCAGTGAATGCCCCATTAACTTTTTTTTTCCCCCAATATGCATTTCTGAAGCCGGCCATTTAAACTTGGCTAAGGAATTCAGCTGAAGTCTTTAAAAAAAAAAATGGCTGTCTCCTGATAAGCAGCTCTTACCTCCCTCTTGCATCTCGTTTTCCCCACTCCTTTCCACAATTACGTGTCATGCTGTCTTCTTGTGTGCAGTGGAAATATTAATGTTCGTTAAGGAGAGCATAGGTTAGGGCTTGATATAAATATTGATATAAAATATCAATATATATCAATATATATATAATATATATGAAATATACTGGAAATACTGCTGTCACCCTTTCACAACTGAATAAATACATTAGTCTTAACGCCAACATACATATGGATAGTTGCATCCTGGCAGAGGTACTGTTTATCCATCTTTGTTCATTATTTTCCTCTCATTTGGTCTCACATAAATGTTGCACAAAGCCAAAGAGAGGAAATCAAACTTTTACAAACACTGCACATTAGCCTTCATGCTCATTGGTTTCATGCATGGTATCATGCTGAAAATTCTTCACCTCAGAAGACATCTGCTCCTTAAAGTCGCTGGTAAGTATCAGATGGTTTTCAGAGTGAATTAGATGTACTGCATAACATTGTGTAGTGTCAGTTTTTCTTTTTATTTTTCTTTTTATTTTCCCAGCATCTGTGAAGTTATTATTGGCAGATGCAGACTGCTTTATGAACTGGTGCCCCTTTTCAAATTACATCAGCCATACTGAGTTAATGGACTGTGTTTCAGCAGAGTGGGTGGGTGGCGAACCACACAGAGTTATTTAGCATTCAGGGAGCCTTTTCTTTCCTTCTTGTCTAAAATTGTTACTTAAGCCTCTGCAGTTATCAAGTAGCAAGTGCCATTGGAACCTATTTAGCTTACCCTTCTGTTCACAGGGGATAACTCTGCAGTAAGGCCAGTGTAACAAAAGATTACACCATTGTTCTCTGAATAGCTCACAGTGCAATACAGTGGGGCTGGTAAACGGGAAAAAAAAATAAATAAATAAAAAGACTGCTGAGATGATGCTGAGAAAGTAACCTTCTCCACTGGAGAAATACAGGAAGCAATGCTGTTTCATTTATATTCTTTGTTCTCATCCATGATGGTTACAGGAAAAACTGGACTGAGTTTGTAACTAGAGTAACTGGCATAAAGTACCACTGAATGCACCAGAACTGTATTGATTTACACCAGCTGGGTAATGGAGGAGGAAGCAAGATCAATTTTGCTAACAACCCTGGTGAAAGCCAGCTTGACCTTTATTTATTTATTTATTTATTTATTTATTTTTAAAGCCAGCTTGGCCTTAAAGACTCTAAAACCTAAATAGAAAAGTCAAGAGGAGAAACAGAAAGCTCGCACCAGGAAAGTGATATATTCACTCTCACAAATGTTTTAACACTAAGGTTCCACACTGCTCGTGCCATTAAGGTGTTGCTGTTATTTGAGAAAGTTTTAAGCCACCCAGCCTGGGAAAAGGTTACATTCTAGTAGAGGTGTCACAGGACTGACCTATGATCTTAGCAAACAATTAGACATAGATCATGCCATGTTTTTCATTGCCACAGATTAAATGATATTGATAACTGACCTGGGTGATTTAGGCTGGGGGCTGGGGTAGATGTATCTGCACCCACAGCAGGCATAGGAGTGACAGTACTAATAGCTAAAGGTTCATGGCTTAGAAGCTCAGCTCTTTAAAATAAGGAGGGTTCTATCTTCATTTTTGTCCTGGTTTAGGCTGGGACAGAGTTAATTTTCTTCCTAGTAGCTGGTATGGTGCTGTGTTTTGGATTTAGGATGAGAATAATGCTGATAACATACAGATGTTTTAGTTGTTGCAGAGCAGTGCTTACTCTAAGCCAAGGACTGTTCAGCTCCTCGTGCTGCCCTGCCAGCAAGGTACCTGGGGGCGCACAAGGAGCTGGAAGGGGACACAGCCAGGAGCTGACCCAGACTAGGCAAAGGGATGCCCTATACCATGCAGTGTCATGATCATCAATAATTATGGGGTGTTTGGCCAGACTAGGGGTGACTGCTGCTTGGGGACTGGCTGGGCATCGATCAGCAGGTGGTGAGAAATTGCACCATGTATCACTTGTTTTGTTTGTTATCATCATCATCATCATCATCATCATCATCATCATCCCTTCCTTTTCTGCCCTATTAAATTGGCTTTATCTCAACCCATGAGTTTTTACTTTTGTTTTCTGATTCTCTCCTCCATCCTACTCCAGGCAGGATGGAGTGAGTGAATGGCTGTGTGGTGCTTAGCTGCCTGCAAGTTTAAACCGCAACACTTCGACAGCAAAAAACACTGATGTCTAAGCAGCTTTAAAATTTAATTTCTGAACACTTTGGAAGTTTTCTGCCTCTTCTGCATCCACATGGTTTCATCTGAAGAAGACTCTCCCTCCCCTAACAAAACAAGATGCCTGAACAGCACTAGTAAGCTCCTTGCCTAATCACAACAGCAAACACCATGTCAAGAAGCAGACTGTTCCCTAACCTGCTGCATTTTCACTTTTAAGCACAATCATCCATAAAATCTGCATGATTTGAGCAACTGAAAAAAAAAAAAATCAGCTGGAGATTGCTCTGTGTCACTGCTTTTCCCTGGAACAACAGAAATGTATAAACTCATCCATGACAATGTGTTTTCCCATATCTTACTAACTCCATCTGCTGTTTTGCATATGTACTATCACTTTCACGTTCAAAGCCTGAAAAAAAAGCAGTTGTGTTTTGGCAAATAACCTGGGTAGATCCCAGATCTTTAATAATGATAGCTATTAAAACTAACAGAGAATCTGAAAGAGCGACATTTAACTGTCTTTGCATTTTTCAGTCCAGAACTTAGTATATCATCATCAGACCATCTATGCACTCCTTCATTTCAGTTTCCATCATTTCAGTTACACTGATACTGTTTTTGTTAGCTTTGGAGAACACCCTGTAACCCGTGAATCAAGCAGAACATACTGGCTCACATCTGTATTTTTAGATTCTGGAAACCTAGTGGTGACCTACTTTTCCTGACGTCTTTTCCATCAAGAGAACTACCTTGGGTTGCATTTGAGATGAATCTTCATGCACAGTATGTGTATGAAGTGCTACCACTGTGAACAGGACAGACAGTGTTAATATAGACACATTGTAAGAGTTCTCATGAGTCCCTCTAGAGCCTCAAAAACATGACCTGAAACTGGTGTTTTTGAATTGTAGGTAATTGGAAAGAAATGCAAACATATCTAATGACAGATTTGCAATTTTAGACATTGAGATACATCATAAATAGGCATACAAGCTACATCAAACTCAGATGTCCCTTTAAAAAGCCATTTACTTCCATTAACTCCAAAAGCCACCAAGAATGGCTAACACAGATGGAGACATTTACAATCCATTAAGGTAATATAGCATCAGAAAGCAATTGGAGATTTTGTCAATAGGATCTTTTCTCCAAGAACAATATTGACTCCTTCTTAGCAGTTACAATAAAACAGAAATCAAAACATATAAATAGAGAAATGTTCTCATCAGCTTTGTCATCTCTGTCACATCTCACAGTTAAGCAGTTGAAAGAACATGAGCCAAGAAAGTTTTGAGAATTTGAAAACCTACACTTATGATGTTCCATGGTTGTGTCATTTCCCCACCAGTTTACTCTATGCAAAAAGACATTATTGCTTAGAACTGAGCTAAGCATCTTGAGCCTCCAACGATAAATGTTTGCCTGTGTTTCACAGCAAAATAATTCAGTGGCTTCATCATTGCAAATTTCAGTCTCAACATTACTGAATCCTGTCATTGATAACTAATGCTAATATTGAAGGCTGTGAAAGGTCAATTTTTTTTTACCATGACAAGCATAACATCAAGGAATGAAGGAATGACAAAATTGTTATATAAATTACATTATTTCATAACTAAGAAAAAGGTTACTGGAAAAGTAGCATTGTCCTCTTTTCTTTTGTGTAAGTTTGCAACTAAGTAATGAATCAAGCAACAGATTAGCAATGATCAATTATTTTAGCTGTATATCTGGATATTGATGAGGTCATTAAGACGTTTGCTCTAAAACTACTCTATCTGCTGACGTAATGAATATGAATTAAACTGGTGACCTTTGAACATTGTTTTTGTTTTGTACTGATACGAGGAAATTTGCTAAGCGTTAGCATTCAAATATTGTTTCCATTGTTTATGATAAAATATTAACTTACTGTATATTTTTCTGCAACAGGTATGTGTACAGTATATAATTAGACTGGTTTTGAAAAATAAAATAAATAAATTTTTGAATAATAAAATAAAACTAATTTCTTTGAAACTAGTGTTTCCTTATATTGTGACATTAATACCTCTGTATAGAAGCAAGTGTTGTTTTGTCCATTAAACAAGAAAACATTTGTAGCAGATTTCTGTGGGTTTTGTTTTGTTTTGTTTCATACCATTAAACAGAATGCAATTCTTCATTTCAGCTACTAGGCAACTAACAGTTTTTACAACAGTCATTAACATTATTCACAGAGAGGAGGAAATCTAGTGAAGAGAGATGTCAAATGGCTGTTGCTTATTTAATGCCTTGCTTGCAAATGAAGAAATATAAAGTAATTGGAAAGCAAACAGAAAATTCATGGTCATCCATTCTATATTATGTTCTGTCATAAAGTAATTCATAGATATAAAGAGATTCAGGAATGTAAGTGGTAGAGGATTTAAATGCAGGGAAGAGAGATAGGGAGCTTTTTCTCATGTGTTAAATATGATTCACCGAGACTATAAATCAAACATAATCAATAACAAGAAACACCATTGACATATTTCTGGGAGCCAGAGAAGAGTAATGAAAAAGAAGCAGTTTGGAAAGCACTCCAGCTTGATGCTTTAGCAGAGAGATTTTCCTTAACATTGATTTTTGGAGACTTATTTGTTGAAGGTTATGCAAAAACATCTGGTTTTGGCAGGGCCAGCTAAACAAACACTGATTAGCAATATAGATAGTTAATTTCATAAACTTCATTCTAAGGATAAAATCAACAGTAAGTGACATGATGAATCTTCTGCACAAAAAAAAAAAAAAAAAAAAACTTCGGGGAAACTTCAAAATCTCATTTTTTTTAATTTTCAGTCTTTCTGAATAAGAGAAGATTTACTTCTATTACTTGGCATTACAAAGATATTTGGAAAACACTGAAGCTGTTATAAGCACCAAATATATCACTGACAAGAATAAGAAAGACAGCTCATATATTTGTCACAATATACTCATAAAGGACAACAGGCTTGAGAATATAATCATTGCATAAAGGCTATTATTTTCTGCCACCATTATAGCCAACCTTACACACAATCCAACATTTTAAGACCAGTTAAGATTACTTGATCATATGGTCTAATATTCTGCTTGTTATAAATGATATCGGTTTTCTCAGATTTTGCTACATTGGAACCAGTAACACATTTGAAGAAAACCTATTGTTATTGTTAAAACAACTCACCCATTTATCAGAACTCCAGCACTACTGAAGTCTTCAATACTTCTCAAAAAATCTTACTGTCAAAGACTGTGAAATATGTGTTTGCCTAGAAAAATTACAAGCAATTATCATAAAATTCATAACAAAAGGTGTAAGACCCTTTCTCATTCTGAAACTGAGACCTATTGTGTCATACTTCTCTACTGGAAAAGTGAAAATACCTTGTAATTCTGTTCTATCACATTTTACAGCAAGAGTGGGTCTTATGTTAAAATTGAGATATAATCTGATTTAAAATATCCTTGTCTATTCGATTTGGAAATTGATAATAATAATAATAATAATAACAATTAATAATAATAAAACTACAGTGACTGTAAGTGATTTAAACAGTTGTTAACTCACCATGGAACAGGAAAATAGCTGTACCTGATACTTCACTGGATCCTCCAATTAATAGAAGTGACCCGTGTTTGTTTCTGCATAATTCTGAACAAGTTGCTTCAGTTCTTTATTCCTCACTACACCTCTTTCCAGAATGGAAATATTGACACCGAGATTCTCAAGGTAGAAATCACCTCAACTCAGTTTATCCGTATATAATTCAGGCTGGAGTTTGGCCTCTTTATGATGTCTGTACAAATTCATTTTAGCCAGACATCAATGTCTAAGAAAGTGGAGATGGATCATACTTTGGAGTGTCTATTTCCCTCAGAAAGAACTTAGACAGACAGCTTATAGAGAGTGCCTGGCTTTTGGATTGGCAAAGGTGAGTACTTAAATTGAATCCTATCTTTTGAGATTGACTGATGAAAGGTGAAGTAATGAACGCTGGATAGTGCTACCAAACCTTTCAAAAAAATGTCAAGAGTATGTAATAGCCAGTGACCCTGTTCCCAAGACTGTCTTACCAGCTGCTATGTTTAGTCTGAAATGAGATTTCTTCTCAATATGTGCTATATAAAATTACGGCAGTTACATTATTTACTGATTCCTGATGGAAATTAGAAAAAAAAAATCATATTTATTGAAATGAGGAACAATGTGGGATGCATAGCAGTAAATCCAAGATTGTTCTCATATCTCTGCCTTTTTTTTTTCATCAGTATAAAATGACAAATTATTATTAAAATGTTGTATGAGATGGTTCTTCAGTGCTGCTCAAAGAAGCAAAATGACCCAAAGGATTATCAATGGCATTGACAATAACATATAGATTACTGATATAATTTACCGTTAGAGATTTTCTTCATGTCCAACCTAAGCTGGTGATCAAAAGATTGCATGATCCTTTAGCTAGCAGACCTTTGTAAAATTGTTCCAATCATTTCTCTAATCATATTTTACAAAATCCTCCTGCTGGATACTTAGATAACTGAGGTTTAATCCCAGATGATTTGGTGTACAAAAATGAACAAAACAAAGAGTCACAAATTGCCCTTGGTTTTCTCTATGCTTGAGTGTTCTCTGGCTTCCCTAGGAGCCCTATCAAAATCCAAATCCATGGAGCAAGGCATTTTGTTTCTGTTAAAGGGGGTTGCTTTTCTCCTGCTACATGTAATCAGAATTTTAAACTGCAAACAACTCCCGCATTGAAGTATTTCCAGAAAAGCCAAAACACTATGCTCATTGGTTGGATTTGCACTTAAAATGCTTTAAAATGCTTTTTTTTTTTCTGTTTCATTTGCTTGTTTGTTTTCTCTCTGTCTGTCTGTCTTTGTTTATTTTTGCTGCTCTGGCAGAAAAAGACCATTTCCAAACTCACTGAGAGAATGACTACCAAAATGCTCAGCCCCAAGTGGCACTTTTGGATCTATTGGTGCCAAAGGCAGTTTTGATTAAGCTTGTCTTCTTTCCTTCTTTTCTATTTAAAGTATATAGCCAGCCATACTTAGAAATATCCTATAGTTAAAATAGTAGTGTAAGCTGACAGTAAATTACACAGATAGGTACTGTGCACAGATAGATTCTTTCACAGAAGAAAACACTCTCTGCAAATATACATATATGTTACTCACTAGACATGAAAATTTTTCTCACTTGATTGAGACTGTATTTCCCATTCTAAAAACATACAGTAATACAAATTAAAAAAAAAAAAAAAAACGATAAGAAAGTAGAGTCACATGAAACAAAGATTGTAACTCCAACTGTTATTTGTAGAACAAAGGAAAACTTAATCTCATTGCTGAGACTGTAGGTGAGAGGATGCTGTAACTTCAGCCTGTATCAAACATCCAGTAAAATAACTAACAGTTCACTTAACACAGCGTAGATACAGAGTGTAGGCACTACATTTACATGATTTGGTGTCTGTAGACCTTCTTGAGGACCTTCTATTTTAGACTTGATGAAAGTGAAGAATCTTTTTTTAATAGTACCATTGTCAGTGTGTCTGGAATAATGTGGTTTCTTTTTTCTTGTCGTTGAATGTTGATGGAAATCCTCAGACTCAGAGCAAAGATGTGTCTGTACTGCCTGGATTTGAGCACTTTGTTCCTCCTGAAGAATATTAACTCCTTCTGGTCCTCTCATCCATGATTCCCTCTGAATCCCTAAATGGCTGCTCTGAAGTCACAGACAAAGTAGTAAATGACATAGATTATCCCTGTTAGGGACCTAGTATAGAACAAATCAGATACAAGTCAAGTTAACATTCATCATGAGCTTTCTTTGATATAAAAGATTTAAAATTCTGGCACGCTGTAAAGGTAGACTTGCATATTCTTCCTTGTTTTAGGGAAATGTTCTGGAGAACTTGGTGATGTTTTTCTTGTCTTTATCTGCCGCCTTCGAAGATCTTTTCTTCCTGTGGGAAAGGACAGGACTTTGGCCAAAACATATTTTTCAAACCAGCATGTTGTTCCAAGTAATCATTTGTGTATGTAATCAATGCCTAAGTAAACTCTACAGCAATTACTGTAGATTTTTGAACTGAGAATGAATCAGATGTTCTAACCTCTCTGAAGATTTTTGAAACCACTCACAACTGTGCCAACAAATGTTTTCATTGCCAGAGTGATGAAAGCAAGAAGGACATATGCTGGACATGTATTAGTTGAATGTAGTATATCTTCATTACAGAAACCTGCCAAGTATCAGTTTTGGAGTGTATGATCAAAGTGATGAGCTCTTCTGAACCATTTTTGTGATTTTAACCTACCAAAGATTTGCAGTAATGGGTATCTCAAAAAAAAAAAAAAAAAAAAAAAAAAGATAACACACCAAAACTACAGTGGACATAACTGATGAGCCAAAATTAACCATAATCAATATCTGCAACACTGCACACATGATATGCTGTATGATATCGTGATACTGTGTTTTTAAAACTAACATGATTTCTGTAAATAGAACTCTTTACACAGGAGCTGCAATTGATTATTACTTTCATAAATAACTGAGGATAACTGAGGTTACTGATCATAGAGAAAAGGAGGCTAAGGGGAGATCTTATTGCTCTCTACAACTACCTCAAAGGAGGCTGTAGTGGGGTAGGGGGTCAGTCTTTTTCCCCAAAGCATCAAGCAGTAAGACAAGAGGAAATGGCCTCAAGTTGAGTCAGGAGAGGTTTAGGTTTGATATTAGGAAACATTTCTTCACTGAAAGCGTTGTGAAGCATTGGAACAGGCTGCCAAGGGAAGTGGTTGAGTCACCATCCTCCTGGAGGTATTCAAAAGATGTGTAGATGTAAAGCTTAGTAACATGGTTTAATGGTAGACTTGGCAGTGTTAGGTTAAAGGTTGGACTTGATGACCTTCAAGGTCTTTTCCAACCTGAATGATTCTTTGATTTGATGATCCTATAAACTTTCTAATGCTTCCTCCAGATTATGCCCTGTTGTAGCCTGGATCCTTCTTTCCCTATTTCATGGAGATCTTTGCCTTTTCTCTTTTAACAGGTTGGTTGATTTGTTAGTAATTTGTTAGGAGTCACTAAGACACATACCACTAAAGAGATGTGCCTTTGCTGTGACTCTTAATCCTTCTTAAAATTCAGAACCCTTCAGTTAGACTGTTGATCTTTCATGTTTCCTTCCTCCCAACATGTCTGTGTTAGTCTTGCTGAAATCTGGGTCTTCTATCTCTTGGTCTATGTTCTGCTTGTTTGAGAAAGTGGAAAATCTATCTTCAGACAGGAATACTATCAGCAGTGTTGTCTATACTGATGCTTGAATTTGCTGCTTCTTCATCTGTTTTGCATCCCATAGAGCTTGGATGGCTGTTCTTGCCTGGTGTATTTATTTGATGTCACCTCCAGTGCACAGTAGCTCCAACTCTCTTTGACAGCAATAGACTGCCCATCCAGTGAAGCAGGCAACCACAGCACTAGTGTTTTCTAATTCAAGAGGTGTCAAAAATGTTCCTGTCTATGTTGCCATTGGTATCAGTCTCTTTACTATCAATGCCATATTTATGTTGTTTTGTGAATACGCAGAACAGGACAACTTGTGCTCATGTTCCCATGCAGTGTTTTTCTGTTTGAATTTAGTGTCAGGTTCTGTGACTCACTATTACATTAGGAGGGCTGGAATATGCTTGTCCTTGATGTGTGTACTTCAGTTTTCTGACTCCATTCATTTATTTTCTCATATTAATAACACTACCAACAAAAAATCCCAGCACACGGGACTTACTCTGGGTGAGAGAGTTTGTTGGCTAATGTTGACCATCAATGAAGATGAGAACTAAAGGCTTTCACACCCAGTTATTTCAGTTAAAAAGGCTTTCAGATGAATAGGAATCTTATGTCAATCAGTTTCCAGTATGATTTTTATCCTGAGTAAACCTAGTGGAACTTCTTTAGCCACTCATTACAAACACTGGTTTCTTTTATATTGTATGTTAAATGTCTTCCAAGCAATGCAGCTAACCTGGCCAATATTACATTGTTACCATGCTCAGTGCTAAATTTAATAAGTGTATTAATGTGACCTGTTGACTACACAAAGCTGGGAGGAGTGGCTGATACCCCAGAAGGCTGTGCTGCCATTCAGAGGGACCTCAACAGGCTGGAGAGTTGGGCCATAACGAACCTCATAAAGTTCAACAAGGGCAATTGCAGGGTCCTGCACCTAGAGAGGAATAACCCCAAACACCAGTACAGGCCGGGGGCTGACCTGCTGGAGAGCAGCTCTGCAGAGAGAGACCTGGGAGTTCTGGTGGACAGCAGGATGACCATGAGTCAGCAATGTGCCCTTGTGGCCAAGAAGGCCAACGGGATACTGTGCTGCATTCCGAAGAGTGTTGCCAGCAGGCCAAGGGAGGTGATCCCCCCCCTCTACTCAGCCCTGGTGGGGCCACACCTGGAATATTGTGTTCAGTTATGGGCTCCCCAGTACAAGAGAGACATAGAACTACTGGAGTGAGTCCAGAGGAGGGCTAAGAAGATGATTAGAGAGCTGGAGCACCTATTGTACGAGGACAGGCTGAGAGATCTGGGCCTGTTTAGCCTAGAAAAGAGAAGACTGAGGGGAGACCTCATAAATGTGTATAAGTATGTGATGGGAGAATCTCAAGAAGTTGGAGCCGGTCTCTTCTTGGTTGTGCCCAGCAACAGGATGAGAGGCAACAGACACAAATTGAAGCACAGGAGGTTCCGGCTGAATGTGAGGTGGCACTTTACTGTGAGATTGACAGAGCACTGGGACAGGTTGTCCAGAGAGGTTGTGGAGTCTCCGTCTCTGGAGATATTCAAAACCTGCCTGGATGCCATCCTGCTCAACGTGCTCTAGCTGATCCTGCTCAGCCATTCTGTGGTTGGACTAGATGATCTTCAGAGGTCCCCTCCAACCTCAGCCATTCCGTGATTCTGTGACTTCTTTGCAACCTTCAAGCTTCCCTCCAAATTAAAAGAGTTACATATGTTAGTGGGCTCACAGACAGTTTGTGGAGATTTAACTTTTTCTGACCTCTAAATTTCGACTTTGAAGCACACTTTCTATTAAAATGTTGGCCATGTTCACTATGACTTGTTTTCCTCTTCTCTCACACCAAGACTTTATTTACACTGAAAGTTTACTGAGCTAGAGAACTTAGTTGAAGGATAGTTTTGCACTTCATAATATTCATTTCAGCTCCTATGAACTCCAAGCAATGATGTTTATTGCTTCTTCCCCTTATTTCTTTTATGAACAGCTTCAGGCTACTTGTGTTGTATATGCCCTTTACTTGGCCGCATTTTCTTCAATCTAAAATCGCCTTTAGTCATTTTTGTGGGTTGATATTATGGCTAGCTGCATCATCTATCAGAGTACAAATTACTATTTAATGTAAAAACAGAACATAAAATGCAGCATTCTTCTTCAGTGAAGTGAGAACCTTGGGATCTGCAGGACTTGCTGGAAGTGCTCTCCTCTTCCTGGATAGTGCAGAAAGCAAGATTTTTCCCTTCCTTCCTTCCTTCCTTCCTTCCTTCCTTCCTTCCTTCCTTCCTTCCTTCCTTCCTTCCTTCCTTCCTTCCTTCCTTCCTTCCTTCCTTCCTTCCTTCCTTCCTTCCTTCCTTCTTTCTTTCTTTCTTTCTTTCTTTCTTTCTTTCTTTCTTTCTTTCTTTCTTTCTTTCTTTCTTTCTTTCTTTCTTTCTTTCTCTTTCTTTCTTTCTTTTTCTTTCTTTCTTTTTCTTTCTTTCTTTCTTTCTTTCTTTCTTTCTTCCCTCCCTTTTCTTTCTTCCCTTTTCTTCCTTCGTTTTATTCATTCATTTTCTTTCTTTCTCTCTCTCTCAGAATGGGAAATGAATTGATTCTTTCAAAAACCTATTTGCTTCACTGGCCATAGTTCAGGCATTTTTACTTCTGCTTTCCTGTTGTCTTCTATGATGTATAAACTGGATTGTGTTACTTACCTTTTTGGTCCTCCTGTCCCTGTCTGGAAAAGGTTATTTTTCATAGTTCTGTGAGCTTGTTCTGAGCTAATCGCTATTACTGTCTTCACTTTCAGGGTAGACAAATTCTTCTGCCCTTGACAGTAGGTGAGATCTCTATGGAGCTATATTGTTTTTTCTCTAGAGTATGCCCTAAAACATGAAACCAACCGCTTTGAGTATGATGCTGTCTTTAACAAGGCTATGTAATGTCATATTAATGTAACATGCACTGCCTCCACGGATCCATGCCAATGCAAAGTTCTTTACTCTGGTATGTATTCTCTCTTCTGCTGATTGTTTTTGGCTTTAAAGCATTTCTCTCTAAAGTGTCATTGTGTGTGGAATTACAACATTTGTCAGTCACCTTCACTGGCTCTTCCAGAATGTTATGCAATATTTTCTTGACAGCAGGGTATCATTCACTCCTTATTCTTCTCCAATGGAATAATAATAATAATAATAATAATAACTTCCTAATTTCTCTAACTTTCTATTTTCTCTAACTTTCTATTTTCTTAATCCATTTCCAGTTGTTCTCTCTCCCTTTAGATCATATATTCTCTTGGGATACTTTTCATTATCATATTCTAGGTACTGCTTAATTAAGGTGTGGATTCTAGGCATGTAAACTAAAATTGATCATAGAATCATGGAATGTTTCAGGTTGAAAGAGAGCTTAAAGATCATTCAATTCCAATCCCCCTGCAAGGGGGCAGGGACACCTCCCACCAGACCAGGTTGCTCAAAGCCCCATCCAAGATGGTCTTGAATACCTCCAGTGATGGGGCATTCACACCTTCTCTGGGCAACCTGTGCCAGTGCCTCACCACCCTCCAAGTAAAGTATTTCCTCCTAATATCTAATCTAAACCTACCCTCTTTCAGTTTAAAGCCATTCCCCCTTGTCCTATCACTACACCCCCTGACAAAGAGTCTCTCCCCAGCTTTTATATAGACCCCTTTACGTACTGGAAGGCTGCTGTAAGGTCTTCTGGAGCCTGCTCTTCTCCAGGCTGAACAACTCCACCTTTCTCATACTTACATCATAGGAGAGGTGCTCCAGCCCTCTGATCATCTTCGTGGCCATCCTCTGGACCCTCTCTAATACTTCCATGACCTTCTTGTGCTGGGGGCCCCAGAGCTGAGTGCAGAGCTCCAGGGGGGGTCTCACAAGAGCAGAGCAGAAGGGGACAATCCCCTCCCTCGCCCCGCTGACCCCGCTGCGTTTGATGCAGCCTGGGATACGGTTGGCTTTCTGGACTGTAAACACACATGTCTAGCTCATGTCTAGCTTCTCATCCACCAGCAACCCCGGGTCCTTCTCCTCAGGGCTGCTCTCAATCCATTCTCCAACCAGCCAGTATTTGGGCTTGGGATTTTTTTTTCCTGAGCCAGATGCAGGACCTTGCACTTGGCCTTGTTGAACCTCATGAGGTTCGCACAGGCCCACCTTTCAGGCCTGCCCAGGTCCCTCTAGATGGCATCCCTTCCCTCCAGTGTGTAAACTGCACCACACAGCTTGGTGTCATCAGCAAACTTGCTGATGGTGCACTCAATCCCACTGTTCGTGTCAGTGCTAAAGATGATAAACAGCACTGGTCCCAACACTGACCCCTGAGGAACATCACTGATTACTGATCTCCACCTGGCCGTTGAGCCATTGACCACAACTCTTTGAGTGCGACCATCCAGCCAATTCTTTACCCACCGAGAGGTCCATCCATAAATTCAATGTCTCTCCAATTTAGAAAGAAGGATGTAATAGGAGACAGTGTCAAATGCTTTGCACGTGTCCAGGTAGATGACATCAGTTTTTCTTTCCCTATCCACCAGTGCCGTAACCCCATTGCAGAGAGCCATAAATTCTTCAAAAATTCTGGAGTAATTCCTGCATCTTGCCTCTTCTAATCCAAGGCCTTTGCACAGAAATACTTCCTTTTGTATCAGACTTTGTTATGAACTAGTGACCAGAATTTCTGTCACAGAAGAAAAATTTCTCATTTGAGAACAAAGCAAGATTAGAACCCAGCTCTTCAGAGATACTCTGATTCAACTCAGTTAGGTCCTGTATCTAAACATGTCATAAGGTACTGCTATCTGCCCAGTTATCTCATCTTAAGATTCTACTGAAAATATCTGTTGAAAATGAAAATTGAAAATTTTTAAGAATAGTCTGGAAAACTAATTCAGTTAAAAATGGCCAGCAAGCCAGGCACGATATTCTTTTCTACTGAATTGTAGTATCTTATGTTTGCTAAAATTTTAATTGCAAAAAGAAAAGATGATGGTTTCTCATCTTTTATTAACATTTAAATAGTCTATTCTTTTGAAATGAATGCATTGTTAAGGATACAGCATATATAACAACATGTAACTAGATTCCGGCACAGGAATAAAAATGTAGGGACTTTGAGTTGAGCATAGATAGTAACAACGTGGACTGCTCTTGGCATGATTACCTGACACTCTCCATCCTACGGAGTGGCTGTAGAACAGGCCACTGAGAAAGGCTGAGCAGAGTCAGGTCACAAAAAAAATGTTTTAAAGGTCTGGCTAATAATACAATTACAATTGCAATTGCAATTACAATTACAATTAAATTTAATTAAATTACAATTACATTTAATTTCATGGCTTTAATTAAGAATATAGATTAGTTTAATGGTCAACACCAATTGCAGTGATTTCACAGCAGTATTCTTCAAGGTAAACAATGAAATAAGAAAAGTAAATCCACGCAGAAGTTTTAGTCCAGGTAACTTCAAAGCAATCTCACCCTTCAGTAGTGACTGCCTCACTGGTTTAGGCTATTTAAAACTGTTATGATTACCAGTAACTGAGACAGTGTACCTCACACTAAGATTGTCAGACACTCACTTTGCTGCAGATAGTGAAAGATATTGACAAAAAATTACAAAAGGTACCATGAATTCAACAGTGTCTTGAGTTTTATATAAAAAAGGGATAGTGAAACTTCTAAGGTAAACACAAATGTTTACAAGAATCCATAGAAAAATAGAACTCAGTGTCCATGAAATGTTTAAGCTAAATGTGAAATCAAACTGAAATATATATATATATATATATATTTATGGAACTGAAGATCCTATGATTACTTAAAAAAAAAATAAAAAGTAATCTAACTAGTAATCAGAATACCAGAATAAGAATTCAATCCTGCTACAAGGGGATTGTATATATTGTATACACTGCATATACTGCACTATATACTACCACCCACATAACACTGTTGTGAAAAGTATCTGTTGTAGGACGGTTAAAGTCTGATATACTGGAAAGATGATTTGTTAGGTTTTATATGGAAGACAGATTTCTGCATTAGATGGAAATACATTAGGTATTATAGCTTCTTTCATCATTATGTATTAATATATTCTAGTTTTAGCTATTCTAGAATAATATATTCTACAGCTGACATACCCTTATTGTAATGGAGAAATTTTCCATAATGCTGACCTATTATAAAAGAAACTAGATGCCATCTCATGCATTTATGTAATGTTTAAATTGATTTATTCAAATTGGTTAGAAACCTTTATTTAGTTCCTCTAAAAAATGAACTATTAAGTGTTATATTGACAAAAACTTATACTCTTTTGGGCTAATGTATTCTACTCAGTCCACAAAGTAAGAAAATTTTCATAATATTTATTTGCAGATTAATTAATCTAACTGCAAAGAAGGTTCTTATTCCTCTACCAGAGCTGAATTCGTCTGCTAATCATGTTGCAATAGGTGTAATTGTGCTGCACTATGAATAGCATAGGAGATTGTGCTTATGATCAGGCCTGAATTTATCAAGACTACTGTGGACAGAGGAGAAAAAGGATAGCAACATGCAGTAAAATATGCAGGTAAGGATCCAAACAGAGAGAGTATCTTTGTTGATAACAGCTGTCTAATGCCTCTCTGTCAACAAAGAAGCATCAACAGGATGCTACTTTTATGAACATCCCTGCTGTAGATGCTGTTAGTCAGCCCTGCAAAGAGATATTTTCTTGCTTCTACTTTGTTCCCATGCACTGCAGAGGAGTAGGCGGAGGTAAAAGTGGAAAGATTATTCCCCATATTGTCAGTCTTGGATGGAAAATGGTTCCTTTATAGGATTAGAAGTCAAAGCCAGTGGTTGGGATTAAGTCTTCACAGCCTGATAGTTTCTCTCTTTCTCCCCGTTTTCTCTTTTTGTGAGTACAGCATGGTGGTATTCCAGGGCATTAATGCTGTAGGCATGATTAAAGCATTTTTTATGTAAGCAGGACAAAGCCCAGCTGGCTATCTGTCAGTAGTGTTGGGTCCAGGTGTTAGCGTAGCAACCACATAACCACCAAGTGATTATATGAAGGTGCTTTATTCAGCGCTGGAAGCCGGGGCAGGTGCCCAAATCTGGCTTCAAGTCCCGTTACTTCCCAGCCGTTATTTATACATACAATATTGCGTCAGGTATACATATTCATTACAGGTTGCAACATCAGCCTCGCTTTTCATTCTAATTAGCTCCCCTCCCCTTTGCACATGCGTGGCGCACTCTGGTGGTCGTCCAGGTGGTCGTCCAGATGAAGTAAGGAGTCTTCCTCTCCGCTGAACTCTTTCACCTTTCTCACTCGACGCATGCTCCCTCCGCTCCTTGGTTCTGCTTCAACTCATTTCATCATCTCCAGGCCCTTATCCAAGGTCAGGTTGTACCTATTCCCTCCCAGGGTTCCCCTTCAACGATTCCTTTAAATGTTCAGTGTACTCCCTAGGTTTCCAGTATACATAGATTACTTGATAATGTAAGTACATTTAATAATATTTAATTATACCGTATGATCCATCACCTGAGAAACATTAATAGAACATCCATTCGATTCTCCCCAACACTAACACAGGGGTCCCAACTCAGGCCAACGCTGCCCAAAATCTTCATTGAGGATTTGGATGAGACAGGCTGCAGCCTAAGCAAGTCTGCAGGCAGTACAAAATGGGGAGGAATGGCTGATGCTGTCATTCAGAGGGACCTTGACAGACTGGAGGAATGGGACAAGAGGAACCTCATGAAGTTCAAGAAAATGAAAGGTATACTCTCCTTGGTGACAAATAACCCCAGGCACCAGGACAAGCTGGGGCTGACATCTGGAAAGTACCTTTGCAGAGAAAGACGGGGGGTCCTGGTGGATCCCAAGTTGAACACAATCAAGCAGTGGACCCTTGTAGCAGAGATCATCAGCTTCCTGGGCTGCATTAGGCAGAATGTCACCAACAGGAAGCGATCCTTCCCCTCTGCATAGCACCGGTGAGACACAAATGCAGTGTTATGTGTAGAGCTGGACTCCCCATGGCCTTACTGGAATGAGTCTAACAAAAGGACATGAAAATATGTGAGGAGGGTCTTACATGTTAGGACAGGCTGAGAGAGTTATGACTGATCAGCCTGGAGAAGAAAAGGTGCAGAGGGATCTGGTCAATGTGTATAAATACCTGATTAGAAAAAGAAAAGAAGTTGGAGTCTAACTCTTCTTGGTTCGCTTATTCTAGTGATAGAATAAGATTCAATGGGCACAAACTGAAATTCAGAAAATACTGATAAAATATAAGAATAAACTCTTTCACAGTGAGTGTGGTCAAAAAATGGAACAGGTTGCCCAAAGAGGTTTAGAGTCTCCATCCTTACAGATATCCAAAACCCAACCAGACAAGGCCTTGGGAAAATAATTGTATCTGACTCTGCTTTGAGCGGGAGTTGGGACTAGTCTACTGAGGTGCCTTTCCACCTCAACAGTTATTTGATTTTAAGTATAGAGTACAAACAATGCAAAGACCACTTTTGCACTTACGTCAGAATTTAAGGTGAAACTCCCTTGAAATACCTTAGCATTTCTGAAAGGAAGTAGTTTAGTGTTGTTGGTTTTTTTGTTGTTGTTTGTTTGGTTGGTTTTTTTGGACCAGACACCTAAATGCTGTTGCAGACACTCAGCATTCAACTGTGAATAATTTAGCTTCTTTCTCTCACACTATTTAACTATTTACTAATGACTCTGTCATTTGCACATTCTCTATTTTCTGAGTCTGCCCTGAAGTCTTAGGTCTGATAAAATGCTAATCAGATTGAGCTTGAATAAACATTATTGTTCTCCTTTTTCCTTCAAAAGTTTTCTTAAAATCTTCTCCTTATCATCTTGCTCTATGCTGTGTAAAACTCAGTTGAAGAAAGTCCATCTGGGACTCTTGGTTATGGACTGTATATATCTACGTCTCTATGTCTTTGTTCACTATGTATCATGGATACATACATTGACATAGTCTTTCTTATACTTTGCTCGTCTTCTTTTAACAACGTATGCTCTTTCAAGCTATAGATGATTTTCCAGCTCTGTCACACTTTGGAAGTCATCCCTCCAAGAAGCCAACTAAGTTATTTGACTTATCCACCTCATGGCACCCAACTATTTTAACTGGAATTGTTCTCACTCTCAGTTTGATTTGATAAAGAAAACACTTTATTTTCTATATATTTCCATACAGTCCAGACAGCTTGCTGATACTTCTCCAGAAGGTTTTTTTTTTCTCTTTTTGTTCATTATATCTCAGCAGTATCCAAGTAACTGTCTACTTTTTGTTACCTGCAAGACCAGAAGGTTGGATTTTCATCCAGCCTTTCCATATGTTGTTGCTCAGACCTTTCAGTAACTTCAGACACATGCAGTTAAGGTGAATGGCTGTGCAATTTTGTTCTCCTATATAGCTGAGTGCAGAAGAGGGTAAATTTCTGTGGCCTTATGGAGTACAGGATAATTAAGGAAGCTCATCACCAAGACAAACCAACTGGGCCTTGTCACCTGCAAAATTAGCTTTCACCTCCTATTTCTCCCTGCATCTAGCCCAGCATTCCCTGCATTTAGAGTAAAACTGGTACTTTCTTATGCCTTGCTAATTCTTAAATATCAAAAACATTATCTGGTTGATCTAGAAAGACATATCACAAGGTGGGAGAGAAACCACAGTGTTGTACACCAATGAAATACTACGACTCTCAAGGCAGAGTGTTCAAAATAGGTTAACCAGCAGGCCTTCTTGGCTCAGATTTTAAAAGACCTGGCAGAGTGGATGCCACACACTTCACTTGACCTGTCATAACACGTAATCACAAGTAAGAGAGAGGACTGAGAGGTCTATTGGGAATCAGGAGTTCAGAAGATTCCCCCTTCCTCCTGTTTTCTTCAGATTTCTAGTCTTTGCTGAGAGCAGAACAAGGGAAAGACTCAGCATTTATTTCTATGCTATTTTCTGTCCTTACAAATGTAAAAAAGGTTGTTATTACATTATAATAAATTCAAGAAAAAGGGCCAGAGTCCAAATGTTTCATTGATTAACCACACGCAACATACAACGCACACTAGTACACACTACATACATGGCTATTTACACGTATGCACACAGATAAACATTCACCTACATCATTGTGGTTGCAGGGTTTTCTATACCAGAAATGCAGAAGACTGCGAAGCCAGAGGCGAATTGTTTTGTTTTGTTTTAATATTAGACTTTTTTCTTTGGAAGAACTGAGCAATTTTTCATTAATCAGTGAATAAAATCTTGAAAAACCATTTCTCTAACCCGCAGCCCAGTCCAGAAACCTTCTGGAAATAGCATTAATTTACCTTTTGCCCTTGGTTCAGTGTGAATTCAGAACCACCCAATGAACTGGCTTTGGGTTCACTAGACGCTTTCTTGAATTATATACCATGTATATTTGCCCCATAATGCTTGGACTTGTTTTGATGAAGTCACTTTACAGAGCAGCTCCAAACATCTGGAGCCTTCCAGTTTTAATGACATTTCCTTTAGTGACAGACTAAGAAATAGCCTCATCAAGCATAATGACTATAGGATGAGTTAAAATATGGTATTATTGCCTCTTCTGAGCAGCTAATGTCTATTTTGTAGCTGATAAATTCCCTAGGCTAAATTATACTCTTGGATAGGAAATGGCTATTGCAAAAATGAACGGGAGTTTGACATGGTCATCAAGGGATGATAAGTAGCCCTCAGGGAAAACAGTACAAACACAGTATCTCTTCTAGTATTCGATCCCGCTAATTAAGAAATCAGAATGTTACAGGAAAATATTAATGGTGAACAGATGCATTTGCTGAATGATTTCAAGTCCGATTTCTAAAGCTAACTTATAAAACAGAGCACTCAATATTTTCCCGTGAACTTTAGACGTCTAATTAAGTGTTATTATCAATTCCCTGTAAAGCACCAGAAGTGTGGCAAGTGTTTTGCTAAAGGTCATCTTTACATATGAAAGATTTTGTATCTAACTTAGCTGAAATACAGCTAATACACTGATCTTAGTGGCACATTGCATTCTCCCCATTTGTTGTGTCCACACACTGTCTATCTTATATTGTAAATTCTTGAGGACATCATCAAGATGGGGGTGATTCTAACAGCCCTAGACACCATAAATGGAATTCACTAATTTTAGTTAGGTTGTACAAGACAGTCAGATTTTCCAGTTATTCAGTGTATTCAGTGTATTCAATCAAACTGGGTAAATAGTCCTACCATACAAATGGAAACTAAGACACAGGAAAACTAAAGTTAATAATAAGTACAGATGCTAGAACTGGTCACTAATGTGCAAATAGTTTGTTTGATCTCCCATTTAGGTTGGTGAGTGCTCTAAGTAATCTTTGACTATCAGATCATTTACATATTTCAGTGTTTAAAGAGATGTGCTTAAGTTATCTATATTGGAAAATCCTAGGCCAAAGTTTAAAATCCTACTGACATTCATTAAATGTGTTATTGTATTTGGGTTTTACAGCTTCTGATGTCTCCTTGCTATTTATGATTACTTTCCAAACCTAGATAGCCCATCAGAAATTATAAATTAAAAATGCTTGAAAAGGAGTGGACATCACAAATAAGGACATCACAAATCGCTAATGTCCTTCATATTTAATCATGCACATTTCCTAATTTCTTGAAAAGGTATCTACTCCCCAAGATGATCTGGAAGCATTTTATTTCACTTCTGTTTTCCTTTCAAACTGAGTGTATTTAGAAGCATCATCTGTTGCTTGTTTTGGGAAGAAAAAATGTTAAAAGATTTGTTGGCAGCTGAACCATGAAGCGCTGGGAGGAAAGGACCTTGTATTTCTTCTTCCCATTAGAACATATCAGTATCACATGGTCTGAGGATTTGACACGTAAGAAAGCATAAATTCAACTGAATGGAAGTGGTTGCTGATGATGTTCATTTTACTCAATGTTGTAAGCTTCAACAAAACTATCTGTCAAAAGCAGTTGGAGCATTTTGAAGAACCTGTGTCCCAGGCTGGTGCCGTAGTCATTGATGTGAATTAGGAGCATCTTTACAAGGCTTTATCTCAAGTCTCTGAAACCAATTTTACAGTGAAGGAAATTTGGCTGATGGGCAACCACTGGTAACACTGTGCACTGAAAGTGAAATGTATTTTATCTGTCAAAAGTTGGACCCAATAATAAGTTAGAGTCAATACTTAGAGTTCAGTCATGGTGGGTTCCCTCCTCGGGACTGAGAAATACATTTCCCAAGCCAGCAACAAATCCACAAGTCCTGCTCTTTCTCCAAAGAGCCTAAGGACACACGGAACCTCTGAAAAATACGGTCTCATTGCATGCAGAAGGCAGTGCAAAATCAGTTCCATCTCTCACCATGATGTTGGAATAAACCTAAAAGTCCTAGAATATAAATTAATGGGGCCCCATATTTTAGGAAATGGTGATACACAGAAACACTTCTGTATATAATAGTCTTTCTAGCTAATGCTGTGATAGCTTGTTTATGCACTTTTGAAACTGCCATATTTAAGACCTTTGGTGAAATAAACCTTTGTAGAAGAAATAGTTGATATATAATCCTATTGATGTCATTTGCTTTATCAGTAGGCTTTTTTCTTTAAGAAACCAAAGGGTAAGATACTGTCTAGGAGAATGACTGACTTAGAACTGAAGCACTGATTCCTTACAGAGTTTATCTCTGGTCTTTCGTGTTTTCTGTTGTGCTTTTCTTTACCTTGCTCAAAGTCAGACTCTAAACTGAATATTCCAGAACAGAAAATACGCATTTGCACTGTATATTGAGGTAGATTGTTGAACTTCTCTGAAAAAAAAACATTTCATCTCAGACTGAGATCCTTTCATTATTTGAAATACTTTCCTTTCTTCCAGTCATTCTCTTGTAATTACAGCTGATCTACTTTGCACAACAGTCAATTTCCTAAATCCCAACGACTCACAGAAGTTAATTGCTGGATCAGAACTGGCCCAAGCATGCGAAACTGCAGACCTTCCTGACAAAGTAGATTTTCTCAGAAGCAAAGCTGGACTTTGAAGAGTAGGAAGAGCCTAAAGTTGAATTCTTTGTTGACTGGGGTTCTAGTAAACAATTTTTATGGAACTCAAAATGGAATTGGTGCCTACTCAGTTCCACAAAATGGAGTAAGTGTTGCAGACACCTTGAGTCTTTCACCCCACAGACAGTAGGAGCTGCCCTTTGACAGCAGTCTATACGTCCCTATATTACTTGTCTCACCTCTTACCTTTCTCTAGACTCACTTTTTCCTTTTCTTTGCCCCTTGTCCTATTCACCAGGTAGCGAAGTTGGCAAACATCTCACAGAACTGAAATTGTGCTTATGCAGAAAATTGAAACATTTTAATATGAAAAAGATGTAAAGTGCACTGTTTGGGCAGAGTGCTTGGCCAAAGATATTGACCAACCAGTTGCTTACACATAACACGCTCATTTTTTCCCTTTCTCCCCATTTTCCTAAACTTGTTCTTTCCCAGTCCACCTTGATGCCTCCCTTTCCTCCACCCTTGTATCTTCCCAAATAAACAGCCCTCCTAGTTACTTTTTCCCTGTTGCTCACACTTTTGCTGTATTTGCACACAAAATTGATAATTCTAATAGGATTACCTTGGTTGTCTCAGTCATACCAGGTGTTACTGAAATGGTTCCTCAGGCTATGACACCTCAATTCCCCAGAAGTCCCCAGTGTTGCTTTTAGATGTCATTGGGGTCTGGCAGTCTCTCACACAAGTTCCCTTAAACACCTCTGAAATCTTCCAGCCCTCATGGTACTCTGTGTCTTTTGCAACTTCTCACTGTTAGCTGCTACATCCACCAGTTCCTCATGCTAGCTAAGCCTCAGGCTAGGGCCTAGTCAACAGGCTACACCCCTTCTGAGACACATTTTAATTCATGAAAAGGATATCTCAGGAGCGCTCAAGAATCAACTTGAAGATTAATTTTCCTACTATTACCCACTTTTGGGGAGCAAAGACTATTCTAGAGGTAGCCTTCTATGTACAGTACCACTGTATGTTCTCAGCTCGCACAGGTTGAATAAGTTGAATAATAATAAGGTGATCTTCTTTTGACCTAAAATTTAGATACCCAGTAATAAATCATCTAAGTAGACTAAATCCATGTGACTCTACTTCATAGGCAAGGAAGAAAAATGAACAAATCTTGATCTGATTTAGTCCCTTTCCATCCTCAAAGCCTTAAAAAGGCATTGACTAGCCTTCTGAAGAAAACTTAGACATGTACCCTTTATATGTGTGGTCTCAGGTGCAATGGATTCAACCCCACGTGTATTCAATTTAGGGCAAATTAATCATCTTAATAAGTTTAAACATTAATTAGAGGTCATTTCCTCTTCACTACTTTTTCAGGTTAAATAATTCATCATCTAGATTTGATTGCTGTTTCAGGTTTGAAACACCATCCCAAAATCTTTTCTAAATTCTTATCTTTGCATTAATAATTGGGTATAAATCTTAAGCACTCATGCTGTTTGCACAGTGGAACTCTCTTAATTAATGCTTTGTTTAAAGAAAAGAATTGCATTTCAAGCTTAAAATGAGACCAGTGTAATGAATCTATCAGTAAAATTAACAACACGGTAACCATGGTTGATAGAAAATACTTCACGTAGACTGTAGTTAATATAGAAGTTGGCTGCAAATAATCTAATCTAGTCTCTTGGCCAGATCTGCCTCTAGGGAAAACTTCTACTTTGTGAAGTGACTTCTTTCCAAGCAATCTGTGACCCTCCAAGGTAAGCAGGTTGTAATCAAAGAAACTAGAGTTTATAGACATTAGGGGAAAAATGAAAAGTCAGCCAAATAATTACATGTGTGAGCACTTTTGATTTCCCTCTACATAATCAAAATTACATATTCATACTCTAGGAACTTGGCTGGTTAAACCCTTATTGCAATTTCTTTCTTGACATTTAGAAATTGACTCTTGACTAAGATTTTAGCAGCATTTGGATGGTTCTACCTGGACAAACTCTTGCCATAGATATATTACATACCACTACCTAGCAGGATAGATCTGTCCAGATTTAAACACATGGTTAACTGTTAATTTTTAAATGATAGAAAACAGAGACAAAAAGGGACACCAAGGGGTTACCTGAGTTATCCTTCTGCATCATAATCTTATAGCAATGGTGGAAATTATGATGACATACAACGCATCTCTCCCAAACACAATATTGAATGTTTCTGCTTTTACCAGAAAATAAAGCTATCTTTTCAATGAGTTTTACTGGAGTAAGTACAGGATTCTTCAGATGAAACCCTCAGGCCTGTTTTACACAGTAAATAAAAATTAATTATCTTAATGATTTGAGGTTTTAGGTGAAAGAACAGATTTTTCATAACTCTATTAGCTGCATAACTAATATTTTCTGACTGGTATCTGACACAATCCTACTTCCTACTAGGGTGTCACTTTCTTCCTCAGCCTAGCATCCTGGAAGAGATCCCAAATGAATTCCCAAGTCAGACAGTCTTCCTAGGAAAGTATTTGCAAACTCTGTCTAAAACATAATTAATATTTTAAATATTATTGTGATGCAGTTTTCACTTTCTAGCAAAGGCCTCTGTTTCCTTTGGCACTACAAGATCTCTCAGACAATAAACATGGGGTGGCTACATGTGGCTACAAGTGGCTACACTGTCTGTGTAGCTATCATTAGGATAATCAGGCAAACAAACATTTATCTCAGGGGAACAATATATTAATGCAAATCAACGTATCTGGAGGGCAAATCTGTACTTCTCCTTACAAAACATGACAGACATTCTTATTCAGGACTTGTGGATGAATATTTCCTCTAAACATATGTGTGCATCTATTGCTTATTTTTCAGCTTATTGTAGAAGTTTCTATTTGAAAGACAACAAATAAAAAAAAATAAAAATATCACATCACAAATAAAAGACCTTTTGATTTAATCATGTGACTTATATAAATTAACCAACTCATGAGCATTCACAGCATCATATTTAATCAGTGATTATTTTGTTCTCTTACAGCTGGGAATCTGGAGCAATGACAAGCAAGATTTAGAGGAGAGACAGGAACAGATCCACGAGATCCTAGCCTTTCACTGTGTTGTTTACTTGATCTGAACATTGCTCAGTTCTAAAATGCACAGAAACATACGATTTGTGCAGGGTGAGGTTCTGATGATGCCATCTCCGTCTGGTACCCTATTCTTTTCTCAGTGTCCTCTGTTACAAATACTAGGTGAGACCATCTGATCAATCAATGCTATTCTGGTTGAGCGAGCTAGAGATGTAGCAATAACTGAAAACTCTCTTCATGTCAAGTCAAACTGAATCACCTGTGCCTGGAGTGTCAGGAAAAACACTTCAGAAACACCTTGCAACTAAGTTTTACAGATATGTTTTTCACTGCTAAAACATAACAACGAATAAGTTGTGTTTTGTTTACTTTTAAAATAAGTATTTTGGGGATTTTCTTCAGAATGATGTGTTTTAATGTTTGGTGGGCTTTTTTGTTTGGTTGGCTGGTTTTGGTCATCAATGTGTAAGACTTGAAGTGTGTATAATAACAATTACCAGCTTCTAGGATTTAAACTCAAAATAAATGAAACAAGTGGGGAGAATTAGTTTTAAAAGTCAACAACAAAAAGGGGAATAACTGGGCCCCTCAGCAGGGTAAAGATAAGTTAATCTTGAGAAAGATTCTAATGCAAAGTCATGAAGCTGCCTGACATCACAAGATAAGATTTTAGTTGCACTTTGCCCTTTTGGGGGGCAAGATTTAGAACTGACAAAAACACGTGATGGAAACCAGTAACAAAAGAGACATGAGTGAACAATAAAATCACTTTTAGCTGGCAGTGAAACCACCAATTAGGACTTGTTCTTTCACTGCTCTTCTTTCACTGTTTGTCACTTCTGTGTTCCTCCTTTCTTTGAACTGTGGTTGCAGGTCATGTGAAGACAGCAATGAGACAATGAGATTCCTATTATCAGATAACCGTCACAGCCTCAGGCTTGAAAGAATGGAAACTCTTCCACCTATATATTTTCACAAAATGTTGGTAGGCTAATTTTGTACCAGAAGGCTTTGAGTGGGGAAGAAAAAAAAAAAAAAGCCATCAAAACACGCATTTGGGCTGATTCACACCAGTGTGACTATGTGCACTATATTCTGCTGCCTGGTCCAGCAGAAACAGCATCAATAATCATGAAATCAGACCTTCAAGGGTGACCTGTGCTATTCACAGTTTGACAACACAATTGGAGGTACCACCTCTGCATTGCCCACACAGGACACACACTTTTAAAGAGCCTTTGGTCCATTGCAGTTATTTCCTTATCTTGAATACCTATTAGTATTCTTAGGAGTTAGAAAAAGGTGTCCTAGAAATCTCCCTGGAATAGATTTGATGGGTAGACCATCCTGCATTCATTAGCACCGTTTGTGGAGTTCAATGAGAAGAAAAAGGACCTTGAGGAAGATATTTGCAAATGTTGCACCTAGATAAATGTTCCAGTCCCATAGGGTAGTGAACCCTGAATCAGTCCCACCCATCTTTAGGCACCTGTGAGCACGTTTGGGCTGCTAAATCAGAATTCCCCCAAACAAGCTGAAGCACTGGACATAAATGGTTTCTGCAGCTGGTTACCTCTGTCCCTGTGCTTGCTCTTGATCATTCCAACTAGCTGCCCTCAAGACCTTCTAAAGAGAAGGCCATGCCCAAACAAAGTGAAAATAAGTTAGCAATAAATAATTGATTTAGTAGTAGAGATAGTTTAATTTATGTACTCAAGTTAGGCACATGGTCACCCATGGGTTCCTCTGAGTCAACAACCTCCAAATGCTAGGATCCAGGTTGTTGTCTGTTGGTTTCTTCTCCACTGACAAAGGGTAGGAATACATACTAGCTTACTAGCTTATGTACCTCATTTAACACATAAGCTTGAAGCTTCGTACAATCTGGTATTTACCGTGTGGTTAGTAATACACTAGCAAAAAAATAAAAATAAAAAAAATAATGTACAGATATCTCCCCATTTTGTTAATGGTTATTCCTCATCAAAATTACAGGCAGCAAATTCCTTAGAGTGGACATGCAACCAGCTGCCAGCAGTATGTCAAGTTCTGTATCTGATGATAAAGTTAAGAAAGCAGTTCTTAAATATCAGTGTATGAGCAGAATCAGTGTAAGAGACATGAGCAAATGTCTGGGAAAGCATGCAAGATACATACTTTTTGCCTGAAGGCAGTACACTGCAATATCAACACTCTTCAAGAGGAAGTGGTTGCTGCCTGCTCATCTCAGAACAGTGAATCAAGAGTTAATCACCCTCCTGCAGTCACAAGGCACTATGCTGCGGTTTGACTGCCTCAGCTCAGAGATTTTTTTCTGTATCCTGGCTGCTAGTTAGCTAACTGTCTTTGCTTATTCTAAAGTCATTTGAACTTGAGGAGCAATATTCCATGTAATTAGATTTACTGACTGTAAATGCAGGGTTTGTAGGACACATGCATCACTTTTTTTTTCTTTTCTTTTTTGAACAAAACCAGTAAATCTATCTGAAAAAGAAACACTAACTTACTTATTACATTTGCTCTATGGTTGCAATTACCTTGTTTTTTTGTCCAGTTTGCTACTAAACACAGATTTTGTAAAGCTACTTTAATAAAGCTCTGATCTTTACTTCCTGTTTAAAGCTTACTACTTGTTCCTTTCTTCAGTCTCTGCTATTACAACACAATGATCATCAGCATGTATGAAGGCAGTTGTCAGGTTCCAAGTAATATTTTATGTGCAGTTAGTCTCATGTATATTCATGAAACATTGGTGAATGACTAGTTTTCATTATCTTTTATGTTAGCACAGTCAGAGAACAGTTGAACACAGTCAGAAAACAGTTAAATGCTGCTTGAAAAACAAATAGGTAACTCAGGAAAATCTATGAACAGTGTTGAATGGAGCTGACTACCAGAGGTGCCATGAATATAAGCAGCTTGGCTCTTTGGGCGCTCAGACTAAATGCTAGGATTTGTCTCTGGGATTTGTGGGTAACGGGCTGGATTGCAGCTGGATGAATATGATTTTGGTATCTTAATATGCATTTGGGGTGAACCTTTTGGCTTTCAAGAAATATGAAGACATCACATTCCTCTATCTATTTTTTCCTATTAAGGAACACCTACAACAGCCTCTCTACAATCACACGATCTATACTCTCATCATTGCCCTGATGAAACAAAATGATAAAGTACTGCCCAGCTCCACAAATGGCAAACTCAGGTGCTTATGTGCAAATTGTCTACAGTCATGTGTGAATTCTGTGGCCTATCCACCAGCTCAGACTTCTTTCTTCCACTGATCCCTTCCCCCATCTGTCCAAATTAGGTGACTTCACTACAAGCTAATCCTTCCACAGGCTTCCATGTTTTGAGTAAGGATACAATATGACTCTGAACATGCAATATCCTTTATTTAGCTATATGTAAGTCCATAGAAATCGTACAGTAGAGGTCATGGCAGGGACTCTGTAGTGTACAGATCTCCCAGGACTCTTCTACTGAGCTGTGGGTGCTGCTGTGTCCAGCTGACAGGAGAATCAGAGCCCTTATAGAAAATGCATTTCATGTTCAAGGATGCTTGTCACCTGTGCCACTCAATGTTACCAGTGTGTCACTGGAGGAGGAGCATGCAGACTAAGACCCTACATATGGAGTTGCCATGGAAGCTGTGCTCTGCTAAACTCATCTGCCTGCCAGGTTTGTGTAGCTCTCACTTGTGAATGAGAATTGCATGAACACTTCAAAGGAGGAAGAAATCCCATGAGATTTTATCTCCAATTCATTTTCGAAAACCCTAATGATTCTTGCTTCATTAAGGCCCATTTTATCTGAAAACTAGATCATTTTGTCATGAATGTCTTGGCTGGCAGCTCATTCTTTAGAAAAGCATATGTTCATTTTCCTTTCTGGAAATAAAACCACTGAAATATATTTAAATTGTCAGCTGCACTGTGGCATCAGCAACTAGTGTACATTTTTAGTACCCCAGAAGTCAGCAAGACCCATAAGTGGTGATCTCTTCCATCTCCATGAGACAAAGATCCAGCACCAAGCAGGACACTGAGACCTTCTCAACAAAGTCCATGAACTGCATGGCACAAGCACACAGCCCTCTGACACTTCCCAAAAACAAGATGGGGGTAAACCAGCAGGGCAGCAACAGGATACTTCACACCTAATCCTTTGCATCAGGTACCCAAAACTCATGTTGTCTTTTGTTTCTGCTTTTGAGCAATAGGGATGCAAAATCTCTGTAGATCACTATTTCATAGTCTTTCTGCGCTGGTGAAAGGAAAAAGCATCAGAGCATCCAGACCAAAAGATTTTTGCCTAACAAGTACTGTATATTTTTTTTTTTCCCTGTAAAATAAAACAACACTCAAACAAAACAAGCATCTTCTGTTAACCTTCATGCCAGGGAAGGGGAATCACTAGAAAGAGAAATAACAATCCAGGGAAGAGGTTAATTACTTGCTTTCATGTATCACTAGAAAGAGTTCAGATGGTCTACTATAAATAGCTTAGATTCTTCTTCCTTGCATACTGCATCTCTATGTTCCTGTTTGATCAAACATCCTGCCAAAATTGTCTGATTATAAAACCTTCTGGAAAGATTGCATGAAATAAATTCAGAAATTCTCAGAATTAATATTGTTACAGAATTATCTTTTTTTCTGAGCACTAAAAGAAAAGAAAAAAAGAAAAAAAAAAAGGCTTTGAGAGTCTTCATAGTGAGAACTTTTTCCCTGTGGTAATGAGTGATTCCAAGTCCCTGTGCTTCCACCCACACATGCCACAAATGTTAACTTAATGTTACCCTACCAGACTTTGTCCAGCCAAGCTGCTAGGTGAGGAGAGCTGCTTCTTTGCAAGCTGAGAACACAAAGCGAGTGGGTGTTGCAGCATGAGTTGTTGCTTAGTCCCTTTCAGCAGCAGCTCTCTCCACAGTCAGAAGATGGTGTTTTAAACCCCATGTGCTCTGCTTTGCCTGAGTCTTTTGAACAGTGCTTGGCACCACACTGGCACCACACTTTTTTTTTAGTTTTAGTGTTGCATGTGCCAGGCTTTTCTCGTGAAACAGAGAGCAACAGGACATCTGAGGTCAGGCAGAGGAACATCACTTCAGCCAGAGCCCACAAGCCACGGGGAATCCTCCATGAATAGAATAGAATAGAATAGAATAGAATAGAATAGAATAGAATAGAATAGAATAGAATAGAATAGAATAGAATAGAATAGAATAGAATAGAATAGAATAGAATAGAATAGAATAGTTCAGTTGGAAGGGACTGTCAAAGATCATAAACATCAATGTGTTTCTCAATGTCATCTCTGAAATTTATTTAGAAAACTCAGGAATTCAGGTATCAAGTATCACTCAGTATCAGTTAAGCCTTTTTGTTATTGGAACAACATTTTTTTTAGGGAGAGAAAAATGCATAGTGTTGTTATTGACTACTTTAGGACAAAACACACTTCTTATAGGCACTCCTTTCTTGAGAAAGAGAGCTATGTTAAACATCAAATCTATGAAAACATGCTTGGATTCACATTTGTCTGGAAGCTTTAAACTAGTTCCAAAGTGATGAGCTCTCCCAGATCCTCATGGCAAACCTCCTCCAAGTAAGTTGGGTAACTTACCTGTAAACCCGCAGCCTCAGCTAGTGTGCCAGGCTGTGGTCTAGCAAGGCTGTACTGCATGTGCTGGACACATGTAGAGTACATGCTCTGTCCTGCCAGCTCAGCTGAGATACCACCATGGTAACCCCAGTGAGATGTCAGAACCCAAACCTTTATCTTTTTCCTTTTTTCTCCTACCTGTTATTTGTCTCAAATATCTTTTTAGGTGAGGAGTTATCTGGGCACAATGGTTGACCTGTAGAATCTAGATTCCGTCAAGATAGTAACAGTCAGTCATCAAACATCTTTGAGGGTTATGTTTAAGAAAAAAAAATGTTGTTTTTTTCTTGTTTCACCCTTATGGAGTTTCCTGGTTTTCTTCATTTGGTGCCTCATGAAATCTCTCAGACCTTGACTCTTCCCTGCAGAGATGTAATGAGCTCTGTACACAGGCAAGTTAGGCAGGATATACAACCCAACCACCACCTCAAAATCACAGCTGTAAGAGAATAGCCAGCAAAATTATGATGACCAGTAAAGGAGTTAATTTATAATATATTTCTGTTTCTTCTAATTTTGCTTTTTCATACCCACTTGAAAACAAAACTCACAACACAACCATTGGCTGGGAAATAAGAGAAGTGAAAACATTAAATTTATTGTTCTCCTGGATAACCCACATTAAATGTATTGCAAAACTAGTTATGAGGAAGCCCTTAGTTTGCAATATACTTGTTTGCCTAGGCAGGCTCTTGCTCAATCAGTATATGTCTGACTGGCTATCAAATTTCTTCTTCTCTTGTGATCTTCCTAAAATGAAGGCAAGCACTGGGGTAACCATTTTTTTCATAGATTTTAGCTTTTAATGCTAATAATTAACAAATCCTCCCTAGTAGGTAACGAGCGATCATGGTAAAAGCCATCCTGACTGCTTAAATATAATATTTCACACAGACATCCCATATTTTTGAGTATCTCAGTTTAGCACCAATTTGCAACGAGATCTGCTACCCTTGCACACCCTGCAACAGCTCTTTGCTACAGGGACCTATCTGCCCGGAAAAGACGATGTAAGTGGGAGAGGCTGCAAAGTCAGGAAGTAGAGAAACAAGTAGAGAAACACAAGAACAAGCGTGAAGAGCAATGAATGGGCACTTCACACTTGGAAAGTGCAGAGTAAACTCTTCTGTCTCCTTTTGAAGGTTACCAAAGAAATGATGTGATCACTTGACACTTGCTTGACATTTCTTTGGACAGGAGTGTCGTGAATTTTTATGAAATGGAGTACACAGAAGTATTCAAGCCTTTCTGCTGTAGATAAGCCTTTGGAGAGAGCAGGGCAGGGACTGCACTTTGCCTCTCCCGTGCCTGGGGGAGGACAGCCTTGGGGCAGAAACATCGCCCCAGAGCTGGGGGAGAGCCGGGTGCTGCTTGCAAAACAGCTGCAGATTCTCTGTGGCCACTGCTGCTGATCTCAGTACAAACCTCTCCCAGCCAGGGTTTCTTTCTTCCTCTTAAAGCTGTGTCACACGGAGGTTTGACCTTTCCTTTCTCAAACACACAAAGCTGATAGCACTTGCTGTCACACGGAGAGCGGTGGCAACGCGGACATAACATCCCCTCCACCCAGGCACGCCACAAAGCAAAGCAGCACACACAAGATAATCCTGCCAGGCTGACACTATACTCCAGAAAGCAGAGGCTTTTGCGCTGACCACACAAGTCTGCTCACTTCTGACAACCACAGACTGTTATTTCAGCTGATCCTTGAGAGCTGGGCTTCAGGAGTGTGCTACACTCAACAGTGCCCCAAAAAGAGGAGCAGTGCCAGCAGTCAGGTATAGGTCAGGGCTGTGTTGTGTCCTCACAGCCATTCCCAGCATCACAGAGAGCTCTCTCCAGTCCATAGGATGTCATCAGGGCATACACTTGCAGAGCTCAGTGGAAGGAAGGCTGATTGCTCTCCCAGGTTCTCAGGCCATTTCAGGACTCTTTAAAGCTCACAAGACCTATGCAACTGATAAACCAAGGGGACATGGCCTCAAGTTGGGCCAGGGGAAGTTTAGAGTGGGTGTTAGAAGAACTTTATTTACTGAAAGAGTTGTGGGGCATTGGAACTGGCTGCCCAGGAAGTCTTCAAGAAACATGTAGATGTAGAACTTAATAGCATGTTTTAGTGGTGGACTTTAATAGTAGCTTAAAGGTTGAACAAGATGATCTTAGAGGTCTTTTCCAACCTGAATGATTCTATGACCTCTCACAGTCTCTTTTTGCACCTAACCTGCCCCAGCCCATAGGGTAAAGAGGTGACTGCAATTCTTTATCAAGCAAGCATCATATGTCCCATGTGTTTGCTTGCAGCTACATCTTATGTTTTCATTGCCTTGTTACAGCGCTGAAGGTCTTTCCCTCGTGTCATCACAAAAACACAGTCGAGCTCTTCTCAGTGGTGCATGGTACACAGGTGAGAGACAACAGAAGATATTCAGTCTGGATATTGTTCTGGTTTCAGCTGGGATAGAGTTAATTTTCATAATAGTGGCTGATATGAAATGCAGAGAGCAGTAGTGCAATGCCAGCTCTGTGCTTAGGCAAGTCCTCGTGTCCTGTGCATGTCCCGAGAGCTCTGGCACACTGAGTACCTTTGTGGGTGAGGCACTGTCTGGCTGGTGTCTCCTTCAGTAGGTGTTGGTACTGCCTGAGTAGGTGCTAAGGAGTGTTTTACAGGTCAGAGGAGACAAAGGATTTTCTCTCCCAATCCAAGGAATTTTATTCCAAATTATTCCAAACAATATCAAAATCTGTTAGTGCCCTTTCCATAGCCATTGAGCAGTTTTTGTCAGCAATATCGTGGACTGTCTGAGGAGAATGACAATCATGCCTCACTACTTCAATGACTAGGAAAACTGATGGGGATCCTGATGTACAGGACAGGCCCGGTGAAGAAACAGAAATTATGTCCACAGAATTTAAGAAAGGCTTGGTTTCATACATACTCACAGCAAAAATCTCCATCCTTTGTAAAATAGTGTCAGTGTTCAGAAAAGGTCATTTTTCACCACTGTACTCATGTGTAACAATATCTGTTTTGGTCTTGGAATTACCTTACTGAAGTCATCATCATCTTGGTTGTCTATGAATCAAGCGATATTTAATCCAAGCCTGGAAGATGTTTTCTCCAGCATCTTCCCCAGGTTTCTGGGAAGGTAATTACTTCAGGATTGCATGAATGCATTCTGCATTTTCCAACTTCTCATCCAAAGTGATCACTGTGAGGCAGTGAGAGACGGATCTGTACTGTCTCTGAAACAGATGTGCAGGGCACTGCTCCTGGTTGTAGCTTCGTGCATCAGTTTACACTGATATAAAATGGAGGTTAGACACAAAGAAAACGTGCTGGGATTTGTTCAGTGCTTCAGGCCTCATTCCTCTCCTCCTATTTCAGCACTGCTGTCTTAGAAGCTGTCCAATGTAGGTGAAAGTAACATCGCTGCATGTCTCCAGAGGACACTGCTGGGTTTCCACTATGTGATGCCATGCAAGTCTTTCTGCGTTGAAAGTGGATCAACACAGGAACACAATCACTATGAAAATAATTAGGCCTGCAAGGCTAAAATCTGTAGAAAATGAAGATTTTCAGTATTAGAGAAGCCTCTTTTTCCTGCTTTGACATATGCAGACTTGCATGAAGATAACCATAAAAATTGTATTTACAACTTCCAGATTTTTTTTTTTATTTAAAATAATGCATTGTTTATATTGCAACAGTACCTAGAAGCTGTAGGACCCCACTAGGGTAGCTTCTGTACAAAAACAAAATAAAGAATGAGACCCAGCTCCCTTGTTCTGTGTCCCCCTATTATTATCCAGGCACCAGACAAGACGATAACTAGAGACAATAGATGGAGAGAGCAAACAAAGACATAGCAAAGAACTTAGCATAGCAAAGACATAGCAAAGACATAGCGAAGAACAGTCAGAGAGGTGTGAGGCAATCTTAAGGTTAATGCAAGCGAGCCCTGCAGCTATGTAATAGGTCTGGTATTGTTTTCAATAAAGTAAAAATTGCTTGCAAGAGGGAACAAGCAGAGGAGAATCAAAGGGGAAATGAGAAGGGAAAAACTGAGAATAGCAAGATAAAAATAAATAAATAAATAAATAAAAGAGAGGAAAGAAATAACACAGAATACAGAACACAGAAACAAAATAACTTGAACGGAAGAGGAAGAAAAAGTGGAGGTAGATGGAGACAGAAGTTTTTAATTTTTAAGGCCCAGATGTTGCTTTGACATGTGACTCCAACTACTGGCAGAAAATTGCTTAAAAAGAAAAAGAAAAAAGAAAACAACTACCATTTTTGCCTCTGTTTCTAAAAAAGCAAATGCTAAGCAAAAGGAAGAAAAGGTCTAGTTCAGTGTGGGCAGTGCATCTGTTTTGTAGTGATTAAGATTAAGCGGCAGTGCAGATACGTGAGGGCAGATCTCACCTATCTCCTTTCAACAAAACATGAATGTCCACCTCCATGAGAGTCACACAACTGACATGAGTTGGAAAAGAAGCTCAAATTTGGAGCCCCTGAGCCTCCCCTGATCCATCATTCTCTCCCTCCCCCCCCCCCCCAATAAAAAATGTTGATTTTTAAAGACAGTCTTCTTGTGCTTTTTTTTGCTGTATTTTGTATTTATGACAACTTCAATCAGAGCAGAACACCTTTACCTCCTGTTAGTTATCTCACTCTACACAAAGTAGTTGTTCCAATTCATAGTATCATGAGACAACTCATTCTTGTAATTCTGCATTTAAAGAAATAAAAGCATCCCTATAAATGTGGATGATGTACAAAATCATGTGTATTTGGTATTTGGGTTCTGCTGTTTAAAAGATGGTTGTGATGCAATCACAGAGAATTAGCATGGTTTAAGGCATCCCAAATTAAATGTAGATTTCTTTAAGCATCTTGGATATAATGGTTTTGTTAATTGTATTTTACAAAATTATATTTGTAAATGATGGAAAAATTTCATTTATTTATTTATTTATTTATTGAGAAATGAATGAATATGCACTGAATGGCTTAGTGCAAGTTTCTCAAATTTATTCATAGCTAAACGCCTCATTTTTAAAGATGAGATAGACTCAAGACAGCTAACTGTGGCTTTATAGATTAAAAACAGGAACAGCAGCTTCTGATACTCAATTCATTCTATTAAAGCCAACACTAACTCAGTTAAGATTTTCTCTGAAGAGAAACTTTGGTCTCTTTAAAGAAAGATCAGAGTACTGCATAAAAGAAATGAACAGCTCAGTGCTGTTATTTCTTTAGTTTAGCATCACTGAGAAAACAGGTAATTTTAAACATGCTGGAGTACGTTAGTTTCCTTAGGTTCCCACTGTTGAAAACAGTGGCAAGAGAAAGAGGGAGGATTTTTCAAAAGGCAATTCAAAACAGCAGCCTAAATTAGGCTCCTTAAAGTACTCTTAATATGTTTCATATACATGCCTACTTATTCTGAAAGGACTGGAGATACGCCCATGGCCACAGAGCTCAGTCTGGGCCATGGCAATCACAGCAATTTATAATCCTTTACTGTGCTCCACCTTAGAGTCACTCCGTTTCCCCCCCTTCTTTGCAATAACCCAGCTGCTTCCAGGTTAGGAGCCTTCTTCAAATGTCCGAAGTGACTTTTGACCTGGCCAGTACGTGCCCATCTGCTCTGCCAGCAACCATTTGGCTTCTGATCACCCACATCTTCATCTCTGGTGTCCTCTCTCCCAGTGCATTAATACCAGTAGCAGCATGTCCTGTATTTCACAAGTGCCTAGATGCTAGGAGTGATTGGCAGAGCTGATAAAAAAATCTTCTTTATCTCCTTCAAACTGAGGCAACCAAAGTGCATTTGCAAAACCAGCAATTGGGATTGAAGTCTGATTGCATCTGTGCCTCAAATGAGCTGATAAATGGCCTCAGATAAAAAGCTTTTTCATTTCATATCTAAAACAAGGTGAAAGAGAAAGAGTCCGAGACAGATTCCACTTCTTCATGGCTCTGATGTCAAAGGACTGAAAACCAATTAAAGACTGAAATTGGTGATAAACAGGAAGGCAATTAAAGAGATTTTTGGGAGAATACATTACTTTTTTTTTCCTACAAACCTTCAGGTTTGATGGAAAAATGGAACATCTAGGGCTGGCAGCACTTCAGGAAAAGTGCTACAAACTGACAAGCTCTTGACACTTAAAATGCATCAGCTGTAAAATGCACAAGGCAGCTTGTAGTAACAAGGGAAGGAATAAAAGAAAAATAAAAGATAAAAAGAATACAGTGTTTGTTTTCAAAACTCAGGGTAGAAAAGCAATAATGTATATTTGGCATATGCACATGGCTCTTTGGTACTCACGGTGTGTAACCGATGTTTGGCTTTGAGGCCACACCACACACTTCTGTATGCATATTCACCCTGTGCAGCCTTGCTTTAAAACTAGGCAGGACTTCAGATGTGTTGCAAATAGCAATAATAGAAAGGATATCTGCTAAGCGCTTGCCATGGTGAATGTCTTTTTGTTCTTCATTCTTCATCAGGCAGCAGTGTGCCCAATATAGGACTGGATTTTAATTATTTATTTACTTTTATTTTGTGGTTTGCAGGCAGCTCTGCTTAGCAACAAACAGAAGAACTGGCATTTGAGTGGGAGCTTACCTTCTTCATTTTTATTTCGGCAGTTGATAAAGCATAGGAGCAATTTACGGGTGCCCTCATCTCCTACTAGGCAGCGATGGCTTGCTGTGCTTTGGAAATACCTTTCCACCTGCCCAGGAAACATGCTCCAAGGACTGTAGCCACCCTAGCTATATTGAATACGTCTTTGTCACCCATTTTTGAGGGAGCTCAGCCAGACAAGGCAAGCACCAGTAACATCCTCCTGGATGATCAGAGCTCCCAGAAGTCACATGCACGGAGGACCTGTGTGCCACGACCAAACTTTGCGTTATCCAGTGAGGCAGCGTTCAAGTGCATGGCACAAAAAACAATTGGGGTTTTGCCTTCCAGTGTTGGAGCATATACCCCTTCTCAGGAGAGAACCAAATAGATGATCTTTTTGTCTGGTGCAAATCAGTGCTTTTAGCATATTGCTGACTTGTGCCTCAGAATAAGAAACTATGCCAGAAGCCTGGGAGAAGTGGGTTAGGTCACAAATTAATTAGGCCTGTAACAGAGTGCAGCTGAGCACTGCAACAAATCCACTGCTGTGAGTGTAGAGATGAGGTGCTGCTGTTCCTCTCCTCCAGCTCCTGCCTTCTGTCAGACCCAGCAGACGTCTGGCCACAGGTTAGTGTCATCCAGAGAGGTGATGTTGTGGATAAAATACTCCTTTCTGGGAGGATGAGTTATTATTATTTTTTTTTGCCTGGTCACCTAGCTTACCTGCAGCTGCTCGGTCTCTGATGCCTGGAATGTCCCAAAAGTACCAGCTGGGCCTGGAGGGAGGGGAAGGAAGAGACAGAGCAGGGCTGTTCTTTGTGTTGGCAGTGTGCAATTACATCAGCTAAAGCTTAATGTCAAACTGCAAACAAACCCTGGGAACATGAAATGTGTTATCATTTTAATTGTCTACTGATTTGAAAGCTGATTGGAAAACTTAAATATTGTGGATCTCCTTGGAGGTTTATTATTGCTTTATCTCAACATGAGATGATATTGCCATCAGGACTTCTACTTTCTGTGGCCATCCAATTTCCCACTTGACTCATGCATTGTAACATCTACAGGTACAATGCAGGACACACAAGACCCTCTAGATAATTTAACTTATTTTCTTTTTCCAGTTCTTAATAGTGAGAATAAGTGTTTACCCACAGGGATGTGTAGATAATTCATTATTTCAGGTTTGTAAAATCCTTTGAAGATTAAGGTGTATCAAGCATTCAGACAGAGAGGCTGTTTATATATAACATGTGATGGTTCTAAAAAATGGAATTGCTTTTCTGTGAAGGCAGATCTTAGAAGTTTGCTGTAATTTTATGAGCTTCTTCATGTTTTTTCTTTGATTTGCAGGGCTGGAGGGCTTTCCAGGAGGTCACTCAGTACCAGCCTACGTCTTCCAGTGTTTGCTTGATGTGCTCTGGGGAGATGTTTCTGGACTGTCAGCAACTCAGCCATGTCTTCTGGAGTTGGCTGCCCCAAAGTGTACCCATTCACTCCAGGTAACACCTCCTTGATGTTTCAATATGCTGCGATATTCTAAAGATTTAAATACCTGAAAGAAAGAGAACTCTAAACACTGGGTTCTCTATATTAAAACTTGCTGAGCTTGCAGCAGTTTTGAAGATAATGCAGTTTTCATGTTGCTTGTAATTACAGTAATATTTCCTGTTATTCGGCACTAATTGGAAAATTAGTTGGATAATTTTATAGTGTTTTAGTGAATATGGAAGGAGCATTGTTATTTTAATAGTCATTAAAATAACCAAAGCAATAGTATCTGGGAAGCTTCCACCCAAATTTCCTAATTTTCTAAGCAGTAGAGCAACCTCAACATCTCTTAAATCAAGACATGTTTTTCCAGGAACAAGGGATATATATTTATACACGCATATGCATGCACACACACACAAGCTGTGTAGTCAAGTATTCTGTGTGTCATCTTTCAGAAAAAGTTGGCAGAAAAAATAAGTCATCAGAGGACAAAAGCCAGACAAACGTACCAAGAGGTGATATTTATATTTGACTTATGGGATCAGATTCCACTATGATTTTTGTCCTTGCAGTGTGCTGTCAGGAAAAAACAGCCTTCAGTGACATCCTTCTACAATTTGGGTGCTTCAGCAGCAATCTTGGTGAACAGAGTTCACATAAACATTAAACCATTGAGTCAGATTCTGCTAAGTTCCTATGTGAGCATTATTATTTATATGATTGTTATTACTTAGACTTGGGATAGTGGTGGTACTTTAAAAGTTATCTTTCTGACCACATCTTTTTGAGCCAATAAAGAAAATAATAAAATAGATTTGAGAACATATACTGTCTGTTTCTAAAAAGAATCATTTAAAAAGAGTTCTTCTGCACTGCTTTATTATTATTATTAATCACTGCATCAGAATAAGTCATGAAATAAAAAAGGCAAACTTTCTGAAAAACTGTTTTTTTTTTCCCTGTCAGCTACAAGTTTCAGTAATGAATTTAGAATTTAGACCTAGGCACACAGCTGTCCATCAAGCTGGAAGATGGAGTTAGCTTCAAGGTGAGTATAATTTAGGTAACAATGTAATGTATATAATTTAAGGAACTAGCACAACAAAGTGGAAAAGGCAGTTGTTTACTAACTTTGTCAGTGCATATGGGACCTGGTGACTCCCCTCTCCATGTTCATTACATACGCACTCAAGAACCCATCTTACTAATTCTGTTTGTGAAATTAATTTCCGTAATTGCTAGCAACTGTTTGAGTTGTTCCACAGAGCAAGTGTCTTCACTTAAAACAAAGCAAATCAAAACAAAACAGATTTATAGGTGCAACAAATAAATGCATTAGCTACCTCCTCCTAAAAACCTCCAGAAGCAAGGCTGTGTAGTTTTACTGTGAAGTAAACAGCATCTGAAAGAAAGTTGTGGAGAGCTGGGAGCTGGCCTCTTCTCGCAGATAATTATTGATAGGATGAGAGGGAAGGGCCTCAAGTTGCAACAGTGGTTGTTCAGGTTGGGAACTAGGAGAAATTTTTTTCTCAGAACAAGTAGTCAGGCATTGGAACAGGTTGCCCAGGAAGCTGGTGGAGTCACCACTCTGGGGATGTTTAAGGAAAGGTTGGACCTGGTGCTTAAGGACATGATTTAGTGGGTTACATTGGTGATAGGGTGATGGTTGGACCAGATGATCTTAGAGGTCTTATCCAGCCCTAATGATTCTATGATTCTAGTTTTACTGTGAAGTCCAATCATGCATAAAAGAATATATTGTTAAGCTGGTTTAAGTACCCTGCAGTAAAAAAAGGAAAAAAAAAAATCAGATTTTATATAGTGAGATAATGATCATGTATGAATTAATGCTCTGAAAAATGAGCCTCGGAGTACAGCTTTTCACTTTTTATCAGCATGTAATTAGGACATTGCTCTTGCAGAGAACCATCTGCAGAACAGCAACAACAGTCTCAGTAAGGAGTTAATACCAAAGACTGCATAGGATCATAAAAATACTTTTATTCTTCCATCTTTCCAAAACAGGCAAACGAATTAATTAAGAATTCTCATGTTATGTTTAGCTTCTGTATTTTTAACAATTAGTTCCGTTATACTGTGTTAACAGCTTCAGCAGCAGTGGGGGTGATGATACACCAACTAAATTGCAGCAGGGTTGGCAAGGAGATATTTTTTAATTAGACAGATACAGTTGAAATAAGTGGATAGGCTTTTGTGCACAGGGATCCTTTTTCATTTCAGTTTTCTCTAACATTAGCTTTTTGTGAAGCACTCCACGCATGTAATCTTTATGTTCTCTCCTTTAAAGTTGTGGATGGCTCATTACCACTCAGGTCATGGTTAGCTCCCAGCCTGGGGAACTGACCTGACTGAATAACAACCACACCTGGGGTTTTTGTTTCCAAGATTATTTTCAGCCAAATCATTTCCTCACATCACTTCAACAAATAGTCACACAACTCTTTGACTTGTACAGTCAGTGACAGGTCAAAGCAGCCAGGATTGGGGCAAGCTAGAAATAAATGCTTAATTTAGCATTGTGGCCCAAATTCTGACTATAAGCATTCAATATCTGGTGAGCTAATCTTCACATATGTTATCATTGAAGGAAAATCTCTTTGCTTTTCCCCATGCCATTGCTGCTGGCTGTGGGGTTCCCCTGGGCTAGTTCTTGAGAGTGCTGGATCTTTTGTGGAGCTGATTCAACTCCCTAACCCAGAAGAAAGCCTTTTTTTTTTTTTTTTCCCCTTGCAGGATTTTGATTGTATACTTAGTTTTGAGCTGCACAACGGTGATTTCAGTTACCCTACAAAACAGATTGGTGCATTCTGCAGCTGTCAGCAGGTTACTAGCCCAGCCCCTCTCTTTGGAGGCAATAAACCATTCCATTGGCTTGGTCTCTTCTGTGTGACTTTGCCCTCAGTCTCAGGAGTTTTGTAACACTGTTAGGACACAGAATTGAGAGGCCTTATAACAGATTTGATATAATTTCTCTTTCAAGAGAGCAGCTTACCTGAGCGTCATGACCAAACACAGAAAAAGTCCTGTGTGTCTGACACATGCAGGGGTACTAATTCAAGGCTGTATTTCACTGCCAAAACCAGGGCTGTCAGTGCTTGTGAGGAGAGTGTTTTTTTGTCTTTTATTTTTGCTTGTTGGTGGTAGTAGTTTTTCCCACAGAAATAATTAAATCTGCATTACTATTGGAGACAAAGCACAGGGAGTCTTTCCTTTGCTCAAAAAGGCAAAAATAAACTACACCTGAAGAACAGAATCAGGGTGAACTGCACAGGCCAGGCTGAATTTAAATCACTTCTGCCCAGTTTCAGTGATGATTTTACATCCACATTATATAAAATAAGCTTTATGTGCAATAATCTATTGCGACTCCAAAGCAATTAAAGTGAAATCAGTATGTTTTTGTACAATGGCAACCTGCAGAGGCTATAAAATGAAACTGAAAATTGAAGTTCAAAGTACAGTACATATGCAATGGGACAGGATCATCCAACCAGCATTGTGATGTGAAGATACCATAATCATTTTCTGCTCCTGCATAGATAATGTGAAGTACTGTAACAGATGTTTCCTAAAGTTACTGGGAAGTTTTGGCTTTCTTTTGGAAATTACAGAGCTTTATATATATATATATATATATATCTTTGGTGAAGAAAAGAGACTGTGTAGCCACCTCTCCTTAGTCAGGCTTCATCAGGAATGGCAAGGCACATGCAGTGATATGGTAAGTCCAGCAGAATGTAGCTGCCTTTGAAAAAAAACAAATTTTTTAAAAAAAAAAAGCTCAGACCTCTCTCTCTTTTTAATACCCATAATAACATTATTGACCAATGCAGTCTCGGTGAAGTGAAACAGCATTTGTTTTCTTGTCTGTAACACAGGAAATCCTGCTTTTCCTACCAAATCAATGTTTCAAGATCCTCAGAAGACTGTCCCCCCCAAAATGACATGAACTTTTGTCTCTTTATCACCCTGAGTATGAACGTATGTTAGCTGGTTGTTCTAAGAGTCAGCAATAAAATGTTAAATGAATCCTTCCATAAAAGGTTGAGAAGGTGGCATAAAAGCAAAGGGATGGACATAAAATAACGTATTGCTTGAAACTGTTAAAATTTATTGACTTATTTCTAATCTCCTGATTTAAACTATTATGAAAATAAATAGCTAAATAAAATCAGGATGTTTCTAGTTTAGCTCAGAAGTAAGTTTTGTCCCTGCCCATTGTAGAGGGGTTGGAACTGTGTGATTTTAAGGTCCCTTCCAACCCAAACCATTCTATGATTCTGATTTAAAACTAAACTGTTGAGATCAGTAATAAGAGTATCTATCATGGAGATTTATACCAGTTTAGCAAAATTATTTTAAATTTACATCCGTAGTTAAGCTAGTGCTTCATTTTCATAGCAAACACAGTACTATAGGCATTTATTGTTCCCCTGAGAGAGGCTATTTTTTATATAACTTTGTTTTTAATTAGGGTGTATTTACTCATCAGAGAGTCCTTTAGCCTTCTTGGTTGTATGTATAACTTTGGGGATGTGAAAGTATGTACATCCTGAATCTGGAGAGGCAGCAAAACAAGCGCCACTTCAAGTGCATACTCAGACATGCACTGGGCTGCACTGAGAGGCTCAGTTTGGTGGAAACATCTCTGCCCTTTGACAACACCCATGCTATGCAAACAGTCTGGTCACTGGACCTGCAAGAATTTGCATGTTACTAAGTCTTACACCTTCTGGGGGATTTTTCTGCATTTTTGCAGGCTACGGGCTGGGGTTGACTGCCGCAGGTTTCTGGGGTCCCACATCCCATGCAGGACTGGTGCTGTGTGGTTTTCTGGCCACAGTGTGCAGCTGGTGTGGAAACCCTGAGTCACCTTGTACAGCTAAAACCTGTGGTAGACCAGTGGCCTTGTCCTCCACAGCTGCAAGACTCCTGCCTGAAATAACACCAGGGACCAAGCCTGCCAGCCTGTCCCTCTCTGCCAGGACTTCTCTGAGTGCGGAGGCCTTGGCTTGGATTTTGGGGCAGGGGCTCCAGAGATGACATTGCCCTTTACAGGGGAGGATGCCCTTCAGGGGAAAGATACTGTCTGGGGAGGTGAATGGGCTTTGGGGAGGACAAGGCACTTTGGAGAGAAGGAGGCACTTTGGGGATGAGGATGCTCTTTGGGTAGGGGGACTCCATTTAGGAGAGAATGGCATTGGAATGGGTTGCCCAGGGAAGTGGTGGAGTCACCATTCCTGGGGGTGTTTAGGGAAAGGTTGGACATGGTGCTTAGGGACATGGTTTAGTGGGTGATATTGATGATAGCGGGATGTTTGGACCAGATGATCTTGGAGGTCTTTTCCAAATCTAATGATTCTATGATTCTATTTGTGTGGGCAATGCCTTTTGGTGAGGCATTTGCAGGGGAGACTGTCCTTTGGGCAGGACGCTCTTTGGGGAGGAGGACTCCCTTTGGACAGGTCATTTTGAGGGGTCAGAGACGCCTTTTGATGAGGAGGACACCCTTTGCAGGGGAGAGGACGTCCTCTGGGGACAAGGTCACTCTTTGGGGACGATGTCCCCTTTCAGGGGGTACCACACACCCCCAGGCAGCCCCCCAGAGCTGGGGGGCAGGTCCATAAGCCCGGCCCCTCAGCGCAGCACGACCAGGGGCGCTCCGGGGCGGGCCCAGGGAAGCGGCGGGGCGGGGAGGCCGCGGCTCCCGCGTCCATTTTAAGGGCGGCTGCAGCGGGCGGCGGCGGGCGCGGCGCCATGGCAGGGTGGGCGCTGTGGGCAGCGGCCATGGTGCTGGCGGCGTTGCCTGCCGAGCTGGTGGCCGATACCCCGGCCAACTGCTCCTTCGCCGACCTGCTGGGCGCCTGGCAGCTCCGTGTCTGGCGGGGGGGCGGCCGACACGGCAACTGCTCCCAGGCGGGTGAGAGCGCGGCGGCCCCGTCCCGTTCCCCTTTTCCCCGCCTGGGTGGATCCGGGTGTGGGGGGTCCCGGTTGTGGGTGGGGGTCCCCTAAAGCTCGGTGGAGGGGTCCCCGAAAGCTCCGCGCCGCCAGGCCCGAAAAGCGAAACTGGCGGCGAGGAAGCGGGTGTCTGCCTCTGGTGTGTTTGCTTGCAGCCGGCCTGTTTGCTCAATTTTTTTTCTTTTTTTTTGGTCTGTTTTTCTCATCTGGGGCTATTTCTTGTAGCCCTCGGCACTTAGTTGCCAGCAGAAGCTCGCTAGCAGCGTGTTATTTAAGGTTTTCGGTTTATAATACCCGCTTTGGCAGTAGTGGGCCCCCACATGCTGCCGGTTTTGCCAGAGCCTGTGGCAGCGTGCAGAGGTTGGTGCTGAGCTCCTGACAGCTGGGCTTGAGGCAAAAAGGGGCTGATCTGAATTAAACTGTGTGAAAATTAACCTGTCTTGCTCAGGGTGACCACTGTGGCCAGCCCTGTTACAGCACTCCCCTTTTTGTTGTTGTTTTGATTTATTTTTGCATTATTCTTTTTCTTGTATATTTTGGATTCACCTAGACCTCTCTGTTTTTCTACTGCCTCATGCTGGTTTGCTTCCTCCTTCACAGCTCCAGATGTCTTTCCTCTCAGCTCAGCCTCTCCTGAAAGTGGCTCTTAACAAAGTGGCTCTCAAGTGGCAAAGTGTGTTGTTGCTCCTGGGCTACACCCATGTCCCAGGAGGCTCGCAGCTGTAAAAGCTCAAGTCGGATAACATCAGGAGAAGTAAAAATAGCATTCCTCTTGAGAGCGTAATAGTAGTGAGGAGCTATTACTTGATTATTATTTGACAGTATTATTGTAAAAGTAGTTAATGCATTGCATCTAAACTGTCTGTGTTCGTTTGATCAGACCAGGCAAGTGGCAGGTGAGAACATGGGAGGTGATACTGGACCTGGCAGGGTTTGGAGCAGTGGTGTGAGGTAGTGTGGTGGCTGATACCTGAAACCAGATGTTTCAGAGGAAGATTTGTCACTGCAGACACAGTGTCTTGAGTGACAGAGCATCCAAGTCCTACGTAGCTGTGTAGCAAGTTACATTTAAATAAGCTGATGTTTTCCTGTAACAGCTGTTTGCTACTGCTGCTGTTAGTAATTAAATGTGCAAATACTGTCTAGCATTGCAAAATGAACATGTTTGCAGTGATAGGTAAGTGAGGTCTGTGAGGCGTGTTTGCTTAATGCCTTTTTGCAGGAGGCTTTATACAGCAAGTGTATTTTAGTGTATTTTGGGAAAAAAAATATTCTGATATGCTCTTTACTCTTTCTTATTTTAATTGTAATCTTTGCAATAATGTTCTTTCTTTCTTGCAGGGCCTGTGGAAAAAACAGTACTTGTGAATCTTCAGAAGTTAGATGTGGCTCAGGATAGTCTGGGCAATTATGGTTTCTTCACTTTGGTTTACAATCAAGGCTTTGAAATTGTGCTAAACAACTACAAGTGGTTTGCATTTTTTAAGGTGAGTTAACTTGTGGTCTGCATCAGTGACTGTTGCTGAAAGGTCTTTACTTGTTTTTCTGTTTAGTTGCTGAGTGCCACAGTAGAGAAGTGAGAACGCTTGTTTCTCTTTGCCTGGATTACCAGACAAGTGGCTGTTTTTTTACATTAAGAACAATCACAAATGTTTGTCAGTGGCTGGGTAGAGAGAAAAGAGTAGAAGAGGTATTTGGAAAATCTGGTAACAATGCTGCAGCTTCTGCTTCTGGGTGTGCTTACTTCAAGTGAAGACCTTCATGAAGCTAACTTTCACAGTGGCCTGGGAAAAATAGCTTTGTCAGTTTTCTTCCTGACATCTTGCACTCAAATGAAATATCAAACGTAATTGCTTTTATCTTTCCTTAAAGATGTTCTCAAACTTGTGAAATGTACCCTCCTCACTGTAGAAAGATCATCTGTCCTCCATGTTGGAGGATTTCTAGGAGCTGTAATTCTTATGTCAGAGTAAGCCTTATATTGTCAAGGAACCTTCCTACCCCTTATAATTCTTCCTTTTTTTAAGTAATACTGTGTTCTCCAGTCCCTGTTAATGACTTCAGATCAAGCTGAAAACGACTAGTAGTCGGGATAGACTAGTGAAGACCCACTTGGTAAGGAGCACTCTGCTGGTCAGCTGAGGAATGATGTTATGAATCAGAAAGGTGGCTTTAAACAGTCTGCAGGGTGACTTGTGTACTTGGCAGACAGTGTCTGAGCAGTCCTGCTGCACAGAACATGTGAGTGCAGCCCTCAGCAGGAGCAATGAATATGTTTCTTGGTTATTTTAGAAGGTGTGATCCTGTGTTTGGTTTCAGATGAATTGATAGTAAACACCCAGGCCTTGTCCAAGCATAAAATCTCTGAACCTTGGCTAGTCTTAAGGAGGGTAAAGAAATGACTTCTGTTTCAAATTGGTTTTCTGGGAGCAATTGTGGATAGTTTATTTCACAGCAGCTATTTTCAAGTCAGTGTTGTCAGATGTTAAGAAAAGTGAGTGATCTTTTCTTCTGGGGAGCCATAGTAATTTCTATTCAGTAAAGATAAATGAAGCTCTAACTGAACTGTAACTTCCTCCATGTCTATTGGAGGCCATTTAAGTTAAAAAGAAAGGACAGTGTAGGTTGTTGTTTTAAGACTGTCAGTGGTGTTTTTTACACGTTAAAAAAAATGTAACGTTTTATGCAGAAGTTTTACTATTTTAAAACAGAGTCTTATATTTGAGCAAGAGCAAAGTTTGAGAGAGAAATACCCAAATGACTTTCTCTCATCTGTAGATATCATCAAGATAGCGACACTAAACTACCATGATACATATGCCCCAGGTTGGCAGGTGATACAACAAAAACTACAGACAGTGAAGAGTGCTCTAATTGGGCAGATTTTCCTCTGAAACTTCTCAGACAGGGACACTCTGCAAGCTTTCCTACAGTGGGGGAGTGCTCACCTGAAAAGTTACAGGAATTGCTGCCTCTGTGAGGGTAGTGGACCACTGTATGTTGTAGTAATGCCATATAAAGCCTGAATTTATGAACATCTCCAGCAGCTGGAATTCGGCAATCATTGCTGTCCTTGGTGGGTTCATAGAATCAAAATTAAGGTTGGAAAAGACCCCCAAGATCATCTAGTCCAACTGTCCCCTCTACCATCAATATTACCCACTAAACCATGTCATCTTAGGAGAGGCAGTTTGACTGACAAGTGGGAATCCTGAGGCTGATACCTTACACTGAAATGCAGTTGTTTCACAAGCCAGTAGGGTAAGCAGTTGAGGAAGTGTTGATTATCAAACTAATTCTTTAATGTGATCTGTTTAATCACAGAAACAGTGGCCTGCTCCAGAATGTTAGGCACCAACTTGAAGGCACTTTAGAGTCTCTGAAGGCTTTATTTACTACTACTTTTCACTTGTGAAATATCTTGTTGGAAGATGAGGTCTAAATCAAGTGACCGATAAGTGCTGATTTAGTCTTCCTTGGCATCTATGAAAAGGAAGTACTCTGATAAGAGTGCTGTTAAGCAATATATCAAAAATAGTAGAATGCCCCCAAAAGGGGGCGAAAGGGATTATGAGAATTCTAGGAGGTGTAACTAAAGAGTGGCTAAGGATACTTGGTTTGTTCAGCTTAGAACGGACTGAGAAGTGACCTCGTTGCTGTCTATAGCTTCCTAATGAAGGGAAGCAGAGAAGAGAGGTAATGATCTCTTTTCTCTGGTGACCAAACAATAGGATACAAGGGAATGTCATGAAGTAGTGTCAGGCAGGGGTTGTTCAGATTGGTTATTAGGAAAAAATTCTTTACTGAGGTGGTGGTTGGGTTCCTAGAACAGGCTCCCTAAGGAAGTGGTCATGGTCCTAAGCCTGTCAATGTTCAACAAGTGTTTGGACAATGCTCCTTGATATTATCCAACTCTTAGGTTCCCCTGTGGAGCTATGAGTTGGACTTGATCCTTGTGGGTCCCTTCCAAATGAGGATATTCTGTGATTCTATGACTTAGTTGTCATAGAATAATTTGGTCTGAAAGGAACTTCAGGACATCTTAAGATCCAATTTATTCAAAAACAGAGTCAAATACATGTCTGAGTATTAGTAATGCATGTTACCTTGCATTTCATGAGCGTGAATGTGTCTTAGTCTTTTGTAGGTAAAAGGGTTCATTGTTAGTTTTGCAGTTGCTTTTGATATTGAGAAATCGGAAGCTTGTTTGTCCCATTGTTTAGTGGTAGGGATTCCATCAGCTAGATGTGCTTAATTTGAAGACTTGTTTCCTTAAAAATTACAGAGAGGATTAGAGCCCAAGTCATTTACCCTCTGTATAATCTTTCATTCCTGTTATTGCTGTAAAAGAAACCACAGATTACCAAAATGGAAGAGCAATGGCTAAAGAAGCATGAGGAAATAGAGCAGCACTTAGTAAATGCATTTTTTTTTCCTGCAGACAGCTAGTTGACTTTGGGCAAGAATTTGTCATACTGATCGTCACCAAACTTATTTCACAATTGTCAGTGGGCACTAGAGTAGAAATAGTTCTTTACAAGCTGCCTGACCTTATGACATATATTTTTTTTTATAATCCAGTCAATGTTGTATTACATATGAAATAGAAATACAAAATATCTAGTCCTGATAAAAACTGACAACGTTTTTTTTTTTTTTCCCTCAAATGCAATTTACACTCTTCTAGGATTGATTCCATTGTCATCTACTATAAAACTTTCTACTATAAAGCTTCTAGGGGAAAATAATATACTCAGTTCAGTGCACACTTAGGATTTTTTTTTTTTTTGAGGAATGATTGCTTATTGTTTAAAATAATCCTAAAATTGCACCTGAAATAACTTAACCATAGCAGATTTCATTTGCTTAGTGATGGTCATAATCTAGCAGTCCTTGGAGTAAAATAGGGTGAACTAGAAAGCTAATTAGAGATGCCCTTCCTACCTGGAAATGGAGCAGTGGAGCAAGAGGAAAGCATGAAAGCCATTTCTTAGAATATTGCTTAGCCTTGATTACTATTTAGAATGTGGTAAGTCGTTACACACAGTCCCTTTGGAGTTCATGGAAGGGAAGAATTATCAGTCTGTTAGCACTCTTGCTTTATAGCAAGTAGATACAGAACTATTATGTCTAATACAGAGTAATTGCATATTGGTTTTTGCTACTTGATAAAATTACTTAGTTTTACTCTGAAATAACTTTCCAATTTACTCACTGTTCTGGAGTTACAGATTCTGGTTTGACCTTTCTGGTTCATGAACAGTTTGATTTTGATTTCCAAAAGAAAGATCTCATATTTATGAGTTACTTTGGAAGAGAAATGTAGTTTATCCTAGCATTTCAATAATTTAGACTATTTCCCACTTTTAAAATGCTTTTTTTTTTTTTTTAATATTTCAGTTGTTATAATGCGAAAACACAGAAAATAAAACTCTGAGGCTGGTCTCATACCATCCTTTAAGACTTCTGCTCTTCTGAAAATGCTTACAGAGCAGCCATAATACAAAGTTTGCACATCTCCTTTCATGGCTGTGGGTTTGGGCTTGTCAGGAAAGTATTCATTGTTTAAAGTTTGCTCATAAATTTGAAGCTCTGTTTGCTGCACTGAAGTTAAATTATGTGGCTGAAAACCCAATTGTAACAGAACAGATAAAAAGTATCCTGACTTACTTACTATGATGCTTTAGCACTTTCTTCATATTCTGCCATTGAGTTGAAGACAGAGATGCTGGGCTAAATGAAGAGTGGTATTTCAGCCAATACAGTACTTCATGTGTCTCAAGCATAGAAGTTCAACAAGGTACTAGCTGAACTTGCAGTGTATTTTTGCTTAATGTTAAAGAATCAAACTTTTAATAACTAAAAACAATGCTGTGGGCATGTCTAAACTGTGGCTTTAGCAGAGCTACTGTACTGTATCGGTACAGTCTGTTTGATAATGCACGTTTCAGTTAGTTTTTCTAGTAGTCTTTAGTTCTTGTGACTTACTAAACAGCCACATACTCAAACTTTTGTAGGACCTCACAGACTTTACAAGCTATTTGTTCTTTCACTAGGAGACTATGGGCAAATGACTTTCAACACAAAAGGAGTGGATTGGGTGAGCTCACCAATGCATTTGTTTTCCGCAGATTGCTTTAATAGAATAAGTGAATAAGCGCTAGTGGTATTTTACTTCTAACTATTCTTTTGCATAGACTTGTCTATCTAGACTTTCCAAGTTAAATGCAGTTTTTTACTGGATTCATGCATTCGGCTTGTCACAAGTCATGGATACTCCGCTTGGTGTTTGTTTGCATCACACGACTTGTTTGTTTATGGGATTGCTCACTTCTTATTTAATGTGTGCTGCTGAAACAGCACACATGCTGAACTTGGATGTGAAGTAAGTGTGCCGACTCCTGGCAGAAGCCTTAGCTTGTGATTCTGCTGGATAATGTAAGGATTCTGTATGGCTACACAACATGCAAGGCTGTAAAGTGTTTCTCAAGTGATAGCAATAGTGGAATAGTATAAAAAGCTAGAGTGAGTCTGAAAGGAAGATTGAGGCCTATTTGTTTCAATCATTTGATGTGTGATAAATATTACAGGAGACTGCTGCTTTGGAGAGAGAGAGGGATAGAGAGAGAGTCTTGTAAAAATCTTAGTTTGTCCCGTAAGTGGTATTATGGATGTGAAGGGTGGACCATTTATTTGGTGGATAAGGAATTGGCTCGATGGTGGCACCCAGAGAGCAGTGGTCAATGATTCTGTGTCCAGGTGGAGGCTGATGACGAGTGGTGTCCCTCAGGGGTCTGTCCTGGGACTGGTGCTTTTCAATATCTTCATCAATGACATAGGAGATGGGATCAAGTGCACCCTCAGCAAGTTTGCAGACATCATGCTGAGTGGTGCAGTCAATACAACAGAAAGAAGGGATGCCATCCAAAGGGACCTGGACAGGCTGGAGAAGTGGGCCCATGTGAACCGCACGAGGTTCAACAAGACCAAGTGCAAGGTGCTGCACCTGGGCTGGGGCAGCCTCAGACATGAGTACACCCTGAGAGAAGTACTCGTTGAGTGCAGCACTGCGTAGAAGGACTAAGGGGTTCTGGTAGATGAAAGAATCACAGAAATGTAGGGGTTGGAAGGGACCTCGAGAGATCATCGAGTCCAACCCCCCTGCCAAAGCAGGTTCCTTAGAGCAGTGCCAGAGGTGTCCAGACGGGCCTTGAATATCTCCAGAGAAGTAGACTCCACAACCTCCCAGGGCAGCCTGTTCCAGTGCTCTGTCACCCTCATCGTGAAGAAGTACTTTCAGATGTTGATGCAGAACTTCCTGTGCGCTATCTTGTGGCCATTACCCCTTGTCCTGTCCCCACAAACCACTGAAAAGAGGTTGGCCAAATCCCTTCGTCTCCCACACCTCAGGTATTTATAAACATTGATAAGATCCCCTCACAGTCTTCTCTTCTCCAGGCTGAACAGACCCAGGTCTCTCAGCCTTTCCTCATAGGGAAGATGCTCCAGGCCCCATATCATCTTTGTTGCCCTCCACTGGACTCTTTCCAGGAGAGGCTCAACATAAGCCAGCAGCATGTGCTGGCAGCCTGGAAGGCCAACTGCAGCCTGGGCTGCATCAACAGAGAGAAGGGTTCAGCAGGTGGAGGGAGGGGATTGTGCCCCTCTCCTCTGCCCTAGTGAGGCCCCACCTGGAGTGCTGTGTCCAGGTCTGGGGCCCCCAGCACAAGAAAGATGTCGACTTGTTAGAGCGGTTCCAGAGGAGGGCTACAAAGATGATCAGAGGGCTAGAGCACCTCTCCTATGAAGAAAGGCTGAGAGAGCTGGGGATGTTCAGCCTGGAGAAGAGAAGGCTCTGGGGTGACCTCATTGCAGCCTTTCAGTACTTGACGGGGGCTTACAAAAAGGATAGGGAAGGACTCTGCTTGCGTAGATAAGCATAGGACAAGGGGGGAATGGTCTTAAACTAAAAGAGGATAGATTTAGACTAGACATTAGGAGGAAATTCTTCACTGTAAGGGTAATGAGGCACTGGCACAGGTTGTCCAGAGAAGCTGTGGATGCCCCATCCCTGGAGGTGTTCAAGGCCAGACTGGATGGGGCCTTGGCCAACCTGATCTAGTGGGTAGCATCCCTGCCTATGGCAGGGGGGGTTGGAGTTAGATGATCTGTAAGGGTCCTTCCAACCTGAGCCATTCTATGATGATTGTACTATTTCTGACTTCTGAGTTGTACTTAAGGGAAAAAAAAAGGCTTTTTCGTATTAAAATGTTACCACCACTCCAGTTGAAAGAGATAGATTATAGACTATTCCACTACACAAGGTACTAAGCTTTTTCCAGACTTTCTTTGACATTTCCCTCTTGCAGCTTTTCCTCTATTTCCCACCACACCCAAATCTTTTTAAAACTAAGGAATTCTTGATGAAATAAGCAATCCAGACAATGATAGTAATTAAGGATAGTAATCCTTTCTTTCCTGTTTGGGAGATTTAAAACTGAAAGACAATTTTAAACAATTTTACCAACACTAGAATTACATTTAGGTTATGTCATGATGACCTACACAAGCAAGACTTTAATATACCAAAAAGCTTACCTAGGTTCAGGTATCTAATAGCAAGCCTTGAAGTTGAGGTACATGAAATCTTCTGAGGTTAGGATTGGAATTGTTTAGCTAACTTCTGGCATTAGATGAAGTCATGTGAGATGTCTCACTAGAAAAAATAAGTGTTTGAAATGGAATTCAAGTTTCATGTTTTCAAGTCTTAGAATTTGAACCGTGAATATAGTTTGTCTTTTCTACAGGATTTGTTCCGATACAGTCAGATTATGTTGGATTGAGTGTACTTGAAGCTGCAAACGTGAGCATTGGCTGATGAACCTGTCATACGGCATGGCTGCAGTGGTCTTTTATCACTTTAATAAAAAAAATAGAAAAAAGAGGAAACCGTGTTTGTAAGACTGCAGAGGAAGTGGATTCAGTAGTAGTTCAGCAATTGCTGGTGGTCACAGCTGCATGGCTGTTATCCTCTGAAGCACGTTGTTCTGCTGGGAGTTCTGTAGCTGTGCTGGTGTGCCAGCAGCTCTGGTAGTTCAGCACCATAATTCATATGCAGCTGAGCTGGTGATTGTGCAGCCAGTGGTGCTGCACTGGACTAGCACTCCTGAAGTTGCTCATGCCTCTGTCTGCCTGTGCTTTGAGCAGGCATAGCCAAAGCAGATCCTCTAAAACTGGTGCTCTCAGATTTGCTAAATCTAACCTTGTCAGAGTTCTTCTCTGATCTGAGTATGAAATCCTACTTGTGGTTACCAATGAAATACTGATCTAATTGCGTACCCTTTAGTAGTAAGCAGTTGGTGTCATTCTTATGGCAGCAATGACTTTGCAATCTCAGTTTAGCTCTTCTAATGTGTGGCTCATTTGGGAGTTAGCTGATTCTAGGAATTAAGCACAAATGCTGTTTAATGACAAATGTTGTTTAACAATGGACAAACAAGGCGAGTTGTAGTTTCAATTTGCAATTTGGCTGATAACTCACTACCTGTTTTCTCAGTGTGGATAAGTCCTAAATCTGTTCTGCTTGTTAAGAATTAATATTTCCTGCATGCTAGACAGGATCTGTATCTGAATGGTATAGAAAGCAGGCCTGTTCCTTGAGTATTTTTCAAATATTCAGCTTCAAGGCCAGTGGTCATCAAGAATGGTTGTGCATAGTCTTGTTTAAATCTAGGTGATTCTGTGTAATTCTAGGTGTGTTAGGTCACCCTGTTTGGCAAGGGGGTGGTTGGACTAGGTGCTCTGCAGAGGTCCCTTCCAACCTCAACCATTCTGTAAAATCAGGCAGCTTTTAAGAAAGGCGAGTAGGTATTCATTTACGCTATCGTGTAGAACCAAATAAAGTGCTTTCACAGTAACTTACTGATGCAAAGTCAGTAACTTTTTGTTTGTGTATGTATATTTCAGTAATGGTGTTGTGAGGAGGGTATTTCTCAAAAGTTATCTCTGGACCTTGCCCTTGTATTTGGCCAAGTGTAGTTCTGCCTCGTATTGTGAAATCTCTTTCTTCACAGTAAGATGGGATGAACAGAACAAAATAACAGCTCAGCCTTTTAGTGCCTGATCAACAACCATGCTTGTTTTTCTAGACAAGCACGGATTTAGATGTGATGCCTCTGCAACCTCCAAACTGGGGACAAAGTAAACTCCCATTGTTCTAAAACAGTCAGAGGATTAAAACCTTTAATTTTATGCTTCTGATTGATAGACTTAATTATTTCATTGTCTTCTCCTTCAGTTTTCCTATAGAACTGTCATAGTCACAAACTTCCCAGTGCACAAACTTGCTCTGTGGTCTATCTTGAGGCGTTTCCATTGCTGTAAGCCACCATCTTTTTCACTGAAGAGGCTGAGCAGCATTTTGTTGAAATACAGCTCCAAATCCATATACCGTTTGTACATATGAAACTTGAACAGGATGAGATTTAATGAAGTCTCCTTGGATTAGGAAAGTTGGATTTCACTGAAGTAATCTATGATTAGAAAAGTAAAGGTAAAGCTTTTGTAGTACGAATTTCCAAGTTTAGGAAACTTTTCATGCAGCTGGGTAGCATGTTAGTTGTAGGTTTCGTATGCAGAAGTACTTCACTGAATAGATTCATTTATTGTTATTCTTCAGTAGTGGAATGAAGACCCATGGCAGAATAAGGAAGCGTTAGGACTTGGGAATTCATGCTTTAGTAGCACTCTCCTCACCCCCCCAATTCCTATTGAGTTGCACTCAATGGGTCATCCTTTTCTTACTGGCTTATTTTGGTAGCTCAGGTGAAACTGGTTCTTTGTGCTCTTTCACCACAGTTCAGACTTCAAGCAGTTGCAAAATGTCCCACCTTCAGCTGTGACTTCTAAAAGAGAAATGCTCTAATTTGCCCTGAGACGTTACTATGTGAGGAAACCTGCCGTTCTCCCTGCATTTACTTTTCAGGCTGCCATGGGTCTTGGTTTCTTCTAACATTTGCAGCAGTCTAGGGTTACTTTTGATTAGATATAGACGTGGTGCAAGAATCCACAGGGGCCTTGAAGAGAAGAATAAATGTTAAGATGTCTGTTACACTTTATCTAGAAAGTTTACTGTTCAACCCAAAGAATTACTGTGCATTAGTTGATACAAGTACTAATACGTGGTTTGATGTTAAAGGTGCAAGTCACAGTCCTTTAGCAAGTTGATAAAGATTGTTTTGTTTTACTTGCCTGATGTTCTCTTCATGCTTTCTTTTGAAATCAAAGATGATGGTTGATCTAGAATGTTTGGCCACTTCCTCTGAAACAGAACAGAAAGCATCTGGGTGGGTAGGGACCATTGGTATGTTAGCAAGTGCATGTATTTAACACAACATAACCTCTTCACATTACAGTATAAAAAGGAAGGCCAGAAGGTAACCAGCTACTGTAATGAAACTCTACCAGGCTGGGTACATGATGTACTTGGCCACAATTGGGCTTGCTTCAGTGGACAGAAGATTTCCTCATCTCTCTCAGATGTTCATGTAAACCAGCTACCTCTCCAGAAACCCCAAGGAAGGTAAGCAACAGATAAGTGACCTTTCACTGGATAAAATATTTGGTAACTGTGCTTCAGGTTTCAGCAGAAACCATATGGATCGATTCTTTGGCTGGGGATGAAGCTAATGCCAGTGATAATGTTGGAATAAACCATGAATGTACAAAGACAGGGGAGGCTGTGCCAGTCATATCACACAGATGCTCCTTCAGTCTGTGTTTTCCTGCAGTTACCGTTGAAGCCCAATTACAAAACAGGCATGTCTAAAAGAGATGGTTGTATCCTGCCAGTTATAGCCTGTCTTAAATTTCAGAAACCTTGCTTTGATCCAATGATTGCGTATCTCCTTGTTAATACATAGCAGAAGACTCTTCCAGAATTAGAGCCTTCTCCATATTTAGTGTGGAGATTTCAATCCCAGTCCTTTTCTTATCATGCTATTTCATTTCTTGTTTGCAGACTTTCAAGCAGACGCTATGTGCACAACTTTGACTTCGTAAATGCTATCAATACTCAACAGAAGTCCTGGAGAGCAACAAGATACAAGGAGTATGAGAATCTTGCCCTGGAAGAGCTAACTAGGAGAGCTGGGGGTCTCTATTCCAGGACTTCAAGGTACTGCAGCCTTTTGCTTTCTCATAAAGCTACATCCACTGCTGCCGAAAATCTGCTTATATTTATCTTCACCTTTCCTAGCTGGGTTTTGGCTTGTAGTTCAGATGTTTAATGTTTCAAGCCCTTCATCTCACTTTCATAGAGTGCCAACATATTTCACCATTTGAATGACTGTTCTTAGCATCTGTTGTCTCAAGCAGTTGTGACAAATGGGGTTACCCACCCTTTAATCTTGCCCAGTAACTTGCTAGTGTGTTCATACCCACAGAGAAGTAGGGACAGTGTTAGCTGCAATCTCTCACACCTGTCTACCCATCAGTAGTTTGCCATAGCCTCGAGCCTGTGCATGACAGTCTTCCTGGTTCTCCTAGTTCATAATTGCAATTAAAAAGCAGTATTCTGTTACTAAACACAAATAATAAGGTTTTTCTGAGGGAAGTTCTTGGTTACTTTGGCAACTGGCCTTGCCAGCAGCCAGGGTACTCGCTGCTGGGAGTGTAGTGAAGTAGAATGAAGTAGCCTTGTGAGTATATTTAAGGTCTTGCAGGTCACATGACAGAGTTGCAATAAGAATGGATGCATGGTCCTCCTTTATATCATTCATTAATGTGAGAACTAGAGTTCTTTGATTCAGAGTTTCCCTTTGGGTATTTTACCTTTATATTTTCGCATTTTCCACTTTAATACTGCTGTGGGTAGAATGCTACTGATTCTTCCAAGCTGTGTCAATTACATGTTTTTGGAAGAAGTTCATACAATACAGTAACTGACTTGCATTGGAGGATTGTGGAGATGATCATGATGTCATTTATAGACAGATGTTTCCTTGTAGGTGGTGTTAAATACAAAAACCTCTTTGGAAACTGTTGCACCACGCAGTCCTATGACAGTGTTTTGCCCTGCTAATGCTCTCAGAACAGGCTCCAGTGCCTGGTGTTTGTGAATGGCACTTGATGCACGACGTATGGGACAAGCATCAGGTTGCGAATGCCGAATGCAGGGAGCTCTTGGCTTGCTGATACATGAGCATCACTTGGCTGCAAGTGGTAAATGAGGACAAGTAGCACTTAGTGCTGCTTTAATAGTCACAGTAAAAACTTGCTCCAGGGAAGTCTCTTGGGCAAGTGGGACTGCAGTTATTGAAGTGTTGGTGTAAGCCATGACACCGTGTCTGCAATTAAACAGTCAGTAGTTGCTGTCAATGCATGCTGCCGAGGCGAGGCGCCCTCTACAGATGGAGATTCTGTATACCTGGTTGTAGAAGAGAGATCAAATAGCTGTTGCAGAACTACATTGCTATGGTTGCTGAGAGTTACCTTAGTGCTTCTGATTAGTTCAAAAGTATTTGACCTAACCAGTTTGTAGATGCTTCATAATACAGTTCACTCTGGGAGGGATTTAAGTAGGTCTTGCATCCTGCTGAAACTAATCTTTTGAGATTGACGCCCACTCAGCATAGATGGAGACTATTTCAAACCACTTAGTGTGAAACTAAGCGACCAGTAGAAGCTGGAAGATGACAACAGTGTTACATGATTGTTTCCTTACCTACTGTGATATGTTACTAAGAAGTATATTCTCTCTTTTTTTTTTTCTTTTTTAGACCAAAGCCAGCACCTCTAACACCTGAGTTACTCAAAAAAGTTGCAGGCTTACCAGAATCCTGGGACTGGAGAAATGTGAATGGTGTCAATTATGTCAGCCCTGTTCGGAATCAAGGTCAAACAAACAAACAAACAAAAACCTCTGGATGAAATGCTCTAGAGCTCCTTAGATATACTCTGTATCCTGCTGTTAGCAAGATCTTACCTCACTTTTTTTAGTGTCCTGTAGTTGATAGATGGCATCTTTACTATGAGTAATTTGTGGAAACTGGGTGGAGTCCTGGCTGGCAACACTTTGCCAAAATAGTAGGTGCTAGTGGTGGCAGTGCTGTTATCCAAACAACAGGGTCTTTTGCTGGAGTGAAAGCCGACAACCATAGTGCTCTGCATAAAGACAGCTGTCAAGACTTGTCCAGATAGTCACAGTCATGGCTTTCTGCATGCTGACAGAACTGATGTATGTTTAATTCTTTACTTAATTCCTTCTGATGGCAAATTAGCACACAGCTTTAATGAATAAATCCATGAAAATTGTTTATGCTGCCCCCAAATCGTATCACTATGTTAACTTTAGGAGTTATTTAAATGGCTAGTTGAAAGAAGAGCTGTTGGTTGCTATGAAAAATATGTATGCTGATAGATATATAATACCTGTGGAAAAACAATGTGTTAAACATACTAAAATGGTGTTCTTCTATTCTATAGGCAGTGCTTTTACAGCATTGTGATGCAAGATACCTTTTCTACCTCTTAATTAGACACCTATACACTGGAAACCAGGTGTGGACTAAGTTAATACGTCCCTTTCGTATATTTACAAACAAATTTGCATATGCTGGTAGTTATCCAGTTACAGCTTTTAGTGGAACAGAATACATTCCCCACCACCATGCTAATGCTACGTAAATTACTGGTCCTTGATTTATGGTTTAGTTCTTCTGTCAAATTCTGCCAGCTAGTTTCCTGGTAGCAAAAGTATAGAAAGGCTCGTGCATTCTTTGTATAATACCTCAAGATGTGGCAGGCTTCATGCAACTAGAATTGTCTCGTATTGTAATACTTACTGCTAAGATGGTAGCATCCCTACTATATAGTCAAAGCTGACTTATCAGGTTGCTTATAGAGCATTAATGGCCTCTTTAAGCCAAGAAACTTGTCTTCTAGAAGATAGCCCTGTCATTGTTTATCAAATTTACTAGGGGAAGAGGAGGGAAACGTACAGATTTTGTTAGCCTTAGAGTTCCAATTTCTATGAGTTTCTGTAAGCTTTTTTTTGCAGATCCAAGTACATGGAAAGCCTGGTCAACTGATTCTTCACTAGGTGCCCTTCTTACCCCTCATCATTTAACAACCCTTCATGTTGAGTGAGTGGAATCTGATATGGCCGAAGCTTTAGTTGACTCTGGAAGAGAATTTCTAGAAAGCCTCAGTAAAGCAGCTACTCTTGCAGCTATGTTGACTCTGCTGATAGTGTAGTTTTCACATTAAGAGCCTCACAAACACCCCTGTGGTAACAGTTTAAAAAAAAAAAATAGTAACTGCCCCTACAGACTTTCAGGTTGAAATAACTGCATTTGGTGTGCAAAGTATGCCAAAAATACAAGAGTTTTCTGCAGCACAGCCCATCTTGTTTGCTGTGACTGTACGATGAGTGGGAGGTACCTTTCACTGCTTCAGTTAGCCCTGCTGGGCAAAAAGTATTCTTGTTCAGGCTGATTTTTGCCCCTTTTCCTCAGAGATGCATCTAACTGAATAAAGGTGCAATTTCGAAGTCTTGCTTTTGTAATAGCTCTGCTTTTACACACCTACACAGTTCAGGAAAAAGTATTTTGTTTTGTTCCTCATGCCTCCCTCCTTTTCATAGCTCTGCAATACTTGACTTTCCAACTGTCAGAAAACAAAAGGAAATCGGGCACCTTGGTGACAATCAGTAGATAAAATAGGACCTCATCCAAGTAATTGTCCTTTCCTGTGATGTTTGTTATTCTACTTCCAAAGGCGTTTAATGTGTTACAGAAAGTTTCTAGGGAGTGAAGAGGCCTAAAACTAGAAGCAATACTAAATTTTGATTCAAAGGTAGGGAGACTTAGCTCACTGCCAGGCAACAGAAGGGAGATGTAAGTGTCTCTGAAAAGCCAGCGTACAAATAGATGTTCTTGGTAAGTAAGGGGAATGGGATGAATCCATTATATCAAACCCAGTATTCACACCACTAGACACTCCAAAGTGAGTTATTTTATGGGTAGTTCTAGAGGTGGAATACTTTCAACAGAAAGTTACAGCATTAAATACATGGATAGGCTGAAATAATCTAGAACAATATCAGTATTCACTTAAAATAGTTCACTGTCCCTTAGCAAATGTGCAACGTAAAAGGTTATAGTCTGAGGCAGTAGGTTGTGAGCCTTCTCTGCTGTAACATGGTCTCTGTAGCTGCATTTTGTGTGAATAGCATGGATGTTAAATGATATTGCTGAAAAGCACTCAGGAGCAATATATCATCTCTTATTCTGGAATAAATTCAGTGTTTCTTAAAAAGTTGCTAAAAGTGTTTTGAACAGAACTGCTTACATGCTTAATAGCTAAATGTATATTTAAAGTTCTTGTGCTGTCAGTGTTCAACTTCTAATCACTTTAAGACGGTCTTGCAGGTTTTGACTCTTCTCAGTGCACTCAAGTAATAGCAGTACCCGAATGCAGGTGACTCAACTTGTTTATGTTACTGTCTGCTCTTCATGTTTTTTTTTTTTCTGTTTCTCTCCTCAGCTTCATGTGGTAGCTGTTATGCGTTTGCCTCCATGGGCATGCTGGAAGCAAGAATACGTATCCTCACAAATAACACTCAGAAACCAATCTTTAGTCCCCAGCAGGTTGTGTCTTGCAGCCAGTATTCTCAGGGTAAGTACACTAGTGTATATGAAGTTAACTTTCAATAATAATGACACTGCAGAAGTATATTAATAATTTCCACACCTTTCTGTGACCTGTTATTCTGACAACAGAACCAAGTCACCTGGCAGACTATATTTTAGTACTTGTTTTGAAAGATACTAAATATTCCAGAGTTGTCAGCCCACCTTGCATAGAGGTGGCATTGAACCAAGAGTTCATGGCCCCACACTAAGGATGTTATTGGATTTTAAGTAGATCTACCTGAGAGATGGAGAACAGAGATCGAAGGAACAGGGCTGAAAACACATCTAGGTTCCAATGCATGCCTAGAAAGAGGAACCAAATATCCTAAAAGCATATTCAGAGAGAAGGAACATATGGGGAGGGGGAGATGAGCAAAAGCAATGACTAAGGCTTCAAATTTCCAAAGGAAGGATGGTACCCAGTATATGACAGCTTTTTTACAGCATGTAACTAACTTCTGTTCCTGATGGGGTGTCAGGAGCAAATGGATGAGGAGGTGGTCCATGCATTTGTGTACCTAGTACAGCTCCAATGTGCTCTGAATTTTATTTTGTGTGTTTTAGAAAGATAGCTATATCTAACTGGAATACTAGGATTATCAGAGTCACTGCAGCTTGTGTTCAATACTGTAATCTGTAAGTGTTCCAAGATTTGAGTAGGAAATTCTCCTACATCAAATAACTCTGCAAGGGAATTAACCAGATATTTTTTTTGTTTAGGTTGTGATGGTGGTTTCCCATACCTCATTGCTGGGAAATATGTCCAAGACTTTGGTGTGGTGGAAGAGGACTGCTTCCCTTACACAGCCCAAGATTCTCCATGTCTGTTCAAGCGTAGCTGTTACCACTACTACACTTCTGAGTACCACTATGTTGGTGGTTTCTATGGTGGCTGCAATGAAGCCCTGATGAAACTCGAGCTTGTTCTGGGTGGGCCAATGGCTGTTGCCTTTGAAGTTTATGATGATTTCATGCTTTATAAAGAGGGAATCTACCATCACACTGGGCTGAAGGATGACTTCAACCCTTTTGAACTGACTAATCATGCTGTCTTGCTGGTGGGCTACGGTAAAGACCCCAAAAGTGGTGAGAAGTTCTGGATTGTCAAGAACAGTTGGGGCACCTCATGGGGAGAAGATGGTTACTTCAGAATCCGCCGTGGCACGGATGAATGTGCAATTGAAAGCATTGCAGTGGCTGCAACTCCTATCCCAAAACTATAAATGCAGAAGTGTTCATCCAGTGCCTTTGTCCGAGAAGCAAATTCCCAGCCATAAGAACATACCATTGTGTTTTTTTAAGAGACTATGATTGAAATCTGTACCCTAGCTTAAACACGAGAGCTTTAATAAAATTTTCCAGAACAGAGACAACAGTTTTCCTGGGAGAGAGTATGAATACTGTAAGCTCTTCTGTGTGTACTGTAGGCTTCCTCTCTGGAATCTGACAGTAGATCACCTAGAATGCAATTGCCATTTTGCTAACAGTGGTGATAGTTATTCATCATTTGATAAACCTTTTTATTTCAGTCACCATTTGCATTTTCTTCCATGGAAAATCTTGCAGTTCAGATATCAGAGGGAAGCAACTGCTATGATAATTTGCAGCTACTCTGAAAGGACACTGTAGTGCCTTATTTCTCAGAAATCATGAAGTCACTGCAATTTAGAACTTAAGTGTGCACTGGGGAGAGAGTGGGCAATTTCATTGATTAAAAGGAAATTTTAAAGCTTTAAGTGTCCTGCAAAAGCTGCAAGTTAAATCCTTATGACAAAAATCAATTCTGTGTTTTGGGCTGTTACTAAATGTTCCAGTTCCAGATTTTATTGCTGTGCTTTGCAATTGATCATCTCAGAGTTCAATAAAAAATACCCCATTCCAATAGGAGTTTGTACTTGTGGAATTAGTTAGTTCTTTATTTCTGTGACCTATCCTAAGTTTTGAACTTGTCAAGAACTTGTTCCTTTAGCAGGATGTAAACTGATGGGGAAGGAGGATAAGAGGAGAGATGAACTAAAAATCATCCAAGTGAGACCAAGGTTCAGCAACACAGGCAAAGTTGGCAATGCCAAGCAAGATTGTCCAGGAGCCTGGTAGTCCTTGCTGTGGATAAGGGACAACTTGTTAGTTGGAACTGGCTAGTTCCCCAGTAATCTCTGTTCATCTCTTGCCTTATTAACTTTAAATATGCAGGGTAGAAGAATGGCATTGAGGAGGGGGTTGCAACACTTGGAATGAGCCATTTCTTTCTAGATGAAACTTAACAACAGTACTTAGGTATTGCAGTACTGGTCTTTGTTGTTCCCATCAGTAGGTATGAGTGGCTTACAGGTGAGGAGACCTTGTTTCTTGAGTAGAAGATAACTTCGGTAATCTGCTACAACAACTAATAACTAAAACAGTATTTTATATATATATATGTATAAAATACATCCTTGTTTTCCTTTTTTTTTTTTTTAAGGGCATGGGGAACTTTATAAATGCATTGCTTGTCTGTTTGTAATCAAAATGTTTCATTTAACTTAGGTGGGAAGACTCTCTTTTACTTCAAGAACTTGACTCAAATTTGCTTTTACTGAGGAACAGGGGAAGAATGGCTTTGTGTTTTTGGCTGTTCTTTTTGAACCTCCCTGCCAAAAAGTATCAAACCATGTTAATGAGATTCTCAAGAATAGTTTATATTGTCTACTGGATCTTACTAGCTGAGGCAAGTGGGGGTGGGAGAGAAGAGCAGGGCACTTTCAACATGTTCCTTCCCACCTTCCCACTTGGGTTATGTGATAGTGCTGCAAAACTGGGCTATGTCCTGTAATAACTTAATGCTGTGGTAGGGGGTGCATTACACCAGGAGGATATGTAGTTCTCCCACACAACTATTTGCCTGAAACGCACAACCATGCATACATTTTCTTTTGTGTTCTATTCCGATTTCCTCCCATACTAGTGCTTTCCCTGGGAAAAATGTTGCTGGGGTGGGGGGAGGCAATACTGCTCTCCTTTCCCCTTTTGTGGAACAGGGAGAGGGATGGCAGGGGTTGCTTTCCCTAAGCAATCTATGCATGGTTTGTGTCTGCTGTGTTACCATGCATAATGAAGTGGTGTGATAGTTCATGTGCTGATAAACAACTCTCAGTAGGTCACCCAACAACCTTTAAGCAGGGATTGATTTGAGTTACAGTAATAAAACTAAAGCTGAAAATTGCTTGAAACAAAGCAATCAAGAATGAAAGAAATTGTTGCCTGTGCTGTCATTATGGAAGACAACAATACTGGCCGTACTGCAATGCCAGCAGTGTGCTGCCTGCTATATTGGTGTTAAAACTCCACAGCTTGACCTAATTTGGATGACAGCTTTTCTGTATGTATGCAGCCATGTTGACACAAGTATAAACTCTTATGAGGTACAGAAGATGGTCTTCTATGTGTAAGTGATCTGCAGGTTTGTTCTGTCACCTGTGAATGCCAGTAGGTTCACTACACGGGTACAATGCATTTTGAATGTCAAAGAGCAATCTTCCTGAAGTTACAGCTTTGCATGGAGGTGCTAGGATCTTGGATTTCTTTAATATCTCTGGTATTAAGGAGATTAGTTTGAGAACAGATATAAAAGCTAGGTCATCCTTATTAGTTTTACAGTGCATCAGCCATTAGAAATTGGATCCTAATTGACTCATTATCACCAAACTACTGCTGACACTTGTAGCATTATTAATATAAAGACCTGCTGTTCACCATACCTTTATTCATGTTAGCTACATGTGTTTTAAAAAATATTATATCTTCTTCTGTTAGAAATTCCTGTGTCTGTCTATATACCTGTCACTGCTTTTGTGTGACAGCTGCACTGATGCTAACTTGAGGATGGGAGAGTTTTCAGAGCTGTCTGTCACCATTGCTGCCCCCGACAGCTGTCATCAGATGTACTTCTTTGCCTCTGGCTGACTGCAGTATGAGAATGTCCCTCTTTTCTGTATTTCAAAGTTGCACAGAGAAATGTCAAGCAATCAGCCTGATGGAGCTGGCTATGTGGCCAACATGACATATTTGGATTCTCAACTTTTATTTGGGATTGTGAGGCTGAGCACAGAAAGAACATTATGGAGCCAGATGCTGAAAAACAGAGATTTTTCTTCGCTAGTGGCCAAAAGAAATGCAACTGCAGAAGTCGATAAACCTTTTCGTAACGGTGGCCGTGGCACAGTTTCCCATCCTGGCTTGCAAAGAGCAAATCCTTCTGGTATCCTTCCAGGTCCTCAGAAGTGGAGAAGTGTTGGGTAAGCTTGGCTCTAAGTACAGAATATAGCAAATAAGCTGCTACCCACAAAATAGACAAAATGAAGAGGTATATGACTTTGCAACTCCAATTCATGTTTTCTAAGAGACTGTAGTTTGTAGCACTTCTACCTGCATTATCTGGGGTAGCTCGAAATGGGGAAATAAAGAACACATTTGACAAATAGGTCTTGCAGTGAACAAGTATCTATTTAACTTATCAAAGGAAAGGATAAAAATTCAGTTTTGAAATTGGTTACATACAGAGGACAAATAAACTATAGCTGTTTAACAAACAGCAAGTGTAGCAAATCTTCCAAGGGCTGTGGTGGAGTCTCCATCTCTGGAGCTGGGTGACCTTCTAGTTTGAGCATTTCCCTGGTACAAGAACTGCTCAGGGAAATCTGGTAGGTGGTTTATTAAGGTGACCTGGCCAGACCATCGTGGGATTTGAGGACTTAAAATTAACGGTGACTCCTAGCTTCCCAACTTGTCAGTCTAACTTGACACAATAAATTGCACTTAAAATGACCGAAGAGACTTTTTCCTAGATTTATTCAAACTGCTAAAATTGGGATTGAGAATTTTAGCTGTATTGGTCCAAGCGTCCATTGGGAAGACAGGAAAAACCATAATGTGCACCAGTGGACTTTATTAAAATGGCACACAACCCTGGGAGAATATTATACTTCGAATACTTTATAATAAAAGTTTTTTTTGGGGTGTCTATTGTCAGGCCTGCCAGTGACTTTGTGGGAACCCTGGGGTGTTGCAGGAGTAGGGTAAATATATTGAAGACCCAACTTCTGGATGCAGAGATGGAGGGCAAAAGTTTGCTCGTGGTATTTGCAGCATCAAAGCTGGGCAAATAGTCATCTTGGCCTGTTCATGTGTTGGTGGAGGGCTGTTCAGATCACAGGTGTGGAGATGCCTGTCCTTGCTGAGTGTCACAGCACAGCCTTACTAACGCCGGCATTTGCACAAACGCTGTAGAGAGCAAAACAGCACTTGAGTTGTAGAACGAAGGGTATGAGATAGGTCAGGAAGCCCTTGGGTGCTACCAAAACAGGTTCACAACTAACTCTGGTTGCCCCCACCACATGCATTATGCATGTAGATGTATATTTAGCTGCCTTTTAAAAGTACAGTTGAACTCAGTTTGAACCAGTGACTCGAGGGGAACCCAAGCAGCCCAAGCGTTCGTTCTTTTTTTTTTTTTTCATAAATCCTTTCCATATTCTGGATGTTATGGGCATCATGTGATAGCCAAAAAAAAGAGGCAGAGGCTTTGACTGCAGAATGAAATAACAAAATGTACTCGCCTACCTCTTCTGAACAGTAAGTTTTAAGCAAAAAGGCTTGCACCCTTCTTGGCTGAGACCCAGGGCATACTGTGTGATCAGAAAAAAGTGTCAGTGCATGCGGTTCAAGCAAGCTGAGGTTTCTCTGCTGGTTGCTATGGTTTCTAGAAGCAACTGTAGGCTGAAGCAGCATGTGAGCATGTGGGTGTGTGCATGTTTAGGTATCAAAAAAAAAATTGAAGAAACATTTAATGGCAGCTGGGAAATTAATAGTGACCCACTAAATCAGTTTGAAGGTTCCCCCCCCGAGGTGGTCAAGTGCAGAATAGTAACAGAGCATCCATTTTTGTCAGGTCTCTGAATATCAGGTGTGGCAGAGTAGGGGGAAAGTTGAAGCCTTTTTTTGCAGGCTACAGTGGAACAGGTATGTATATATGCAGGAATTTTCTATATCTGTAAGAGGAAAGACTCTGACATATATTTCTGCCAATTATTCCTAATCACTTCATTTGTATTGACTGATTTGATCCTACAGATGCCAGTTAGCACGAGATGCACAAGCTAAATGAATCTTTCTCGTGGTAACATCTTGCCAGGATGATAGCTTAGCTCTTTCTTCCCCCAGCAAATTTTGCTATTTGCACTTCAAGACATATATACAAGTTTATATTTGAAGTGATCCTTTGGACTTCTGGGTTACCTCATTAAATACTCAGAGAATATTTGTAAGGGTTGTGTAGAAGGGCTGATAGCATTTTGGCAGTACCACAGGTGATAAATTTTAAGTACAGTCATAAGCACCAAAGTTATTAAAAGTGATCACTAAAGTTATTAAAAGTGATGTCTTTGCCTTAGGAGGATTTCAGTAGTTTGGAAAATATTGTACATTCTTAAATGTCCAACAATTCCAACCTTGGTGCTCTGTGTGTAGTAAGGGAAAAATTTCCCAAAAAGTTAAGTGTACGGAATCCTTATGATTCTATTTAACAAAAGAAATAAAATACCTAAAATGTATACATTAAAAACAACAACAACAAAGACACTGTTGTGTCTTAAACTGTTAATTGTTAAACTGTTAACTGTTAATTAAACTGTTTAATTACCTTTACCAATACTCTCTGCTGCTTCAACACTTGTGACAGTAATGTAATATAAAATGGTGGTCTCTTCTTCTGTTCTGGTAATGTTTAGCCAAGACAAATAGGATGTTTGGTCTGGAGTGTACAGGGATTCCTTAAGATGTTTTCACTCATCTGTGATGTCAACTGAAAAAAATGAGTATTCAGCAGATAAACCTTCCTGAAAGCAGGTACGCTGTGACCCCTGGGAGGCCTCTACTTCACCTGGAAACCAGGGTGCCCAAAGTACCACTCTCCTGCCTTTTGGCTCCCTTCTCTGCTCTTCTTGCTCCCAGCCCCTTTGCGAGCCACATTCCTGCATTGGAATTTTGGTAAATCTCTTGAGACCACTTAAAATTGTGTTCCTATTCTGGGACCATCTCTCCTCAGACTGTAACTGTTCAGGCATAAATAGGTATACTCAAAAGCTAAACATTTGTAGATAGGGGGACTAAGTCTGTAGTCTGTACTGTATTGTCACTGTGCACAAGGATTTCCTTCTAACTCTCAGACATTAATAAGGTTGTTGAGGATGTGAATTTTATCACTCAGTTATGTTTCTCCCTCCTTTCCTGAAGCCCTCCATTAACCTTGGGATTATATGCACAGGTTTAAATTTTCTGCAGGATAATAACTGCAGGAAACAGCATCCAGTTGTGTGGGTGGGGGGAAATCAATTACAAGAACTTGACTAAAAGGCCAAATCAAATACATAAAATTCTACAGTGGGATAATAAAATATAACAAATGTAATGCTTTTTTTTTTGCACAGAGTGTATCTGTTTTGTGTATGTGCTGCCCTGAGGAAAGAAGTAGAAATAGGATGATTGCATCTTTCTGACTGCTGGGGGCTGATTTTTCAGCTGTGACATTGAGAGGTTAATTTTTTTTCTTTTTTAATTAAAGATGCTGGCAAAGCAAAACTTAATGTTATTCTCTCTTATCCATTTGAATTGCAGAGATTTGTAATAGCAGCATTAAAACAGCTCTAAATGGAAAATGAATGGAACTGGCTGGGTGTGGAAACACCAGGAGGGATAGCAGGGGACGAGCTGCAAGGAAGGCAAGTGCTGATGGCCCTGCACATGGGTTGACAATGCATTAAGTTCCCAGCACAACTGCATGAAGTCCCTGACAGGTAACAAAGGGGAGGAACCTAAAAGAGAGAGCTGTTTTTTGTTTTTGTTTTGTTTTGCTTGAAAAAAGGATATCATCTACCTATGCCATTAAGAGGTGGTGGCAAGAAATTCAAATCCTTTATAGTAGCATCTGGGAAAAGAGTTGATACTTTAATAGGCAAATCACAGAATGGTTTGGGTTGGAAGGGACTGTAAAGCCCACCCAGCTCCACCTCCCTGCCATGGGCAGGGACACCTCCCACCAGCCCAGGTTGCCCAAAGCCCCATCCAGCCTGGCCTTGAACACCTCCAGGGATGGGGCATCCACAGCTTCTCTGGGCAGCCTGTGCCAGTGCTTCACAGAGGTGGGACAGAATGGAGAGGCCAAGGATCACACACAACCATTGTCAGATCCTAAACAGTGCAAGAAAGAGTCATCCAAAACCAGCAGCTGAAAGCTAGCCTAAGACGGAGGAAGAAATGAAGGCTGGGTGGCTGGCATGCCTTTCCCTTCCCGTTGCTTCAAGGAAACCTGGCCAAAACACTCAGGTGTATGTGGGAATAAGTACAGAGGCTATCTGAACATACATTTTAGAACTTGTGAGAAGGTGGGTGTGAGAGTGTTGCTGTATGTTTTAAAATAAAATCACTTTCCCCCTTATAGATCTTGCATTGAGCTTTGCTATGCTGCTGCTTACAGTGAAGCAATGTTAATTATTACAAAATCTCTGGCTTAAGAGTTCAGCTACAGGACTCCAAGTGCAGCCCCGTTCCTGAGCATTAACTTGTGTGGTGTTTTGATCCTGTATGGCAAAGCTCGTGTTTACCTTCTAATTTGCCTACACTCTTCTCTGCAATTGCACTTCCACGAAGAAAAGAAATGTTGGATCTGCCATGTCAGGTGGTGGCCCTCTTACATAAATTATAGATTAAGCTAAGAAACATAGCTGTCAGCCTGGTTATCAGTGGAAAGGACAGGTCTCTCATCAGTAAAATGACTTTCCAAATGGATATGGTTTCTTTTGTTTGAAAAGAGTGCTAAAAATGGGATAAAAGTGGTCAAAAATGTAAAAAGCTGGCATTTCTGAATTACTTAATAACTTTTTCTTATTTCATAATGTGTTCATAAAAAGCCACAAAAAAAGGAAGATTTGATAAATGCATGAAGTTTCATCTGCTCAGCAGCATGTCCTGGCATTACTTTTATACACAAACAGAAAAGATTTTTTTTCTCTCCTTTTTGCAGTTCAGAATGCAGCCAAACATCAAGGTCTGGAAACCCTTCATCAGATGGACTGAGATCAACACAATATTACTTTACCCTCCGTATCTCTAACCTTTGCTTCCCTTGCCTGTTGAGATAAGGTTTTCAGGACCAGGTCTGACCAGGACCATCCAGAGCCCGAGCAGCGTTCACCACACAGGAACCTTTCTTGTTGAGCACTGAAGAACTGTTCTGGAGAGTGGGCTAAATAATGAATAATAGAAGGTGGAAGGAGCAAAAACCCAGTGCTGTCTTTGTAAAGACTTTTATTGTGTCTTATTTTCTTTTCAAAGTATTGCCTTTGTGCAATAGGAAGTAAAATGGACTCCTAGTTGCTATTTTGGGTTTAGGTGGCTCCTTCTAGAAGGACACATGAGTTGCTTCTTCCCTGGAGCATGAGTGAGACTGGTGGAGAAGGGAAGACCTCTTGAAGGAGCAGCAAGATTGTGGCAAGCAAGATTAAAGGAATATGTACCTGTGCTGCAAAAAGATCTCTCTGAATTTCACAAACCATGGCTTTGTTCTAAGTCCCATTGCACTAAAACCTACCTTTAAGATCCCATTTCCTTGTGGTAGACTGAGAAAGGTGCAACCACATTGTCTGATGTGGCCAAGGCAGGAGTTCTGTTCCTCTTTATGGTCAGCTCAGTGTCTGGTTATGCTCTTGGAGGATCATGCAGACCTTCATGTTACACTGAGGCCATTGCGTGTCTGAAAGCAAAGGGAGGTTTTTGGAGCAGAAACTTTGATGTAGCCTGGCTGGAATACATCAGGTGAAGATCTGGCTCCCTTGTGAAGAGACCACTATTAATTTTGCTTTGCCACTATTAATTTTGCTATGCCATTAATAAAAGCCATTCTAACTGAGGACAGTGTGGACATATAATCAGATCTGAGGTTTAGCTCCTCATGCAAGTGAAATGCTGTGGTAATACATTTATAATGTGCTTCAAGAATTTTTTTATTTTATTTTATTTTTTTAAATTAACAGTAGGTAAAATTGTGTAAAAATGTCCAGAATCATCATACTTTCTTAGGAAGAAAATGGGGAACAAGTGTCTCCCCCCCCGCCTTTTTTTTTTCCTTAGGAAAAACAACCCTCATCTCTGCAAGTATAAAGCAATTCCTTCTTTCTTGACCTTTCTCTTGAAAGCAGCAATAATAATGTTTCAGTCTTGCCTGTGAATGGCAGTGTGATGTGTCCCCGAAAGGTAATAGGTGCGCAGTTCAGTATGTCTCTGCAGCTCTGCAATCAGAAATGGAGGAGAGGTTGCTGCTCATTTAGAAATTCTCAGAACTGGGTCATTACTCATGTTGCATTTCATTTGCATGTCATGCTCTTACATCTGAACATTGGGGGTTAGTCTCTGATAAGACACAGTAAGCATCAGTAATGATGGGGTACCAGTGTCCATCTGTGATTGTGAATCTTGACTAACCATGGAACTCTTCAATAAGTAACTCTTCAATAAGCTGGGGTGAATTTCTGCAAATATTAAGTTGTCACTGGAAGAAAGAAACCAGGATGGTAGTTCAGGAAACTGTCTGTAATTTTCAGGCACTTTATTCTTAGGCAGATAAATGTTACTTACAGTGAGCCATGTGACATGATGTCATGAATGACATGGAGACTCAGGCCACCAAACATCAGTCTGAATGAGTAAGAGGCCAGGATCTGCCCTCCCTGTTCAGGTAGACAGATGCCTGTGGTTCGGCAGAACTTATTAAGCATACCAGAAAGATGTTGAAAATTGCCCTCGGTGCTGTCTGCTTTGCACAACTGTGCCTTTTACAGGTGTTTTCAAGACTGGTGTTTATAATTTTCATATGTTTGGATCAATACTTTCTTTACAAGAACTGCCAATGTGACCTCAGGAAGAGGAAACTAATAGCACATGCATCCCAGAGTGATGTTGACCAGGCACACTCAAGACAACACAGAAGTGACCAGAAAAGCTGCCCATAACTCCATAAAAGACAAATGGATAACTTTGGGATTTGTAAGTTTCCACGTATTCCCACTAGCACTTCTGTTCCTGCCAACTTGTTTTGGCAGTCAAGGGTGCATTGTTCCTGTCACCAGTGAGGCAACTTTGATATCATTTTAGCCATTAGTTTGTATGCAATGCATCTTGTGCTAGATGTTGTAAAACAAGCTAGCTGAAGTCACCGCTCACTTCCCCATAGTTCTTGCATGCTGAATGTAGCAGCATCTGCAGCTGAGGTGAGACCTGAGGATATCAGTTTTCCCACTCTTCGTCACCTGAGTCCGTAGTGGGTGTTTAATTTTCCCTGAGAAGAAAGACTCACTTGAACTGAGCCTTGGTATGAGAGTGCTTAAGGATGTGATCTTTAGGCTGTCAAAGGGTTTAGCAATCCTTTTTGTAGCCTGCCACAGAGAGTTACTAGAAAGAGAAACGCAGGACAGAAATATCAGAGAAAGGGGACTGTTGAAGACCTAACTGCACGTGATTCCTTACTATTTCTGCATGTGTCCATTACCATAGTGACATCTTGCACAGATAAACTGTCTGACATACTGTAGGGTTTTAGAGCCCCCATACTACTGCTCACTTTCATGAGCAGCAGTCTTCTAATTAAGCATCTCCTTGTGCCTGCCTGCATTTCAGCCTCTCCAGACATAAAATGTACTAACACTGGAGCATGAATCTTACTTGACTGCAATATGAACTATTCTATAAACCTATTGCTCCGATAATCTGATTAATTCAACATATCAGTCGGCTATTAAAAGCCTCTGAACTCTTCTTTTGAGATACCCCCAGGTCTCAAATTTCTCTGACTGCAAGACACTGTGGATATTTCATGTCTTCAATGAGATACTGTGGACCACACAGAATCAGGCCCTCTGGACATCTGATATTTCTTACCAAATACCATTGTACTGTCTATTCTAGTACAGTAAAGCTCTCCTGGGGGCTTTGCTGTGCACCATCCCTTCTGAGACAGTTACAGCAGGAGACAAATGAAACAAAGAAGATTGCAGCTGGCAGTGCTGTATGAATAAATTGCTCAATTTCTTTTATGATGGTCAACCACTGTAAGGCTCCTAACCCATAATGACCTAAATAATTTAGACGGACCTGTTCCTTAAACTGAATTTATTTCTGAATATCTTTTATTTTCCTTGGTATTAGAAATATTCTTACATATTTTGCCCTTCCTCAGACACCTGGAAGAAACCTTAGGTTTGCAGGCTCTGATCCTCATGGGGGACTTTCAGTCACCCCATTATCTGTTGCAGGGACGGGCCAACAGGGCAAGAGCTAAGCAGAAGGTTTCTGGAATGTATTGATGGTAACTTCCTGACACAGATGATTGAGGAGCTGATAAGGGAAGTTTCACTGCTGTACCTCATGCTTACAAACAAGGAATACCTATATGTAGGTGTGAAACTTGGGGGTGGCTTTGGCTGCAGTGACCAAGATAGGGTGGAGATCAGGATACTTAGAGCAGGGGAAAAGTGATGGGACAGGTTGCACGCTCTGCAACTTTGAAGATGATGCAAAGTGATTGATACACCAGATGTGTTTGGTGCCATACAGAGGGACTTCAGGGGGCTGGAGAACTGAGCAGGGATGAATCTCATGAAGTTCAAGGGGAAATGCCAAATTCTGTTCCTGGAGAGGAATAACCACAAGCATGCTGGCGGATTACCAGTTGGAAAGGAGCTTTGTAGAGTAAGACCTTGTGGTCTTGGCAGCTACTGAGTTGAACCTAAGCCAAGGCAGTGATGGTCTCTTGCAGCAAAGGAAGCCAACATCATCCTGGGCTGCATTGTGTAGGTAATATTTTACCTGTAATTAGCACTGAGGAGATACACCTGGAGTGCTGTGTCCAGTGCTGGTCTCTCTAGTACAAGAGAAACAAGGAGGACTAAGTCTGGCAAAGAACTACAAAGTTTAAGCGTTTGGAACACTGAGAAAAGACCAAGAGATTTGGGACTTGAACCTGAGAAAGAGAAGACTCGGGGGAGTCTTGTTAGTGTGTATAAATATCTGAAAGGGGGTATAAAGAAGGCAGACAAAGATGGAGATTCTGTTTAAACAGAAGAAAAAAGATTTTTTTTTTTATTTTTTTTTTACTCTGGCTGTGGTCAAACATTGGAACAGGTTGCACAGAGACTGTGAAGCTTCCATCCTTGAAGATACTCAAATCTCAACTGTATGTGGCCCTGAGCAACTTGCTCTCACTGACCTTACTTTGAGCGTGGGGGTTGGACTCATCAATTTCCAAAACACCTTCCCACCTCATCAGTTCTGTGATCCTGTGACATTTTAAATTTTAGCAGATATGACTTGCAAACTATATTCCCATTGAACCTTGATCAGGTAAAGGAAGTAACTTTTGTTGTTTTGTTCCAAGGTATAAATATGCAGTGTGGGGACCCAGACCTCAAAGAAAATGATTTAAACCAATACATATTAATTTTGGATCTATCCTTATAAATGTTCCTGCACATAAAGTCCATGCTAGGTGAGCACCATTAGAGAATAATAGTCTCCAAGAATCAGGCTTAAATCTACATGAATCAGAAATTTTGCTGATATGATTCAGCTCTGTTCTTAAAGGTGATGTTCTGTTGTTGAGGACACTGTTGACTACTCACCAAACTCCTGCTGTGATGATTGCATACAAACCCTTGTGGAAGGTCATAATACAGATAACTATCAAAAATTTTCTTCATCATGCATACGTACCTCTAGCATTGCAACTGTTCTGTCTTCACTGCACAAATCACAGTAACTGGAGAGTGAAAACTGCTGTACTGTCAGTTTGATCCAGGCTTTTGTTGGTAGCTGCATAGTAGCAACTCTACAATGAATGTAATGGTTTAGTCTACAACCTCATTGAGATGCTTTTACACTTTGCTTATTGATTCTGAGATACAGCAAAACTTATTTGGAACTGCCACATTTCAGACTAATTTTGTGCTGTATGATGTTTCCACTGCCATTTAGCCTTGAGGAGAAATCAGTTTTTCTTTTCTCAGAGTATTACTGACCCCCCTGTTATTAGATTTTATCCATGGCAGACATTCTTCTCCTACCCCTTATTGCTTTTCAAGTTGCACTGTGTTCACGTATTCCCAGGTGATTGTTCAAATGTACTGGGTGTAAAATGCACTGCAACCCATCAAAGATTTTGCTGCAGGCTTCAAAGGATAGACTTAACGTATTAGGTTGTGTGGATCTATATGAGAATAGAAAACAAACAAACAAACAAAAAGAAACCATAACATATTACAAATTCTTCTTCAAAGGTATTCAGGTAATCATCTTTGGCTCTCTGTTAGAATTTGATCATGTGAGTCAGGTAGGTAAAACCTACCAGAATTCAGCCATGAGAAAAGGTAATTGTATCTAATTATTTTTGAGTCTGTTGGAAAAGAAGCTTGTGTTTGCATTTGAGCACTGACTGTGCTTACACACACGTCCTAGATGGCTTTAATCTCCACTAGTGATCCTAGTCACTAGTGTGGTTCCCCAGGGCTCCATTTTTGGGCCCTTTCTCTTTAATGTTTTCCGTAAATGACTTGGGTGTAGCACTTGAAGGTATACTGAGTAAGTTTACATATGTACACTAAATTGGGAGGAGCTGTTGTCACCTTCAAGGATCAAAAGGCCTTGCAGAGAAATCTTTACAAATTATGGTGCTAGGCAATCACTAACGAAGTTTAACAAGAGCAAGTGCTGGATTCTGCATCTGTGATGGGGCAACCCTGGCTGTACGTACAGACTGGGGCATGAAAGGCAGAAGGCTGGATAAACAGACCTGCAGAGGAGGATCTGAGGATTTTGATCAATAAGTTGAATCTGAGTCAGCAGTGTGTCCTGACAGCCAAAAGGGCCAACCAGACCCTGGGGTACATCAGGCACAGCATTGCTAGCTGGTCGAGGGAGGGATTGTCCTGCTCTGCTCTGCACTGATGCAGCCTCACCTCAAGTACCAAATGCAGTTTGGGGCACCACAGTATAAAAAGGACATAAAACTATCAGAGAGTGTCCAAAGGAGAGCTATGAAGATAGCGAAGGGTCTAGAGGGGAAAACGTATGATGAGCAGTTGAGGTCCCTTGGTTTGTTCAGCCCAGAGCAGAGCAGGCCGAGGGGAGGCCTCATGGCGGCCTGCAGCTCCCTCACGAGGGGAGCGGAGGGGCAGGCGCTGAGCTCTGCTCTCTGGGGACAGCGACAGCACCCGAGCGAACAACGTGGAGATGGGACAGGGGAGGTTTAGGCTGGGTGTTAGGAAAAGTTTATTCTCAGGAAGTAACACTTGGGCATGCCCATTAAGTCCATATTGCTATGCTATTGATTGAGTGCTTTTAGCCATGGTGCAGACTGTGCTTAAAATGAGTGAGAATAACTGAGTGTCAGAGATATAACAATAACTTGGCATCTGACCTTAAAAGCAAGCTAAATGGTATCTCAACTGGTTGCATAAATATTTGTTTAGATATTCCCTGAGGGATCTTTGCTGATAAAGTGTATTTTCTACTAAGTTAATTATAAGTTAGAAAGATCATAATTTAATCAAAGGAGAGCTCTAGCTATGTTTGACAAGTCAATAACCATCCCACTATGGGTATGTTTGATGAGTCAATAGTAATTTTTAACCAAATGTCTTAATCACAAGAGCAGTTGGAATGGAAGAGGGGAAAATCCAAACTAATTAAATCTTACTTCTCTAAGAATATAACTGGGAGAAATGCACCATTTTGTTAAAACAATCTATTTCTCTGTAAGAGGTTATTCTTGCCATGATTAACCATTCCTCTAATGAAGTCAGTGAATACGTTGTGACTGAATTGAAGAAGACAATGTATTAATAAAAGATGAACTGTCTTCTGTGTAGCTAACAACTTAGAATTTGATCCATACCCCAGGATTAATTGGGATATGGAAGTCTGGCAGAAATGTGTATAGAATTTTAATGTTGTGTGTGTGTTTTTAAAGCATTTCATAAGATAATCTTCTGTCAGATGAATTTGTATGTATATAGATAGATGTAAATGTATATATACATATATATATGTATATGTATACACTTGTATAGGTAAGTCATATCCCAATCCCTTCAAGGCATTTAAAGTTACCAGGTATAACCATGATAGTTGTGGTTTAAATGCTGTATCTAGTTAGATGGCAATCCTTATAGTACATCCATTTCCAATAATTTAAATCTATTTCCTTGGCCAAAAACTTTCACCTCATGGTTTTAATATTTCAGACAACATTGTGTTTAGGCCTGTCAGTTTGACCTCATAGGCCTGTCAGTTTGACCTCAGTGCCGGGGAAGCTCATGGAGCAGATTATCTTGAGGGTCATCACGCGGCACTTGCAGGGCAAGCAGGCGATCAGGCCCAGTCAGCATGGGTTTATGAAAGGCAGGTCCTGCTTGACGAACCTGATCTCCTTCTATGACCAAGTGACGCGCTTGGTGGATGAGGGAAAGGCTGTGGACGTGGTCTACCTTGACCTCAGTAAGGCTTTTGACACAGTTCCCCACAACATTCTCCTCAAGAAACTGGCTGCTCGGGGCTTGGACTGGCGTACGCTTCGCTGGGTTAGAAACTGGCTGGATGGCCGGGCCCAGAGAGTTGTGGTGAATGGAGTCAAATCTGGTTGGAGGCCGGTCACTAGTGGAGTCCCCCAGGGCTCGGTACTGGGGCCGGTCCTCTTTAATATCTTTATTGATGATCTGGATGAGGGCGTCCAGTGCACCCTCAGTAAGTTTGCAGATGACACCAAGCTAAGTGCGTGTGTCGATCTGCTCGAGGGCAGGAAGGCTCTGCAGGAGGATCTGGATAGGCTGGAGCGATGGGCTGAGGTCAACTGCATGAAGTTCAACAAGGCCAAGTGCCGGGTCCTGCACCTGGGCTGCAACAACCCCAAGCAGAGCTACAGGCTGGGAGATGAGTGGCTGGAAAGCTGCCTGGCCGAGAAGGACCTGGGAGTATTGGTGGATAGTCGGCTGAATATGAGCCAGCAGTGTGCTCAGGTGGCCAAGAGGGCCAACGGCATCCTGGCCTGTATAAGAAGCAGTGTGGCCAGCAGGTCGAGGGAAGTGATTGTGCCCCTGTACTCGGCTCTGGTGAGGCCGCACCTCGAGTACTGTGTTCAGTTTTGGGCCCCTCGCTACAGGAAGGACATGGACGTGCTCGAGCGAGTCCAGAGAAGGGCGACCAAGCTTGTGAGGGGTCTGGAGAACAAGTCTTACGAGGAGCGGCTGAGGGAGCTGGGCTTGTTCAGCCTGGAGAAGAGGAGGCTCAGGGGCGACCTCATCGCTCTCTACAGTTACCTGAAAGGAGGCTGTAGAGAGGTGGGGGTTGGTCTATTCTCCCACGTGCCTAGTGACAGGACGAGGGGGAATGGGCTAAAGTTGCGACAGGGGAGTTTTAGGTTGGATGTTAGGAAGTACTTCTTTACCGAAAGGGTTATTAAGCATTGGAACGGGCTGCCCAGGGAGGTGGTGGAGTCACCATCCCTGGAGGTCTTTAAAAGACGTTTAGATGTAGAGCTTAGGGATATGGTTTAGTGGAGTACTTAGTGTTAGGTCGGAGGTTGGACTCGATGATCTTGAGGTCTCTTCCAACCTAGAGAAATCTGTGAATCTGTGAATCTGTGAATCTGTGTTTTTTTTAAGGTGTGTTGGTAACAACTGCAGTGCTCAGTTAAGACTGCAATCTTTTTCTGTGGTTTCTGTGTTTTTTTAATGCCACACAAAGATAAGGAGTGATAAAATGCAGGATGCAGTTACATTGTCCTTGAGTCCTGCCAATGCAATTGCACCCTGAATTTTATCACTTCTTCTAGAGGAAAAGATCTCTACTAATGTCAGAGATATAGTGAGAAATCCCTGTAAATTATCACTGTAAAATGAGCATAGCTTCTCTGCTGTGACCAACACAGTCCATAATGCCTTAATCTGATGGGGCTTTCTTGATTATTATTTACAATGTAGTTGTAGAGTTGGCATCAATTCCTGCAAATTAAAATAGAGTATTAGTATGCTCATAAAATAGAGGTAGCAGACCATGGAATGACTCTATTGTGGCAAATAGAACAGTGATTAGACAAGGAACATAAAAATAAAACAACATAGATACACATAGTATCATGTGGAATATTTTCAAATTTTTGATTTAATAACATTTAAAATGCATGTCTTTACCAGAGGAAACAGAGGCAGCCAAAATATAAACACTTAAACATTACCTAAATTTTAATATGTTTACATGTGCTTATTGCCTAGATGTTGTTGAAAAACTTGAATCAGGACTTGAAGTCCTTACCTGATCCTTACTTGAAGTAAGGACCCAGAGACACCATCAGGCTCTCCTAGTTTAACAAGTGTCATCTGAGCCATGGTAACTATCTACTTGTGGGTGGTTAATGCAAGCTAGTATGGTTTATATCAACTGCCATCAACTGTGGTCTCAGCAAAGACAGATTGCTTTGCATCCGCTCCAGGCTGAGCACGCTTCCCTGGACAGCAAATCATTGAGGCATGGTAACCTGGTTTTATGCCTAAAGGGATCAGCCAGTGTTGTCAAACAAGTCTTGCAGTTATCATTTAAGACACAACCAGCCCAAACTGTCTGCCTTGCTCTGTGGCAGTGCTTGTTGTTCCTGCAGCAGAGCTGTGCAAATGAGCAGTACATCCACACCTCCCTGTCCCAGTGCCTTCGAATGCCAATGAGGCCAAACCAGTACTGACACATAGTTCAGGAGGCAGGAACAGTCCTGCAAGAACATGGATTAAAGCAGGGATGAAAGCCTTATCCCAGCTCAGCAGCCTTCTATAAAGGACATTTATAAAACCTGATTTACCATGGAGAAAAATTAGGAGATCTGGATATAGCTGTACATCAGAGAGACACTTTGTTGTGTGCTTCGCATTAACTCAGAGAATCATTCTTCTAAAGGCAATGGAGGTTCTTACATGCTCACCCCACATCTGAACACCTCACTCGTGGCCCTGCTGCCATCCTGGGGTGACCCGGATTTAGCCTGTGAGGAGCTCATTGTACCAGGGTGTTGCTGGGGCCAAGAATTTAACTAGTTTCAAAGAAGAATTGGTAACCTAAATAATGTGATTATTCAGTTATTATAGCTAATGCTAACAAAAACTTTGGAAGGGAGGTAAAGCCTCATGCTTCTGGTTGTAGGCCAATCTCTTACTAAACTCACTAACAGAATAAGACTGTAGAGATGGTTACCTAAGTAATATCTGCTCACAGCTAGGTTTCGTGCACTGTTTTCTGAGCATTGGCATATCAAAGAGTATCTAAACAATCCAAGCCTGTTCTTTTCTAACCTGTAAAACAGGAATCTTCAACTTTAGAGAGGAACTGTAAGCACTTTGAATTGTGGTAGTGGATACTCTGAAAATGGCAGTGCTAGGAAGGCAAGAGTCACAGCTTGCACACTGCCAGATAGCAAAGATAATAAGCTTGAATCACACAAAGGTAGTAGCTGAGAGGAGTGAAATGATTTGCTTCTCAAATTGCAGTCTTTAATGATGCCCTTAGCTAACAAAGCTAATCCCTTCATAATTTTCTCTCCAAACAGAAGTATGCAAATCACAGCTTACTTTTTTAAAGTGTCTTATTAAAAAAAAAAAAAAAGACCTTTTATTAAAAATAAAAAGTTTCAAGGAAAAAAAATACATTTTTTTTTTTAATCCTCAGACTACACTTTTCCATATATGTGTATATAAACAAACTTTTGAGTTTAAAAAGTGATTATAAAACAGTACATAACATAAATGTTCCTAATGGTACTCTGAACTCTTTGTCTTCTAAAATCTAGCTTTTGGATAGATGATAAATTCCTAATGCCATTTCAGTGCACATTTGGATAACTCCATTAAATGGTATTTCAGTAAGTGTATAATATCTTTTCATTTTATTACTGTCATTGATAAAAGTTAAAATCATTCACGGATGAGTTTCACGCAATATCAAAATTATGGGAGTTTGCTATCAAAACTGTTAAACGGTTCAAATATCTCAAGGCAGCAGATAAAGGTTGCCAACAAAGCTGCCTAATTGAAACTGTCACTGTAATTTTCATTTAAAAGATAGGGTCAATCATGTCAATGGAATGATTTACTCAAATATTTTTAATTGTTTGTAAGTTTGATATCACTCATATTGGAAAATAGAGAATCGTTGAGACACTGGCATTCACATGCTCTAATGCTTTTATGCTTTCATAACTTCTAATTATCAGAGTCATGGGATAAATCTTCTAGATTTTTTGCATTTTAGATTCCTGTTGTATGAAAACACAAAGTATGAGCCATGTACTGCATTCAGCAGATTTGAGCATGAATATCGGTACAGACAGATGATAACAAATTATTATGTTAAAACAAATTAAAAATATGTATCTGTTATAATTAAATTCACACATCCTTCCTAGCATGGAAAAATGTAAAGATGTTTTATATTGTTATTAATTGCCACTTCTAGAGATATAAGAGAATTCACACTGACTTACATTGATTAAAAAAAAAATTAAAAAAAATCACATCTGAAGTTAGTCACGTTGGTTTCATTTTTACACTTTAATGGAGGGGTGACATCCTGAAAGGAGATTTCTGCCTTTTTTGTGGTGACTGTCATTTTAAATATGTCTGGAAATGAGCAGGGGGTAAAAAATTATCACCAAGAAGACAGTGGTTAAAAAAAAAGCTTGCAAAACTAGTGTACAATAGAAACACTGTCCTTGCAGTGAGGAGTGAAACAGGGAACAGGACTGTGGCACTAATTTTCCTGCAAAGTCTTTAGCAGTCAGACTAATCCCAGACACACCTCGTGCTGACCTTTACACATGTACACACTGAACTTTCTGGGAGACTTTTCTTCCCCGAGTCCCTTGCTTACTTCATCTCCCGGCAGGGCTGCCTGCTGGACCTGGTGATCCTGCTTCTGTACAAAGGGAAGGAGCCTCCACCTACCTTCTTCACTTCCCTCCCTGGCTCCTCTTTCCCTCTCTTCCCCTCGGGCTGGCAGGATTCCTGGGGCAGAGCATGCAATCAGTTTGCAGGGAGCAGTCGCAGCAACAGGAAAGATGCAGAAGCACAATCAGAAGGAGCACCTCTACAAGCTGCTGGTGATTGGGGACCTGGGAGTGGGCAAAACCAGCATCATCAAACGCTATGTCCACCAGAACTTCTCCCCCCACTACCGGGCCACCATCGGTGTGGACTTTGCCTTGAAGGTCCTCAGCTGGGATGCTGAGACTGTGGTACGGCTGCAGCTCTGGGATATTGCGGGTGAGTACAGAAGGGAACCCTGTGCCCTGTAACCCATCTAGAGACAGTACAAAATATAGACCCAAGTTCATTTGTTCTAATCTTTAAGTTACCTGTGCAATGAGGGAGAGGAGACTGAGGAGAAAGAACTTCAGGGCACCTTGAAATTTTGGAGTTTCCTTAAAGCCAGCAGACCCACAGACAAGGGATGTCAGAGCAAAACCTGTCTTGTCTGATTTTTCTCCCGAGCCCTCAGACACGGTCTCCTCTCTCTGAATGGCCCGATTCTTCCCCTGCAGCTGCCACATCATTATACTAAGAGATCTCTGTGGTGGGAGGGAGGCTGACAAGAATTTCTTGTTGTGTCTATTTAATTTAGTGGAAGAGATGAGGGATTAAGACAGTTAATATGATTTTTATAGTTAAAAAATGAGGAAAAAATATATCAGGGTTACCTGATCACAATACCTACTTTCCTCCCTTCCTCCCTTCCTTCCTTCCTCCCTCGTTCCCTCCCTCCCTTCCTCCCTTCCTTCCTTCCTTCCTTCCTTACTTCCTTCCTCATCCTCTCCATCCTACGTTCCTTGTGCCCAATTCCTTGTGTCCAATGAAATGTAAAAACTTCTGCCACACTTTGAAAAGATTGGTGTTTGTATTTGGCAATTCTTTGTTAGAATTCATTTACTCAGGTTTACTTGTTCTTTTTTCTAACATAAAGCAAAAATGGTACTTTATGCTCTGGGGGAGAAAAAGAGTAAAGAAGTCCATCCATCCTTGCATGCCTGCATTATTTAAAAAATACAGAATTGACATTGTTGCAATCAGTGTTCCAGATTTTTTATACATAGCTTCCAACTAAAACCACAGCTTCTTCTTCTTGCCACATCCCTTCCTAGGAATGAACCACTTTTGATTCAGAGTACAAAATAGAAGTTGTGCATGGCATTTTTTACATGATATAAGTAATCATTTTTCATGTAGTGTACATGAGAATCCAAGTTCAGCAATAACACAGTATCTTACAGCAAAAATGATGGCATTTTTTAAACTCAGTTAAAATAAGAAGTTATGTTCATGAAGTAGGGAATGAAGGTGAAAATTACATCAGCTGTTAGGCAGCTGTGCCAGCCTGTGGGTTCAAGTCTGGAGTTGTACATAGTAAAACCAGTGGAATAGGAAAATTCTTAACATTCTTATCAACGGAGGGAGTGCCTTTCTTCTACGCTTAGCTAGTTCATATCTGAGCTCTGAATTTAGCACCAAGGTACTAAAACTTATGCAACAACACTGTGTTATACAAAATGTGCATATCCTCAGCATTTTTTTTTTTTTTACACAATAATATAATTTGGGGGGTTTATGATAGTAGATAAACCTGTTTTGTTGTTGTTGTTATTGTTGCTTTTGTTTTGTTTTGTTTTTTATTACAGGTTGGAATAATGGGGAAAGCATTGCTTTTATTGCTCACCAGTGACTGATTATAACGATAAATATGTACACATTCAGCAAAACTTTTCTGCATGAGAAAAAAAAAAAAAGCCCTTAATAGTAAATTCTGAGTACATTGGGGACTTAACGAATGTATTTTGCATGCTTTGTTTCAGAGATTTATTACACTACTAATCATGTGCTGGCAGATCATATGATGTAGCTTTCAGTCAGGCTGCAGAAGCAATTACACCGAGTTGTAGTACTGAATGACTAGCATGCTTTCTGAGTTATCACACATGACAGAGAGAATTACAGCATAGTACTAAATTTCATATGAATTGCTCAATTCAGAGCATCTCTGTGAAGGTCAAGACAGCGGCCAGTAATAAACAGAGTTGCTGTCTCAGTTTTAATGACTTCTGTGTAAGGAGCTTTAGCTGTTGATGGCTATACATAGAAATTAAGTTCTGCAAGCAACATTCTGAATTCAGATCAGTGTGGTGCTGGCATAGACAACAAATATGGCATCTGGCTGATGTGAAAAAAAGTTGTTTCAAAATGAAAACGAAATGAAACTGATTGGGCTTACGGAGGGAATGGAAGTGTTTTCCCCTGGCTGTGGCTTTCATATGTCACTGTGTGCAAAACACAGATATGTGGGAGTAGGAGGGGATAAAAACAATATCTGGTTTCAGAACAATCCCTGTCTTTTGCTTGAATCCTTGTTATTAGGTCATGCTTAGCTTTAGGGGTAAAGCAATACATTTTCTCTCCTTAACCAAGACTAAGGATGTTGGCTTAGCATTTAGGATATTTTTAATTGAAACAAATGCTGAAAATGTGTTAATAACATTTCATATTGATACTTTTATATAAATATAAACATATAAATATATATATTTCAGGTATTTTTGCATCTCTCACATCCTAGCCTCCCCCTTCATTATGCTCCAGTGAACGCTACTACTGAGCATAATGTGTATTCTTCCTTGCACTTGACTGTGTGCATCAGTAGGTAGTAAATTTTTTAACAATATATAAATAATTTTCTCAAAAATGTTTTGAGTAAAACTAGCATCAAGCTTATCTATGTTATTAGTAAGATTTAAATACCTGGTGATTTCATGGGAGGAGTGGTGCACTCCATCCATAGAAGGACCAATTTTACCCATTACATACCTCCTATGAGATATAACAGGAAGAAAGAAAATTTGTTTGGTGCCATCTCATTTCATAGTGAAATACCATATATTTTTCTGTAATATATTATTGTGTATCCCTTAATTTGGTAAACAAAACTAAAATAAGATCTAATAGCTAAATGTTGAGCATGCATTTTTTTACACGAGAGACAAATGCTGAACAATAACTAATCACTAGAAAAAATAATTCTAAGATAAATTTGTTGTTCTTCACATATTATTACATTGGTTTCGTTGTTTGTTTGGTTTTGTTTTTGTTTTTGGAGAAATAATATGTCTGTTCCTAAAGCTATGGCTGTAAGACAGGAATAGTTGGATAAAAATTCATGGTTTCTCATGTTATGATGTCTGTAACAACATACTGGCATTAGAATATACTAATTTATGTCTGATCCAGTGAAGTGTCTAATAATTCAGGTGACTGAATGTTTGCTGTTTTGTGTGGGAGAAGATACACATGGTAAATTTCTCATTGTCTTTAATTTCATCCATTTTATTTCACTGAATGTCCCAAACTCTCTGTTATGGTGTTCTTGTCCCTCTTGAAGTGTTCTATCACCTCTACTGTTGTGTCAAATATCTTTAAATATTGATCCTCTGTCTTTCGTTTTGTTCTGTTTCTTTAGCAGTTCTGTTACCTCTGTGTGATCATCCTTTAAATTTGTGGACAGATTGTTGGAAGGGCAGATTTAAAGGAAATACTTAGTCATATTTGCAACAAGGTTCTTACAAGATAGGATTACTGTAGGCTTCCCTCCTGTGGTGGGGTGGTCCTGCAGATGCAGAGTGGAACCATTTTTGATGACGCCAACTGTTGCAGACAGGAAGTCCAAGGGAGCAGCTCTCTGGGAGAGTCACAAGGGGCAGAGGGCAGCATTCAGAGCCTCCCACTCCCCAGCTACTTTTTCAGAGCAGGCATCACTGCCGTTACCCCTTCTGCTGCACATGTGTGGGCTGGATTATTCATTGCTACCAAAAATAGCTTGGTTTACTTTCACAAGGCTGGATCTCGTCTCATAAATGGTTGGTCCACTGCATTGGAGACATTCACACAATACTGGTAACAAAAGACCAGTTTGATTTCCTCTCCCTGCAATTGTCACATTCAAAAACAATGGTATTTGCTTAGATATAGTCAAATGTCTGAATAGTTGTGAAGTTTTGGGGACCAGTATACTCCACAAGGACTAAACAGGCCATTCACAGATACGAGGCACTGTACATCCTCAGTGGTTTAGGATTTTAGTGGCTGCTAAGCATTTCAGTACATATGCATAAATAAGATAGTCATGGTGATTTCTAGGCTAAGGTACCTTGAAATCACTGTTCTGCAATCACAAATAAGTCCCTCACTGTGACAGTTTTATTTTGGCAGGGATTTGATGGGATCTGTGGGCCTGATCCAGCTCAGAGCCTGCTTCTCCACATTCTCATGTGCTCAGTATGGGGTGTTTTTTAGTCTGGTTTATGTTTCAGTCTTGCTTCCACAAAGTCAATGACTTAACTTGAAGAGTCAAAATTCTGAAAGTTGTTTTGAAGTAGAAGATAAAAAATGTTTAATCCTTTTTCACATTTTCCAGCTTTTCAGCATTGGCTAAAGGCCCTCTGTGTAAAGCCATGTGGATCCCAGAAGCTTTTCCCTCCTAGGATGAGGGATAGTAGTAAGAAGTAAAACCCACAGTAAAACTGAGCATTAGACAATTATAATCAATCTTTATCTACACTATTTTTTCAGATATTATGGTGGAAATTTTCTGAGTTTTAGCACTTTCTCATAATTTTTTATAACTTTATCAAAGATAATAGTGGTTAGCGGAGATTGCAGTTCTGTAGAAGTCATGCTTATGCAGTGTGCATTTTTATAAACTACAATTGTTCAGATGTTGATTGCTTTAAGCTTATTAAATGATACCTTACCCTGCTACAGAAGTCTCTGAGATCAATATAAAAGTGTGGACAGGTACCATTCACACAGGAAGTCCTTCCCTTTAATGGAAATCTTGTTGCTTTGGCACCTTTATCTCTTTGGGATGACTTCAAAGTGGAGTAAGATTCATCTGGTTTAACAATTAGACATCTTTTCCTGAACTGAGTGTAAGCTAGCCACCTTGGGTTCACCAGGGTGTCAAGGGCAGAGCGTAAATACCTCCATATGGAAGCTTATGTGACTTCTCTTAAATGTCTGTCCTTGCTGAGAATATGTCCTCTAGATATCTCTTCTCAGTCCCTGACTACAAAGGGACCCTAATCTTAGATAGAGAATTAATTTTTTAGAGCCTAAGTTAGGGCTGATGAATCCCACCGTAGAGCACCATCTCAGTGGGCAAAAGCTACCAGACTCATGGGTCTGATGCCAGATGCCGGTGGCCTTGCAAGAGGTACAGCAAAGCCCAATGGGCCAGATCAAACAAGCATTTCACAAGTTTCTGACCCTTCCTACAAAAAGCAAAACCCACCTGCCTCAGTCCCTCATGCAATAAAGTAGGTTCTAATGTTCAAGGCTGCTTTTGGAATACCACTGAATACCTAATGGTTGACCTAATTTGCAACATAATTACTGCCTAAGCCATTGTGTTTCTGAAAACACAAGTCCACATTCTGACACCATCAAATGGTGCCTATTTTCATGAGTAATTCTGCTAAGAGAAATGGTTTTAGGAACCTCATCTACTAAGATAACTATTTGTTCAACTAATTTGGAATCTTTGGAAGAAGAGTCTTCCCAGGTGCTTTGATAAAATATTTTGTACTTGAAGCACAACACAAACACAGAGATCCCCTTTTCACAATGTAATCTAAATAAGAGTGAAGCCATTATGCAAATGACATAAAGCTGAATGTCTGTGGCTACAAACCACCTCTTTTCAAAGTTTCATAATATCTTTATGCTAAATATGTTCATATATTAATATTCAGTCATCTGAATACAAATTAACATTCAGTCACCAGCTCCATTCATTCTCTTTCTCTGAGGTGATTTGTAATGGAAGTTGGTGAGCTCTGTCTGCCTGCATAAAGTTGATTTTACTAGTACAGGGACTTTTCCATGGAGTGAAAACCTAGGTATCTGCAAATGCAGTTGGAAGCAGAACAAGAAATCACAGAATCACAGAATCATCTAGGTTGGAAGAGACCTCCAAGATCACCAAGTCCAACCTCTGACCTAACACTAACAAGTCCTCCACTAAACCATATCACTAAGCTCTAAATCTAAATGTCTTTTAAAGACCTCCAGGGATGGTGCCTGAACTACTTCCCTGGGCAGCCCATTCCAATGCCTAACAACCCTTTCGGTAAATAGGTTTTTCCTAATATCCAACCTAAACCTCCCCTGGTGCAACTTTAGCCCATTCCCCCTCGTCCTGTCACCAGGCACGTGGGAGAATAGACCAACCCCCACCTTGCTACAGCCTCCTTTAGGGTACCTGTAGAGTGCGATAAGGTTGCCCCTGAGCCTCCTCTTCTCCAGGCTGAACAATCCCAGCTCCCTCAGCCGCTCCTAGTAAGACTTGCTCTCCAGACCCATCAGTCACACCATTTGTCAGTACTTTGTCACCGCTAGCCAGAAGAACACATCTTCTGAGCCTTTTATTCCTCTAATCTTCATTGTTTGTGATGAAGGATTTTGTGCTGCAAATTAATAACTTAATACATATTCTATAACAACACATCACACCTATCTTAGAGAACTGTGTACTGCTGTTTATGTGTAAGGCCCAAGTTTAGTTATTCTTACATCACCTACATCTCATCTACAGCGCAAGCAACTCAAGACTTTGCATGAGAAGTGTAAAGTATCACTGTAACGCAATATGCATCAAAAATTAATTGTATATGTTGCTGTTGACTTCACTGATGAGATTCTAATCAGTCCTTGACTTTTGTTTGAAAGTACCTTCTTGCAGATGAAAAAAATTTGCTCAACAAGGAGGTTGTTGAATAACACATGACTTAGCCATTCATCTGATCAGCCCACTAATAGGAATCATAAGACGTTTTAATAAAGCATGACCATAAGAAATTTTCAATCAGACTTTATATTTTTCAGATTTTTTTTTATATTTCTGTCTTGCTTTATCAATGGAAAACAATGTTTGTTTAAGATAAAACAAATCTAGAATAAATTTGAGGATGACAGATATCTGCTTTTGATTTCTGTATCATGTGAATGACTTTGTGTTTGCTAGAACAACTATTGCATAAAACCAAAGATGAATGACACAAATAGATGGTGTTGGCTCCATAACATGCATTAAATTCCAGGGGCTGGCCCTAAGTATGTCTGGTCAGTGTCATTTCGATTAAATGAAACTGCATGGCTTAGAAGCCCAGCAATCAGGACACATCAGGTCTCATCCCAGCTTTACATTTGACAGCACAAATTCCATCACATAAAACCTCTACAGGTAAACTTCTTGGGGTCAGACAGACAGGCAATCTTCTTGTCTTCATAACCCACTCAAAACTATGCACATTAGGAAAATCAGGCTAGAAACAGGCTTCCATGGAGTATTGTCTATTTTCATAGCATGTTTTCTCAGATATGGAAACATATGGTTAAATACAATGGCTGTCTTACTTAAATCTGCTGTTACTTTGAGATGTTTCAAGCATTTATAATTATTCCTTTTGGGGATCACAGCTCAGCAGTGAGATCAATGATTTCTTTTAAGTTTTTATTTTTTCAAATATGGAAAATTATGTGTGCTTTATTTCCATTCTTGGAAATATATATATATATATATGCCAAATTTCCCATGAAAACAGCATAAATATTAAAAAACAACACAGATGATCAACATATCATATCATATCATATCATATCATATCATATCATATCATATCATATCATATCATAGCCTGACATCATTAACATTAACAATCATTAAAAAAATCAAACAACATTAAAAAATCATTAACAAACAAACAAACAAAAAAGGCGAAAGAAAGAAGACCCCTAAATACCTTTCCACACAACCCTTTGAATTCAGCAAATAAAGCTATAAAACTTAAGAACACATCTAATGTAAAACTTTTCCTCCCAGTTCCTCTTACTGGAGCTATATGTCTCCTTGTATTACTACAGCGGTTTTCTGTTTTCTGATAATGCTTTCCACTTTTGTAAAGCTTTAAATACACCTTTTGCACTTCTGTGTTTTACTTTGCCAGTGACAGTAGGCTCATAATGACTCTAATGCCTGGTATGGTTCCAGAGCTTAATTAAGTTACTGTTTACTAAAATCACTTGCATGAAACTGTGTGGGACTTTCTGTCACGCGTGAGATCAACTGCATTAGATGTTTCCCACATAATACTGTAGTATCAAGGAGCTTCAAATCTTATACCTAGATGTTTTGTGAGTCGTTTAAATTCCTGTGATGTACACCAAGAGTCTGAGTACTGTCCACAGAAATCTGGCAGCTTAATAAGACTGTACACTGAAGTTCAAACTTGTCATAAATTTATTACATTTCCTTGTATGTTTGCTTTAAAACTCCTTTTTCTGCTGTACTCACATTTTCATACAAATGAGTTTAGTACTCTACTTATCATTCTTTAGATAAATAGTACCCTTCCAGAGGTGTCAGACTTACTTACAAAATCAAGCCCTACCTTCAGTAATATTCTATTAGAAAACCTGGTATGTGAAATATTGACTTAGACTGGAAACAGTGATTTTTACAATTATTTTTTTTTTTCTCCCCACATTCATGATCACAGGTCAGGAAAGATTTGGAAACATGACCAGGGTCTATTACAGAGAGGCCATGGGGGCGTTCATTGTCTTTGATGTTACAAGACCCGCAACATTTGAAGCAGTGACAAAATGGAAGGAGGATTTGGACTCTAAGCTGGTTCTTCCAAATGGCAAACCTGTGCCAACGGTCCTGTTAGCAAACAAATGTGACCAGGGAATAGATGTTCTTATGAACAACGGCATCAAGATGGATCAGTTCTGCAAAGAAAATGGGTTCGTGGGCTGGTTTGAAACATCAGCCAAGGTAATGTTTCCATTTCTTTTTAAGTGTTTTTCCAAGCACAGAGAAATTGGTTTCCAAAATAAGTCACTTTGTTGAAATATGTACTTTGCAAAGGTCTTATTTTGGTGGATTTAATTAAAGGTGAATTTGTAAAGTAATACAGCCTTCTATGGCAATTTATATTTGTTTTAGGCCTTTTCTTTCAAAACAAGTTATATGCAATGTTATGAAAAGCTACAGCTCTAAGATTATAGGCCAGCAGTAAAGTATGTAAACAGGCAACAATTTACTGCGTAATAGCTTAAGAAAGAAGATGACCTTTGGCAAGACACAAAGACTACCTCTTATGAGAATATGAGGATATTTTTCATAATTCTTAACAATGAATATTGTCTCTAAATTTTTATATAACCACTGTCGGTAAGATCTCCTGATTTGAGACAAGAGCTTCATTGTGTTAGATTCCAGAAAGCCAGTCCATGGTAGCACTACTCTGGTTGTACTACTCTGACTGTTGTAAGTTCTCATCCTCAAAAATCTTTTCAGAAAAATCACATGTCCAGAGAGGAAGAGAAGATCAGTGGTCAAACTGCTGAATGAGCTTCTCTTGGGTTAAATTCTTTGCCTTTGTACAGATTTCCTGGGTAAGAAACTCAAGATTAAAAAGGCACTGGGATGCTTACAGCACAAAGGCCCAGCAAACAGTGCTGCTGTATACCGCTTTGGGATTTCTCAGACAACATCAGTACATGCAAATTTGCAGAGCTGGCACAGTAAGCCTAAGGTTTCCTGAAAGGGAACTGTCTCACAGACTGTGTGACTACATGGCACCTGGATACTGCTATGGCTTGTGGAAGATGGTCATAGCCTTGAGGATTTTCAGATGTGTGGTTGACTTTGACAAAAGGTCCCAACTAATTTTATTAATATATAAAAACTATACTCAAAAATGCAGTGAACTTTTAATGAAGAATAAGGTTACCATACAGGACTAATGGAAAACTTCTGCTTCTGAAACAAGATTTCTATTTACGAAGAGAAGATATGACCAAGAATAAATAAATGTGTAACACCAATACCCACAGACACATTTTCAAAAGCTTTCAGTATTTTTAGTCTTCTAAATATAGCCTTTGTCCTCTATACTTCATCTATAAAACATGGATACTCTTGTATCTCCAGCCTATTGTCTGCCTTTGGCTCATGACTACGGAATGTAGGAAAGCAGCATTTGGCTTCTCCTGATGATAAATGGGAGTTTTTGGATAGTTTTATTGGCCCCAAGTACCTAAATTCCACCTACACTGTCATCTCAGTGCCTGAATCCATTTTTGCTTCTGTATCTAACTGCTTTGGAGCAGAGATGGACTCACTGAGTGAGGAGCCTGTGATGTGGTTGTCCAGACTCCTCTTGGATTCAATGGGGAAAAACATACCCTTCTATACTACCCTGAATTGGACACAAAGAAAATTTTCTCCCAAAAGGAATATTAGCTCTCCATTTACTATCAAGGTATCTTAACTCTCTATATTCTCTCAATAGCTGTCTAAAATTAGGCTACATGATTTATACCCTTATTATATTTGTATAGCCTCTACCACAATGTGACTTTGATTTTTTCTAGCACATAAAATTAAAACATAGGAAATCTCATGTCTTGATTCCCATCACCAACAAAGGTATCTAATCAGTCCCATGTTGCTTGAACTTGAATTTCTGCTATTCAAATTATTTCATTCCTGTTATGACAAAGACTTTTAGTAGAAGCTTGGTTGTATGTGAAACACTGATTTAAACACAACATCTAAGTGGATATTATGTTTATTGTGTTCTTTGATTATGAAATCTGCTCTCATCATTAACAGCACAGAAGAATGCTTGAATGTTTGAAATGTAAACAGTTTGCCACTGGTTTGGCTAAAGTTATTAGTAGACTGAAAACCAAAATGTTATATTTAGTCGTCTAATTTCTTTTAAACACTTTGAGAAAATTACTTCAGAATCTTTGAAATGTATACCTGTATTTTACTCTTCTGGTCTTGATATCTTCTAAAATATTAAAATTTAAAAGAAATATCACTTGCAATCAGCAGAGGTAACAGCAAGTAATTGCCTCAAGCATTGTGTGAATTGTTGGCTGAGAGGTCATTGTGACCAGTGTCTTTACTTTCCTACTGAATGGGCCTCAAAACTAGTCACTGTCTCTTCAAAATGGCATTTCTAGGGAGACATTTTGGTCTAGGTTCATGTGTAAATTATCATTCTCTATATATAAGGTTATTTTCATTGCAGCATTTGTGGGACATGGTTTGAATTCAGTGTGGTTATCTGCTGATTTTTGCTAGATGAAACCACCAGAATCCAGTAAGGATGGTATCTAGTTCTGTTTAAGAAAACAGGCTGAGATGTCTTACATCAGATTCTTCATGATGATTTTGGCAGAGAGATAATTATTCCAGGAAATAATAAAATAAATAAATAAATTTTAAAAGGGAAAGAAAAACCCAGAGAGCAAAACCCTTGGAATAGCAGCTGTCAGTAGAAGATCTGGAGAGTGAGGGGATTTTATCAAGACAAATTATCATTTGTGTAAGAATTACATGTTCTGGACCTTTTCAATATTTTCTTTGGTGTCTAGCTGCATTTCAGGCCACAAATAACATGAAATATCTAGTTGTGAGCATTTGGGATCCAGCTCACCAGTGACGTATAACATTGCATGTGGCTGTTTTCTTCAAAACTACTTTTTCTTCATTTCTGACATTTACATGACTTTACATTTCCTGAGGACAAGAACCAATTCACTGAAAACTCAGGCCTGAGGGCAAAATCACCACAAAAATCATCTGGAGAGAAATGAATAACAGATTGTTTTAAAATGCCTGGATCTAAAAGATTTACAAAGAGAATGAGATGGAACAGGGGAACAAGATGGACCATTGTTTAAAGGATACAGGTTTCGTTATTCTAGGTGGTTTGGATCAGCAGCTGGTCACTGCTCTTTAGCATATGAAAAAGCATATGAGGAAGGAATCCATACTGTGAGTTCCAAGAATTAGTCCACAGCAAGCATCTGTCCTCCTCTTAGGACAAAAAAACAAAAACAACAACAACAACAAAAAAAAACATTTATTGTGCTATGGACTACTTCGAGTCAAGGCAGGGAATGAATGTACAAACAATTTCAAAGGAGGAAGAGTTTTTACCATTATGGTAGAAGGTAGGCACTCTTGTGGAGAATCGTGGAAATGTAAAGGACAATTAAATCTAAAAGAACTGACAACAGAGGAAAATTCAGTCTGGGTTTTTCTGAGACAAACAGGTATAAGATTTTGACTTTAAAAAAAAAAAAAACAAAAAAAAACCAACAAAAAACCCCTACTTCTTTTCCTTACTTTTTTTAGCTTACTTTATTTAGATCTTCCTTACTTTATTTAGCTCAGAAATAACTGCTAGCCAAGCAGTCCTTTGTTTACCATTCCAGACATGTTTGAACAGAAAGAAATCCAGTTATGACAAGACTTTTCTTCAACACCCATTGTGATAGGAGCAGTGAGAGTTGAAGCCACATGACTATTGTAGACTGTTCTTTGAATCTATAGCCTAGGATGTGATATTCTTCAATTCACATACCTGATATCCATCCAGAATTGTAGACTCCTGACTTTAAAATGATTCAAAGCAAAGTAATCCCACTAAGGACTGTAAAATCACAACATTTAGGCTAAGTTATAACAAAATAATTTCCTCATTTGGTCTAAGTTCTGAACTAAACCTATGCTTTTCTTTTTTTTTTTTTTTGCTTTTTTTTGCCTTTTTTTTTTTTCCCTAAACAGAAGTTGTTATTACTGTTATTTTGAAATATTGGATGTTACATGTATCCGGTATTCTTTCAGCCTAAGGCATATTAAATAGTTGAACTCAGCTCCAGGGAAAATAAAAAGCTAGATATGTTTGCTATAGAGAATAGAAACTCTTTTTCTGAAGTAGAAAAACACTGACAGAGAAGTCATCGTATTGCAGCTAGCAGTTTTAGCGGTTCAAATAAGTAATAACTCTTTTTTTGTGGTATCCTGGAATAATTAGATCTCCAGAGGTTTTCTGCCAACGTGCCTGGAAATGTTATAGCCTTCAGAACAAACTGAATGTGATTTATGTGTTTTGGAAAAACAAAGGTGATTATTTATAAAAACATTTTTTTTTAAGTTCTAGTTGCCATGCCTAAAGTAGCATGCTATATATGTACTTACCATATTTCAAGCTGTCAATGATTTGAAATTCTTGTCTGTGGCACTGGCAGATTGCACCAAAAGACATCACTGTATTATTCCCTGGTGCTGGTTTTTCTTAAGTTAACAACTTTAATGTAAACTATTTGAGCCACGTAATGTATTCTCTTGTATTAGCTTTGATTCTTACATTAATCTAAAGGAAATATTCAACCTATTCCGATCTTCTGCTCCCTACAAAGATAGAAACTTCTTTTGATAGTTTCTCATGTAAGAAGGACCTCACTGGGCAACAGCACAATGCGGTATAGTCATGTTACATATAACACCATATTTCCAGTGGGGAGCCTTGTCTCTTTTACACATATCTTCAGTTTGCTCATATTGATTGCAGTCTTAAAAACACATCCCCAGATATTCACAAAATAATCCTTAATAGTAAATTATTTAATCAATGTCATTACAATTATTGTGAAAGGTACATTTATTTAAAGGAAGGAAATTTCTCATTCTTGTCACATCTTCAATCATCCAGCGTGTGGCCAGAGTAGCTGAGAAGTCCACTCACTTTTCCAAGCCTTTAAACTGTCATCACCACCATTCCCGGTTCAAAGAGACTAGCTTTTCACTTGGATTAGAAGAGCAGCAATTTGAAGCTTATTATCACTTCATAATGAAAATGGAACTCATGCATCAAAACAGACAAGTCAGGCAAAACTAAATGTGCTTGAAAATACCCACTTCAGAAATGGATTGAAATACCTTAACACTTACCATAGCTGTGATATGATAGTGTTTGAGTTTCTCATTCCATGCTATAATTCCACTGTCAACAATGGAGAATTAGGTAAAAAGACAGTCACATTTTGTCCATATTGCCCAGAAGGTCTGGTAGCCATGCTTTCCAGATCCTTACCAACCTAGGCTAAGCACAGAGTTCCTTCTGTGCTGAGTACTGTGACCGGGAGACTGAACACCAAGTCTTTGGGCTATTTGGACACATCCTATTTGGACCTAGAAAAAGTTATATAATCTTTCCTTCTCTAGAAAAGGTAGGTAATAATGTGTCCTTTTTCCATTTTTGTCAGACAAGCTATACATAATGTGTCGTAGTGCTCAAATTCTGCAACAGGAATCAGGAGTCCTCTTTGCCATTAATCTGCTGGGTGACCTTTCAGAAAGTCACTCTCTCCTCTGACCCAGCCTCTTCTTCCAAGCAAGGACAGCAGTTCTGCTTGTCTTACCAATGAGCTCTGTGAATGAAGCAAGCTCTACTGTCCCTTGTTTAAAGTATAAAATCTTCTGACTGTACAATCATGAAAGTTAAAAAAAAAAAAAAAAAAGACAACAAAAACCAAACCAAACCAAACCAAAAACAACAACAAACAAACAAAAATGAAGCTATGTGGTAGACTCAAAGAAGGACATGGTTTTGATTTCCATGAAGACAAAATAAGGTCATGTGTATGTAATTTGGACGTGTATGGATTATGCTGACACACAACAGCTAATCTACTGATCTGGTAACTGAAACCAAAGCAATCCATTTGAGGCTGCCAGACACAGTTAGGAATGTATGGCTCCTTACATTGTCTTTCTAATTTGCGAAAAAAATAAAAAAATAAAAAAAGTCTAATCCATCTTACTTCACAGAGACTTAGAAAATACTTCTGTTTCTGCCATAAAACGTGTGAAACGAAGCTGACACCTAAGGCAGAAGCTTCCAGTTCAGATATACAGTCACTCTATGTGGAACCCTCTGTAGATTTTGCTTCCTGAAACTAAAAGAAGAGTTGCTTCAGAGCATGCTAGCGGTATCAGAGCTGTCTTATAGCTCTCTGGATCACTGTTCTTAAATACATTATTTAGTACTGGCCAAAAGCTGAAAATTCACAGAATTACAGAATTATTGAGGAAGGTGCCTCTTGAGGTCATCTAGTTTAGCTCAATGGAATCCAGTAGGGTTTTGAAGATCTCCAAGGTTGGACACTCCTCAGCCTCTCTGGGCAGCCTGTGATAGTGCTCAGTCATCCCCACTGTAATAAAGTGTTCTCATGTTTAGATTCAATTTCATGTGTTTTACTTCAGTTCCAGTACATCTGCTGCTCACAATAACCTGGAAATTTTGATGTTTCCTTCCAAAATGAAAATTGAAAAAATTTTATTAAAATAATTAAATAGTTCTGCTTAGGAAAATCTAAAATCTAAGGGAGCCCTTGGCTGAGCTCTGAGGTTCAAAGGACGTGTTGCTCTGGTTCCTCAGCCGTGAGGCCTGGCAATGCAAGCTGCCTCTGTGTGCAGCCAATGTTTCCTTAGGCAGACTGCCCTGAAACCACACAATCAGCTTCTTCTGATGAAAGGTTTTTGTTGCAGGATTTCCAAACAGCTCTAAGAATTCAGTCCCAGAAATTATCTTGTTCTCAGGGGTGCAGTCACAGAACTTTACATCCGTGAGTTTTATGTTCATGCACCTGAATGCCTTTTAATTCACGCTGTTATGTTTTCCTAGAAACCCAACCACAGCAATACAACACAACATCTTAATAAGTCTCTGCTGCCCGTGATTTACAAGATTATCCACTCTGATAAGCGAGTATGTGTAGCCTTTCCCTCAGATTGCTTGCACTGGGAGAGTGCACATTAAAATGAATTTTAAATCATATCCCTTCTCCTGGATTTTAGTGCATAATAGAAATAAAATTGGACAATGATGAAGTCGTCTTGCAGCCTCCTCTTCTCCAGACTGGACACCCCAAGGATCCTCAGCCTCTCCTCACAACACATGCCTTCCTGCCCTTTTGCCATCTTTGTTGGCCTCCTCTGGAGTCTTACAAGGATGTTAACATTCTTTTTTCTATTGTGGAGCCCAGAGCTGTACACAATATTGAAGGTGATGCCACACCTAGATAAGGTGGGAGAATCACCACTTTTGACCAGCTGGCCATGTTGTGTTCAATGCACCCAAAAATGTGGTTTGCCCTCTTGGCTGTCAGGGCACACTGCTGGCTCATCTCACAGTTAGACCATCTATCCAGAAGGGTGCTGTAAGGTACAGTATCAAACGCCTTACTAAAATCCAGAAAGATCACATCCACCACCCTCCCTTCATCCACCTCATCCTTGACCTTATCCTAGAAGGATATCAGATTACCAAGGCAGGACTTTCCCTTCAGGAATCTATGTTGACTATGCCTGATAATAGCTTTGTTCAGTAACTGCCTTTCAATAACCCCCAGGACCATCTTCTCCATAACTTTTTCAGGGACTGAGGTCAGACTAATAGGTCTGTAGTTTCCTGGGTCTTCTCTCATGCCATTTTTGTACATGGGTCTAACACTGGCTAGTTACCAGCTCTTCTCCCTGACTTTCAAGACAAGACTCAGGAGCATCAGATTCAGTCAGAGAAACAAAATACCTGAATATAGAGCGGGAGCAATTTTATATCTGAAAACAACCAGAAAGACAAACCTAAGATATCTATACGGAAAAGAAAAAATGAATAAATAAAGTTTAATTTGGAAGTTAGACAGGCCCATAAAACTAATAAATGTCTTTTTTCTTCAGTAAAGAGCTAAGAGTCAGTCCATTTTGAGTTTTTTTTTTTCTTATATTCAAATGTGATATATCAATTCAAATGTGATGCTCTAAATATTTGTGTTCTATGTTTGTGTTAGAGGTGGCAGATAAGGAGGAAAACAATCCAGAATACAAAGAAGCTTGCTGGGCTTGTATACTACTGTGAGACATTCAACAAAGTATTTATTTTCCCTTCGGTTGATTGTTGCATTACAAGACTATGAAATTTCCCATAGCAGTGGGATCAAATATTTTAAGTCATGCAACCTTCCCCTCCCTTGAGTTGATATTCTCTCCGCAAAACTGTCCTTTGAGATACTTTTGAAGGAGATCTACACAGCAAACTGTAATTACATTTGTGTCTTTCAGTGTTCCTTTCTGGTTTTCAAAGATTACATAGATTTATTTTATTTGCCTTACTTTGTTTGGTAATAGAATTAACAGTAGCATGTTTTGATTTTCACTTTTGCATTCCTTCTTAATGGGGTCAAGAGAAAGACTGACTCTAGTAGTCAGACATCACCACAGGAATTGGTTTCAGATCCCTGGCAGACAGGGTAAATCACTTGGGGCTGGATTCACAACTCAGTTTTTGCAGCACTGACTGCGACAGCATCTTTCATGTGCTGGGGCTTACTAAGGCACAAAAGCCACAGAAGCCACAGAAATGGCACCTCCTGTTCAAGGAGACATGCCCAGGAAAAGGTTTCATAAAATAAAAGGGTTTTGAGCTCCTACCTCATCATGAGAACACTTGAACATTTCACCCACTTCCCAACTAGCCACTATGAACTGGACCAGGTTTCTTGCAGTTTGCTTTGTTTGGGGCTCTGTATTTTCCTCATTTGGTAAATGGTTCTAGGAGAACTTCCCTATCTCAGAAAGATGTCGTGGAGAAAAACAAATCAAAGACGCAGTGTTAAGTATTAACGGCCTTAAAGTAGTGTAGGTAGACAGACCTTCCCTAGTCTTTGGATAACTATGAAGGTAGAAGGAACCTCAAAGGAGCCTAGAAAATAAGCTACAGAAACAGTAGTGCATCTAGTACCATGTCAAGGACTAGATGAGTCTGTAACCCCATCCTGATAGTCAAAAGTTCCTCCACTATTAAGGCAGGGTACATTCTTCAGGATGGCCTAAAGAATTTGCTCAGAACATGAAAGAAACAAAGTAAAAATGAAAAAGAAAGGAAAAGAAAGGTGATCTGCAGCACCATCACAATTTCTGTGGTGTTTTGTGTAGAACAAAAGTCATAAGAGAGATGACGGTTAAAGGATTTCTACCTAGAGACTGATAGAAAGACATCATTTCACTCTGTTGTCTCACTTTTATTTTCTTTCCTGTTTTTCAAATGATGAATTTTATTCTTAGGCATAATGGGACCAGTTTCCCTGTTTCAGTATAATTAGTAAGGTGTCTGTGATTATTCCTCTCGGTCCAGTCTTACATCCTGTTTGTTGGTTTCTTTGTATTTGTTGGATGGATTTTCACCTGCTTCTATTTCTCTGTCCTTCCCTAGATTGCTTTTCAACACCTCCTATTCTCTAAAATTGCCAGGTCTCTGGGTGTCTGTTTGAGAGCAGATCACCTTCTACTGTCTGCAGCTGCTGCTTTGCTGCCTAAGAGAATATTGATTTTTTTTTTTTTTCAAAACACACTGTAGGATGAGAGGTGCAGAAATCAATATTTCATTAGACAGACCAGAACATAGCAACATAGCAATGTCTGATCAACAGATCTGGGACAAGGATTAGGTTTAGAATAAACAGCAACAACAGCATCAGAAGGGAGGTGGTCAAGGCACAGCTGGGACTGCTGGAGCTGCTTTGGTGGCAGAACAACCTCCTTGTAGTGAGCGACTTAATGCACTGCTTCTTGTTTGTACCATGTACCTGTTGTCACCTGAACCATGGGAGAAGGGTGGAGTTAGACAAAAGCTTAAAAACAGCTGTGCTGGCTGTAAGGGCCACCTCTTGCTCCCGTGTCCCCTGGCAGAAATTTTCATCCCCACATCTAGACCATACATATAAATGTTCAGGAATGTCTGGGACAAAAGCTGGATGAGAATATTACTCTGATCCAGCACACACTATGGACAGGACTTTTTATTCCTTACCTCTTACATACCTCTTATTTCTATTCCTTACCTCTTATACAGAACAAAGAGAAGAATTTTAACTGCTTGGCTGCAAATGCTTTAAATAGTGAAACCTTGCAAACCAGCACATTTTGCCTGAAGAAGCAAGAGCTCAGTCACATAAACTTTTGTAGGCACATCTAAGGGATGGTGCTCTGGCAGAGAGGAAGGTGCGCATGGACTGAAAGCAGAATCCTATTTGGGTGAAATGGCCAGAGCTGAACATAAAACTTAGCTTTATTTAATCCTACTTTACAGAGAATCAGTAGATCTGGGCAGACACCTACCAGTGAAACAGTAGACTCAATCCAAGATGCAACTAGCAATGAAATCAGCAATATGAGTAAAATTTGGAAAATAATTTCACTAAAAAGAAGAATGAGTAATACAGAAAAAGTAAAACATTTCATTTTGATATTTCCATAATTAAATATTTTGATTTTTTATGTCAAAACAATATTTGCCTGTTCAAATTTGGCTTACTTCTCCAAAAAATCTATAGAGGATTTAATAACCTAGTTTTGCTTTAGTTTTAGTTCAGGCTGAAATAGAACAGCATTGTGTTTTGTTGTTGGTGGTGTTGATGGTATTTTTTTGTCTAAATTTTTAGTCTCAAGCACCTGGAATTCCATCTAGCACCAGTGCGGATAAGGGACATTCACCTACACCCAAGCCTTTGTGGGTTTGGGTTCATTCCCTCTTTCCCACTCCTATAAAATGCTGATCTTAAGTCTCTGACGAAGAGCTTTCACATGTTAATACATGTGAATATTAATGTATTTAGGCACAAACTGAGATAGTCACTAAGACATTCTTGAAAAAAGCTAAATGCTCCCATCCCAGAAGAGAAGCAGCACATGGGTAAACAAAATGATTATCAGTCCATTAATAACAGAATACATAATGAAAAGACTTTTTTGGGGGACGGAGGAGGGATGGATTTTTTTCTTTTTCTTTTTTTTTTTTTTCTCCCTTTGGTAACCTTCTTTATTGTCAGCTCTTTAAGCAGTACTGAGATATTTTTCAACGTCTATTTTTTTCTAAGAAAATTTCACAGTGTCCTGAAAAAAAACTTTTCATACACAGTTGAGGAATTTGCTTGTCTGGGTCAGGAAAATCATGTGATAGAGTTGCATTTTGACAGCTCAGTACAGACCTGATTCTCAGCTCTTTATTACTTTCCAGGGGTTAGTATGTAAATGGCTTGTCTAAAGTTTTGATTTTTTAAAACCAGACGATATTCTTTACAGGTCAAAGTTGAAATATTTCAATTCACTTGTGTAGTTGAAGAATCCTGTGAAATGTTGGCACTAATTAACATTTCCAGTTAAATCTCCAGATTTCAACTCTTTGTTGTGGGCAAAGTTATGGCCAGTGGAGTTTATGGAGCTTTGCAATTGACTGCAAGAGGATTAGAAATCAGCCTCACAGAATCCATTACTTTGGCTTTTGATCTTTCATATAATTGTACCACCTCTACTAAAACACACACATGCACTTTTTTTTCTTTTTTTTTATAGCTGAACTACATACTTAAACATCTCATCTGACTATTTTGAACACATAAAAAAGGGTTTCGCATTGAATTCACATTGAATTTTACAGGTTATTTTGTTTGTGATGCTGCACTGATGCTGAGCATTTGCTGAAGGTAGACTTTATGGCATTGTGTGGGTGGGTGGGTGTGGTCTCAGTACAGCAGGCCCCAGATTCAGCTTGGAAACATGGGTCAGTCTTAAATTGCAAGTAACACATAATTTTCATGGAGCAAGAGAAGTATGTGCATACAAATAAATACATACTTATATTTGTATATATAAGCATATATTTATATATGTGCATGTAGGTGTGATATGATTTCCTGTAAGACTGAAGGTGCAATGAGTTTCTATCTGTTGTCATATGAAATAAGTGATCAGTGTCAAGACCTAGAGTAGGAGAGTGTATTTTATGCCAGAAAGCCTGGCTTCTCATTCCAGCCATACCAGTTGCTGTCACTAAAAAAATCCTTACTCAGTATTCCTTCTTATTTTATATGCTGTGCTGAGCTGTGTCTCACTGATCAGGCTGTTTCAGCTTTGCCTATTCTACAGAGTAAGGGTTGCTGCAAGTTAATCATGCTATGGAAGAAAGTCTCTAGAGTGAGGATTTCTGTCTTGAAAATGAAAACAATGTTAATATATGTCATCTGAAGCAGTACATTGGAGATACAACCTCAACAAAAAAATAACAAAAAATAAATAAGAAATAAGAAATCTTAATGATATAGAACTTTTCTTGCTGTTCTGTGGATAATTTGAGATTGTATTATTTTTTCAATGAATCTGTTCATCACAAGTTTCATTGTATGGTATAAAGAAACCCTCCTGAAACTATGGATAAAGTTTAAAAAAATAAGAGCTATTTATGCCTGTAGTTGCTGACTAAATTAATGATTTTAAGTTGCTGACAAATTAATAATTTGAAAATCAGAGTAACCATTATTCAAGCAGTGAAATATGGATTCTGGAGCTTTACTTCAGCCATTTGTCTTTAACATCTCTTTAGTGTTTGTATAGTTTATTGAAGCAATCATATCACCAAGACTTTGGGGTAATTTAAAGTGAGTTCTATGCATAATTTAAAGGAGATGTGAATCATAATATACATAAAATGTAACTAATTAAAAAAATGAAAGTAAACATTTTTAAAATGTCAAAATCAATTTTTAAAAGCTGTTTATTAAGGAAAGTAAACTTTTGATGTAGCCTAGAGAAAAGTTTAATTATACACAGGCAATATTCAGCATATTGTAATTAATATTGACTAATCACCCTCTCTTTCTCTTTCACTTGTAGGAAAATATAAACATCAATGAAGCTTCCAGATGCCTGGTGAAACACATAATTGCTAGTGAGAGTGATCCAGTTCAGCCTATTGAACCAGATATTATAAAACCACACTTGAATTCCAGCAAGATTGTCAGTTGTTCAGCTTGCTTTAAATCCTAAGAGACTTCCAGACTATTACAAGAGCTGAGCAACTATGACTCGCAATGTATACTGTATCCAAATGTACCCAGCCTGCACAGATTGTCCATAAGCAAATTTCAAATATCTCAAAAATATACTTAAAGTTTTCCAGAAATTTTTAACAGCTAAAATTTGTTGTGAACTGTTCATTGATAGCAACTACTCAAAACTGTCTGACTGCTAGTCAAATAAGTCTCATAATGATGGCTGTGTTTTCCTGGTTGGGTAGCACCATCACTGATATCAAAATCTATTTCCTTGAGGTGTGGTTTCTGAAATCTCATATTTGTGACGTGACTGCAGCAACACCTTACTTATCCCTTGGTCCTCCAGCCCATCTTCTCAATTCTCTGACCAGACAACCATCATCATTACACTGTTTTGTCCCCCCATTACAGCTGAATAATCCTGTTTCATATGAGGAAGGTGATGATGACAATATAGCTGTTCAGGAAGGGGCAACAACACTACAGTGAAATATTGCCAAGTTCAGTCTCCTGGATGAAGTGGTAAGGTTGAACACGAAACAACCTTTCATGTCATTCAATTCCCCAGAAGGTCTCAACCTGTGAAACTGAACATGAGATTTTGCTGTCCCTCCCCTGAGGAGTTACATTCTCATAGTTGTTATAATTACCTTCAGATGAAGCAAAATGAAACAAGTCAAGGGTGAGAGGTGACCAAACAGGGAATCAGGGATATAGTCTCACAGGTGAAGTGGCTGACAGTTTTCAGAAAGGTTATCTGTTTCAGAAAGCCAGCATCTCCTTAAAAAAGAACTCCATAATTTTGTTCTTGCCCCTCCATCCGTTTATGTTGTCCCCATGTGTTTAAACTGTCTGTACTCCAAAAGCCCCTGAATGCAACCTCCCCATTATGTTGATTCTCATGGGAAAATGATGAAGATGAACCTTTAAGGAATACATCTTTGTTGAATAGCAGGGTATTTGTTTTTGAAGAACATTCTTTAAACAAACAAACAAAAACAATTGTGTGAATGACCATAGGAAGCAAAACAAAACAGTCTTGAGAGTAAATACTCCTGGAATATTTATTTGCAGAAATTGTTGAGCTGTACTGTGGAAATAAAGTGGCTGATTTTCAGAATATCACAAAATATGCAGGTTGGTGGAGTCATTCAGGCAAGTGTGTCTAGACAAGAAGTCTTGACACCTGGCTGCAAGCCTGCAAGACAAATTTTACCTGTCTCCTGCCACAGACATATTACTTCCATTTTCTTGCTCTCACTCAGTCCTTTCCTTCCTAAGCTGTGAACTTTCAGTGGCAAGTGCTGTCTTCTGAGGTGGGTTTCTGTCCTTAGAGATGTGTAACACCATGGAGGGGAGGACTGATACATTTTGTCATAGAATTTTAAAACAAGAAAATAAGGTCTATAATTTTAAAAATAAAAATCCACATCTAGAATTAACCTGTGCACACACATAGACATAAGGACTCATATAAATATATATATATATATATGAATAAGCTAGCTTTTTTTAATCAAGGAGAATAACTTCCAGTTGTCTTGATCTCAGTGTTATCCTTCAGCACAGGCTCCTACTGGGATCTGGGTCAAATATCTTTCTGCCTCAATTTCCTCATCTGTAAAATAGGGATTGATGTACACACCTACCTCACAGCACTCCTTGAAAGTTACTCTCGGCACAGTGCCTCAATGATATATGTTATACAAATGCCAAGCTGTATTACTGCTCAGAATGAATTATGAGTGCCCTCTAGCATAAATACATGGTGCTGTAATGCCTTAATGTTTTAAATCTATGCAGGGCTTGCCTGAGCTGCAACAATTAGCTTCAATTATTCCACCTCAGTTAACCCAGTTGAGGTTATAAAGCAGTGTGTGACTGCATGGGATGATTTGATTAGCTGCAGATGTGCTGCAAATGGAAACTGGCTGCATGGATGTCATGCTACTGGTTTAATAATCTCAGCAGCTAGGCTGTAATTTAGACCCAGTGCCAGGTCAGCTATTTCAAATTTAAAGCATTATTTAAGTCAAGTTGTATGGATGCGTTATTAAGGATAACACTTAATTCATACCTTCAGTCAGCACTGGGGTGAATGCAAGCACCTAGATATTTAGATGGCTTCTAAAGGGCTAAGCTTCATGAGCTGAATCCCATGCTTTACTTAAAAATCTAGGTGCCTCAGGTGAAGCAAAGGAAGTCGTTGCTTCCAAAAACAATTATGTACTCAATTGGCAACCAACTTAGCAGTTGCTGATGTGTTTTAGGTCTTTACTGATCGCTTGTCTTTGGTGGCTTACATTCAACATTCAGAAAGCATAACGATAACTTCCTCTCACGAATATTTATGAGAGCTATGACTCAAAATCTGGGATAATAGCAATTAAAAATAATAATTTTTAAAAAAATCAAACACTTAGAGGATGTATAGTTATTTGTTCATTTGGTATTTTCTTTTCTTTTCTTTCTTTCTTTCTTTCGTTCTTTCGTTCTTTCGTTCTTTCTTTCTTTCTTCAATATATTTTATAAACCTGCTTTAAACTCTGGTCTTACCATTTGTTCCTCCTGCTTCTGTTGCATCAAGTTTCACTGCAGTCACAGTTTTGGGCCATATTTTCTGCTTTTGATAGCAGGAGGACAGAACATATTTACAATGTAAGAATTAAAACAATATCATGAAGAATAAGGCCTGTTTAGGTGGTTACATAATTCTAAATGTTCAATTTTATTTTTACTGAAGTGATAAGAACCTGTCAAGTCTCTTTCTATAATGCAATAAATGTGTGAATGTCACCTGGGTATCTAGTAAACAGAGCCTTTTCTGAAGGGGTTGTCATAGGCAGACCAGAATGAAAGATTTATCTTGGAGTTAATGAGCCCACTTTGTTCTGATACCCTTTCAGGAGCAAATGTAAAATTTAGTTATATTGATTCAAGCCCTAACATTGCTTTCTTTCCTTTTTTAGATGAGTTGTCTTAATTAGATGACCACTTCAAAATGAAACATTTTCCCGTTCTGTAATAAATAATAAAATGTATGAGTCTCTATTGCCTTGCAAGTGGGTAAAGATACTACAAAATGGATTTAAAATTAATTTTCATTCTAGTTCTCCATAAAACCACCTCTGCGTATCCCAGCACCTAGGACCACAGGCTGATGCACAGGTGAGTTGTCAGGCATAAAGACTTAGCTTCAAACACCCATGAAAAATGGCGGATGAACATCTCCACCCAAAGCTTCATTTTCTAACTCAGCTACACCACCAGCAATGATGGGGTGTCTTCCGTTTTCCAACTTTGAAGCTCCATACAATCAGTATCTGACAATCCTAAATACAATGGTGATCCTATATACCTTGGAAAATACATACATATTACTCAGATAGAAAAATGAATAGAGTGAAATGTAAATTACGCTCTGTTATTCCAGAAAGATCATAATTAATTTGACCAGGCTGGGTTTTCAATAAAGAGCCATTTGGACTCTGAAAATCAGGCTTTGTTCTTCTTATACACTATTTTTAAGATTATGTATTTTCATTGAACTTTTCTATTTAGAAATAGTTGTTTCCAACAATACCTTGTGTACGCAGCCTGGATTGTTGTATGTCAATATTTTGTCTTCAGACTTCTTTTTTTTTTTTTTTGCTTCTATTTTAGTCTACCTGACCATATTAAAGGGTGAGGGAGAGAAGGAGGGAGAGAGGTAGGGAGGGAAGAAAGGAGGGATGAAGGGAGAAGGAGCATGTTTAAATAGCAGTTTTGTTTTACTTCTTAAAACAGCTCGTCTAGCTGAATGAACTTGTTAAATATATCAAGGAAATGCAATTTTATGTCAATTGCCAGTAAAGAGTCAATGAAAATATATTTTACTTCACCGGTATTTATGCATGTGACTGCAGGTTTTATTGTAATAAAAGATATTTCTGACAAGACGTGGAATATGTGTGTTTTGTAAAATTAATTCATTAAAAAAAAAAAAGTAAGCAGATATAAGTATCACAAGCTAAGTCAACTGTTCTCATCCATAGTCAATCCACGATATATATATTTGTCATTTTCCCCAGAATAGTTTCATTTAGACTGTTTAGTTTCTGTACACCCTCTCTCTTAAACTGTCCAGGTTAGTGTTTGACATTGATTAAAGGCTTGCCTATCAGAGACAGAAACTTTCCACCCTTTCTCCCTTCATCATCCTATTTGATATGCAATTCCAGATGCAGCATTTGTGGCTCCAGGTCTTGAAAGAACCACAGTTCAAAGTCTGATTTTACAGGCAGAATTTTTGGCTCACAAATAGATGCATCATCAGTTTGGGGGCTCATTATTAACCACAAGCTCCATTCTTGGAAGTCTGGCTGGGTAATAAGTGGGCTACATCTGCAATTCAGGCAGCTGCATATCTAGGATGTAGAAACTGCATTCGTCTTCAGCTGGCAGGGCAAACGTATACCTGCAGCAATGTTACACACTTGACCTTTCATGATTCGTTTCTTGTCCCTACAACTATTATATTGTCTTAATAATTAAAGTTTAAAAAATAATAATAAAAAGCAGCTTCCTTACAATGTGAGTCTAGTGTTTATTTTACAGTTTTTGCTTTTCTGTAACCACCAAAAAAAAAAAATCAATTTTTGTTTGTTTGTTTGGTAATGAAAACTGACATTGCCTCACCCTATGGCTGGAGATGCTTCAAGACCCATAATAAAATCCCTGGAATTTAGTGATACTGCTTCTGCTACACTAAACAATCACCTTATAATGAGGAAACATCTTTAACTGAACAATTTGGGAATATTCATTTCCTGAAAATCATCTCCCTTTACAGTTGCAGTGCATCAGCTGCCTAATTAAGACTGGAATCTGCATGTTTTATGTTTCAAATGTAGTAATAATAGTTTACAAAGATAAGATATTAAACTGAGCAAAGGCACAGCATGCAACTCCCCAGAGTGGAAGCTAAGCTAATGAACATGTCCTGGCAGACTTCTCTGCATGTTAGTAACAGGAGAAAGTTTCCCCAGTCTGATATTTGCCTGGAAATATCAGATTCCAGGAAATGAGCTTTCATTTAAGTTTTAGTATCTGAATTCTCCATAATCAAAAAAAGTGCTGCTGGCAGTATTTGCACCTGGCATCTGGAGTTTATGTAGTTTTAAAAAACCAGCCACTATTTCATTCAGAAATGGCATCTTTGTTAAAAGTTTAAATGTCAGTGGTGCCTAAATATTTTATCAGGCACCCAAAAGATCATTTGGGTATCCAGTTTCCTAAACTAATCTATCCACACCTCCTGCTTTTGTGAATTCATGCCTTTGGCTTTCACAAAACATGCAAGGAAAGGGCAACTATAAGATGCTCCTTTAGCAGAGACATTTCAACCACACCCAAAGTCCTTCAAAGGAGATGAACATAATGAAGGGAATATCATAGAATGGTTTGGATACCCCAGAGTCAGGGTAGAGAGAAGCGTCTGGGACTCCACCAGGACCAATTCAAGAAGTGCTCAAGGGCAATGAAAAGATGCTCAAAAAGTTCCTTAGAACTGCAGAAATTGCTTAGTGATAATCTGACTCTGTTTAGCTTTTATCACTTAGAGGTCTATGAATTTTCCAGGGCACAAAGAGCTATGCTTCTGTCTTGTGTGCCTTCAAATTCACTTCTTCATTGGCTACCTTGGTGAAGCTTCCTGGTTTCTTTCAGGATTTCTCTCTTTGGTCTTTGGTGCCATCTCATCTCCTTGTCTTGATGCTTCAATGAGGAGCTTTTATCAGTCATTAGCATTGAGGCTCATGCTGCAGTGTTTATGTTTCTTGCATCCAGATTGTACCTCCATGAGCTTCTTGTCATCCTGCATTGGCATTTCTGATCACCACTGACAGTTAATATTGCTGCAACATATGGATGATAAAACAAGAAGAAATCTTGAAACTGTCCATAAACCCATCTTCAGGCAGTATGCTAATGTCAGTGCCTTGTCTGAGCATAGCTGATGTTTGAATAAGCTAAGAGAGTTAGAAACCTAAAAGAAGCAAAAAAGGGAAGGTTCCCAAAGGCATCTGTCCCTTGAAATCTATGTATGCTGTTGGGCAATTTACAGGTAATGAATATCTTAGGGTTCATCTGTTCCTGGCTAGCATGTCAAACCCATCCTAGGGGTTCAAATTCCAGAGGAAAACTTTGTTTCCTCTGGTTTCCTAAAGAGGAACCTGAGAGTGAGACAGAGGCTGGAAAATAGCAAGCATATGGGAAGAACCAACAGTATTAAATATTCTGCATTACTTTATGAATTTCTTTGATTTTCCCTGACAGAAGCAATATATTGACAAAGTGGACTATGTGACAGGACTCTGTATCTTCACTGGGACATGTATGCACAAAAGGCATTATTTCCAGATGGAAGTAAATCTCTGAGAGGACAGCTATAACATGTTATGAAACCCGGAGAGGCCTGTCAGACTACTGACTGATTGCTAAAGAGAGCCTTATTTCCCTGTTTGCTATTATGTTTGCTATGCAATTGGAAGCTCTGCACATGACACCTCTGCAGCTATTAAGCTGGGTGGTGTCTTCAAATTGTGGAGCACAACTGTCTGTGCTTTAGTTGTATCTGCTAAAAGTAAAAAGGAGCTACAAACCTATTACTTTTCCCATTAAGTAAATGTAGTAAAAGTTCATTTGGTTAATTCACTCTTAAAGCACAGCTTTTTATAAATCATAAACTTGTCATTCCTTTAGATAAGACCAATGTATTTCTCTTCCTAAAGAGCAGTCAGAATTGGTGAAATGGGCCAGAAGAAAAGGTATCTTCCAACTGTCAAGTATTGCACTGGGAAGAGGGGTTAATTAATGACAAGATCTTCCCACACCATTTGGACATGTTATAAATAGGATGTTTATACTCTATAAGCCATATGGGGGAGATCCAGGCACCATAGGCAGATGAAATCCTAAGGCCTGGAGTGTACATGTAGTCAACATCAAAAACAGACCTTTAAGGCAATGAACCTTTTCCAGTAATATGCGAGAATATTAATCTCCCATCATAAAAACATCAAAGATCTATAATTATTTAACCATCTTGAAAATGCAAAATTAGTATAGTGTGTTTTCCATCCGTGTAAAGGCCACCTGTAGGCTAGGCAGGCATCGTTTATCTCTAAGCGATTTTAAAATAAGACAACTTATCAAGGTGCTTTTGGAGGATATGACAGTACATCAGATATTTAGACATATGAAGTAAACAGAATTAACTCTGACTGGAATGAAGAGGGGATTTAAATGAAAAGCAAATGGAAGCGAATGATGAAGAGAAATTAACAGGTCAAAAGAAGTTTTGTTATTCTGCTTGACTGGCTGTTACTGCTTAGGCAGCCAGGAAACCTGTGTGCAAGGCAGATGGGAGACATCCTGCACAGGCTGCATGGAAAGAGTTTTGATTCGAATCTGGGGACAGACTGTCAGGTCAGCCTTCTGCCAGGGTCGTGTAAGGGATGGCACCTCCAGCTGTATTCCAGGTCACTTTATTGCTCTGAGCTTCTCCCAAGAGTGTGGCAGTTCTGCCAAGGTATAGCAGGACTGTCCTTGGCCAGCAGCTCTCTGATAGGCAAAAGAAAAACAATCATTTGTACTAGTCTATATTCCTCACAGTGCCTTGATATTGGGGTTCATTGTTCCTCCAGACTGGAGTGGATGAGCATCCTAGTACTGGCTGGGTCGTTTTTTAAGCAGAGGTGATGAAACAGGGAAACCCTTGGTGTCTGGATGCACCAGCACCGACAGAAACTCTTCTTTGGAATCAACTAATCCCAGGGCAAAGAGGCACAGGGATTTACAGAGCACAGCTCTTCTGGTTGATGTTTCCTCCCCCTTCCAGGAATGAAACCCATTTTCTTCTACCCTAAGTTCCAAGTCTGGTTTTATTTTAACTTGGGTGGCCACTAGCAACTCAAAACATGCATTGCCCAGGTAAAAAAAAACAGATGTGTCTCATGCACATGCAATCTCATCTGGTCCATAACTTCTGCTTTACTGGACCAATATTGAGTTAACAGACCCCAAAAAGCCCAGTGACGATTGCATTTCTTAAGCATCGTTTCAGGGCTAGAAAATGACATGCTGACACTGACACTTTAAAAAGCGTGTGAGTCAGGATTCTTCAGGCCATTCAGCTCCTTTCCTCTGTATGAACACTGTGAAGGCAGGAGGCAGGCAGTTGGAGAGACGATGGCATTACAGGAGCAGGAGGTGGGAGCTCAGGGGTGATACGGACCCCTGGGGACAACAGAAATGAGACTACATGAGCAGACAGTTAATGAGAACAGGTAAAATATGCTGGACTAGCTGACTTCCTGAGGTCTTTTTTGACTTGAATTATTCTACAATTCTATAAGAGAGAACCATCACATAGAAAGAAAGGAGAGATAGGGACAATCTGGAGGCACGAATCAGCTAGGGAAAAAAAAAAACAGGCAATAAATGTCAATAAAAGAAAAAATATGTAACATACCTTTTTTTAAAAAAACATTTACATAACAGTAGCCTCAGACTTTTTACTGAATACTTATTCACACAAAGAGATTTTTTTACATTTGCATTTCTGTGTGTGCATGCGCTAAGAGATTATTTCAGTGTCTGATCAAATTTTTGATTTTACACCAATGGGTCTGGGTAACTGCTCAGTGCTAACAGTGGCCTGTGATTATACCTCTGCTTCTTTTTTCCACTTCAGTCTATCAGAACAAATTCACTCTGGAAAACCACTGTCTGGGAGAAGTGATAAGATCAGAATACCCTCAGGAAGGGATACAGGAGGAAGTTTCCCTAGCTATCTTGCTGTTGAAGTTCAAAAAGGAAGCAAGCTGCAAGGAGGAAGGGGACCAGTTTCCAGAGACTGTTAGCCCAAATGGATTACAAGAGCTCTTCAATTCAGGTAGTTCAGCTAGAAACTAATCCAACCATCAAGGAAATTGCAAGGACATTGCTGAGTGGGGTTGCCTGAAATCCAAAACTGCTGTCCTCAAAACACCAAGGCAGCTGCCAGCCCCTTGACACCCAGCTCTGCATTGCCTCAGTTCCTGGCAGCAGCAGTTCTCCAGGTGCCTCTGCTTTGCCTCCTGGCATGCTGAGGGATGCCTCTCTGGGGATAACTCTGAGCAGTTCTGTACCCAATTAATTTTCAGTATTCCTCTACCACACAGCCCTCAATTATTAATTTTTAAATAACAACTTCAAAGTCTTACTGCCACCTTCTTAACTATGTAATTGCCCACTAGTTAAAGTGTTCAACTTTTCCTTCCTGGTGGGCTTCAAAGTCCTATCTCATGCTGCCCTGAGGTGGAGCAAGCAATGGAAGTATTGCCTTCCTAGAATAACCTTACTGGGAGCAGGGTTTAGACTTTAATTAGTCAAAAGATTATCTAACCTGGCAGCAGTATCACAGTATCACAGTATCACAGATTTCTAGGTTGGAAGAGACCTCAAGATCATCGAGTCCAACCTCCGACCTAACACTAAGTACTCCACTAAACCATATCCCTAAGCTCTACATCTAAACGTCTTTTAAAGACCTCCAGGGATGGTGACTCCACCACCTCCCTGGGCAGCCCATTCCAATGCTTAATAACCCTTTTGGTAAAGAAGTACTTCCTAACATCCAACCTAAAACTCCCCTGTCGCAACTTTCGCCCATTCCCCCTCGTCCTGTCACCAGGCACATGGGAGAACAGACCAACCCCCACCTCTTTACAACCTCCTTTAAGGTAACTGTAGAGAGCGATAAGGTCGCCCCTGAGCCTCCTCTTCTCCAGGCTGAACAACCCCAGCTCCCTCAGCCGCTCCTCGTAAGACTTGTTCTCCAGACCCCTCACCAGCTTGGTCGCCCTTCTCTGGACTCGCTCGAGCACGTCCATGTCCTTCCTGTAGCGAGAGGCCCAAAACTGAACACAGTACTTGAGGTGCGGCCTCACCAGAGCCGAGTACAGGGGGACAATCACTTCCCTAGACCTGCTGGCCACACTGCTTCTTATGCAGGCCAGGATGCTGTTGGCCTTCTTGGCCACCTGGGCACACTGCTGGCTCATATTCAGCCGACTATCAACCAATACTCCCAGGTCCCTCTCGGCCAGGCAGCTTTCCAGCTACTCATCTCCCAGCCTGTAGCTCTGCTTGGGGTTGTTGCGCCCCAGGTGCAGGACCCGGCACTTGGCCTTGTTGAACTTCATACAGTTGGCCTCAGCCCATCGCTCCAGCCTATCCAGATCCTCCTGCAGAGCCTTCGTGCCCTCGAGCAGATCGACACACGCACTTAGCTTGGTGTCATCTGCAAACTTACTGAGGGTGCACTGGACGCCCTCATCCAGATCATCGATAAAGATATTAAAGAGGACCGGCCCCAGTACCGAGCCCTGGGGGACACCACTAGTGACCGGCCTCCAACCAGATTTGACTCCATTCACCACAACTCTCTGGGCCCGGCTATCCAGCCAGTTTCTAACCCAGCGAAGCGTACGCCAGTCCAAGCCCCGAGCAGCCAGTTTCTTGAGGAGAATGTTGTGGGGAACTGTGTCAAAAGCCTTACTGAGGTCAAGGTAAACCACATCCACAGCCTTTCCCTCATCCACCAAGCGCGTCACTTGGTCATAGAAGGAGATCAGGTTCGTCAAGCAGGACCTGCCTTTCATAAACCCATGCTGACTGGGCCTGATCGCCTGGTTGCCCTGCAAGTGCCGCGTGATGACCCTCAAGATAATCTGCTCCATGAGCTTTCCTGGCACTGAGGTCAAACTGACAGGCCTATAGTTCCCCGGGTCTGCCCTGCGGCCCTTCTTATAGATGGGCGTCACATTGGTTAGCCGCCAGTCAACTGGGACCTCCCCCGATAGCCAGGACTTCCGATAAATGATGGAAAGCGGCTCGGCCAGCTCCTCCGCCAGTTCTTTCAGTACCCTCGGGTGCATCCCATCCGGCCCCATCGACTTGCGCACATCCAAGCTCCGTAGCAGGTCGCCAACCATTTTCTCATGGATAGCGAAGGCCACATCCTGCTCCCCATCCCCTTCCACCAGCTCAAGGCACTGGGTATCCAGAGAACAACCGGTATTGCCGCTAAAGACTGAGGCAAAGGCGGCATTAAGCACCTCAGCCTTTTCCTCATCCTTAGTAACTAGGTGTCCTGGTTCCAGTTAGGACAGAGTTAAGTAGCTCATAGTAGCTGGTAGGGTGCTATGTTTTGGATTAGGATGAGAAGAGCGCTGATAACATGCTGATGTTTTAATTGTTGCAGAGCAGTGTTTACACCAGGCCAAGGACTTTTCGGCTTCTTGCTCTGTCCTGCCAGCGAGCAGGCTGGGGGTGCAGCAGGAGCTGGGAGGGGACAGACCCAGGACAGCTGACCCAAACTGGCCAAAGGGGTATTCCATACCATCTGACGTCATGCTAAACAATATATAGGGGTGGCTGGCCGGGGTGGGGGGGCCGGCTGCTCGGGAATAGGCTGGGCATCGGTCAGCGGGTGGTGAGCAATTGCATTGTGCATCACTTGTTTTCTTACACATTATTATTGTTAATACTATTACCATTATCACTATTATTATTATTATTGTTATTATTATTTTCCTGTCTTAATAAACTGTCTTTATCTCAACTCACAGGCTTCACTTTCCCGTTTCTCTCCCCCATCCCAGAGAGGGAGGGGGGAGGGTGAGCGAACGGCTGTGTGGTGTTTAGCTGCCAGCCGGGTTAAACCACAACACTAGGTTTCCCCTCGCATCCAGTAAAGGATGGAGATTCTCCTTAGTCCTCCGTTCCGCGTTGATATATTTGTAAAAGGATTTTTTGTTGTCTTTAACGGCAGTAGCCAGGTTGAGCTCCAGATGAGCTTTGGCCTTTCTAATTTTCTCCCTGCACAGCCTCGCTACATCCTTGTAGTCCTCCTCAGTGGCCCGCCCTTTTTTCCAAAGATTATAAACCCTCTTTTTTCTGCTAAGCACAAGCCGCAACTCTCTGTTGAGCCAGGCCGGTCTTCTTCCACGCCGGCTCGTCTTTGGACACGTGGGGACGGACCGCTCCTGTGCCATCACGATTTCCTTCTTGAGGAGCGCCCAGCCTTCCTGGACTCCTCTGCCCTTCAGAACCGCCTCCCAAGGGACTCGGCCAACCAGCGTCCTGAGCAGCTCAAAGTCAGCCCTCCGGAAGTCCAATACAGAAAAACAACTCACAGCAAAAACACTCACTTTTATTTTATTATTTTATTTTATTTTATTTTATTTTATTTTATTTTATTTTACTTTATTTTAATTTTATTTTATTTATTTTATTTTTTTTACCTATTAAAGGAAAGAAAGCAGAACTCTTACCTCTCTCCTCCATGGCTGGATGCAATAAGCAACATGGTAAAAAGCCACATGGTCATGGGCTTAATTTTCCTCAAGAAATCCTGAATTGCTTAATGGAGGGTGAATGATCTTCATGACACTGTTTATAAGCCTTACACCTCTGCTTACACACCCCATGTCCTGGTGATCTGGGGACTGCTGTAGAAGTACAGATGAGAACCAAGTCTAATAATTACAGGTGCAGCTTCTATAAAATCTATAAAATCTCCAGCTTTATAACAGCTGTCTCTTCTCATTTTTATATATAGCCTCTGTGTGTTTATGGTAAACTTTGTGCATATGAATGAAATGGCTGCCTTTATATTCATGCAAAACCATGTTTGATTTAAGAGCTACAAAAGCTATAAATAGATCTGGATGCAATTTGGTCTTCTGCTGTGATAACAATACATGTATTTGTGATGTGATTTACCACCTAATAAAGAAATTGAGGGGTAAAATAAAAAATGCAAATTAAAAAATGCAAACAGAGAAATTCATTGCAAAATGTCTTTTAAGTGTTGTGGAAGAAATAAGAGATAATCTTACAATGGAGATTCATAAAAGGGTATTCTCATTAAGTAAACAATTGCGAATCAGAATAAATGCATATGTCAAACAGACTAAGAACGTGGTGGAGCAATGTGTTGAAATTATTAAAGAAAAGAACAAGGAAGTAGGAAATAACATGATAACATTTCAGTTTAAACAGGAAATAAAGACAGCATTTCAAAATCACAAAAGAAAAAATAAGGTATTGTTGCTCTTGTAACACATTGAGTAAAGATATATCAGCAACAGAAAGCATATCAAATTACTGCAGGAATATGATACTTACAAAAGGAGAAATCAGGATTGCAAATGGCACCAAAAATCACACAGATTTACATCAGGTCTCAGATTCTTATATATTTATTGCCCACTGAATAGCCACAGTGAAGTATCTACAACAAAGAATTCAATAAATATAGTCTGAATCCTGGAACTAAGGGAGCCCTGCTGAGCTGTAGGTGGACATGTTACTGTTGCATGAGAGACACAGGAAATATGACGCTAACAACATTGCTTTTGAAGTATTCAAAAGTCACAAGGAAAACCATTCCAAAATAATGACATGTTGGTTTCAGAGACATAAGATTCCTTTAAAAGCAAAACCTTCTGTTCTGATTTCTGAGCATTTTTTCCTCCCATTTTTTCTCATCAGACAAGATTTAGAATCATCCTTTTTTCTAGAAAAGATAATGAAAGACAAAATTCCTACAGACCTATGGGATTCCAGAATGTGGGAGATTAACAAAATTCAGCAGAAGGCTCACCACTAACTTGTGTTAAGAAGCAACCTCAAGTTGTGGTCCAAATTCAATGGTCAGCTGCTGAAAATATTGGCTTTAGTACAGTATACATAGTCTGGTATATGTATAGTGCTATATATAGAAAGAGTACTATACATATGTATAGTAAGTATAATGTATGTGCATATGTATATAGATATGCATATATAGTATTATATATATATATCAATACAACATATAACTGATGTTAGAGATGTGTGCAGTTTTGTATGGCTGCTAAATTTACAAAGGGAAAAAATAATGTCCAGTGAAAAGAATGGATAAGAGTTGTGACAGAGGTGAGGTGCAGTCCTGTGTAAGTGTCCTCTCGCCTAAATAGGGATCTTTGTTAGATACGCCATGCACACAACACTCTTCCTGCCCTAGGACCTTTCACGTTATCGATAGCCCAGTGCTGCTGAACTTCATGTGACTGTTTCTTCACACCGGTATCTGTATCCTCTTCTCCCTTACAATCCAGAGCCATCAAGTCTCCTCTCATCCACCAGTATCCATGGACCTGGCCCCCAGTTCTGCAGTCATGCTGTAGACCACCATTTTCACTAGCTGCAGAAGGCAGCCAAGCTTTGCCCTTCCTTTGCTTCTTCTAGCAGCACAATTGCTGTGACAGTTTTAAAAATCCCTAGCAAGACCTTGCACTCACTGAAATCAATCAGACCAGCCTCTGAAGGCAGATAACTAAGAGCGACCTAGAAAATTAAAAGCAGATGTTATGATAGGTCAATGGAAGGTAGAATGTTTTACATTACAGAATGCTGATTAAAGTACCTTCACAAAAGGACAGTTCGCTGTAGTCTCTTGGGATTTATCAGTCTCAGCACATTGATGTACAGGTTGAAAGGTTGATGTAAAATTTACCTTCCTATTTCTTGATGACTGTTATGCAAAAGACATACCTCTAAAAGGGTGAAGAACAAAGGAAATCACCCTCTTAGATTAAGATCCCTGTGCATCTTTCTTTTACAAGTTAGAAACACAGAAACAGAAAGGAGAAAGATTCAGTAGCTGAGCCACCGAACCGTACCTGTCATTCAGCACATGGACCAATTCCCTGTGAGATCTCCACTATGGTCCCCCACCTCACTGGGACATCTAGATCCCCTTCTGTCTCTTTTTCTTGTGTCCATTTTTGTTTTGCCACCAGTGAGTTACTGGGCTCAGAGAAATCTTCACTAAAACCAGGGGTAGCCTCAGCCACAGAAATCAGCACAATCAATTGGGTCATTAAGCTCTCAAGATTGCAGCCATTAATAAGAAATCTTTTAATTTGTTTATAACTATGACAACAAGATAAGCTTTTCTCAGATAATTGTTCTAGCTTTTTCTCAGATCATTTCCCTAACACAGCAGGAATCTGAGGGTAACAGGACTATGTGAGAGCCAGGGAGGACTTTAAATGTACTCAAAGACTAAACTAATTAGTGGATGAGGAATCTACTGAAGAATCACATACAGCTTACGAAGTTCATGAGCTGAGAACAGAAGGTATCTGAGACAATATCAGGTAGTTATGCTCTGTTTATTCTCCCTTCATTGCTTTTGGTGATTAGTGGAAACGAGGCACTGCCCCTTTGCTCTAACCCAGAATGATTCTTTTTATGCAGGACAGGGAATGAAGTCAGTTGAAGTCTTTATCTGGGGACTACAAGCCTTCTTCCAGTAGAAAGTCAGGGTATTTGGGTAAAAATTTTTTGGCCTGTATTCTCAAAAAGCAGAATTATATATATATTAGGAAAACAGTTCTGCAATAGCAGCTTGAAGCCAAGCTATTTGACATCCTAAGTAATTATATTCATATTCTTAACATCACATAAAATGTCACTTTGCATAATGTCTCTGACATGACAAATGGCTTATCCTAGATTTTCTTTGACTCATACCGTCAGTGGTTGGACTTACCACAACAGGCTTCTGGTTCCTAAGAAGTCAATGTCTAACCTAAGCTCATTTCCTTTTCTCCCATTCGTCTCTGGAGAGGAATAAAAACATATCAAGGAATCACACTTGTTGAGGTTTCTATTTTGAGAGGGTCCTTAAGTATGATTTGACATTGACTGTCACAGAAGCATGCATTACCAGAATAAATAGTTGAATTTTAAGGGAGGTGCATTATCACATGACGTACTGACTACAACTACGGAAAATGAGGCCTAAAAAAAATAACAATCTCCAAAGGTACTAAAATGTAAGAAATACAGCATAAATGTAGAAAAGTAGATAACATATAAAAAACCCTGTCCCTTCTAATACTCTTAGATTAACATCCTCTATATACATTTTATTTTTATTTTTTTAGTATGTTGAGAATGTCTCTCTCTCTCTTTTTTTTTTTTTTTTTCCCTCCCAAGAACTACAGATTTTCTACAAGGCAAATGACTTCAGATTTCTATTTTCTTGTCCATTTGTTTGTAGTTTTCTTTGGTATTTGAAATTGCTTGTCATATCTACATCTGCTTTGGAGCCTGTTTACAAAACCAAGTAAGATGTCAGGTTACAGGTGCATTTTTCCTTTTCTTCCTTTCTTCCTTCCTTCTTTCCTTCCTTCCTTCTTTCTTTCTTTTTCTTCCTTCCTTCCTTCTTTCTTTTTCCTTTCTTCCTTTCTTTTTTTTTTCCTTTTTTCCTTTCTTCCTTTCTTCTTTTCTTGTAAATTGGCTCTTTCTTGGTTGCACCTTACCTGGCTGTCTTTTATCTTTTGTCAGAAACAGTAATAGGTGATGAATATATATATTTTTTTCCAACCCAAAATTTTAGCCAATTCTAACCAATATTCATGCTGCAGTAAATTTTCCCCTCCAGGTCATTTATATAAGGTGTACTACCACTTCCATATGACTGTAAGTTTATTAAACTTGTCATAACCCATTTGTGAGGTTTTGGATAGTCAACCTATGGTAAGATATATCCTTTCAGCCCACAAAATGATGTATGTTTGCCATTTTTTGCATTTTATTTTTCCCCTCTTTATCTCTGTGGTTGTTCCCTTTGTACTCTGTACAGGTTCGACAGTTTACAGTTGACCCCATTACACTGTTCTAATTGATGACTGTTTGAATTACGATGACAAAGCAGCTGTATTAATCTTGTAGCACATCTGACTTGTTTTACCATATTAGCCTTCTGGGAAATCCTTCAGAATATTATGTCCACATGTTAAGCTCTTTTGAACAATCAGTTCAACTAAAGCTTTAGCCACAAAAATCCATTTATTTTGTTTAGAAATCAGTCTCATAATTTCTAGTGATTTAGTATTTTTTTTTCCACAATGTTAAAACCAAATTTTGTGTATATTAAATATCCAAAGAATGTTAATTTTAGCACAGGCAAGTAGAACGAACATCATAGACATTAAAAGATGTGAATTGTAAATTTTCCAATTTTGAAGTATATAAAAACAGACTGAAGGTTTGAAGAGCTTTTTTGTTTTTCCTCTTTCCTATCTTCTGAGAATGACTTGGAATATTTAGCAAGATGAATGAAGCATGCTCAGTTTTCACCTTGCCCTGGTGTGGTTTTAACCCGGCCGGCTGCTAAACACCACACAGCCGTTTGCACACATTCCCCCCTCCCTTTTTGGGATGGGGGAGAGAAATGAGAAAAGCCTGTGGGTTGAGATAGAAACAGGTTATTAGGACAGAAAATATAATAATAATAATAATTAATAATAATAATATGTACAAAACAAGTGATGTATAATGCAATTGCTCACCGCCCGCTGACCGATGCCCAGCCTATCCCTGAGCAGCCGGCCCCCCCACCCTGGCTGGCCACCCCTATATATTGTTTAGCATGACGTCAGATGGTATGGAATACCCCTTTGGCCAGTTTGGGTCAGCTGTCCTGGGTCTGTCCCCTCCCAGCTCCTGCTGCACCCCCCAGCCTGCTCGCTGGCAGCACAGAGCGAGAAGCCGAAAAGTCCTTGGCTTGGTGTAAGCACTGCTCTGCAACAATTAAAACATCAGCATGTTATCAGCGCTCTTCTCATCCTAATCCAAAACATAGCACCCTACAAGCTACTAGGAGGAAAATTAACTCTGTCCTAGCTAAAACCAAGACACCTGGGAAATCTTTTTCCTCGTTATCTCATTCTATATAAAAGAAACAAGAAACAAATGTCTTCACTGAAGACATATGAAGCAATTCATACTGTTTTGGGTTGAACTTTTTTGTTAATAGAATGTTCTGTAGATAACATTAATATTTTCCTGTCTTAACTTTGTGATAGTTTGTACACAGTGATGCCACAATTTGATATAATGAATGCTTATTTACGTAGGCAGATGGCAGATACCTATGTCTGCATTGTAGTTGCCTGACTTACATGAACAAAGATAAGTGAATTTGGAAATCTGAGTTGGGAAGCACCCTTTTCCGTGGCAGCAACATAGAATCTCAGCAACACTTAATCTCATAATTGGCTTACATGTCATATGTTGTCCTTTATTGTCCATATGTTGTCATGTCACTACATGAATACATATCAGATTGGGTGCATGAGTTATGTTCTGAGTAGATGTGATCTTCCTAATGTTTCATGTCCTTGATAGAAATGAAGTCAAGTTAGCATAACACTGAACTTCACTCAATTTATCCCACTTTTTCAATGCCACTTCTTGGTTCATACTTAGCATTTTCCTGCTTTGTGGCTTCTCCAATGTTAAGCATTCTGCCTAGTAAAATGTCCACAAAAATACTCTCTTAAAGAGCGGATTTATAAAGAGCTGTGTTATAACTAGTGGAAACCACCCCTCTATCACCACACTGCATCATGAAAATGTTTGTTTTCTACTGAAGCTCAGTGTATAGACCTTGTATGCAAGGTGCTGGATAACTGAATTAAAAAGATATAGCAAAAGTACTGATTTCTTTAGAATAATTTCAAGAATTTCTCTCTCAGCATAACTTCAAAGCTCATGAATCTGTCAATATCTCAGTGTCCCCAGACTTGCTTTTACACTAACACAATAGAATTATTTTGTAGGTGGACCAACAGCCTGCTATATTGGGATAAAATCAACCTTATTATTTTGCTACATGTAATGGAAGTAACGTTAAAAGTTGTTAATTAAAAGTTAAACACCTTGTGTCAAAGGGTTTTCAATGTAATTACAGACTGTACATGAAGTACGAGGCCACACAGGTGTGACTGAAGTAATCTTACACATTTACTCTATTCTTGGGCCTTATCTCAATTATATGTGTCTTTTAAGATAAAGTATTCTTCTTGCTTGGTGTACTGAAGGTTTCAAAAAGTATTGGAGCTATTCTCACAGACGAATCTGAAAGAAAAGGAATAATGCAGCATGTTAGCTAGAATGGTCTTTGGGCCTTCTTACTGGGAATAAAATGGTTTTGCAGGTGATGAATAATTCTCTAAAATTATCTGGCTTTATTATTCTTCCTACAGAATCCTAAGAATGGCATTAAATGTTAGTTCCATGCATTTTCCGATAATAAAATATCTTTTTATGCATGTTTCTTGCTTGCAGTGAAGCAGAAAGATTATGAAATGCCTTTCTAGAAGAAAATCTGCACCTAGGTAAGTGAACAATCTAACTTACTGATGTAAAATGTAATGGTTTTCTTAGTAAAGTAAAAGTCATGGTGGCAGAAACATCTTGAAATGCTGACACTGTAAACAATCTGCCAAGCTAAATAAAGATGCTGATTTTTAACTCCCATTGTGCCATAGCAGCAAGAAACATTGTGGATTTTTTTTTTTTTTTAAGTCTTTCTCATTACATCCATCACATTGATTATTTCATAAGATTATTCTTTCTGTCCTTGTTAAACTGGAAAATGTGTGGCTGCCTCATTGTCTGTCTCTGGGGCTAGGTCCACCCACCTACATCTTGCTGTGTCCAGCTCCCACCAGGTCACAAATAGCAGACAACTGAGCTGGAAGAGAAATCTCTTTATATGAGAGAATAATGTTCACGTCTGTTTAGGATAAGGTCTTAAAGGAATCACTTTCTGTTTTCCCACCTTTTTCTCCTAGGGAGGTTTTGGCATCCAAAACCACGTTTCTAGGACACACATATTCATTGAGTTTGGCTCACTCCTATGCTCACTGCAAGTTTTACCCAGACACTATGAAATGAATATGCTTTGCTCCTGTACTGTATTTCCTCAGAGTTGCAAGAGGAAGGATTGGAAGAAACACAATTGTTTTGAGATCTATCTCTGGGTTCTGACACTGCTCCAAGAACCTTCTTGTGGGCATATTATATTTGAGTTTGGGTGGATACTGGGGAAAATAAGCTTTCAGGACAGAAAAAATGGTTGGAGACAAGCTTTGTGAGGGAAAGAATAACTGCCTAGATCGGAGGATAATTATACGGTCATTACTACCATAACAGGTAACAGACACTTGGCAAGGGGCTTCATCTCTAGAATGTTAGAGCACACCTCACTTTAAATCAGGTACTTCCCTCCACAAATTAGCAAAAAGATGTAAGGATTTCTCACAGCAGTCTTGAGTGAAATGTTGTAGTAGCATTCAGTTGTTTGAACAAGATCTAAGTCAATGGACAAAATTCTCAATCTACATCTGAAGCTAATGAGCTGACTTGGGTGGATAAATGAAGAGGAATAAATCTTGTACATTATTTCTGTAGCACCCAGGAACATATATCCTTTCTTTCTTTTATTTGCCTATGAAGTGAATAAAGATACATGGTAAGAAAAAGCATTGCAGCCTACCTTTTGAAATCATGACTGGCAAAACATGATAGAAACTCCTTTAAAGAACCCTTCTACTGCCAAAGATCGTCAGAGAAAATGGTTTCATAGTGCAGCATTTACTTGTGGTAATGGATGCAACCATCAGGAAAAGCTGGGTAGAATGCATTCATTTCAGCTCTAGAAGACAGTCTTATTGTAATAAGAGTTTTGAATAGTACTTAACCGTGCACCCAGTGTGCCATTAAACAGGCAGAGGGATAGAACACACAATCTTCAAAGTGCAGGAGATCAATCTTAATTATTCTGTAACTGAGGTTATTGGCTTTCTTGGCTGATAACATATGTTTCTTGTTCCACAATTCTCACAACTACAAAACTCTTTGAGATTTGTAAGAGGAATGATAACATAGATAAGAGCTCTGACAGATGCTACTACTTGTGAAATAGTATAAAATGACAATGAATGTTGCCAAACTTCTGAAGATCAAGTTATTTACATACAAATATATAAATACAGATTTACATCATGATTCAGAAATCAAACGGGTCTGCCTTAGAGACTTCCATATGATCAGTCGCAATGCTTTTCTTTTTGTTCTGTCTTTGTAAAGATGTTTCTTTGTACATATTTTGTGCAAATATAATTCATGTTAGTAAATCACTAGAAGAAAAATAAACAGAGGAAAAAGAAATAATATCATGCCATGAAAGTGACAGTCAAGGATACTACCAAGCAAAGATACTCCCTGTCTCAGAGGAATCAGAGAATTTAGAATCATAGAACAGACCACATTGGAAGGGACCTTGGAAGATCATCAGGTCCAACCTTTCATGGGAAAAGAGAGTCTAGATGAGAATGTCTTGCATGCTGTCCAATTGTATCTTGAAAACCCCCAGTGAGAGGGATTCTACCACATCCCTGGAGATGTTGTTCCATTAATTGATTGTTCTCACTGTAAAAATTCCTTTCTTACATCAAGATGAAACCTCTCATGGTGCAGCTTGTATCCATTGCCCCTTGTCATCTCCATGTGGTTCATTGTGAAGATAAGAGCCTCCATTCTCTTTGTAGCCACCCTTTAAATTCTGGAATATGCATGTCTGGTCTTCTTTTCACAGCATGGCTCCATTTGGCTAATCACACATTGCTGTATGGAAAAACAAATAACCTGTAGTTATACACTGTAATCTCTTCATGACAGCTCCCACTGGAGAGCACTGCAGCTTTCCACTGTGACAGGCCAGAAAACTCTCCACAGTATCTAGTGTTGAATTTTCTCAAACATCTTAAATTTATAAAACTACATGGAAATCATAATATAAAACAATATATAAAATATACTTAAATATTAATATAGTATAATACAATACTATATATATATATAACTTATAAAATTTACAATACATGTAAATCTTAAAATATTCTGCTTCCCTTATAAAAATATTAAATGAAGATGACTCAGTAGGTTGGAAGATGAAGTACCCATGGAAGATGAAGGACTCACACCCTGTGTGCAGTCTTCCACTTGGTCTTGTCTCTTCATGCCTACTCTCATCGGGATAGTTAACACAAAATTAGGTGCTTCGGCCAATATCGATAGATGAAGATATGCTGTTCTTTTCCCTTTAACATTCTTTTGCTATCTTTAGCTTAGGTTAAGAAACTAGAGGACTGTAAAGTTCAAGAAACCACTCCAACCTACAAGAAGAAGATTTAGGTCAGTAGTAATGATGGAATCAAAAGATTAAAACACTTGTTTAAAGATCTAAACAGTCATGTTTTCTTATTATTTTCACCCTTTACTATGCATTATGCCATACTTTGCAATGTATGAATTCATACTGCATATCCTGGGCAGAAAAGTGTTTCTGGCTTGTGCTTAAATTTTAGTGCTCTCCTAAACCAAGATTCTGGGCTTTATATCGTCTGACATTCTTTTTCTACTTTCATTTCCACCAAGCCCAATTCTCATTGCTCTTAAGCATGTTTACTTTGAAATCCATGTTCAAAACTCAGTGATTTTAAGAAGACCCAGACCAGACATTTATTCTGGAGGTGTCCCCAGACATGGTATGCCCAACCACTCCGTTGAATCATGTCTATCAGACTGGGGCTAAGTTAATCTTCAAAGGTACTGTGTGCTCACAGTTCCTGATGAGGCATTTCTGTCTGAGTTTGTGCACAGACAATTTTAACATCTGGCTGAGTTTGCCTGTACTGCATAGCTGAATGTATGACAGCCTCTCAGAGCTAGAAACTTATCATTTCTGCATTACCATACTGTATTTTTGCTGTGCTGTGAGAAAGTATTTTACTTATCACATTAAAAATGCAAGAAACAATTAAACAATCCCACACTTAATGAGATGGTAATTCTCCCTTCGATTTTAATCAATGAATACTGCAAAGTCCTTTTCAAGCATGTTAGATTGGTATTCACCACTCTGTTGTCAAGGACAGAGGCTCCTGCTGTTATGTGCTAGCTCCTGACACTTGCGGGATCTGCACTGAGCCCGAGTGTTGGGTGGCTGTCAGGTTTAATTAATGTCAATCTCAGTCAGGGATCCTACCTTTAAGTCACAGTCCTCAGCCAGACTCACTGATGTGCTATTCTAGGTTGAATGTATAGAGCATATTAATGGAATATACTGAATATGGGATATGGCAGCTTACAAAACAAAAAAAATTAGAGAAATTCCTATTTTAAAATGTCAAATTTTGCCCATGGAAACAAATGAAATCATATAAGGATTGGAGACTTTAGTGGAAAAAAAGTCGTCATCTGTAGAGGAAGATGTAAATGAGATAAAACCCAAACGGGCATCGGAGAAAATACAACTCTCATTGCTGAAGTTGTGCAAATCAGCTGGCAATATGCCACAATTCATTATTGTGAACTCTCTAAATGGAGCTAGTACATGTGTTTAAGTGACAGAAGTAAAGCATGCTTCAATTTTTTTTAAGCAAGAGGAGAAATGTGAAACCAGGATCTTTAGCAAAGAGTTGATAATAACTGGCTAATGCATGTTCATGAAGAACTAAACTAGAGAAAGAGTTTCAGTAGCACTTCAAAGTCATGAACCTCATACCTTGTGGGAATGGGTGTTTGCAGTTGCTATTAAACAGAATTTCATTCCTACTAACTGCAACCCTGTTCAATCCCTTTGCTAATGAAACCATACATTTAAATTTGTGACTGCATGCTGTATGTTTAAAACCTTCCACAGTGTTTCAGGTTGGACAGTATTGCAGAAAAGGAAAAGAATATTGTAACAATTAAAGCTACTTAACTTTACGACATCAAATGAGCAGAACAGGGGTTATGGTAATCTTCTGTACAGCAGTTGTGTGCTAATGGTGAGAGCATGCACAGAGGCCTCTCAGACTGGAAGATATCTGCAGGCCTATGAAATCTACAAGAAAATTGGACCAATATGGAGAGGCTGTGGATGCCCCATCCCTGTAGGTGTTCTAGAGCAGGTTAGATGAGTCCCTGAGCAGCCTGATCTAGTGGGTGGCATCCTTGTCTATGGCAGGGGAGTTGGAACTAGATGATCTTTAAGGTCCCCTCCAACCCAAGCCATTCCATGATCTATGTTCTATTTTTTATGACCAAGGCAAACATTTTCATTGTGTCAGGCTTCAGGTTCCTACTTAGCTGCATAGAAACGTGGAATAATATATGTGGGAAGTGACTTCTGCATCTCATTTAATCCTGCTGCCTCCCCAAATCAGGTTTAATCTCAAAACGGGAGGAGGATGCTCATGGTCTTGTCTAGACAAATTTTGAAAATCTTTAAGATTGATAATTCCACTGTCTCACTGAAATTTTCCTTGTTCGAAGTGGTGTCTGTTGCTCCTGGTCTTTCATTGTGCACTTGGGAGAAAATTCTAGTTCCACCTTCTTTATTACCTACCTTAAGTCCATTTAGGATACATTCAGGAATCATCTCCTGAATTATTCCACAGAGTAATGTTCTCTCTAGTCACGCAAAAAACATGTATCTCATCTTGAATCAAACATGGAGTGAAAATAATTAAGGGTGGTTCTCACTGCCAGATCCAATGAAAACTACTTTAGGTTTAGGAAATATCACATAAGATGATAAATGTTAAAGTAGTTAAATATGCTTTTATTGCTGGGGCTGTCTAGCTCGAATGGGAATACATCCAAAACCCAAAGTTGTGGTGTGCTTCTGTTTTATAGGAAACTCCTCTAGCTGGAGGATATATATAACTAGAGTGATTGTTTTCTACAAATTCACCATAATAAACCATTTATTTGTCACATATATTAAACCTCCATACTATGAGGGCAACCAGAATGTTTCCTAAATTCAGGTCAAATTTACTAGATGGTTACAGCTAAAATGCAATAGACAGAGTATTAGTCAGAATGCATCGCCTGGATTTTCCAGCAGAGCTTGTGTGTGTGTGTCTGACATTTGTAATAAAATTCAAGAAAATAAGGGGACAGATTGGTGCATTGCTCACTTTTATTTCTATCCAGACATTAGTACAGAAAAAGTATGACAAACGCATGCTCAAATCCCCGATCATGCTAAGGAAAACTGAACCCTTCTCTCCCATTTACTTGAAGACAACTCCAAATGGAAATATCAGACAACCAGACACCTATGTTTAGACATCTGTATTACTCCCCAGTTGACAAATTTTGGTTGTTAATATGTCTAATTCTTCATTTTTATTTTTATTTTCCCTAGGAGAATATCCATGGACCTGGATGTCCATGGATTCTCCAGGATTACTGTCCTTTGTATCGGAGCTTGAGTTTGAGGTCTAGTTGAGAATATTGCACCTCATCCCAGTGAGCCATCCTGGACTCCATATTGGTAAAGATGCTCATTAATGATATGGCAAAGATGCAAAGAGGGCTAGCAGGGAAATGAAACATGAAGGGGACAAAAAACTTTCTACAGTAACACCGTAGGAAAAAAGCATGAAGAGATAAGCCCTGCCAATCCCAAAGAGTTTTAAAGCTCTTTTAAGAAACCCAGACAACTTCATTTGCAGGTCTCGTCTGCTAACATCTCAGCCATTGCTAATCATTTCAGGTTTAGTGACTTCTTGGGGCTTCAAACAGATTACGTGGATTTTATTAACTGTTCAGACCAAACCACAACAGAAATAACAAGATGGAGGGTTATATTCCAAAATTTTCACCCAGTTATTCACAGAACTGCTGTTAAACAGATGT